>NC_062289.1:24595781-25221917 GCF_902655055.1 Lutra lutra | reverse complement strand
GTCATCCACAATGGATAAATCGAAAAACAGCCACTGAGCTGGATGACATATAAACATGGTTAAGGGTGGTTGACTCTGGGAACCAGACTACAAAGGACAGGGAAGACAGGGTATGGCTCATTTTTTATAATAATGCCTTCTGATTATTATTTATCTTTTCTAAAACACAAGCATTACTTTAAGTAGAAAATTAACTCTTAAATTAGAGAGAAAGTGCTTTACTATTCACTATCACGATCACTGATTCACATAAACAACTCAATGTGCAAATACCAAAGAGCAGTGCAGGGTTGAAAACACAAACTAGCATTACCCAAGCTCTATCCCTTCAAGCTTATGTAAGCACAGGGGGTCTGTCATTATCGCCTGAGTGCCCACTGTGTAGCCAGCACGATGCTAAGTGCCAAGATTGCAAATATGAAGAATGGAATTTATTTACAGTTGAGTAGGAGATACAGCTAAATCAACATGAAATTATAATACAGCAACTACTCAAGACTCAGTGAAAGCTTCCCAGAGGTCAGACCACAAAAGCTAAGACCTGAAGGATAAGAAGGATTGGCCTACTTGGGTGTAGGGTTCAGAAAATTGTCCAAGCAAAGAGAAACTAGGTACAAAGGCCTCAAGTGAAGACAAAAACTGGCAAGGGCCCATTCAAGGAACTGAAAGAAGTTTCACAAGGCTGGAGTAGGGAGGGAATCAGAGTGGAAGCAAAAAAGGCCAGAGAGCAAGCTGATGCTTAATGCCTTACAACAGGAAGACTTCCTAATGGGCTTCTACTTTGCCCACTGGAACTGTAAGATCACACCCAACCCTGAGGCTTGTAGATCAGAGAACTCTTCCACTCTACACTGATGATTTCAAAATATTTAAGTCCAGTGCAGAATGTTCTTGAGGGTACCAGACCATTTACCTAACGGCATGCCATGCATCACCATCCAGACCCAGAAATCAAGGACCGCACCCTAAGGACGACAGAGTAAGAAACCCAGTCCCCTGTGACACTGAGCCACCACACCAGCCCTGGATTGTCGATCTGGACTTTTACATGAGAAACAAACATGTTTAAGCTATTACTCAATCAAGTGTCTGTTACCCCCGGCCAAACCTAATCTTAACTGAAGCAGGAGGTTTTAAAAGTGTTCTAAGGTGGGGTGCCTGGGTGGCTTAGTCAGTTAAGCGTCTGACTCTTGGTTTCAGCATAGGTCATGATTTCGGGGTCGTGAAATCGAGTCCCTGAGTCAGGCTCCGCACTAAGTAGGGAGGTGGCTTAAGATTCCCTCTCCCCCTCTGTCCCTCCCTCTGCTGCCCTGCATGCTTGTTCTCTCACTCTCTAAAATAAATGAATAAATCTCTTTTTAAAAAAAAAGGTATTCTAAGGCGAAGGGTTACAAGAGATATTCTGAATGAACTGTTAAGATTCAGTGACTGAGGGACGCCTGGGTGGCTCAGTTGGTTGGACGACTGTGTTCGGCTCAGGTCATGATCCCGGGGTTCCGGGATCGAGTCCCACATCGGGCTCCCAGCTCCATGGGGAGTCTGCTTCTCCCTCTGACCTTCTCCTCGCTCATGCTCTCTCTCACTGTCTCTCAAATAAATAAATAAAATCTTTAAAAAAAAATAAAGATTCAGTGACTGAACCAATCTAAAAAAGAAGTTATCAGCCATATGACATACAAAATGTACACTGTTTAATTCTTCCAGTGTCTTTATGAATTAACAGCCACTTTTAGTATCTGCATTTTTATTTTCTTATTTATTTTAGAGCAAGTGTGGTGTGTGCCCGCTGGGGGAGGGGCAAAGGCAGAGGGAAAGAATACCAAGCAAACTCCACACTGAGCCCGGAGCCCAACATGGGGCTCAATCTCACGACCCTGAAATCATGACCTGAGATGAAACCAAAAGCCGGATGCCTAACCAACTGAGCCACCCAGGCGCCCAGCATTGTCTGTAAGTTGAGATATAAGTGACATGTAGCACTATATTAGTTTCTGGTGTACAACATAATGTTCCCTAGGTGTATATTGCAAAATGATCACAATTAAGTCTAATTAATATCCATCACCATACATAATTACAATTTTTTCTGATGATGAAAACTTAAAAGATCTACTGTTAGCAACTTTCAAATATATAATAATTATTAACTACAGTCACCATGCTGCAGATTACTCCCCCAACCCATGACTTAAAATTACATGTTTATACCTTTTGAGCACCTTTACCCATTTTGTCCACACACCCAGCCCCACCCCAACCCCACAACCCCGGCCTGGTGTCTGCATATTTAAAGAATATGATAAAAATTAGATAAGATCAAAAAGTACCAACCAAACTTCCTGAAAGGAATGAATAAAAAAAATTTTCTGTTAATAAGACCTATTTGTAAAGCTGTTCTCAACCCTACTAGCTTAGGTTATTTTGACTAGTAATAGTAATAAGTAACAGATGGATAACTTACACACTGTTTACATGCAGTTTTTAAGTAGAAGTTCAGAGCACTAGCTCCACGAAGAACCTTCTAAGGGGAAACGAGTTGAGAGGCAGGAGCAGACAGCGAACAGTTCACCTTACACTTAATTGAGAAGTGGTACACTGAAACACACCACCATCACAGCCAGGACCTTCACACCCGGACACAGTCAAGGCCTTGAGAACGAAGGTGGAATGCACAAACCCCTCAGGAAGTAGGATACGAGACTAGAGTACTTCCTAAAGTCCTCTGTACCTCCCAGACTCAGTCTTCTCTTGGTCCTGGGAAACAAAGAGCAGCAACAGCCATCAGGCCCCTTACCTGTTCAGGCTCACAGCCCTTTTCAACCAAGTCACAGAAAGAAAAGTTGAGAAGGAGCCTCAACTCCAAGTCTTTCTGGAGTTCATTCTTCCTGCACATTTTCTCACTTTAAGAGTCTTTCTGGGGGCGCTTGGGTGATTCAGTCAGTTAAGCATCCAACTCTTGATTTCGGCTCAGGTCATATCTCAAGAGTCATGAGACTGAGCCACATGTCAAACTCTGCACTGAGTGTGGAGCCTTCTTGAGGTATTCTCTCTCTCTCTCTCTCCCTGTCCCACTGCCCCTCCCGGCAACTCCCTCTCTCCAAAAACAAAAAAGTCTTCCTGTTGATTTGGGGGTGCCTCGATCACCCCCCAGGACAGAGACTTCTTAATGGGAGCACAGGAGCGATCACTGCCCCAGACTGTCCTATGACTTCAAGAAGCTGCTGAGCATTACATACACTCTGATTACAAGTATACAGTACTTGAAAAACATAAATACAAGGAGACCAAAACTAAATACAGAAAGACTTTACACATTGCTTTAATGCTTAATCACTTTTAAAGGTCTCATTTTACCAAAACCTACACTGCAAGCACACAGGTACTTCTCACTTTGGTCAAAGTCACTGAAAAGGAAAACAGAGTGGTGCTCTCTATCGCTAACCATTCCCATTACCTAAAGTGAAAGACAACACACTGAATTTGTAGCAATAAAGGAAGCCAACTCAAGGAATCAAGTCTCAGCAAAATGTCCCGAAACACGCTATGGTAGGCAGAACAACAGCCCCCGAAGATGTCCATATCCTCATCTCTGGAACCCGTGATTGTTAGCTTACCTGGCAGAGGGGATTTTGCAGCAATAATTAAGTTAAGAACCTTAGGATGGGGGAAATTCTTCTAAATTATCCAGGTGGGCCTGATCTAATCACACGGGTCCTTAACCTTTCCCAGCTGTGATCAGAGACCTATACTACAGAATGGACAGAGAGACGCAATATTGCTGGCTTTGAAGAGGGAGCACGAGGGAGGCGAGCCAAGGAATACCGGTGGCCTCTAGAAGCTGGAAGAAACAAGAATACAGATTCTCCCCTAGAAACCTCCAGAAAAGAACACAGCGTTGCAGACACGCTGATTTTAGCTGAGTGAGACCCATTTTGAACTTCAAAATACAGAACTTCAAAATAATGTGTGTTGTTTTAAGACACTAAATTTGTGGTAACCTATTACAATAAGCATAGAAAACTAATATATGCATGGGGCCTGGGTGGCTCAGTCAGTCAAGTGTCATAACTTCAGGGTCCTGGAATCAAGCCCCACTTAGGGCTCTGTGCTCAGCGCCAAGTCCATTTGTCCCTTTCGCTCCCCCTCTGTCCTTCCTCCCCCTACCTCATGCCCTCTCTAAAATAAATAAAATCTTGGGACGCCTGGGTGGCTCAGTTGGTTGGACGACTGCCTTCGGCTCAGGTCCCGGGATCGAGTCCCACATCGGGCTCCCAACTCCATGGGGAGTCTGCTTCTCCCTCTGACCTTCTCCTCGCTCATGCTCTCTCTCACTGTCTCTCTCTCAAATAAATAAAATCTTTAAAAAAAAAAATAAAATAAAATAAAATAAATAAAATCTTTATAAAAAAAAAAGAAAACTAATACATAGTAAACTTCTAACAATATGTGAAAGTATCTAAAAAAGTGTAATCAAATTGCCCAAATATTCAGAACAATGAGACATACGTTATTAGTACATATGTATTTCACTTTTTAAAATTTGCACAGGTATTTCACTTCTATTTTTCTCCTGCTCTCCTGCTACTCCGGCTCTCATGAAAAGTCCATCAGTTAAAATGCCAGCCAAAGTGACAATTCTTTGAACTTTCTGTAGAAGGATGAACCATATCAACCAAGAAAATAAGAGAATAACAGGAAAAAAATCAGGAAACAATTATACCATGTTTTTTAGAGAGTCAACATCAAAGTGTTTGCACTATATAATTCCCTTCTACCAAATGGATATTACATTTTAAAAAATAAGTCCTTCTAGGGACGTGTGGGTGGCTAGTGGGTTGAGCCTCTGCCTTCAATCGGGTCATAATCTCAGGGTCCTGGGATCCAGCCCCGCCTCCAGCTTGCTGCTCGGCAGGGAGCCTGCTTCCCCCCACCCCTGCTTCCCTCTCTGCCAACTTGTGATCTCTGTCAAATAAATAAATAAAATATTTTTTTAAATAAATAAAAAATAAGTCCTTCTAAATATTGATATTAAGAGCTTACTATTAATTTTTCTAGATGTGATAATGGTAATGTGGACATATTAAGAAGAGAGTGACTCAACCTTCTACAGATATACACTCAAATATTTACAAATGAAATGGTATGCCTATGACCTGCTTTAAAATAGCTGGGAGTGGGGATAGGAATGGATAAGGGAGATGAAAGTAAATGAGCCTGAATTACTAATCACTGAAGCTGGGTAATGGGTACATGAGCGATATTAAATTATTTCAATGTTTAAGCTTTTCTGTATTTAAAAGTTACATAAACAAAGTCCTTGGACTCTCTCATAATAATACAGACTCAATTTATTTAACAGTTGAATCTCCTCCTTGTGACATTGTCCCCCTCAACTCTCTGCCACTCAAGCCACCTGCAATTTATAGTTCAATCGATTATTTTTTAAAATCAATTATTCTTAAATCCCCAACTCATTTTACCCTATTAACCTTAAGAGTTTCATCAAATCACTTAACCTCTAAGAGCCTGTTCTTCATCTACAGAATGGTAAAATTTATACTTGGCCACTCTGAGATGCCAAGAGATAATCTAAGATAAAAATTACAAAAAAGAATAATCATTCTAGAAATCTATATTCACAAATTTCATGCTCAGCAGCAACCATTCCCCTATGCCTATAGATCTCTTCCCTCCACCTCCAGTTTCCTTCTGGCGCCCTCCACCATCAGACCAAAGGCCTGGGTTCCTCTTTAAGATAACACTCCCCTCCACGGAGTCCATCCCCCATGTTTTCACAACAGCTTCTCCCTACACGCCTCTCCCTCCAACCTCCCGTCTCCCCTTCAGGGGTCCCACTCCATCTACACCCCTAGTCCGTTCATTTTGTGTACCCCATTGCCGGCCCTATCACAATCACCCCAACATTCCTCTACCCCAGTTCAGTACTTTCTGCTGTCAGCTTTATCACCCACAACTGCCCCCAGCTCTCAAACACCTGGGCTAACTTCCCACCCTTTCGGTTAAAACACAACTGCAAGGTGTCAGGAAGTGGGAATGGGGGAAATAAAGAGAGACTGTTAATGAATACGAGTTTCTTTTTGCGCGATAAAAATGTTGTGGAATTAGACAGCTGCACAACCCTGAGAATATGCTAAAAACCACGGAGTTATACTTTTAATTGTACTTTTAAAGGGTGAGTTTTATGGTATGTGAACTACTTCTCCAGAACAATGTATATACCTCAAGAAAGAAAAGGAAAGAAAGAGCAACACTATTGCTCACCCTGCCCATTACACGCCCATGTGTCAGATCCACATCGCCCCATCTCTCCCGAAGCCTCTATCTACCTGCTCTTCAGTATCCCCCCAACTCTTAACACTAGACTCGGACAGAGGTCCCTCTCATTCTTGACTAACACACTCCCTCACCTTTAAGTGCCACTGTGCCCTGAAAGGGGGTGGGGGGAAGATGCGGGCGGCTCTCGGGGCCCAGGCACAACCCCTCCACGGTGGCCCAGTCCCCCACTGGCAGGAAAGGACCCTCTCCCCCGTGCCAGCGGAGCTGTCCCGACGACGGGATGCGTCCGCGAACCCGCTCGGACAAGGGGCGGGGGCCCCCGCCAGGCTTCTAGGGCCGCTCCGCTGGGGGCGGCGCCACAGCCCACCTGTCTCAGCCGCAGGGCAGATCCGTTTCCAGCTCCACAGACACACGAGTTGGTGGCAAGGGGGGGATCGGAAGAAGCCGCCGTCGCCGCCGCAGCCAGGGTGGCGCACGCAGGCTCAGGCCTTCATGATTCCACGTCTCTGCGGCTCCGGCTTCAGCTCCCGCTCGACTCCGGCTCGGCTCCCGCCCCGGCCGCGTCCGTGCGGAGGCCGGGAGGCGGGGAGAGAAGAGGGAAGCGGCAGAGAACGCCGCTGGGGACCGAACGGCCGGGCGCGCGCCCGCGGACGATCACGTGGAGCACGGCGCGCAGACTTCTGGGAAATGTAGTCCTTCAGACGTTGGGCGTTCCTCTCCTAGCGCATCCAGGGCAACGGCAAAGCCACGTGGCAAATTCGAGAAGCGGCTAATCCCTCTTACAGATCGCTGGATCGCAAACACCACACCAGTGGTGTGACTTAGCTTTGTTAATGCCCCTGTTTTTCGAAACTCGGATAACCATCCCAAAGTCAGCAGTTCTGTGTAGGGCTCTGAAGAGTTGGAAAGAGGAAAATAATTTATCTTGGGGGTATTATTATTTTTTATCTCTATCTTTATTCTTTGCAAACTTGTGTCCAGAGCTGACTTCCAGAAAATAATTTTTAATGAAGGCAGGTAGTAGGTCTATAACTAACTGCACCATTTACGGAAAGGGCAGATCCCATAGGAAAGAGTATCGATACAGTGCAGTTCCCAAAAAATGAAATTTGAAGTGAAATGAGCCTGTTACCAGACTGACGTACATCCTTTGAGTTTTTCCCATCAGTTTCCTCTTCTTAAATAAATGCAAGATGATGATAATTCTTCTCATATAGGACTATTGCCGAATCAGTAACAATAATTAACAAGTCCCATTATGGGTTGTTTTCTGTGTGCAGTACACTGTTGTTTCTCCAAATAACACTGAGATAGATAACACTATTCTGTTTTACAATCAGTGTGTCAAATGCACTCTGAGAAGTACCATACATATCTTCTATGTACTTTTCTGGCATCTGTTGCCAATATATTCCCCGAGCTTACAGATTATTTCAGGAAAACACACTAAAACACAAAGTACCTGAGAGCCTAGCTAAGAAGAGGTGGGCACTACTATGCAGCCGTTGTAAAGGATACTAGGGATACACGCTCATATTATATCCAGCGGAAACAGTATGTATAATATCCAATTTTCATAAATGAATTATGTTTATGTTTATTATATATGTATATACACACACAGTGGGGGGAAAGGCTAAAAGAGTATTAACAATTATAAACTTTGAGGAATGAGATCTCGTGTAATTAAATTCCATTTTCCCCGTTTCCTATTTTTCCTGCAATGAATATGTGTTACATCTATAGTTTTATAATTTTTATTTTTAAATTTTAGCAAAAAGAGAGGCCCCCAAACCAAACTCAAAGTACTTAATATTTTTGTCTGTACCAAGAATTACACCCTCTAGCTACCCCAAAATGATCTAGAAATAAATGTGAACCTCTCTTCAGAACTAGCATTATAGACCAAAAAGCAACTCATCCTACTTTCAGGCAAACTTGTTATTAAAATTTAATGTCCCCTCTTTTTAATATTTTTTGGATAACTTGAAATAAAAAGAGTCTTACCAGTGTTCCTTAGTAAATGTTATAATACTGCTATGCAATCATCATAAATCAGAGTGTTAAATTAGGAACGGTTTTCCCAATATATGAACCATAAGTTGGAGTAGCAATCTTTCACAAACCTTTTATTGTACATGTAATGTGCTAAGTATTATCTTTTGTTACCATCTCTCAACACTGCCAGAACCACTGTCATGGTAACTTTGACCAACTCGATTACATCAGTGTCAGGGTAGTGCAGAAACACTAGCAGGAAAGTCATGAAAACCTACTAAATGCAACTGGGTGTCCTGGTTGGATCCTAGAACCAAAAAAATAGCGGGAATAGCGGGAAAACTTATGAAATCCAAATGAAGTCTGGAGTTTAGTTAAGGGTGTTGTACCAATGTTAATTTCCTAATTTTGACAAATGTGTTACTGTTATTATGTAAGATACTAACATTAAAAGAAACTGGGTGAAGGATATATAGGAACTCTGTGCTTTACAACTCTTCTGTAAATCTAAAATTATTGCATGTGCTAGGCAGAATAATGGTCTCCCTGAAGACATGCACATCTTAATCCCCAAAACCTATGAGTTTTTTGGTTTCATAGCAAAGGGTTAAGATAACAGTAGTTTGCTAATCAGATGACTTTCAAATAGGGAGACTATCCAGCGTTATCAGGGTGGGCCTAATGTAATCACAAAAGTGAAAAGTGAGAGGAAGTCAAGAGAGATAAATATGGCTTGGCAGCTGTATAAGTCTCTGCCCTCAACAAGGAGTCTGCTTGAGATTCTCTCTCTCTCCCTCTCCTTCTGTCCCTCCCCCATTACTGCTCATGCACTCTCACTCTCTCTAAAATAAATAAATACATCTTTAAAATAAATAAATATGGCTCTGTAAGAAGATGAAGTGATGCAGTGTGAAGACGAGACATTGCTGACTTTGAAGATGGCAAGACACTGGGAACATATGCAGTGGCCTCTAGAAGCTGAAAAAGACCAGGAAACAGATTATATCCCCTAGAGCCTCCAGAAGGGAACCCAGTCTTACCAATACCTTGATTTTAGCTCAGTGAGAATTGTGTCAGACTTCTGACCTCCAGAACTATGAGATTATAAATGTGTGTGGTATTAAGCCACTAAATCCATGGTAACTTATTATAGCAGCAAATGCAAAATGAATACATTCAAAAATATGAAGTGTAATTAAGAAACAAAACTTCCAAATGGCTGTTTCTTTTCCCAACACATTTTCAGTCTCAGACTGTACCAGTATTCATCCTACTGAAAAAAAAAAAAGTAACCGTAAAGCAGAAAATGTACAAAGAAAAGATACTTTGCTTTGGAAGGCATATATATTTTGCAGCAGCTGACCTATACCTTGCCAGCACATTTTGGTTAGACTATTATGAAAATCAACTATACCCAGAAATATGTTGGGTTCCCCAGGAAAGCCAGTCAGGCAGTGAAATATCTAGTGAGTTATTGGAAAAATTATGGTGTCTGAAATTGCAGTCCTACATAACCTCTTCATGGCCCTCCTTACTCAGAGACTTTCCAGAGAGATACTTAAAAGGAAGACTCATGTTTCTGATTGACTATATCCTTTGGCTCAATCATTCAGCACATATTTACTTAGCAATTCTCTGTGCATTGTGCTTTCGACCTGAGCCTGACCTCAAAAGTTTAAAGTCTAGTAGACCAGACAGGCATTATACAATTAAAAATTGGGTTAAATTGCCATGGGACAAGATTATCCAGCACAGCCTGGTATCCAGTCCCAAAGGAACAGCTTTTTGAGAAATAAATGTGAAAATAAATCACCTGGGACTGCCAGGATCAGAATTTTCATTGACATCTTAATAACAAGATTTACATCTGCAAAAGTGAACTTTCCTTTGGTATTAAAACAAACAACAAACAAACGCAGAGCGGATCTAAATCAACAAGAAGATTGGGTGGCTGTCAGTTGGCGCGTTTGTCTTCAGCTCAGGTCATGATCGCAGGGTCCTGGGATGGAGCTCACATGTTGCTTTGGGCTCCCTGCTGAGCAGGGAGTCTGCTTCTTCCTTTCCTTCTGCCTCTCCTCCTACTGGTGCTCTCTCTTTCACTCTCTCTTGTGTTTACTCTCCCCCCTCTTTCAGATAAATTTTAAAAATACATAAATAAATCCACAAGTTATTCCAGAAGTGCTAAATGCCACCATGGCCCTTTAGGAATATAATAGCTCTCCAAATCATCAAATGGTCTCGGTTATGGACACTGAGTAAACCTTTTACTAAGGACTGACTCCCTTTTTTAGAACCTAAAGGGCCAAAAAGGACCCATGCCTAACAGAAGGCCCCCCCACAAGCAAGATCAAGACTACTTACAGATTATTTTTTCAAACCTATTCCAAGAACAGTGCTCAGATTTTCAATGCCCTGAGAGCAGACTATGGAGTCAGATCTGTACTTAAGTCCTGGTTCCATAATTTATGAGCTGAATGGTTTGGAAAGCTAACCATCCTGGCCAGTTCAGACTGCTCTAACAGAATACTGCAGAGTGGATGGTTTAAACAACAGACATGGTTCTCACAGTTCTGGAGGTGGGAAGTCCAAGCTCAAGGTGCAGGCAGATCCAGTGTCTGGTGACAGCCTTTTCCTGGGTTTGCAAATAGCATCTTTTTATTATATCCTCACAGGGTAGAGAAAGAGAGCTCTAGTTTCTTCTAAAAGGAACACTTACCTCAGAAAAAAAAAAAATCTTTAAAAAAATAAAAACACTGATCTCATCATAGAGGTTCCACCTTTATGACCTGATCTAAACCTAATTACCTCCAAAAGGTCCCACTTCCTAATGTCACCCCATGTGGGTTTAGTTTATATGTCTTTTCGGGGAACACAAGCACGCAGTCCATAACAGCTCCTTGACTCCTCTGAGCCTAGTTTTCTTCACTCTGTAAAAGAGGAGACAGTAGTACCCCACTCGAATCTTACAGTTGCTATGAGAATTAAGTAATGCATGTAGCATGCCTTTTTTTAAAAAAAAGATTTTATTTATTTATTTGTTTATTTATTTATTTGAGAGAAAGAGAGAGAGTGAGCGAGCGGCGGGGAGGGTAGAAGGAGAAGGAGAGAGAGAATCAGGAGCAGATTCTAGGCCAAGCACAGAGCCTGACATGGGACTCGATCTCAGGACCCTGAGCTGAAATTGGGTTGGAAACTTAACCAACTGAGCCACCCAGGTGCCCCACATGCCTTTTTAAAATAAATGTTATTTTGGTCACCTGGGTGTCTCAGTTGTTTAAGAGATGGCCTTCGGCTCAGGTCATGATCCTGGAGTCCCCGGATCGAGTCCCACATCAGGCTCCCTGCTTGGCAGGGAGTCTGCTTCTCCCACTGACCTCTGACCTCATGCTCTCTCTCTCTCAAATAAATAAAATCTTTAAAAAAAAAGTTATTTCATCTGCATAGTCCAAATAGTAATCAACTCACATCTTGTCATTGCCAGTCCCTGGACTTTCCTCCGAAGAGGGATCGAGATTAACCAGAACTAGATCATCTGGGCAGGGCCATCAGGTTGGTGAGACGCCTGGAAGTCATGGCAGATACAAAATGGCTACCGGCACTGAGCATGAACAACTAGACTAAGACTTGAGATAAGTAACTGCTCTCAGGAGGCATGACCAGACTTCTTTCGTGTTGCCCCCGAGAGCCAAACTGGGACCAAAGGTTTGAAGCATTGGATACAGGTTTCAGCTCCACAGAAAAACTTGCTGACAAGGATATCGGTACTAACAAATAGCCATTCACACTATGGGCTGCTTGTTACGAGTTGTGCACTGTTCCTTTATTTAAATCTCCAAACAAATCAATCAATCAATCAATCAATCAATCTCCAAACAACCCTGCAAGAGAAGGGTTGGTGTAGAAACTGTACTTATTGACTCGGAAAGCACCTCACAACAGTTTAAGTGGAGGTCAGCTGGTTTACGTGGAAGAAACATGAGATTCCAATCCCTACATGTGCTCAAGCTGAATCGGGTTGAACGGGTAGTCAGAATTACAAGGGGCTGGGTGGGTTGGGGGGGTGCCTGGGTGGCTCCGTTGGTTAAGCGTCTGCATTTGGCTCAAGTCATGACCCTAGGGTCCTGGAACCGAGCCCCCGCTCAGCAGGGAATTGACTTCTCCCTCTCTCTTCCCCTCCCCCTACCTGCTTGTGCTTTTCCTAGCTCTCTCTTGAATAAATAATTTAAATCTTAGAAAGAAAGAAAGAAAGAAAGAAAGAAAGGAAGGAAGGAAGGAAGGAAGGAAGGAAGGAAGAGAAGAAATTACAACTGGGAAGGAACATTAATCAGGTCTCTTCCCTGGAGAGAGGAAGAGCTGAGTGCCAGGGCCGGGAGAGGATTCAGACGAGGACACACAGCCGGTAAGCTGATGATGGAATGGAACATCATCTAAAGCCTTCCCGAAGTCCCAATAATGCCGCCTGTTAGCAGGCAATCAGACACCTCGACGGGCTGCGCTCGTGACTCAAAAGGCCACAGTGACTCCACGGTTCTGGGCTGTCCCTTGGCGGATTGAGAGGCTACACAATTACCTCTCCAGTCCCTCCAACCCCTCCTATAGCTCAGCGACACATCTGTGCCTCAGAGTCCCTGTTCATCTTCCCTTCTCCTGCGCTCTGAGGCTGGGCCTGGGAGGAGGGCTCCAGTCAGCCAGACCACCACAGCTCCCCACAGCTGTCCCCGGAAAGGAGCTGTCCTCTGCTGCACTGCTGGAGGAACAAGGCTTGAGGACAAGGCACACCATGCAGTTGTCACTGGCTCCTTCCTGCTGGGGACAAATTAGGAGGAGTCACAAACTAATATTAGTTAAGGGATTCGTCTGGAAAACAGCTACCCGTGCCAGTTATGGGTCTAAAGTTGCAGGTGTATTAACTCCCTGATCATCACAACCCTCCAGAATAGGCACATTATCATCCCCATTTTACAGTCCAAAGTCAAATAGACTTCCCGACATCACAAAACTGGCAAGTGGCGATTCAAACCCAAACCCAGGCAGTCTGGCTGCAGAGCCCACACTTCTTCAGTGGAAAAGGCCACCTCAGGGATCTTTTGGGCAACACCACTGGTACCTGAAGATCCACAGCGACGTCCTCAGAGTTCTTTGTCTTTCCAATGGCAAAAGACTGCAGGCCTGGGTGTGTTAGTCAGGGCTACTCTGACAAAGTACCACAAACAGAGGGATTTATTTTGTTTGTTTGTTTGTTTTAGCAGGCTCCCCACTGAGCAGAGATTCCCAATGCGGGGCTTGATCCAAGGACCTTGGGACCATGACCTGAGCCGAAGGCAGAGGCTTTAACCCACTGAGCCACCCAGGCGCCCCAACAGAGGAATTTAAACAATAGACATCTATTGTCTTGTCTTCTGGAGGCTGGAAGTCCGAAATCAAGGTGTTGGCAAGGTTGGTTCTTCCAGAGACCATGAGGGGAGATCTGTTCTGTGCCTCCCAGCTGGCATCTGGTGGATTCCTGGCAATCTTTGGAGTCCCGTGACTTGTAGAAGAAGGTCACCTGATCTCTGCCTTCATCTTCTCATGGTGGTCTCTCTGCCTGCATATGTCTCTGTGTCCAAATTTCTTTTTTTTTTTTTTTAAAGATTTTATTTATTTATTTGACAGAGAGAGATCACAAGAAGGCAGAGAGGCAGGCAGAGAGAGAGGAAGGGAAGCAGGCTCCCTGCTGAGCAGAGAGCCCGACGTGGGACTCGATCCCAGGACCCTGAGATCATGACCTGAGCCGAAGGCAGCGGCTTAACCCACTGAGCCACCCAGGTGCCCCCCAAATTTCTTTTTTGTAAGAATACCCATCATATGGGATTCCAGTCTACCCTAACGGCCTCATTCTAACTAATCCCACCTGCAATGACCCACTTGCAAATAGGGTCAGGGTCACATTCTGAGGTACTGGATTGAGACTTCAACACAGAAATGTGTGTGTGTGTGTGTGTGTGTGTGTGTGTGTGAGAGAGAGAGAGAGAGAGAGAGAGGGGGCTAGCTAGGACTTCAACACAGAATTATGTGTGTGTTGGGGGGTGGGTGAGTGACATAATTTAACCCCTAACTGGATACAAACAATCCAAAGAAGATTTGAAGAAATGCAACTGATCTCAGATGACAGGGCCTGACTTATTGGTGCCAAGGAACCAAATTAGGTAAACGATGTCTTAACATACACTAGAAGACGTTTTGTAGAAGGTTATAATTATACAATAATGAGACTGCTGGCCTCACCAGGCAGAGTGAATCTCCCAGAAGCCAGCAGCACGAGCCTAGTCTGTGCTAGCCTGCCATTGTGTGGAGAATGGGGATGGGGATATCTGGAGGAAAGAGCAGGAAAGACCACGGGAGAACAGATACCCAAACCTCCAAAGCCTCCACTGGGTCGGTCACCAGATGTCAGAGAGGTGGCTTAGCTGTTTGACAAGGTCACTTAAACTGCCCTTACACATGCTACTAAAATATCAGGGGGAGATATTCAAGTTAATTTTCTCATTTAGCATTTGGTGATTTCTAGTTGTGCTTAATTTTTTTTTCCTATTTAGTTCCAAAACATCTAGAAAGTGTTTCCCGAGGTACTCTAGGAAGTGTCTGTGTGCATGGAGCTCACCATCCTGTGAAATAGTCCGCAGGTGCACAAGGTAGCCTGAAGGAGAACCCCTGAAAGGAGACTGCAGGGTACAAGGACAAGAGACCCTCTGAGAGGAAGAAAGGAAGGCTTCCCAGAGGTTGTGGCATTTAAATGCAGCTACTAAAAGTAATCTGGTACCAATTTCGAGTGTAGGGGTGAGAGGTTTCCCCACATCACCAAGCAATTCTGACACCCCTGTGTCTCCTATAATTCAGCTCCCTTCTGTTGCTATCTAGCTGGAGAGAGCATCAGATCTCACACATTAAGGGCTCAGTCCCACAAGGCTCCCTCCCACTCCCCCTTCAGATGCCAATCCCAAACCCAGGTTGTGCTTCTAACCAACTGGCAATAAAGCAAATGATCCCATGACCCCCTCCTTGGGTTTAATTTGTTTGAGTGGCTCTGAGAACTCACAGAAACATTTTACTTACTAGTGAAAGGATCACTGATTTATTATAAAAGGATACAGGAACAGCCAGATGGAAGAGATGCTTAGGACTGGGTTCGGGGAAAGGGTGAGGAGCTTCCCTGTCCTCATGAGGGCCACTCTCCCGCACCACCAACCCAGAAGCTCTGCAAACGCATATTTTGGGGTTTCTATGGAGGCTTCGTTAACTAGCCAGGATTGATTAAATCATCGGTCTTTAGCAAATGACTCCACCTTCAGCCCCTCTCTCCTCCAGGGCGATCAGGGGAGTGGAACTGGGGTGAATCTTACGGTAGGGTCTCCCAGCAAGCAGCCCACATCCCAAGGGGCGCGTCAAATCACATCATTAACATATCAAAAGACACCTTTGTTACTCTGTTCCAGAAGGAAATTCCAAGAGTTTTAAGAGCTGTGTGCCAGGAACATGAAGACCACAAATATATTAATTATAAATCACAATATCACCACAGCCAACCTATCTTTTACTTTTTTTCACTGCCTCCAACAGATGGCAATGGACCCCGAATGGCACTCAACTCTCTTCTAGTAAAAGATTACCAAAAGATAAAATTTCCCAAGAAGAGCTAAGTGAGGGAGTCACAAAATGTAGAAGCTTTTTCCTTGGACACAAACATCAGAATTAAAAGAGCATGGGAAGGAAAAGAGTAAGGAAGAGTTTTTACTTTGTATAACATACATACATCTTGAAATCACAATTTTTTGGAAATAACATTCATTATGCATTCCATAAATATTGATTATTCTGGGCCAGGCACTGTTGTAGGTGCATGGGGTTCAGCATGTACTAGTCTCACAGTAAAAATTAAAACATAAACATTGAGAATAACAGATGAGTAGGTTTTGAAAGATTGTTCCTGTGTTCATTTCACTTGTTGTCCTAGAGTTTGCTTAAAGTCTATTTTCAAAGTCAACAATAAACAAGTCACTACAGAAAAACACCTAGGATGGCTTTTCCCGGAAGCGCCCTGCAGTGTGCTCCGAAAATGGTTTGCTATTCACTTGACCCAGAGCCCCTACCAAATCATGCAAATCGAGAGGTTCACATCTTCTTCGCGTTCACTTTAAGAACACGCGGGGAAACCGCTCAGGCCATCAAAGCTATGCAGATCAGAAAAGCCACCACGTGTCTGAAAGCTGGCACTTTGCAGAGGCAATGTGTGCCTTCCCTTGCTCCAATGGCAGAGTTGGCAGGTGAGCCCAGGCCACACAGTGGGGCTGGACACAGGGTCGGTGACGCAAAGAGAGTGCTGAAAAATGCACAGGTTTCTGAGTGCAGAGAATGCTGCTGAACTCAAGTGTTTAGATGTCGATTCTCTGGTCATGGAGCACATCCAGGAGAACAAAGCCCCCAGAATGCCAGGTACATCTTGTACACGAGTACAGGGCTCATGGTCAGATTAACACAGACACGAACCTCCCTGCCCACACTGAGATGATCCTTACTGAAAAAGAGCACGTTGTTCCTAAGCCAGAAGAGGAGGCTACACAGAAAAAAAAAGGCTATCCCAGAAGAAACTGAAGAAGCAAAAATATATGGTCAGGGAGTAAATTCTGCCTAAAATAAATGCAAATAAAAGTTAAAAAAAAAAAAACCAAGATGAGGATGATTAGGAGGGATTTTTATACTATATGCATTTAAAAAATTTTTTTAACGTTAAAGATTATATCAGTGTATTATTTGTAGAATAACATTACATTAAAGTTTAGGAACAACGCATTAGTAAGTGAAGAGTTTTGGAGAGGTGACCCATGCTGATGCTGTTTCTTTTTTAAATTGTGAAACATATTATACATGAAAAGAAATCTATAACTGACACAGTTTAAGACTAAGAATAATGTGAACCACAACCCAGCTAAGAAGCAGAATGACAATATCCCAAGAGTCCCCTCTGTGCTTCTCCTTTTTTTTTTTTTAAAGATTTTATTTATTTATTGGACAGAGATCACAAGTAGGCCGAGAGGCAGGCAGAGAGAGAGGGGGAAGCAGGCTCCCTGCTGAGAAGAGAGACCAATTCCGGGCTCTATGTGGGGCTCGATCCCAGGACCCTGAGATCATGACCGATCCCAGGATCCTAGAATCATGACCTGAGCAGAAGGCAGACACTTAATGCACTGAGCCACCCACGTGCTCGCCCCCCAACGTGTTTCTTGATCGTATGTCAGAAATTTTTACTACCTCTGTATCCCTAAATAGCATATTGCTTAGTTTGGCCTGTTTTTAAACCATATAGAAACAGAATCATTCAGTATGTATAACTCTGTGACTTGCTTTTTTCTTTCAGAAGTCTTTTTGGGATTTACCCACGTGGACTCATGCATCTAAGAATTAGCTTTCTAAATTAATTCACTTTTGTTATTGACTTGCCTCTAGTAAACTGTCAAATGTTAAGGATATATCTAAGTCTTTACCTACCTACATACTGTGTAACTACCACTCACATCAAGATACAGAAAATTTCCAATCAGCACCTGGCTGGCTCAGTTTGGAGAACATGTGGCTCTTGATCTCAGGCTTGTATGTTTGAGCCCCATATTGGATGTAGAGATTACTTAAAAACAAGATCTCTCTTTTTTTTTTTTTTTTAAGATTTTATTTATTTGACAGACAGAGATCACAAGTAGGCAGAAAGGCAGGCAGAGAGAGAGAGAGGAGGAAGCAGGCTCCCTGCCAAGCAGAGAGCCCAATGCTGGACTCGATTCCAGGGCCCTGAGATAATTACCTGAGCTGAAGGCAGAGACTTTAACCCACTGAGCCACCCAGGCGCCCCTAAAAACAAGATCTTTTTTTTTTTTTAAAGATTTTATTTATTTATTTGACAGGCAGAGATTACAAGTAGGCAGAGAGGCAGAGGGAGAGAGGAGGAAGCAGGCTCCCTGCTGAGCAGAGACCCCTCCCCCCCCCATGCGGGGCTTGATCCCAGGACCCTGGGATCATGACCTGAGCCGAAGGCAGAGGCTTTAACCCACTGAGCCACCCAGGCGCCCCCCTAAAAACAAGATCTTAAAAAAAAAAGATATAGGACATTTCCAGAGCACTAGAAATCTCACTTTTCTCCTTTCCAACTAATATCCCTCAGAAGTAATCACTATTCATACTTTAAGCAACACAGATGACTTCTGAGTTCATGTATTTTTCATGCTTGCATAGTATTCTAGTATATGCATATTTTGTGAATTTGGATATCAAACAATTGCTGATTGGCTCTGGTCAGGTAAACTAAGCAAGCTTGTCCCATAATTTCATTAATCTCAAAGTATATTATTATCCCACTGTTTACACAATGGGATTTTTTGGAACCCCACTTAGAGCATGATAATGGGGTTATTCACACCAATTTATTTATTTATTTATTTATTTATTTATTTATTTATTTAAATATTTTATTTATTTATTTGACAGACAGAGATCATAAGCAGGCAGAGAGGGAGGGGAAGCAGGCTCCCTGCTGAGCAGAGAGCCCAATGCGGGACTCAATCCCAGGACCCTGGGATCATGACCTGAGCTGAAGGCAGAGGCTTTAACCCACTGAGCCACCCAGGTGCCCCATAAGCAGTGTTTTTAAGAATATTCTTGTATATCTACTGATACACAGGTATACAGTTTTCTCTGGAATCTAGACTGTAGGAATATAAACTCTAGGAAAAAGTGCATATGCATGTTCAGCTTTACCAGATATGCCAGATTCTTTCCTAAAGTGGTTGTACCAATTTACACTCCCACCAGCAGTTTATAGGAACCTCTTCTGTTCATCCTCCCAACACCTGATCTTTAATTTTAAGCATTTTGGTGGTTTCTCATTGTAATTTTAATTTGCATTTCCCAGCTGAAACACGTGTTTCCATATATTTATGGCCCTTCTATGAAATATACTATTTAATTACTTTCCTCTTCCCCTCTACCTGAAATTATTTCTAGCCATCCAGTTTGGGGTCAGAAAAGGCTGAGTAGCTCCTTAAATTTCAAGACTCTAAACTCTTCAGAGTTTAAAACCAGTGAAGTCTGGGGTACCTGGGCTCAGTGGGTTAAAGCCTCTGCCTTCGGCTTAGGTCATGATCTCAGGGTCTTGGGATCGAGCCCCGCATTGGGCTCTCTGCTCAGCAGGGAGCCTGCATCGCCCACTCTCTCTGCCTGCCTCTCTGCCTATAAATAAATAAAATCTTTAAAACAAGCAAACAAACAAACAAAACCAGTGAAGTCTGGATGTTCTGATTGGTGGGAATGATGGTATCCAGAGCTCAGATGGATTCCCAAATGATTGAAGTATTAGAATAATTAGTCAGGAAAGCGGACAAGTGTAGTAGGCAGACTTCTAAGATGGTGCCCCTGGATACCTGGCCCCTGATAGACACAGGCTTTCTTCCCAACACGATCAAATACTAACCTAGGTACAGATGTTGAGGGGATTTTGCAGATGTAATTAAGGTCCCAAAATAGCTGACCTTAAAACAGATTATTTAGGCAGATCTAATTTAATCAAGGGAGATTAGAAGTCAGAGGGACATGTTCCAGCTGCCCTGGAAGAAAGCGAACACCCATGTTGTAGGCTGTCTTTGGGAGCCACATGCCAAGAGCTACAAGCAGCCTCTGGGAGCTACAAGCAGCTTCTGGGAGCTACAAGTGATCCCTAGCTGACCAGAAGGAAAACCAGGACCTGTCCTATGACAGCAAGAAAATGGATTCTGCTGACAACCAGCAAACCTGAGAGCCCAGATGAGAACTGCAGACGGGCCAACATCCTGTTTTTAGCCTGGTAAAACCCTGAGCGGAGAATCCAGCCATACAACATCAATTTCTGACCTACAAAAACTGTGAGGTGATGAATTTGTGCTGTTTTAAACCACTAAATTTGTGATAATCTGTTATGCGGCAATAGAAAAGGCACACACCAAGTAAGTACGAAACATCACCTGCTGAATTACAAGTGAGGAGCAGGACTTCTGTCTGTAGCTGTGGGTGTGCAATGCATAGGTCTAAGGGCATCGTTTACATTGTTGTCCATGTGAATGGTGCCCTCTGAAGTTGGGCAGTGCACTTTCAGCACAACTGTACATAGCAATCCTACAGGAGACCCCACTCTTGCCCTGTTCCAGAATCTTGGCTACCTCCCTTAACCATAGTAGAAATGAGAGCATCGGTCTAGAGGTAGTCAGAAATCCCTACCAGCTCAGCATTTGGAGTATTTAGTGTATTTTGCGTCTACTCTACCACACACTGGCCCTTCCATTTCCCTAGTTTTTTACCTACTTAATTTTAACCTCTTGCTTCATTTAGGTTTTCCCAAAATCTTTTGTCTTAAGAAGCTGTCACCATGCCAATGAATAAGGCTTTGAGAATGGACGCCAGTAGCTCCCTGGGGAGGAAACTACAAGGGACCTTCTTTCCTTTTGATTATGAATGCACTCAGGACATTTAGCTGTAGAGAGTTCAGAAGGCTTAAGATCAGCGGTTAAAAAAGTACTTTTCGATCCTGTCAGTCTGTCAAGTTGACCAACTGGCCAGTGGTAGTCGCTTTGAGGAAGTGCTGACTCACCTCTGTTTCCAAGGAAGGCAGCTTAGTAATGAAGAAAATGGGACAAAAACTGAGTCTTTCAGGTGAGCCTTGAAGAATTAGCTGGGAAAATGAGCCTGTCTCACAGAGAGACCGGAAGTGCTGTTAAAATGAGCTAAGGCAAAAATAAGCTACTGAAAACTAGGTAAGTCAGTCACACTGGTGCAAGGAAAGCAAAATTGAAACCTGAAAACAGGTCCATAAACACTGCCCGACACACTCTCCCCTCTCCATTTCTGCTCAGTTATTCCCGCTGAGATCTTACAGGTCTTAGGAGCTGTGACTGCTCCATAAAGGATCAATATTTTAAGACCTAAGAGGATAGTTTTGAAATCTTGGACGCTCCATGTAACATATTTAAACTCTATGTTCCTATTTCTCTGTATTTCAAGGTTTTCTACGAAGCAGATGAGATCGTACACATGACATACTCATGCACAGTGCCAGGTGCTCGTGTTTAACACAGTAGCTTTTACTAGAAACGCACCCTGGAGACATGACTGACGGATGGTGGGACTGGTATTTTGGGACAAGAGAACACTTGTATGGTATAGAACAGTGGCTACCAAATCCAGTCCAAGTGTAGGTGATGTTTTTACCAGTCAACTATAAAAAGAAGAAAAATAAAGGGGCAATTGGGTGGCTCAGACAGCTAATCATCTGATTTTGGCTCAGGCTGTGATCTCGGGGTCCTAGGTTGGAGCCCTGTATGGAGCCCTGCATCAGGCTCCGCACTCAGTGGGGAGTCTGCTTGTCCTTCTCCCTCTGCCCCTCCCCCTGCTCATGAGCATGCTCTCTCAAATAAGTAAAATCTCTTCAAAATTTTTTTTAAAAGATTTTTTTTATTTATTTGAGAGAGACAGTGAGAGAGGGAACACAAGGAGGGGGAGTGGGAGAGGGCAAGCAGGCTTCCCATTGAGCAGGGAGCCCAATGCGGGGCTTGATCTCAGAAGACCTGAGCTGAAGGCAGATGCCTAACGACTGAGCCACCCAGGAGCCCAACAAATAAAAATCTTAAAAAAAAAAAAAAAAGAAAAGAAAAAAGACATACAATTATAGACAAAACAGTGAATTTTCCACAAAAATTTCTCATAAATTTATTCAAACTAATGGGCTATTGTTTTCCTTTATTCTATTTTCATTCTTTTGGTGTCAAAATGTCTTATGAAATAATGGTGATAATATATTACACCTTCTTAAAATACCCTTAGCGGGCCAAATAAAGTTGTCAACTGTGTATTAGTATCAGTCCCCTCAACCCTTTTAAAAACTTTTTTTTTTCCTAGTTTGGAAAACACGAGACTGGGAACCAGTGCTTGGGTATGACTGTTAAGAAGGGCAAAGGCCTCAGAAGACCAGCAATTCCTAGGAAGGTGGGCTTCCAGGAACCAGCATGATCCAGGGAAATTTTCAAAATTACTCATACTCATCCTCCAAGAATTTTGAATTAGAAAACTGGTGTGCTACAGAAAAAATGAGAGTGCAAATGAAGAAAGAGGATGTGGGATCCAGGAATCAAGAGATCCAGCAGAGTGGTAAAGGAAAGTCCCCCAAACCGCGCCTGTGTGCCAGCCCTCCGCAACAAGCCAGGAGAGGATGTGTGTGGGGAAAGAGGTAATTAATAACTCCCGGGAAGCAATGCTTGTATGTGAAACACACTCACACTACAGTAGTCCCCCTTTATGTGTGGGGGATTCATCCCAAGACACACAGGGGATTCCTGAAACCAGCGATAGCACCGAACCCTAGATGTACTGTTTTTCCCTACATGTACATACCTATGACAAAGTTTAATTTATAAATCAGATACAGCGGGGCGCCTGGGGGCTCAGTTGCTAAGCGTCTGCCTTTGGCTCAGGTCATGATCCCAGGGTCCTGGGATGGAAACCCGCATCGGGTTCCCTGCTCAATGGGGAGTCTGCTTCCCCTACTGCCCATCTCCCTGCTCTTGCTCTGATAAACAAAATTTTTAAGACAACTTAAATTCCAGCAAGAGATTAACATTAACAGAACAATTATCACCTACCATAACAAGCTGTGAATGTGACCATTCTCAAGATATCTTACTTCACTGTACCTATCCTCCTTCTTGTGAGGACGTGAGGATAAAATGCTTATATGAGCTGAAATTAGGTGAAGGGGTTGGCATTGTGCTGTAGCTGTTAGGCTACTGTTGACCTGACCATACACCTGGAGGATTACCTGCTTCCAGATCATGGCTGACAGCAGGTAACAGAAACCGTAGAAGCTGACGATAAGCGGAGACTAGTCCATGCACATATTCTACGGTGAGGAGTTCCTGATGCTAATTGTTGTAAGTCAGCGTCCCAGAAAGTGGATGGCACCCTTGAGATAACACAGTAACCCAGAACCAGCAGTAAGAGATGTGATCACCCCTATCAGGCCCAAAAGGACAGATTGAGGGAGAGGTTAGTGGCAAATGAAGTCACACGCAGTTGGCCAACTTGAGGTGCAGGACTTTTGGCTGAGGAACACAATTACCATGAAGAGAACCGGGAGAGAGGCAGCAGAGGGAGTAAGTAACTTGACCTTCCACTTTACTTCCCTTCCTCCCTTACAGAGCCCCACTGGGAAAACTCAACAGAGTCTAGAGTCTGTTGATGTAGTTCATATAGTTTCTTGGGCATCAAAGTAGGGTAAAGGCAGCAGATTTGGAGGGGCAAATGGAAGGCAGCTGGTGCACTCGTGATGATATAATAATTAATGACAACCCAAATTTACAAAAACATATTAGAAGGAGGTGTAGAAGTAGAGGGACTTACAGTGTAAGACCACAGTATCTGAACCATGGCAGAAAGTAACAGCTGACAAGTCCAAAAATAGCAGTATATTTATTTTTACCTATTATTTAGAAATATGGAGCTAAACGACAAGACACAGCAACAGCTAAATGAGTAATGCCTTTGGGGACTAAGGAAGTATGATGTAATAAGCCTTGAAATATGATGATTTTTAAAGAAATGATATATTTAATAAAAACAAATTAAGAAAGCTGCCAGAGGGGCACGTGAGTGGCTCAGTCAGTCAAGCATCTGACTTGTGATTTCAGCTCAGGTCTTGATCTCAGGGTCATGAGTTCAAGCCCTGCACTGGGCACCACACCCAGTGTGGAGCCTACTTAAAAAAAAAAAAAAGTTGGCAGAAGGTACACAGAAAACTAACAGTGGTTACATCTTTGGAGCTAGAATAAGGGTACAGAAAGAACATTAACTGTTCATTTAACTTGCTCTTGCATTCTTTTACTATGAACTTTTTTTTTTTTCAAGAAATTTTTTTTTATTTTTTTATTTTTTTTTTTAAAGATTATTTATTTATTTATTTGACAGAGAGAGATCACAAGTAGATGGAGAGGCAGGCAGAGAGAGAGAGAGAGAGGGAAGCAGGCTTCTTGCTGAGCAGAGAGCCCGATGTGGGACTCGATCCCAGGACCCTGAGATCATGACCTGAGCCGAAGGCAGCGGCTTAACCCACTGAGCCACCCAGGCGCCCTTTTTTCAAGAATTTTTAAGTAATCTCTACACCCAACATGGGGCTTGGACCCAAAACACCAAGATCAAGAGTTGCAAGCTCCACTGACTGAGCCAGCCAAGTGCCCCAACATTTCCTTTTTTTATAATATAGTTTTAAATACCTTAAAAAAAAACCTAATCAGGGGCTCCCCTCTGCAAAAAACCCCCACCATAATCTAATCAACTGAATATAGTTGCTAAAGGGGATTTATCTTATCCTTTAGGTGGGTTGGAGCAGAAAAACTAGAAGCTACTGATTTGTATCCAAATGAAATCATTTGTATCAATGAAATCAAGGATGGATCAATGACTTAACCATACACACAGCTTAACAGAGCCTCAGTTAGGACTGAGGACTTCTAACCCCACAGAGAATAAATACATACAAAATAAAGATAAGGCACATCATCTTTGAGTATTTATACATCCTGACACTTATGTGAAGAAGGACAGGGATGAAAGACCATATGGAGACCCAGAGCAGCAAAGAACTACCCAGTCCTGCGTTAAAAAACACTAAATTCTGGAGTGTCTTGTATGTGAAACAATGGATACAATGTATTCTTTAAAAAAAGACAAGACTGGGACACCTAAGTGATGTCTGCCTTCACCCCTCCCCCCCAAACGGGCTCTCTGCTCAGCAGGGAGCCTGCTTCCTCCTCTCTCTCTGCCTGCCTCTCTGCCTACCTGTGATCTCTGTCAAATAAATAAATAAATAAATCTTTAAAACTAAAAAAAAGAAAAGATTGTTGCTGTAGGACTATGCAGATGCTATCACCATGTATTTCTGCTTTTTGATATGGCAACAGATGTCCGTTTTAAATATTTAAACTGCAAAGGAAAAAAGAACCACAAACTAAACTGAATATTTAATAAACTTTGTAAGAACAGAAGGAATGCAACAAGGATTAGAATCTTATAATATACATTAGATATTTTTGTAAAAGGTATTCCATTTTTCAAAGGCGTTTTCCCAATTTCCCCGTCTTTTCTATCTTCCTCAGAGCAAGTAAGCAGTAAGCAGGAATTACTATCAGAAGTAGGCTGCTCTGTTCCCCTGGAAGTAATTGTATTTTTATGTTTGAAGTCCTCATCATCTCCCCAAACCCCCTCCTTTCACCATACAGTCTCACTGCACTGTTCCACAGTAACACTGTACTCCGCTCAAATTCAAAGAGCCTGAACTCAAGGATTTTTGAGTACTGGTTTAGTAGCAGTGTCTACTGGCACAAACCTTCTATTTATTCATAACTGCGATAATAGAAATGGAAGCTACTTTAATGAAATAGGAACTCAGGAATGAGATCATTAAATATAACTAAACACTTTTAAAATATAAATATCATGTATTTCCTGATTAGTATCAGGTGAGTATCTAAGCTATCTATTCCAAATTCTGGTCTCAGAGAGAAAAAGGTCAGAGACAATTGCAAGCAAGGTGCTTCATATTACCAGGTCCATTTTTAAAACAATGAGATCCTTTGGATCAACTTTAGTCTTTCTTTTTATCAGAGATTTCCGTCGGACCTTTTGTTGGTAATCCATTTATGTCTGCGCCCTAAAATTTAAAAAAAAGAACATTTTAGATATTATTACAACTCATTATAAGAAATCGTCTCTTTAAAAACCAACAACAAATTTCAGAATGAAAAAACTCTGCTTCTAGAAATGTGCAGGAAGGCTAAATTAGTACAAAACACAGGTGAAGTCAAACTTAACAAGAACCAATGCTAAAAACAGTTGTCCAAATATTCATTTTAAAAAATAACTTCATTTTGTTTTTTAATTTATTTTTTAAAAGATTTTATTTATGTTATATTATATTGTTTATATTATATATAATATATATTATATATTTATTTATATTATTTTATATTTTATTTATAGAGCATACAAGCAAGGGGAGGGGCAGAGGGAGAGGGAGAAGCAGGCTCCTAGCTGAGCAGGGAGCCCAACAGGGGACCCAATCCTAGGACCCTGGGATCATGACCTGACCGAAGGCAGATGCTTAACTGACTGAGCCATGCAGGCTACCCATTTTTTTTTTTTTTTTTAAATCTCTATGATCCTTCCAACTAAATCTCTTACCAAAGTTATCAATCAGTGAAACTGGCATATTTTAGTATTATCTCTTCTTGTCCATTAGCTATTTATTATTATTCTTACCAGCCAAGAAATATTGGTAATTATCTTGGCTATAAGACAAGGAACAAACACACTAATCAGAAGTCTAGTTTAAAACCTTAGTTTAAACCAAATGTTAATTACTTAAAAAACACCCTAAACCCTTTATTTTAAAAAAAGAAATTGGGGCACCTGGGTGACTCAGTTGGTTGAGTGGCTGCCTTTGGCTCAGGTCATGATCCCGGGGTCCTGGGATGGAGTCCCTCATCAGGCTCCCTGCTCAGCGGGAAGCCTGGTTCTCCTCCTCCCTCTACCTGCAGCTTCCCCTGCTTATGCTCTCTCTCTGTCAAACATATGAATAAAATCTTAAAAAAAAAATTAAGCTTAAACGCCTGGGTAGCTCAGTTGGTTTAACTCTTGATTTAGGCTCAGATCACGGTCTCAGGGTCATAGGAGAGAGCCCCACAAAGGGCTCAATGCTGAGCATGGAGACTGCTTAGAATTCTTTCTCTATCTCTCCCTCTGCCCCGACCCCATCCCCGGCTCATACTCTCTCTCTAAATAAATAAAACCTTTAACAACAACAACAACAACAAAAAAGTAGAGAAAAAAAGAAATTAAGACACATTAATGAAGTTTCTGGTTCCAAAAACGTGCCTTTTCAAAGGCAAGTAATTTCCCCTGACTGTACCGCCCTCCCCACCTGCCCTTAGTCAAGGTATTTTAATGTTCTTACCTTACAGTCTACCTTGCCTTTGTTTTTATCGTGGGATTCTCGAAGAGCTTTCTTAGGCCACATACGACTCACAAAGGGGGAAATCAGAGGGTATATGTAGGGCTCCAGGAATTTTTTGTAGATCCAGAGCAGAATCGGAATGACGATGCAAGGAATGCACACCATCCTCCCAGGCTGGAGCTCCTGAGCTGCTGACGTGTGCGAGAAAGCAATTCAGGTCATCACAGAAGAACAACTAAAGGCATTTACCTAGATGAAGATACTTGAAAGGACGATTTCTACGTTAAAGGGAAAATCTAAATTATTTGTTAGCTAAATGCACAAATCTATTAAATAAAAGTGCTGCTCTCTATAAAGGACTAAGAGGTGGTAGACATGAAAATAACAGGGAGGTGCCTGCCTCCGAACCCTTCCAATCACTGCTGCTCAACCATAAATTTAAGGATAAAGCTAAGATATGGACTTCTGCTGGGTACTAGGCAGTTAGGCCCTTTGCCTTTATCAACTCCTCTAATTCTCAAAACTCAGCCTCACCATCTTCAGAGACTGACAGTATTTATTAGCTAAACCTCCAAGGCTAAGGGCAAATCCTGTAATACGAAATTCATTAAGATATCACTTTGGTGGTTGCCTGGGTGGCTCAGTTGTTAAGTGTCTGCCTCCGATTCACGTCATGATCCCAGTGTCCTGGGATCGAGCCCCACATGCTCAGCGGGAAGCCTGCTTCTCCCTCTCCCACTCCCCCTGCTTGTGTTCCCTTTCTCGCTGTGTCTCTCTCTCAAATAAATCAATAAAACCTTAAAAAGAAAGAAAGAAAGAAAGAGCGAGCACTGGAGTTCTACTGCTGACTTATTTAAAAAAAAAAAAAAAAAAAAAAGATACCACTTTGGAAGACCTGTAGGCTGCAAACCAGCTGGACTTTCCCAGACAACAAATCTCCTTTGATATATTTGCTTTTTTTGTTTTAATAACAATTAAGGTAAACTGAGTAATAAAAATATTTTATTTGGTGTTAGTATTGTTGTAAGTATGTTGTCCATTTCAAAAAATGAATACCTCTAGGGGGGTCTGGGGGGCTCAGTCAGTTAAGGGTCTGACTCTTGGTTTCAGCTCAGGTCATGAGATCAAGCTCCTGAGCTGGGAAAAAAGAAAATCAGTGCTCAGCAGGGAGTCTGCTTGAAAGTCTCTCCCTTGCCCCTCCCCCCATGCATACGTAGGGGCTCTCTTTCAAATACATCTTTTTTTTTTTTAAGATTTCATTTACTTATTTGTTAGAGAGAGAGCAAAAGCATGGAGAGCTGCAGGCAGAACAGGCAGAGGGAGAAGCAGGGTCCCTGCTGAGCAAGGAGCCCAAGGCGGGACTCAATCCCAGGACCCCAGGATCATGACCAGAGTCAAAGGCAGATGCTTAACCAACTGAGCCACCCAGGCATCCCTCAAACAAAATCTTTTTAAAAAAAAGTTAACACCTCTAATTTCCTCGAAGATTAGAAATTATCTTGGAATTTCTTCAAATCAGCAATTTCTTGAAAAAGAACCAATATTACTTCCATAATGTACTATTGAACTAAAGACCTCTTAAATTTACAGGAATTTTTAATCCCTTAGTGTAGGCCTGAAAAACTAAAAAGCTTCAGAACACTGCATAAAGCTAATTCAGGATGTTAATTTTCAAAATATTATAAATTTAGTAGCTTGCTGGCAAAGGAGTCAGCACCATGACTACACTAAAGCAATTTAAATATTCACAACACAAGTGAGCAGTGGTACAGATAACCCAAAGTAATGTCACTTTGAAACGAGTTATAATAGTTATAAACAAGTAAACATAAATGTATATTAAGGATTGATCAGCTGTTTTATAAAGGATTCATAGCTGGATTCTTTAAAACAGTCCCCTGGTCAAACTAAAGTAACAATTTAAGAATTTACCAAAATATTGTTTCAAAATTCTAAAGAGCATATTTTCTAATTGAAATTAGTGAAAATGAGCAGTGAGTCTTTTTTTAGCATTTTTCAAGGAATCATTATTTTTGTCATAGACATTTAGAATTTGACCTCGAGAGACGTAGAGGTGATCCGGTTTAGATCTCGCACTCTTACAGACACAACACCCTAATAATCAGAGCGGACTGGCTGCAGCTGCCCAGATTTGAAGCCTGCTTTCACCACTTTCGAGATGGGTGTTCTTGGGCAACTTATTTAATGAGTCTGCCTTGATGCCCTCCTGTGGAAGATGAAGACAATAGCCTTATCTCCCAGGGATGTAAATGTGGATTAGATATGTCAGTAATGAATATAAAGCTCAGAAGAGTGTGTGCGTGTATTAAGTGCTATGTAAAGGTTGTTACCACACACACACACACACACACACACACACACACAAAAGTTGCAACCTGTTCAAAGTTCACACAGAGCTAAATAGTAACGGGAGTTGGCTGAGACCAGAATTCCCAACTCTAGTTTCCTAGCTCAATGCTCTTGCCTTTTTCCCTTGCAAAAATACAGTGATTAAGTTATTCCCCTCCTATCAAGCCTTCACAACCCAACATAAACCCTTCCACACAACTGATAGTGTTCCGAGGACTAGGTTAAGTTAATGACTGGAAGTCCATCACAGATTCATTTTTACCTACTTTACGGTGTTTTAAATTCTCAAGAACAAGTACCACCAATCACTTATGTCATAATCATGGCTTTTATAAACATTGTTAGTTCTCTTCATGATGAAACTACTGTATTTTCTCTCTCCCTTAATCCTTACAGGACTCCTTAGGGTGAGGTTTTACTTCACACATGTGGAAAACATAGCTTACAAAGGTTTAGAAGGTGACTAGGATAAATTGATAAAATATTTTATTTGCTCTCACCAAGCTAATTCTGATAGTACAACAAAGCGAGCAAAATGGATTTAAGCTGTTGGAAGAGAGATTTTCTTTCATTCGGCTTCGTCCAAGACAATGGAATACAGAGGAAAAGGGTGAGGCTCTATGAGAAATCGGGCAGGTACCGTGGGGGAACGCCACCTCCCTCCAAGTAACCCAGTTTAGCACATCATTTTACGGGGCAGGGTGAGTCCAAGACAAGGCCTGAATAGACAGGAGAGAGTAAGAGCGAATGCTGGTGACGATGACAGGCGAGCGAAGTGAAGCCGACAATACACGCCGAGAGAATAAACGCACAGAAAGACAGAGGCGGGACGCAGGCCAGCAGGAGGGTGGGGGGCGGTGGAAAGAGCAGGCAGGGGCGCGCGCCTGGAGGGCCAAGCAGGGTAGACCCGTGAGCACTGGCGGGCCGCGGGGAGCGCAGAGCAGGCGAACTGCGAGCCGGTAGGGCTCGCTTAGCGCCGCCCGGGCTGGAGCCTGCGAATCGGCTCCACAGCACCAGAGCCATCCCCAACCATCGCCCGACCCGCAGGCGCCAGCCCGGGCCCACCCGACCCCACTCACCTGCGACCACCGGGTCCGAGTGGAGACGACCGCACTTCCGTGGGGAGGGACGTGCTGCCGCGGAGCCAAAGGGCGCCGCAAAAGGGGCCGACAAAGGCGCGCCTGCGTCAGCCGCAGGGCGCCCAGGACGTAACGGTGACGCGCAAGCGGAGGCGCGGCCTGGCTTCCGGCGCAGCCACCAGCCGCTCCAGCCCTGCGGAGGGCGAGGAAGAGCGGGGCTTCCCTGCCCGGGTTACTCGAGCAAAACCCAAGACCGTGAGAAAAGAGGAAGCGGTTCACCATCGGGGAAGTCCCCGCACTTGCACGTGAGGGCTAGGCTGTTACCCAGAGCAGTCGTGGCTCTTCACTAGGTCGAAGCTCTTTAAAGCCTAGTCCTTTAGACTAGGACGGCGGGAAGCCAACTGGAGAACTGGAACCCTCAGTTGGTAGTTAAGCTTTGGCAGTTTCTCGCGTTTGTCCTGCACTACGCTCTTGGTGTGGACCCACGAGAAATGAGAACATGTCATGCAGTTAAAGTCAGTGCTGTTTCCACGAAATGGCCAGGGGAGGCAAACACACAGACATCTACACAGTGGTTGCTCAGGACTGGACAGGTTCTGGTGAGGAGTGACCCTAGACTACAGCCGCGGTTCCTCTTTTGGATAATGAAGAATGTCCAAAAGTTTACCTGGCAATGGATGCATAATTGAATCTAATAAAAGCTATTGAGTTGTAATTGGATTAACTGTACGGTGTGTTCAGTCTCAAAGTAGGTGGGATGAAACTCAGAAATATGCCCAGGCTCAAATTCCATTATGCAAAGCACCAAGAAATTCAAAACAGCATGTTTGTTAACAACAATTAATGGCACAGGACAAACAGAAGAATGTTTCTAATTCTAATCAGAAGAAAACTCATTTGATCCATTTTGTGAGGATACTTGAAATACATTTAGTAATAAAAGACAACCAACATTCTCTTTTATTTTTATTTGCATTTATTCTGTGCAAATTTACTCCCGGGCCATAAGTTTTTGTTTCTTCAGTTTCTTCTGGGATATCTGGAAAAGAAATAAAAACAAAAGGTCTGTTACAAGTTTCCTGGAGCAACTTCCACCACATCTTAAAGGAGTAGGTTTTTTTTTTTTTTTTTTAAAGATTTTATTTATTTATTTGACAGAGAGAGATCACAAGTAGACGGAGAGGCAGGCAGAGAGAGAGGGAAGCAGGCTCCCCGCTGAGCAGAGAGCCCGATGCGGGACTCGATCCCAGGACCCTGAGATCATGACCTGAGCCGAAGGCAGCGGCTCAACCCACTGAGCCACCCAGGCGCCCCAAGGAGTAGGTTTTAACTCAGGAAAAATAGGAAATGTTAATGTAAAGGGAGTCCAGTCTTTTGGCATAGAGAAATGGCACAGGGGGAGGGAGAGATGTAAGGAAAGGAGAGTAAGTAGGAAGTCTGCTGAAGACTGTAGGCATCGAGACCACGTCTAAGTGGCAACAAGAATGGAAGACAACAGGGGCATTTGGGTGGCTCTGTCGTTTAAGTGTCAAGTGTCCAACTTCTGGTTTTGGCTCTAGATCTCAGGGTCATAAGACGGCGCCTGGAGTGGAGCCCTGTGCTTGAAGAGTCTCTCCCTCTGCCCCACCCGCCCCCAACTCTTTCTAAAAGAAAATAAATGAAATTTTAAAGGAGAAAAAGAAAAAAAAAAAAAAAGAATGGAGGACAATATATTTAAGCAGTAAAATCAACAGAAGTTAAATTCATTAGGCATGAAGGGAGGGGGTCTAGAATCACTCCCAGGTTCCCAGCTTAAAGAACTCAAAACAGTAGAAAAGAACAGTAAACTGATCATTTACTGAAAACAAGATTAGTTTGGAGAGGTGAGGAAGAGGGGAAGGGCCCATTTTTTGCCCATAGTGCATTTAAAGTGTCTATGGACATGTAGGTGGGGCCATCAGCAGATAATTACATAGTCTGATATAACATAATATAAAAAAGCCAGTACCATAAACAAACAAAACTGACCAAGACTGAGTAGTTTACCTTTTTCTTCTGTGCAACCTCCTCTTCTGGTTTAGGAACAATCTGCTCTTTTTCAGTAAGGATCATCTCAATGTGGCAGGGAGAGCTCATGTATGGGTTAATCCGACCATGAGCCCTGTAAGTCCTACGCCGCATCTTGGGGGCTTTGTTCACCTGAATGTGCTCAATGACCAGAGAATCGACATCTAAACCCTGGGAAGAGGGAGAACAAAATCAACACCTTTATCTCAACACCACAAACCCAATCACTGGCTCAAGTCCTTACCTTTATAAGGCAATTCTTAATTACATAGCATAGCTGTTCAAACACTTGTTTTTACCTTTATTCTAAGCATCTTTCCTTAAATCTAAGTAACTTATCAAAACCCAATGCTATAGGCAGTTTCTAAGTGGCCTCCCTGAAAGTCATTAACGGGAGCAGATTTGATAGTGTCAATTTCTAAGCCTTGATGAAAAACAGGATTTCAGCCGTGCGGTTTAGCAGCTAGAAGGGTTATAGCCAGACCTACATAACTCCAGTTTGGCCTAGATTTCCAAATGCAAAGGGGTAATGGCTAGTGCACAGAAGAGACAGACCCCTTAATTAACTAATTTAATGTCTCTCCATTATGAACATAGGCAGCAAACCATATTAACCATTACTAAAGCAATCATTTTGGAACCTCTATTTGTTCCAAATGATTTCTACTGTTTGTATTTACAAACATTTTGTGAAATTCCTAAGTCACCATGACTTAATGACATTTGTATTTACAAATATTTCGTGAAATTCATAAGTCACCATAAGACTTATGACATCACCAAAAATGTCTGTCTATGGTACTAGAAAGGTTATAAACCCTTGAGTAAAATACATGGGAGATAATGTTTCTTTTTCTTGCACTGGGCTTATAGGGGAAAAGTTAAGCTTGAAGACTATGCTTTTGAAGATCCTCACTGACAAAATTTTGGTCTTCTGGAAATATGAGGTAGAGATTAAATTAAAAAATTAATGGGAAATTTAGTTACTGAGAAAATCAAGACAAAGAAACAAATCTGGGACAACAGCATCAGTAACTGAACAACCATCCAGGTTGTATACATATAAAGATGTTAATGGTTTGGGTACCTTAAGTTCAGCATTACTCTCTGCGTTTTTAAGCATGTGCAGTAAAAATTCAGCACTCTTCTTGGGCCACCGACCTTGTGTCCAGCCCCACTGTTTGGCCTGAAAGAAATCCAAGAGGTGATTACTCATTCCCCCGATTTAATTCAGTGTTACAACCAAGATGATTTATTTTATCAAGGTTGCTCAGAACACAGTTTTTTTTCATGGTTAATCCAAAGGTGTCCTAAGTTGGTCATCACAGCAACCAGGAAGAACCTGATTAAAGGCAGATTCTAAATATTCCTGCCCCACCCAATCACGTTCTGTTACAATGTCATTTCAGATAGCAACTAAGAAGTCTCACCTGGGCACACCTACCAACTCCACCATTGTAGCGACGGAATGGCACACACTGCTTCTGCAAAGTGACGTCTTTCAGATACTTGGTGGCTTTTCGGATATGCATACCCTTGATGGCCTGGGCAGTTTCACGTGTGTTCTAAGTATAAACAGTAAAACTGAGTTACCCGTGTTAAAGGATAACAATTCTTCAAGTAAACATTCAATTCTAGGTTTTTCAAAATGTCTATGCTGAATCAGAATTAAAGGCTTCCCATCCTTTTTTTTTACAAAGATTTTATTTATTTGACAGAGACACAGTGAGAGAGGAACACAAGCAGTGGGAGTGGGAGTAGAAGAGGGAGAAGCAGGCTTCCCGGGGCTCGATACCAGGACCCTGGGATCGTGACCTGAGCCAAAGGCAGATGCTTAATAACTGAGCCATCCAGGTGCCCCAGAGACTTCCCATTCTTAAAAGTTGAGGTAATGTAGTGAGGGAAGAAAAAAAAAAAAATCTGTGATTAAAAGCCAGGGAGGGGCTTCTGGGTGGCTTATTTGGGTTAAGCGACTGCCTTCTGCTCAGGTCATGATCGTGGAGTCTCCAGATGAGTCCTGCATCTGGCTCCCTGCTCTGCAGAGAGTCTGTTTCTCCCTGGGGCTTCCCCGTCTCAGTCTCTGGCCCTCATTCTCTCCCTCTCAAATAAATAAATAAAATCCTTAAAATAAATAAATAAAAGCCAGGGAGAATTGGCTTGAAGTTACAGGAAAATAAATCCCAAACCCCTATGAAGTGTACGTTTTAACCCCATCATGCTGTAACTGTTTGTGTCCCATTATTTGGATCTCTACACTAGGTTAAGTGGTTCCCCTGTAGTTTTACCAAATTCCATGGACCTTGAAGTGCTCATTATTTGACTGACAATTATAGAGCCAATGTCTCAAAGGTGGCCGCTCAGAACTGATTTCATTTTCATGGTAAATCCAAAGGTGTCCTAAGAAACGCATCACTGCAGTCACCTTTTCAGAATGGGGGGGGGGGGATGCCCTGGAACATGTGACACAACTCTTAGGACCATAAAAGTTGATTCCCGTACCTTAAAGTGAACACGGAGATTTGAACCTCTTGACTTGCATGCTAAAAAACGGAAAGTTTTGGTTAATTTTGGGCATCTCATTGTTCCTCTTACCACGCCCCCATAAAGAATATATTGTTCACTTACATTTCGTAGGGTTTTCCGGGTCAAGCGAATAGCGAACCATGTTCAGAGGTCACCTGGAAGGGAGGCGGAGGAATTCTGTCAACACGCATTTACTGTAACCGATGCAGTGTAAGTACGTACGAACTCCTACCAACGGCCGCTCAGAAAGTACTTGTTTTCACGGTTAATCCAAAGGTGTCCTAAGAAACGCCATCATCGCGGCCATCCTTTTCTCCCCCAGCATCTACCAGGGGCTGCGGCATTGCTGACACAGACTGAGGACACGGACCCAACAGCCCTCTGACCCTCCGCAGGAAAATAGTTTCAACCCCCGCTCTGGATCCCTAAGGAGTAAAAGGACTGGACGCCTCGGCGTGGCAGGGCGCTCCCTCTCTGGGGGTGCCGCCGTCTCCCCAGGTCCTTCTGGGCCATTACAATGAGCGCCAGCGACCTTGAAACACCCGTTCAAACGGGTAAAGGCTCAACCCGACTTTAATTCCCCCAAAACGTTCTCTCGTTGCAGCCACACACGCGCCGCGTACCCGGCCAGCACTCAGCAAGACACAGGCCTTCCGAAGTCAGAAACCGCACTGACGACAGGCCGCCCGTACCCCTCGTCACCCCCATTCCCGCCCATCGCGGCCTTCTGCTCCGACACGTCCCCGTGCACCAAAGGACATCGCCCTCAGCGAAGAATCAGTAGCCGCAGACGCCCTCCTCCCGGGGGCACGGACATTAGCGCCACCGAAGCCAGGATGGCGGCGATGACCGGGAGATTCGGCGGTCCAGAGACATGGCAAACACTCACTCACCCCAGGCCGCTGAGAGGAAGAGGAAGACCGGTGGCTCCTGGGAGAATTCATGAGAACTCGATCTCTCGCGAGATTTCCAGCCGAGAAACGTGATTCGAAAGGAGGCGGAGCGCTAGGAGAAAGGGAGTGTGGAATATGTTTTAGAAGGTCTGGAAATGAATTGCCCTTTTAGGGAATGTCTCAAAATTCTCCTTTTTCTGGTATCCAGAAATAAAGTTATGGATTTTAAATATCAGTCGATTAAAAACAGGGTTGTAGTTCTAGGACAGGATTACGTATTATTAGATAGAGATGAGACATTTATTTTCCAACATTTGTTAGATTTGATTATGTGATCATGTACTCCTAAAAGTGGTTAGTTAATGGACAATTAAGAAGATGCAAAGAATGGGATGTAATTACAATAATCAGAAAATTCTCAGGGGGGCGGGAATATCACCCAGTCAGTTGTACTGCAATGGTTGAAGAGTGACACTTCTAGATCTTCTAATGGTGCAGAAAAACCCTTGGGCACAATCTTACCTTTCTTCTCACCCAAGTCATCTATCTGGTTATTCCCTCACAGCCATTGGTGGTGTTAGCACTTAGCCTAACACCACCAATGGCGCCCTTGAAATAGAAGGCACTCCAAGCAAATTAAAATTCTAGGTGAAAGAACTCTGGACAATGCCCTAAGCTCTCTTTGTTCCTTGACCTGGGTTCCAGAGACTTCAGTCCCAGATCGCTCTCCTGGACTCCAGTCCCATTGCCGGGTAGAGGATGGAGCATCCCTCACATGCTTCAACTGCAGGCTAAGAACACCCAAACTAAATTTCCACTCCACGTCTCTTGCTTGAGCTAGCCCCAGACATCAAATTACTCCCCGGTTTAAGTTCTTACATTTGGGTTGAATTAGTTTTTGTGACTCAGTTTTGTTTGACAGAAGGGTCTAAATTAATCTTTTTGCATATGGATATTAATAAGAGGCTCTGGCACCATTTGTTGAAAACACTGTCTTTATTGAATTGCTGTGGCACTTTTATTGACAATCAATTGACCCAAAGGGGAGGATTTCTTTCTTTCTTTCTTTCTCTTTTTTTTAAAATAATTTATTTACTTGTCACAAAGAGGCACAGCGAGAGAGGGAACACAAGCAGAGGAAGTGAGAGAGGGAGAAGCAGGCTTTCCCCTGAGCAGGGAGCCTGATGCTGGGCTTGATTCCAGGAACCTGGGATCATGACCTGAGCCAGAAGGCAGAGACTTAACCCACTGAGCCACCCAGGCAACACTAGTTTTTTTATGCTATTGTGACATTATTTTTTTTTAAAGATTTTATTTATTTATTTGAGAGAGAGAGAGAGAGAGAGAGAGGGTGCCTGTGGGCACACCAGAACTAGCATGAATGGGTGGGGGCAGAGGGAGAGGGAGAGAAGGAGACTCCCTCCTGAGCATGGTCTGCTACTTATTTAAAACTTTCAAGGCACAATTTTAGCAAAAAAGTTTCTCAGCTAAAACCTGTTTCCCTTCAACCCTAACCCCAAAGAAGAAATACAATCCCAGATGTACAACAACAACAAAAAGAGTTTCAAATATCCATTCACCCTCAACCCCCCCACCTTTGTAATTTGTGCTTTGACTTTGTTTATGGTGCTTTTCACTTTGCCCAAAATGCTTTAGTTCTATGTTTTCAAATTTCTCATTGTTTTTTCTTTTATGGTTTTGTGTTAGAAAAACCTTCTCTACTCTGATCATTTTAAGAAATTCTCTCATTTGGGGGAGACTACATGGTTTTATTTTTCATGTTTGAATCTTGTCTCCATCTGCTGTAAAGCTTGAAATACCTTTTTCTCTTTGTCAAATCATCTTTGTTTTCCCTATTGATTTGCAATGCTCTCTTGATCATATGTTAATTAAGGGAAGAGTTGAGAGGATGGGAGACACTGGAAAGAGGCCTCAGCTGCGAGTCCTCCAGCTGAGAGGAGAAACTGACTCTGAAAAAGAAGGCATAATTTTAAGAGCTGAGTTCTTGCAAAGGAGAGTGGAGATGGATCAGGAGCGTAAGTGTCCCTAGAGCAAGGCAGGAGCACATCATCGCTGGTAGCAGGAGAGGACCTGGAGACGGTGTGGTTGCAGGCGGTTTGATAGATACGGTGACAGGAAGAAACATGGTTGACTTTCGACAGCACTTGGCAGGAGCAGGCATAGCTTTAAGCATTTCATACGGGTTTTCTCGCTGAGCAAACTTTGAACTGTGAGGCAGATGTCCTTGCAATCCTGTTCTCTTAAACCACTCGAGGGATTTTGGAGAGAGGCCATTTACTGAATACTTCGGGGAGCATGGGCCCCGCTTAATGTGATTTTCAGAGTCAGAGACTTGGAGGGTTCTAGGATCAACCTTGCAAGTGGATAATAATAAAATCCGGAACGATTTGGCACTGGTGGTCGGAAGGAAGAGTATCTGGCAATAGAAGGTAGTAGAAGTTTTTGCAGCAGATGATTCTGAAGGCATTGCAAAATACAAGACTGATTTCCCACAGCAAGGAACATAAGAAGGAACGTACTCCTAATACACCTAAATATGCAAGGGTCATAGCATTCTGCTCAGTTTTGTCAGCATTATCTTGAATGTTTTATAGTGTGGTGTTTAAGGGCATAGACACGGGAGATGGACTTCTAGTTTCAAATGTCGTCTCCTCCCGCCTTGGCAAGGGCTGCCATTCACTAGCCGTCTGACCTGGAGAAAGTTACATAAGTTTCCTGCATCTCAGTTTCCCTATCTTTATCTTTCCTTATCTGTAAAATAGGAATGATGATAACAGAGCCTCCCTTACAGGGCTGTCAGGAGGATTAAACGGGTTCCTATTGGTAGAGCACTTAGAACAGCGCCTGGGATGTGGGAAGTGCTACATTAGTACTTGTCAAACAGAAAATTACTATGTTTCAGAGAAGGATGTCCAAGGTTAACAGCATGACATGTTATGGATTTCTTTTTTTAAAAGAAGCTTTTTCATAGCATTTCATCCTATCTAAATTCTGTTGCAAAGTTGTGGACATTTCGGGGTACTTTTCCAGCAGTAGTTTAGTAACCTGTCTTCCCGGAGGGCATTGTTTTAGGATATAGGAAATACTTTCTAAATTACAGCAGGGAATATCACAATGGGATGTAAAATCAGGGATGTGCTTAACAAACATAGTGTTGACTGAAAGCAGTCACAGAAGAGTATTATTGTAGGGCGCCTGGGGAGTTCAGTCAGTTAAGCGGCAACTCTTGGTTTCAGCTCTGGTCATGAGGATCTTATGGATCTTGGGGTCATGAGATCGAGCCCCACGTCAGGCTCAGCACTCTGCATGGATCTGCTTCCGATTCTCTCTCCCTCTCCCTCTAACTCACACACACACACACTCTCTCTCAAATAAGTAAATAAAAATCTTTAACAAAGAGAGTATGATTGTATTTATATTATAAGACTTTGTTTACATAAAAGAGATAATCTAATCTTTTCTGTAAGCAATCAGCATCGTCGTGGCCTCTGGAGGGGGCAAGATGCCTGGAAGAAGGTACAAGGTGTCTTCTGATGGCGGGTGCTGGTGAGGTTCTGTTTCTTTTTTTTTTTTTTTTAAGATTTTATTTATTTATTTGACAGACAGAGATCACAAGTAGGCAGAGAGGCAGGCAGAGAGAGAGAGGGAAGCAGGCTCCCTGCTGAGCAGAGAGCCCGATGCAGGACTCGATCCCAGGACCCTGAGATCATGACCTGAGCCGAAGGCAGCGGCTTAACCCACTGAGCCACCCAGGCGCCCCGAGGTTCTGTTTCTTGATCTGGGTGCTGGTTACACAGTTTCTTCGCCTGCGTACTAACCCAGTTTGTGAAAATTTATAGTTATACATGTGTAATAGGTGTTCTTTTCTTTATATATTTGTTATTTTTTAGTATTAGTCTTCTTTTTAGAAGTTTCAGTACTTCTAAATGACTGTGGGCATTAGTTTTTTTTTTTTCTTTTTAAGATTTTACCTATTTATTTATTTATTTATTTATTTTTAAAGATTTTATTTATTTATTTGACAGAGAGAAATCACAAGTAGGCAGAGAGGCAGGCAGAGAGAGAAGAGGAAGCAGACTCCCTGCTGAGCAGAAAGCCCGATGTGGGGCTTGAACCCAGGACCTGGGATCATGACCTGAGCCAAAGGCAGCGGCTTAACCCACTGAGCCACCCAGGCGCCCCAATTTTACCTATTTATTAATTTGAAAGCAAGAGAGTGAGCATGAGTGGCGGGAGGGAGAGCAGGCTCCCTGCTGAGCAGGGGGCCCTGGGATCATGACTTGAGCTGGAAGGCAGACGCTTAATCAAGTGAGGCACTCAGGCATCCCAACAGGGTGGGCATTAGTCTCACAGAGCTGCCTTAAGGAGGTGCCACAGACTGAGCGGCCAAACCACAGATTTTTAACAATTTCTTTCTTTCTGTCATCATGAATCCATTTGGCCTAGAAGGTGCTGCCTATACAGGGGGGTCATGCACTGTGTATAATAATGCCAAGGGACAGTCCACTGTCTAATGAGGAAGACAGCAAGACACAGACACAGTCTATAAAGGAGTGAACACAGTGTAGGTGATGTCATAAAATGAACAAGGAATCACGCCCCGAAGAGGTATGCAGATCTTTTTTTTTTTAAAGACTTTATTTATTTATTTGAGAGAAAGAAAGAATGAGAGAGAGGGAGCATGAGAGCGGGAAGATCAGAGGGAGAAGCAGACCCCCTGCTTAGCAGGGAGCCCCATGCAGGACTCAGTCTTGGGACTCCAGGATCATGACCTGAGCTGAAGACAATCTCTCAACCAACGGAGCCATCCAGGCGCCCGAGGTGTTCAGATCTTATGTTGAGTTGCAGACCGTGTTCCGTGACACCATGAAAGATTTGTGGCAGAGGGATACCATGTCAATACTAGTTGAATAAATGTTACAGTAGCCTTTAAGGGTTTGGCTGATCACGTACTGGGTCAAGCTGGGTTAAATCGGGAGAAGGGTTCTACTCCTGAGACCAATATTGCACTGTAGGTTAATGAACTAGAATTTAAGTAAAAATTTGAAAAAAAAATTTGGAGAAGGGAAAGAGGTTGACATTCATTATGCTGGGTGTTGTGACTAGATGCTTTACACTTGCTGCTTTCTGGAACCTCCTGAATGGATGAGGGGGGTGTCCCAGATGGTTCTTCCCAGGAAGCAGAGTCTGAGGCAGAGATTAAGTGGTGCTCAGGGATTCGATGTTATGGAAAGGAAGTAGGACTGATCAGAGGACTAAGTAGGTTGTGATGCGTCCCAGTGAAGGCTTCTGCCAGCACCCCAGCTCCACCTAGGGGAACTCTGGAGCTAGATGTTCCTTCATAGTTGTCCCAAGTTGGGTGGGGGCTGGACTTTTGTACCACTCATGGATTAGTCACTGGTTGTGGGCTTCCCCAGAAAGGAGATGTGACCTTGGGTGAGGCATTTTCTTCAGCTCATCCTCAGGATGGAGAAGGTCCTTCCTTCCTGAAGAGAAACTAGGGAGGCACATCTCAAGTGTCCACCACAGAAGGCATTATTGTTTTATTTTACAGATAAGAAAAACAAGGTTCAAAGGGGCTGGGTGGGGATTTGAACCCATATCCATCCTCAATGTCTATGTTCTTTCTCTCCATCCCGGCTGCCAGTTCTGCACGTTCCTGCCTTCCTGACTGCTTACCAGTAACCTCCAAATTTCCTGGCGCCCCTTGGCTCCCTTCCCCATCCTGCCTCAGGGCAGTCCGTTTAATGACTGGGTCTGAAACTTCACTCCAGCTTTTGCAAGTCTCTCAGGGCCTGGCCCACACTCCCACATTCTCCATCTACTGTTGCCTGCTTTCTTCAGGAGGGACCTAACAAAAGCAGGTTGAGGAGAATTATTCCGGCTCTGAGGTGCCAGATGATTTGGGGAGGCCAGGAACCTCAGACTGAACTGTGGCAGAGCCCCAGAAAAACTAGCAGAAATTTAGGCACAAGGTCTTGAGTTTGGCAAAGGTGAAGAAGGTGGGCGTGTCTGAGCAAAGGCCTTTGGGCTCCTCAAACATGACTGAAAAACCACTCCCCTGAGACCTTCTACTGGCTTCTCTGTAATGGCAACCTCTGGGATTTCACTTACATGTAGATCTCCAGGGAACAACAGGAAACCACAAACCCTCAGCGTTTCAAAGTAGTGGCCATTCTCCTCTCTGACCTGACAAGTCAAGACGTCAAGTGGGCCCTGTGGGAGTCTGACAGTTTGTCCAGACAACTGTTTTTAGTTGACGCTATAAATCTTTTGGGAAAAAAAAAAATCTGTGGGCCTGGTTGTTCAGTTGGCCAATATGGATTAGTCTGACCATCTTCTCAGAAAACAATGTCTTTGGGGATTTTCTTACTCGTGAATATTCAATGTTCTGTTTTTTAGCATTGTCATCCATCTCCCTGCTCCTTTGTATAATACTTTTCGGTGGGTTGGCTCCTGGGCCCCTGGACAGCCAAGGGAGGAGAGTCTTAATCCCTTGGCAGACATTGACTCTGCTGTCCTCAGACTAAACCTCCCTCCAGTGCTGTTTGAACTTCACTTAGAATTGGGCTTTATTTGCCAGGAAAGAGGAATTCTTTCCATGACAATAAGGAAAATGTAATCTCTTATTCAGGGGGTCAGAGACCTTTTCTTTGCTTCTCAGGATGGTGGGCTGCTGCCCCCTCCTCCTTGCTGCCTGGTCCATCTTTTCCGTACCTCCCAGAGCTACCAGGGGGGCAGAGGAGATCACCCACAGGGATTCTGGCATCCAGTAACTGGGGATGGAATTCCATTACTTCCCTGCTGGCTGTCTCAGTGCAAGTTGTTTAGTTTTGCTGAGCTTGCTCCTTCATCCATAAAAAGAAAGATCACAAAGCCAATTGTACTGGGTTGCTCAGAAAGTTATAAGAGAAAGTTAGAAGACAGTGTGAATAGCATAAAATAGATATTTGGTTAACGTTGGTTCACTCCTTCTTTTTTCCTTTCTCCTTACAGTGTATCCTTGGACATCACCTGCTCTGATACTTTTCCCAAAGCAAGGATTTCCTCTATGACATTTTGTAGTGCTTATCCTCTGGGTGTCTCCCTCAGATCCATTCTCTGGTGTCTGTGCCCTGCTCTGAGTCCCATAAGGCTGAGCTTACCATCAGCCTGGGGACCCAGGCCTCTCTGTCAGCTGACTTCTCATTGGCTGTGGCCAGTGATAAGGATGGGTAGAAGTTGGGAGGTCAGGGGGAAAGGGATCAGGCTATTTCTTCCCAGCTCCTTTGCTATCTTGGCATCAGGTTCTGAGGAGGCTCTCTCCCTCTCAGACTACAGCCCCTGCCAGACTGCCCCTCCTCCCAGGCTCACACTCCACTGGGGTCCATGATAGTTTCTCCTTTCCTTGTCCCCTCAGTCCTGGGTGTGGAAACTTCTCTCTGTTGTTGTGAGGTTTCTGGAGGTTTCCACATCCCTTGTTAATTTGCCCACATCTATCGAGTTTCTCAAAGCCTCTTCTGGTGAGCTCTCTGCACGTGGTTGTTTCCTGCTACTGCTAGGGACTGGAGCTCAGTATTTATGTTTTTCACTCCCATTTCAAAAATAATGATGGACTTGGGAATGGAGCTAATACTTAGGGTGCATCTACGGCGCGCTGAATGCTGGGCACATTTCATCACACTTCCTCCCCACAATGACTTTGTAAGGAATACTGTAATGCCCACATTTTGCAGAAGATAGACTTGAGACCCGGGGACGTTTTGCAAGTTGCCGTGGATCCTATAGCTAATAGGTGGTACGGGATGCACCTGACTTGGGTTGGCCTGACTCCAGGGTTTGTTCTCTCCATTACGCCTGCCTGTCCTGGGGGAGAATTCCAGAAAGAGGACAATGGGAAAATGTGTCTTCGATTTCACAATTTTGCCAAGGGCTAGCTTGGATAAAAACCTTAATTTTGTTCACAAAAACTTTTTTTTGAAGGGTGTGTTCTGTTGTGGGCTGGCTGAGTGACACCATGGGCCACTAGATGGCACCAGCTTAGCATTGGGTAAAGCTTTTTTCCATCATTTCTTGGGCAAAGACTGTGGGGTAGCAAGTTCTGTTTATCTTGTCATGTAAATATGACTTTGATCTAATGAACTCTGTATTTCCTCCAAACTGCGCTGATTTTAAAGTTTTTCAAAGATGAGGCTCTGAGTGGGCAGAGAGTGGGGTTTGGGGTAGGGTGGGGCCAGTGGGAAAGCAAGGAGAAAGAATGATAAAGACTCACTCTGGGAAACCCTGCAGCTTAGAGGGAAACAGTACTGACTTATAATACCTAACCAAGCAAAATTCACTCAAAGGCAGTGAGACCATTAGAGCTGGAAGGGTCTGATGAGGTCTTTGAGCCCAACCCTCTCATTACCCAGAGGAAGAAACATTCTTCTGTTGCTGTCTGTGTAACAGAAAGTGATCCCTAACTTGCCCAACTGCACAAATAAAAAATATTGTCCTGACATTTCTTGCTTTGTGGTCTTCCTGGTGGTGGGGATCTTTTGTAAGGCACCTGGATAAAGTGTGTGGCTTTTGCTCCCCTCTGTTTTTGAAGGGGACTTCTTTTCGTTTTGCCCATGTGACATTCTCTAGACAAATTTTTCAGTTTTTTTTTTAAATTTATGAATTCAATGTTAAAAACAGGGAATATACATTCATCTGTTTCAACAAATCAAAACAATATTTAAAAAGTCAAATAGAAGGTCTCAGAGATGGGCATCTCTTTCCCTAGGTGATTTCTGTAGTTGCCACATTATTTCAAAATCAAATGTTGAGCCATAAGGTCTGATACGTACCAGAAAACTGTGCCTGGATGGGGGTCCTGTCCTGGGAAATGTGAAAGCCATTGTCTCTGCTGCTAGTCCGGAGCTCTTTATCTTTCCCCAGTTCCCGGGGTTGGGGGTGGGGGGCCCTTTCACTCCTGGAGGAAGGCTTGTCCCCTACTTCATGACCTGCAAGAGACCTTGTGCCTGTCTAGCCTCCTCACTTCAGAGCCTTTTGACCTTCCCAAGGTTCGCTTCTCCCAAGCCCGCCCCCACTCCCCGCTTCAGCATCCTCAGCATCTCGCTCTGCCTTTAGACATACCCAACTTCTCTTCCTCTTCCCTCAACTCTTCACTGCCCTTTCTTCCCCTTTCTGCCATTAGCGTTCTCCAAAGACTAGCCACTGAGACTTCTTCATCCCTTAGTTCAGTTTGCTACAATTTAGTTAGCCCCTAGGATGTGTGAGTATCGTGCTAGATGAAGAACATTCAGAGATACAGAAGAGGTGCTCCCTGCCTCTAAGACTGTTAAGCCTAGACCCAAGTTAGTTACGTACCGGGGTTCTGTGCACTAACATGGGTGGTCCAGCCATGGACCTGCGCAGAGCCGGAAGCCAAAAGTTCTGGGTCTGATGATGATGAGATATTAAAGTCTGGATGCTGCCTCCTCAGACAGGGCCCCTGGGGTCAATGTGCTCCCCTTTATTGAGTTCTCTGCCTTGGCCACATGTTTGGATGCTGTTCCTCTAGGAAGCCCTCCCAGACAGGGCCTGTTCCGGATCTGACCTTCCCAGGGGCTGCTACATGCTCCAAACATAACAAACAAAACAAAACAAAACAAACATACAAAAAAAAAAACCTGTGCTCTTTCCCTCAGAGCACCTTTCCAGGGTGGCAGCAGGCTCATGTGAAGACAGTACATTTTCCCTGAAGGGCCTTTCTCAGCTAAGGAATGCAGGTGCATTTCAATAGAGCTCTGGAAAGGCACTTCTGTTCTTCTTCTTCTTTTTTTTTTTAAGATTTTTATTTTTTATTTTTTTTTTATTAATTTTATTTTTTATAAACATATAATATATTTTTATCCCCAGGGGTACAGGTCTGTGAATCACCAGGTTTACACACTTCACAGCACTCACCATAGCACATACCCTCCCCAGTGTCCATAATCCCACCCCCTCCCAACCCCCCTCCCCCCATCAACCCTCAGTTTGTTTTGTGAGATTAAGAGTCACTTATGGTTTGTCTCCCTCCCAATTCCATCTTGTTTCATTTACTCTTCTCCTACCCTCTTAACCCCCCATGTTGCATCTCCTCTCCCTCATATCAGGGAGATCATATGATAGTTGTCTTTTTCCGATTGACTTATTTATTTGACAGGCAGAGATCATAAGTAGGCAGAGGGGCAGGCAGAGAGAGAGGGGGAAGCAGGCCCCCTGCCGAGCAGAGAGCCCGACGATGACATGGGGCTCGATCCCAGCACCCTGAGACCACGACCTGAGCTGAAGGCAGAGGCCCAACCCACTGAGCCACCCAGGCGCCCCTGGAAAGGCACTTCTTTAACATGAAGGATTCTAGGTCATAAGTATGTTTTGAAGATTAGTGATAAACTAGAAAGACTCTGAGGATGGTGGTTTCATTCCAGTGGAATGGATGGAGGTGTTGGTGCTGCGAAATGTTAGATGAAGAGCAGTAAATGGGGGGAAAAAAAAACCCAACCAACCCTACCAACAGCTGAACACTTACTTATCATATGCTAAGCATTGGCTGAGAATTCTGCTTCTATCATCCCAGGGCATCTCAGAATGTTCGTTTGCTAGTGCTGCGTAACAATATCACAAATTTAATGGTTTAGATCAATACATGTATTATCTTAGAGTTTCTGTGTGTCAGGAATCAAGGCAAAGTTGGATTCTCTTTAAGACTGCCATCAAGGGGTGCCTGGGTGGCTCAGTGGGTTAAAGCCTCTGCCTTCAGCTCAGGTCATGATCCCAGGGTCCTGGGATTGAGCCCCGCATCGGGCTCTCTGCTCAGCGGGGAGCCAATTTCCCCCTCTCTCTGTCTGCCTCTCTGCCCTCTTGTGATCTCTCTCTGTTAAATAAATAAATAAAAATCTTTAAAAAAAATAATAATAAAAAAAGACTGCCATCAAGGTCTGGGTTCTCATCTGAAGGCTTGGCTTGACCGGGAGTGGATCTGCCAAGTTCACCTGGTTGTTGTCAAGATTTGGGTCTTGGCTGACTGTCATGCAGGGCCTCAGTTTTCACTGATGAGCCCTGGAGGCCATCATCAGTTCCCAGTTTGTTCTTGGGCAGAGGCTGCCCTCAGTCCCTTGCCATGTGGGCCTCACCCACATGGTGGCTTACTTCATCAAAGCCGACAAGGGTAGCGTCCATTAGGAAGATGGATGTTATACTCTTATGTAACATAATTATGGAAGTAATATCCTATCACCTTTGCCGTATTGCACACTTTGGGTCATGCGTCCTGCCCCATACTCAAGGGAGGGAGATCGCACAAGAGATTCCACAAGGGCACAAGACCAGGGGTCGGTGTCATAGGGGACATCTCAGTCTGTCTGCCCCAACCTCTTAGAAGTGGGCATTTTTAGTCTCATTATACAGGGGCAGAAAAGGAGGATTAGCATATTAAGTACATTGCCGGGGTGCACTTGGATAGAAAGTAGCAGATGAGGGATTCCAAACATGGCCCATCCCGTCCCATTAGAAGCTCATAGTCACTGTGTTACACAGGTAAATTGCGGGTTTTTGACTTGGATCGGAGAAGACTCAGATCAGAGGGGGTTCTCATACCAACAGTCTTCTGGAATTTGCGTTGCCACTTAGATGAGGGTATAGACAGAACTGAAATCAATACTGGAAATTGTCAGGAATAGACACCGCAAATAAAGAATTTCTACCACTTCCGGAGACTTCAATAGACTCAGCTGGCTGCCTCCGGAAGTGGCCTGTTCCCTTCATTACTTGAGTTCAGCTGGTGTCCCTGGCAGCATAGATCGTGTCCTGGACACCGGGGGGAGTTCCATCACTGGATGGGAATCTGCCAGCTGGGAGTTGAGATCTCAGCAGGGGAAACTGTATCTCCTGAAGGACGTTAAAGGTGGACATTGCAGACCCCAGCAGCCAGGTGGAGGAGCGATTCCAGATGAAGTTGAACTTCACTCTGCGTGTGGCTCTGTCCAGGTCCGTAGACCCCTTGAAGAGGCCCCCAGAATACTTCTCTTTGTCCCCACCGATGTCTTCCCAGGAGGAAGGGTCAAGATGATGACAGCAGTGGTTCCCATGTAGCTGTGCCTTCGGAGGCCTTCAAAGACACTTTTTTTAGACTTCATTATTCTGACTGTGCAGATAAGGAGGTTGACCAACCAGGGAAGAGAAAGTGGAGGCCACTGTCCAGTATCTCTTGGCAGGTCACCCTCAGTCCTTTCCTTCTTGCATCAGCCGGGGTTGCAAGTTACACTGTATCCAAGCTGGTCACCCCACGGCAGAGTCTTGTCCAGTTGGAAGCCCCAGGCCAATGAGCTGAAGTGAACACCTCCCCCACTATTTACTGCTCCTAGAACAAATTCTTTATCTCACTGATAATTCTTTGTGTGTAGCTGCAATTGTGCCAAATGTTATCAGTTCTGGAACAATGTGCGTAACTTTGCATAAATAATAGAGCTCCTTTTATTTATTTATTTATTTTGCTGAATAGTATTACTATTACTTCCTCTAGGAGTTTCTGACATAAAGTTAGCCCAAGTGGAAGCTTTTGTATCATCATATTAATTGCTGAATGGGCTTGGAGCTGGATTCTTCTGGGGGGCCAAGGGCCTATAGGTCAAAGCTGCCCTTTCGGATCCTGATTCAACTGATAGCTGATTCATTCTTTGTTGCTGATCATAGTCTCTGAGGCAGAGTGTAATTTGAGGAAAATAAGGAGTCTGTGCGTGTGTGCGTGTCCTATGGAGTTGGGGAGTGAACCCTCTTTTTTCTCCCCTTGTACCAGGGGCCCTGGTCTGTCCACCCTCTCTTTGTGCCTCGGGGCCTTTGTGTCTGTGGATGCCTTTGCCTGGGAAGCCTTGTCTGTTTCTCTCATGTAGTGAGCAGAGCGCCAACAAGGGTGTTGGGAAATCTTGATCCAGCCCCAATTCTCGCATTGATGTGCAGGATCCCCATGGGCCCAAGCAGCTGACCTCTCTGAACCTTCATTCCTGGTGTGTGGCAGGAAATGCTTGTTGACTCACCCACCCGGACAGTGGGAGACCTGCCGGAACAACCCACCCTGCTGGGTAGCTATAGGGATTAAATGATATAACAGAGGTTAGAGCGGGATTATTCTCGGCTCCTGTCCATCACTGGTGCCCAAGCCTTCAGAGCCCCTCCAGCTCACAGTGAATGCCCCCCTCTGCTGTGTCACTTACTTAGCCTTATACCGTTTTCCTAGTTTATGATCTATTTATGTGTGTGCTTCATCTAATCCTCTTGTACATAAGCTCTTTTTCTGCTCCTTTGAATTCTTTCAGTGCCTAGGGTGATGCCTTAATCATAGACTGTGTTTGGTCTTTGTGGATTGAGTGCCTAGACCCGTGGAGGGAGACTTATTTTAAAGGGACCCCCCGATGTAAGGACCTTAGGTTTGAGATCATTTTATGCCCCCTTTCATGGTGAAATGAAGAATGAATAACACAGTCTGGATGAATAATTCAGCGTGTCCCGAGTTGAGAAGGGAGAGAAAAGCAGGGTATCTATACATGTCATTTTCAATCATCTTGACTTGAATTGCTTAGTCTTATTTGGTCAAACAATAACAGCTGGGAGAAAATGGTTAAACTTTTTATTTTGTTCTTTGAGACAAAGTAGCTGGCTGATTGGCTCTCCTCTCTGCTGGGCAGAATGCGCTGGTCTCAAAGGGCACGACAGGGAACTGAACTGAGGCCAATAGGCTCACACCCGGGGAGGAAACAGTAACCAGCACCACCTTCATCTTTGCCCTGTTGATGTAACCTTGTTCACAGAGAAGACACAGAAGGGAAAAGACTTGGAGAGCAAGAAAGGAAAAGCAAATAACAGATCACGAGGAAGATTCAGGAGGACTCGAAGAAACCTATCCGCTAATGCTCAGGGACTATCCCCAGTGTCTGTGGGAGGACCCCAGGAGGGCTTGACCCACATGCTGACAGAGGATGGGCATTTCTTTCAGCTCTGACCCCTCAGCGGGACGTTGGTGGTCATCCCCTGCCCTCTCCCTGCCAGGCGGCAAATGTCTCCTCATCTGCCTTTGCAAAGCCTGGCCTCAGAGATTCCCTCAAGCCCTCAAGTTAGAGTTCTCCAGGGAAACAGAACCAAGAACACATATATATGGTAGCTGATAGAACTTAAAGCAGGATTATTTCTTGACTCTTGATTATTTCTTGACTAGATACATAGTGTATGTGAGAGATCTATTTATTTTAAGGAACTGGTTCCCACAATGATGGAGGCTTGGCAAGTCAAAATCTGCAGCATAGGACGGCAGGCTGGAGAGCCAGGGAAGAACTGCAGTTCAGTCCAAAGATCATTTGCTGGCGGAATTGGCTCTTCCTCAAGGGGTCTCAGCCTTTTTTCTCTCAGAGCCTTCTCCTGATGAGATGAGGCCCACCCTAATTACAGAGGGTAATCTGTTTTGCTCAGTCTACTGATCTAAATGTTAATCTCATGTAAGAAATACCTTCATAGAAACATCTGGAATAATGTTTGACCAGGTACCTGGGTACCTTGGCCCAGCTAAGTTGACATGTTAAAACTAACCATCCTACGTGGGAAGGGAAGGCAGAGCTGACTCTGGAAGGAAGGGAGTGGTGGAGTAGCTTCTCCTCACCCCTTTCCTTTGTCACGGTTATTTATTTATTTATATTTTCTTTCTTTTTAAAAATATTTTAATTTATTTTTTAGAGAGAGAGGAAGTAGTAGAGGAAGGGACAGAGGAAGAGGGAGAAACAGACTTTCCACTGAGCAGGGAGGCCAATGCAGGGCTCAGTCTCAGGACCCTCGGATCATGACCTGAGCTAAAGGCAGATGCTTAACTAACTGAGCCACCCAGGGGTCCCTTGTCTTTTCTTTTTTAAATCTAAAAATTTTAAAAATCTTATGTAGACTCCACGCCCAGCATGGAGCCTAATGCTTGAATTCATGACCCTGAGACCAAGCCCTGAACTGAAACCAAGAGTCAGATGCTTAACTGACTGAGCCACCCAGGCTCCCCAGTTTATTTGTATTTTCAAACAGGAATGTAGGCATGTGGTAAACAATTCAAAAAGTCTAGAAAGGTATATGGTGGAAAGTGAGCCTGCCTTCTACTCCTATTTCTTGGGAATTCTCTCAGAGATACTATATGGATGTATAAGCACATTCCCAGAGAGAGCAACATGGGTGACACATGGCACATGCCATCCCTTGCTTTTTTTCACTTAACAAGAAGAACTGTAGTCTTTCTGTATCAGCCTGTGGTGGTTTACTGAATCCTTTTATTGGCGACGTAGTATTCCGCAGTGCACCGACACACTTTCCTAGAGCTGAGGGACAGGTTATCTCCAATCTGTGGCTATTGAAAACTGTATTGTGGGATGCCTGGGTGGCTCACTCGGTTCAGAATCTGCCTTTGGCTCAGGTCATGATCCCGGGGTTCTGGGATGGAGCCCCGCATCGGGCTCCCTGCTCAGTGGGGAGCCTGCTTCTCCCTCTACCTGCCACTCCCCCTGCTTGTGCTCTCTCTGGAGAGAGAGATAAATAAATAAATAAATAAATAAATAAATAAATAAATAAATAAATAAATTCTTGAAAATAAAAGTTTGTATCACAACAAATGTTCTTACGTACCTGTCCTTGAAGCAGCCCTTTCCCTACTAAGACTTTCCTGATGCATCATTTAGGTGAGAAAAATGAAGTATTTCTGGCAGAGTCCCTGACCCTCCCCATCACACCCTGCCTCCACTCAACTTTTCTGTGTGAAGCTTGTGCCTCTCCCACAGGCTCCATCCCTCTCTCCAGTAAGCTCCAGTAAGAAATTAATCTCCCTCTGGTTTCCTCTGCTCAGCTGGATGGTGTCTGCCTGGGGGTCTTTATCTCACCCCAAACATGGCTCTTCAGACGCAGCCAGCCTGGCTCTTTGTTGAGGAGCGCCTCTATATTTTTCTAAGCTTATTTGAGCGGCAGGAGCATTCAGATTCAAATTTCTCCGACACTCAGCTTCAGTCAGAGTGACCTGGGAGAATAATTGTAGCCAGACAGGCCACCCAGTCCTCCTGCCTGGCAGAGGCTATGTCGATCCCAAATCCTGTCACCACCCCGGCTGACATCCTCATTGCTCCCGGGCAGGTCCTGTGGGAGGCCGTGACAGACAGTGAAGGTCAGGCTACCTCCAGGCTCCCGAAGTAAGTTCTGGCACCCAAGGGCCTGGATGGTGTGCTAAGGGAGGGGCAGCAGGAGCCCAGAGAGGTGGCAGGAATCACACAGCCCAGCCTTGCTTGTATCAGATGAGGACACAGAAAAACCAGCTCTGGGCTGCACCCATCATCCCAAGGAGCCCAAATTTTGAGCATCTGATGAAAGCGTGGGCCCTTCTTCCCAGCAAAACGAGCCTATGCAGACACTCAAAAGATTTTGGACACCCTGTGTGTTTGGGTTGGGATGGTGGGAAGAGGGTATTCTGGGGGAAGGGTCAATTAAGGGGATAACTGTGAAACTTTTTCTCTCAGCTATACAAATGCCAGGCATTCTAATTTTCTTCTCCAGGAGGGCTCAGCCCAAAACAATCCACTGCTAAGCTGTCTTTAGCTGGATTGGCTTTGAAATCATTGCATTTCCGGGGTGCCTGGGTGGCTCAGTCAGCTAAGTGTCTGCCTTGGGCTCAGGGGTCCTGGGATGGAGCCCCTTGGGCTGGGAGCTTAACTGGGAGCCTGTTCCTCCTTCTGCCTCTGCCCCTCCCCCATTCCCTGCTTGTCCTTTCTCTCCCCACCACCCCCAGCCAAAGAAATAAATACAATCTTAAAAAAAAAAAAATCATTGCATTTCTGGAAGATGCTGGTTGGCATGTGAGGGCTGAGAGGAACCTGGGTTTTCCCAGCTCACTGAGGTGAAGTGTGGACGTGCTTACATTTTCTGTGGCTACCAAAAAAGCTTCATTCTTCTCACAGGGGCATGCGGTGTATGTCCAGTGTGAGCCAGTCACACTGAAAGTTCTGACCCGGCACCCACTGTCCACTTGAATGTAGATCCAACAAAACTGGGACCAATGGAAACAAGTCAGGAAAGGGCCTATTTCATGTTTGTGAGAAAGACCTTTATCTCCCCACTGAGTTTAAAATATATGCATTACCTCTTCCTACTTCACCAGAATAAAACTTGTTCATTTTAGGACATAGGGACAGACAAAAAGAAGAAATCACCAATAATTCCAATCCTCAGAGTAATAATACTTTATATTTTGATGTGTGATGTCCCAAATAGACAGGCTCATGTGCACACCCTACACACATTTACTTGTACTAGTATGCCTCCTGCTTTAGTTCTGATTATTTCTCTTAAAAAATTTAAGAATCTTCCAACAACCAAAATGGTCCAATAATACAATCTGATGCATCAAAAAGTGTTTGGGCAGAGATTTGACGGGGATGCTGTAGAAGAGATTTCTGCAGTGGGTGAGCAGTTGGACCAGAAGCTTTTAAGGATGCAGTACCCTTCAGGCCTTGGCAGTTGGCCCTGTGGGTTGCTGGAACTCTCAGGCAGGTGGCTGCGGGCGCCCAGCCCTCCTGTCTCACCCTCCTTCATCAGTTCCGCAGTCCCTCAGCCTGGCTGTCCTGGGAGGCGGGCTGAGGCCAGACGACGGGAAATCAGCATTCTTCACTACTCCTCTGCCTGCATTGTTATAGCCCCTGGGAAACAGCCTTACTCGCAACGTCTGTCATTAGTGGAGGCTTTACTTTCAAGCAATGACCTAATTGATTCTTTTCTTGATACAAAAGAGAGAATATTCTATTTCTATTCTATTGTAATCCTACTGTGGGCACTTTGGATTTTTTATTTAGCAGTCCACAGCTGGTGTGTGTGTGTGTGTGTGTGTGTGTGTGCGTGCGCACGCGTGTGTGCCTGCGTGCACACTCACACGTGCATATGCACTTTATGTGTGACATTGTGTGAGGTTTTGGTTGCCCAAATCATCCCACTGCAGTAATTTCCTCCTATTCAAATCCTGTCACACTGACTCGTGCTTCAGCAAGTGGGCAAATGCCTGGGTTTGCAAACTGGTACGTACTGAGAATTTGGTTGAAGTATGGGTCAGTTTATCCCTCAATTTTAATTTTTAAGAGTTTAAATTATGAAGTGTTTCAAGAACACAGAACAGTACAGAAACATCTAATTGGTCTCCATATATCCCACTGACTGATTTAACAAATATGTAATATGCTGCCTTATTTCCTTCAGAAATCTCTCCTTTTGCAGGAAATAAAATGTTAAAGCCCAATACTCTCATTCCACCTTGCTCCGTCCCTTCAGGTTAACCCCTAAACTGGAACTGCATGTTTTTATGTTTACTCCTTACATTAATGAGGCTGTGGACCCGACGTTATGCTCATGCCTCTCTTTGAGATTTACTCAATAGTGTTGCCCTGTAGGTAGAATTCACAGCCTCCGTTTTACACCCAATGCTGTGGTGTTTTTTTTTAGATTTTATTTATTTATTTGACAGAGAGAGAGACCACAAGCAGGCAGAGAGGCAGGCAGAGAGAGAGAGAGAGAGGGAAGCAGGCTCCCCGCCAAGCAGAGAGCCCGATGAGGGACTCAATCCCAGGACCCTGAGATCATGACCTGAGCCGAAGGCAGCGGCTTAACCCACTGAGCCACCCAGGCGCCCCCAACGCTGTGGTTTTGAGATGGACTGTGTTTCCATGAGGTCTTATGGATTTCATTTTCAATATTATGTAGCGTGCCGTAGTTTGTGGTGGTACAACTCATTTATCCATTTGCCTGACTGGACATTTAGGTTGTCTCTCAGCCGCCATTGCTCCTGGTATTGGAGATAAGGCTGCTGGGATATTCCTTCCTTCCTTCCCCGTGTGCAAACGTGAGAACATTCCCGAGGTACAGATCTCAAAGTAGAATCGATGGCTCACAGGGTATGCAACTTCATTTTATAATTGAGAATAAAGGGAATTTCCATTGTTGTTAGTTTTGTTTTCTTTATGGTGATAAAATATACATGACATAAAATTTACCATTTTAACTATTTTTAGGCGGATAGGTCGGGGACATCATGTGCACTCACGTCATCTGTGCCACCATCACCACCTTCCATCTCCAGAACTTTCTCATCTTCCAAACTGCAACTCGGTCTCCATTAAATACTAACCCCTCTCTCAACACTGTCACCACCCCTTGTTCTTGTTTTTCTTTCTTTCTTTCTTTCTTTCTTTCTTTCTTTCTTTCTTTCTTTTTTTTAAATGATTTTATTTTTTCATTAGAGAGAGAGCATGAGCAGGGTGAGGGAGAAGGGAGAGGGAGAAGCAGACTCCCCTCTGAGCAGGGAGCCTGATGTGAGACTTGATCCCAGGACCCCGAGATCATGACCAGAGATAAAGGCAGTTGCTTAACTGACTGAGACACCTACACGCCCCACTTGTTCTTGTTTTAAGTAGAGGAAGTCTCCCTTATGCCTTCATTCATTCCATAAACTTTTATTGCACACCTATCATATTTTAAATATATAAGTAGGTGCATGAAATTTAGTTTCCACCATCAAGAAACTGCTGTCCAAGCCAAAACAGACACAGGCACAATTATATGGGACAAGTGGACAAATCCAAGTGCTGGGAGAGTCCAGAGGCCGAACTGGGAATTCAGGGATGCAGCCGAGGTGAGACGAGGTGGGAGTGGGAGATGCGAAAGCCTTTAGAAAGGAAAGAAATAAAAAGATATATATATATAAAAGAAAATAAAAGAAAGGAAAGAAATTCTAAGCTGAACCCTGAAGTATGAAATATGACTTTTCTGGTCAAGCAAGCAAAGGTGAGGCATGTAATGGATTTGTGAAACTGCCTTCAAAAACCAAACCAGTCCAATATATCTGCAACGTCGGGGGCTAACCAGGATGGGAGAAACAACTAGAAGTATGTGACCCAGAAGGAGCAGAATGCTGGGTATGGGTGACGCAGGTGACCGGGGCTGGGTATGGGTGACGCTGAGGCCCCCGACAGGCTGATGAGGCCCCCAGGGAACAGCAAGGGGAGGAAGCAAATGCCTGCCATCCCTTTGTCAGAGGGTCACAGGGAGAAGGTGCTGTTGTCAGAGCCAGAGGCTGGGATCTCCCCAGGGAGACTGAAACCACAGCAGGTCTGATGGACAGCAGCTGGAACCAAGGGGCAGTTAGCCTCCCTGGAGAAGCTTCCAGAGACAGAGAGGGAGGGGAATAAGCATCTGGGCTTCTTCCTTTCACCCACTGTTCACTTCCCATTGGCTGGAAGAAAAAAAACTAGCAACACAGACATAACCACAAGAAGCAGCTACCACCCCTGGTAGGGGAGCCGGGGACAGGAAGAGGAGATTGGGGGCATCAGAATTAGAGTACTGGAGGAGGGGCCTCCTAGCTCTTTTTGGGACCTCATGATGGGAGGGCAAGCCCTGCTTAGTTGGTGCTCGGACTTCTGAGAAGGTCTTCTTTTCACCAAAACAAGCATGGGTACGTTCTCGATTTCGGTATAGCCCATCCAACAGTAGGCACCATTGCTAAGCCCCCCATGGAGCACTCTTTCCCAGGAGCTGGGGGTGGGGGGTTAGGAGGCAACCCAGGGGCAGGTTGATTATATTGGGTCTTTTTCATTAGGAAAGAAGCAGTGCCTTGCTCTCACTGGAACAGGTAGTATTCTGAATATGGATTTGCCTTCTCCAGTGGTGACACAAGTCACCAGCACCATCTGTGGAATTATGCAATGCCTTACACATTGTAATGTATGCCACACATTGCTTGTGACCGAGGAGCTCTTTTCATTTCATTTCAGGGGAGAAAAAAGTAGCAGTGGGCTTCAGCCTGTGGAGATCACTGTTCTTACCATGTGCTCCATTTGGACCGAGTTGTGGAATAGAAGATGTGGACACAGTGCCAGTTGGATTAGCAAGCTGAAACGCTGAGGTTTTGGCTTACAGGATGTGGTATATGCTTTGAATCGGTGACCAGAATATGGTGCTGTTTTTCGCATGGGCGGAGCATACGGGTCTAGGAATCAAGGGACAGACACTGAGTGGCTCCTTTAATGATTACACTTAACCCATGCACAGAATTTTTGCCTGCTGTTCCTGCAACTCTGGGTTCCATTGGCTTGGAGGTCTTAGTGCCCAAGAGAGGACAGCTTCCACTGGGGGACACCATCATGGTTCCATGGAATTGGAAGGTGAGAGCACCCCGTGGCTGGAGTGATAGATCCCAGTGACCTGGGGAACTCTGGTTGGCCCCACACCATGGGGGAAAAGAGGACTGTGCCTGGACCCTGGGCATTCTCCGGGTGCCTCTTGTCACTTCCACATCCAATAATAGAAGTTAGTGTTAAAGCATAGCCACTAAAAAAGGCAAGCTCACTGGGGTTGCCGATCTTTCAGGAATTGAAGCTTTGGGACACGTTGCCAGGGCAAATGGAATAGGGAATGGGGTTGTGAAAGAAGAAAGTCAGAAATATCAATGATAGCCTTGTGACCTGTTACAGAAACGCGGGTAGGAGCAGCTCTGCGATTCTCTCTTACTTACCCACTCCTGGCTTTGGCTAACTTAATTATATGTCATGTATACATACTAAGTATTTTCTTGTCCCCTCCCTTTATTATCCTGTTACTGTGTCATCCTCGTAGAACTTACCCTTTGTGTTCTCAGGGTCTGCTATGGGTCTGCCTCCCTGTTGGGCAGAATCCTTGAGAGAAGGGACCTTTCACCTGCTCCTCAAACACAGAGCTGGCTGGGCATGCCTTCTGGCCACTTTCTGCCATTCCTGGTTCCTGTCCATGAGTATCACTAACTACTTGGAATTCCTTGCACAGAAACAAAGGGTTAATTCAGCTCAGGAGCTGTCACAGCCCATTAGTAACAATTATCACTTGGCTCAGCGGGCTTGCTTGTCCTGCTGGGAAACGACACAAGAGAGGCATTAGGCACTGTTTAAGGAAGCTGCTATGATTCACAGAAAATAATAATCAGTATATATATATTATATTTATTTATCGAGTGCTTAATCATACTAGCTATTAATAACTAATATTAATTGAGTTCCCAGGGCTGGAGATAGAGTGAAGACAGAGTCTCACTCTAGTGCGACATGAACTAATAAATCCCTGATTATAGGACAAGGTGGTCAGTGTTAGGCTAGAGGTTCAGGGGCAGTCTCAGCAGCACAGAGGAGGGATACCTAGCTTAGCCATCGAGAGATCTGCCGGGAAGGCTTCTCGGAGGAGGAGGTGGCCCTTGCGTTGAGGCTTCAACTAAGTGGAGTTCACTTGCCTGGTGGGTAAGGCTATATTAATTAGGTTCTTACGATGTAGGAAACAAGATCATCTGCTAGAGAGCTTCTGCTAGCTGTAGCGGTGGGCTTTGTTGTCAAGACACCCATGGCCAGGAATCCATACCCAGGAGCCCTAGTGCAGCTGGACCACGCAGTCTAACGTATGAGGCAGTCGTTCTCAGGTGCATCAGAATCACCTGGTGGGTTTGTTCTAACACAGATTGCCAGGCCCCACCTCCAGAATATTTGATTTAGTCAGACCAGGTTTTGCATTTCTTTTTTCTTTTTTTAAAAATTATTATTTTTAAAATTATGTTATGTTAGTCACCATATAGTACATCATTCGTTTTTGAGGCAGGGCTCCATGCAGTCCGTGCCCTCCTTAATACCTGTCACAAGGCTCACCCATCCCCCTGAAATCCTCAGTTTGTTTCCCTGGAGTCCATAGTCTCTCACGGTCTATCTCCTCCTCCGATTTCCCTACTTCGGTTTTCCCTTCCTTCTCCTAACGTCCTGCATGCTATCCCCTATGCTCCACATATAAGTGAAACCATAAGATAATTTTCTTTCTTGGCTTGACTTATTTCACAGGCTTTGCATGTCTAACGGGCTCGCAGGTGAGGCTGATGCTATTGGTCTGAGGCCCACAATTTTTTGTAATTTTACATCAGCCCAATGTATTCCTATTTTTTAAAATAAATTTAAAAATTTTTTTTAAAGATTAAAAAAAATTTTTTTATTTGACAGAGAGCGAGCACAAGCAGGCAGAGCAGCAGAGGGAGAAGGAGAAGCAGGTTCTCCACTGAGCAGGGAGCCCAATGTGGGGCTTGATCCCAGGACCCCAGGATCCTGACCTGAGCCAAAGGCAGCTGCTTAACTGATTGAGCCACTCAGGCACCCCCTTAAAATAAACTTTTAACTTTATTTTGAACTAATTTTCGACTTGCAGAATAGTTGCAACAATAGTGAAGAGAGCTCCTTGTCCCTCACCTAGCTTCCCCTAATACTGGCATCTTTTTTTTTTTTTTTAAAGATTATTTATTTGAGAGAGAGAGCGAGAGCATGCCAGCACGAGCAGGGGGGAGGGGCAGAAGGAGAAGCAGACTCCCCGCTGAGCAGGGAGCCTGACCTGGGGCTCCATCCCAGGACCCTGGGATCATGACCTGAGCTGAAGGAAGATGCTTAACAGAATGAGCCTCAGGTGCCCTAACGTTGACATCCTACGTAATCCCTATACAACGGTCAAAACAAGGGGCTCAACATGGGCACAGTACTCACAGCCTAACTGCAGATCTTATTTGGATTTTACCATGTAAAAAAAATCTTTTATTTTGAACTAGTTTTTGGCTTACAGCGAAGCCATAATTGAAGTTTTTGTGCTTTCTACTACTTGGGCGCCTCCAAGAGATACAAGAACACAAACAATTAAGAAGGGAGTAGTTGTGGAAAACTCAGCACTGGCCAGTGATGCTGAGACAGCTGGTTTTCCATCTGTGTTTGTAATTTTGTTTTCACATTGTGCTTCCTAGTGTGTAAATTTCATGAAACTGACATTTTTAAAGCCACACATAGGAGCTAAGTAAGTGGTTTATGTAAGAGCATAGTTTATGTGATAGAATGAAATATTTCAACAATTAACACTCTAGAAAAAGCTTCATGACCTCTAGGTGCTCTGCCACCTGAAAGACCTTGAACGCTATTGCACTCAACTCCATCTGTCTACTTAGGCTAAGACACTGTGAAGGCGGTTGTTGATTTTCCCAGCGGCAGAGTCGAGTTCTTGGCTTTCTGGACCAGGCTTTTTCAGCTAGTTACTGCTGAGACTGTGGTAGTGTTCAGACCTTGATTACTGTTGTGTACTGGGGTCATTATAATGTGTCTTCCTTGGAATTGTTCCTCCATCCCTAATATTTAGCTTCTCTTCAGTGTACTAATTTAATTAATTTATATGTTCATATTTTACTTATTCCTTTCTTATGCATGCATATAGTGAAAAATTCAAGCTGTATTGAAAAGCATAAAGCATAAAATAAAATAAAAAAAATAAAAGAGTTAAAGTCTTCCTCCCTTCCAACCAATCTACACCACTGGTTCTCAAAGGGGGCTGCTGTTTCCTGGGGGCGTTTTGGAAAAGCCTGAGAATGTTTGTGTTTGTTCCAATGATTACAGGGTATTACTGATTACTGGAATTTGGGGAGGGGGTAAGAATACTTTCATCCTGAAAAAAAAAAATAAAAAAAAATAAAAAGAATTTACTGGCATCCAACACAATGTTTTAATCCTGATGGGTGTTCATGGAAGTGAAAAATACTATTTACAGTTACCCAAGTCTAGAATATAGACAGGGTCAGTGGTTGTGTGGGTCGTACACTGTCCAGCTTAGGGGATGTTACATCGCAGAAATCAGAGATTTCAATATTTATTATGTCGTTTTTTTGGCAGATGGCAATAAAGCGTCTTGTCCTAACAAAATTAGCATCGTGTGATCATTTTTCTGAAAAGTGGGGGTAAAATATCTCAAGAGAGGGAGTCCTTTTGCTAATTTACAGCAAGGGGACATATTGGACTTTTTAAAAAAGTCTTTGAAAATTGAGAAATGGGGTCTTTTAAAAAAATATTTTATTTATTTATTTGACAGAGAGAGACACAGAGAGTGAGGGAGCAAAAGCAGGGGGAGCAGGAGAGAAAGAAACAGGCTTCCTGCTGAGCAGGGAGCCCAATGTGAGCCTCGATCCCAGGACCCTGAGATCATGACCTGAGCCGAAGGCAGCCACTTAACAGCTGAGCCACCCAGGCGCCCCGAAATGGGTTCTTATACATAAGAAATATGATGCAACTCAGTCTGAAATTGCCTTTTGACTTTTTTTAAAGTGCTTTTTAAAAATTTTTATGTAGTCAAATTTACAATGTTTTTCATTTATCTTCTGTGTTTATATCCTGCTTAAAGTGTCTTACCTTAATATTTTACTTAAAATATTTGAAAGGAGATAGCTTATAGTTTTTTCTATTTTCTTCTCTTTCCTTTCTTTCTTCTTCTTTTCTTTTTTTTTTTTTTTTTGCATTTCAATCTTTGTCAGATTTTGGTATCAGTGTTATTATGATTTTGTAGAAAGAATTTTGAAGCTTTTATTCTTTATCTGGCTCTGAAAAAATTTAGTTTCAGATTTTATTCATGTGCTTCTTCAACAAGTATTTACTAAATCCTGGTTCTGGAGATACAGCAATGATCAAAATACCCCCAAATCCCTTTCATCCTAGCAGGGGAAGGCAGGCTGTAAACAAATAAGGAGTTAAGATATATCACATGCCAGATGGTGGTTAAGTGTTAGGGAGAAAAATAAAGCAGGGGAGGGACATAGGGAGTGTGGGGGAGGGTTGCAACTTTCAATGGGGAGGCCAGGCAAGCCTCATGAAGACATTCGAGCACAGATCTGAAGGCAGTGAGGGAGTGAGCCTTGTAAATATCTGGGGAGTCAGTAGAGGGAACAGCCAAGGTAAAAGCCCTGGGGTGGAACAGGGATGGTGTGTTCAGAGAACAGTAAGAAGGTCAGAATGAGCTGGGGGTTGAGCCAGGTGGAGAGTGCGGTGAATTATGGGGCGCCTCGGTGGTTCAGATGGTTAAGCATCTGCCTCTGGCTCAGGTCATGATCTCTGCGTCCTGGAATCGAGCCCCATATCAAGCTCCCAGCTCAGTGGGGAGCCTGCTTCTCCCTCTGCCTCTCCCCCTCCCTCTGCTTCTCCCCCTGCTTGTGTGTGCGCTCTCTCTCTCTCTCTCAAATGAATGAGTGAAATTAAAAAAAAAAAATAAAGTGGGATGAATTAATATCAGAGAGGTAGAGGGGAGGTCTTGCAGAGCCTGGATTGTTACTATTTGGAGTCATCTTTATTGGGAATGACTTGGAGAGCCACTGCGGGTATTTCAGGTGGGTTATTTCAGGTGACAAACGATGGTGGGAACGATGGAGGTGTTACATGGTGGTCGGATTCTGGATGAATATCGAAGGTGAAGCCACCAGGATCTGTTTAATGTTGGATGTGAGACAAGAAGAAAAGGAAGAAGTCAAAGCCAACTCCAGTTTTTGGCCTGAGTGACTGAGAGGATCAGTTTGTCATTTATTGACATTGGGAAGAAGACAAAGTAGGAGTAGATTTGGGGGAAAAGATCAGGGATTCAGTTTTGAATATGGTGTGTTTGAGATGCCTTGAAGACATCTAAGTGATGAAAAAAATCTGGAGTTCAGAGAGGAGTTTCAGACTGAAGATCAATCAATCTATTTATCAATATCTATCTATCTATATCTATTATCTATCTACCTATATCTCCTATATCTATCTATCTATCTATACATCTGCATATATCTGTACATAATTTAAGAATCACCTATAGATGGCTTTGAAGGAGTGAAAATAGGTGAGATTATTAAGTGAGTGATTTTAAATAAATGAAAATAAGAGCTCCATAGATGGAACCCTAAGATACTCCAACAATGAGAAGTCAGTCAGCAAAGAGACTGAGGAGGAGGGACGAACCACATGAGTATTCTAGGAGGAGGGAGTGACCGTGATGGGCTAGGAGGAGGGCTGAGATGGACCTGGCTGCTTTCCAAATGATGTTTTTGGAGAATTCTGAACCTTCACTAAATTCTTTGGGGGATGACGTTTCTGTGCTCAAATCAACTTAGCAAAGTAATTTCACATGTTTCTTTTGTGTGTGTGTGTGTTGCTACTAGAAAATGTAAAATCACATGTATGGCCTTATGGACTGAATTGTGTCCCCCCCCCCCAAATTCATATGTTGAAGCCCTAACCTCCAGGAGGATGGTATTTAGAGATGGGGCCTTTGAAAGATAATTAGGTTTAGATGAGGGCAGGAGGCTGGGGCCCTGAAGATGGGATTAGTGCCCTTCTAAGAAGAGACCAGAGAGCTTGCTCACTGTTTCCGTCTCTCTTCTAGCTGTGTACTGACACAGTGAGAAGACAGCTAGCCACAAGCCAAAAAGAGGGTTCTCATCAGAAGCCAACCACGCTGGCATCCTAAGCTCAGCCTTCTAGCCTCCAGAACTGTGAGAAAATAAATTTCTGTTGTTTGAGCCACCCGCTCCATGGTATTCTGCTACTGCAACCTGAGCTGATCAACACATGGGGCTTATATTTCTGTTGGACAGCCCTGGATATCTGGTAGCTCCTACCCAGCAATCTTTTGCCACTTCTAACTTTCTACCTTGTGTGCATGAGAGCAGGGATGACCTCCTGAACATTCTCTGGGGTGCTCAGCCCTCTGATTTACTGTAGTAGCTGCTCAGTTAACATCTGGTGATGCAGTCATCTTCCTAGTTGCAAGGAGTATGGTTTTGGGCTCATTAATGCTGAAGAGGGACTCATTAACACGATATTGGCTAGTAACCCCGAATCTCTGCAGGGCACAGGAACCAGGCTTGGCAGAGCATTCAGGCAGATGGCAGTGGCCAAATCCCACTGCAGCCTGGTCCGCAGGTGATCCCACTGCTGCCCCCGAGAACCAGAGCTGGCTGCACCTGCTGCTGCCCCTCTTGGCAGAGAGGAGTGGCCACGTGCCTCTGGCCTCACTAGCTTCCAGTTCAGACTTTGGCTGGCAGACTCGAAAAAGTGAGCAATTGGCTAAATTTAAACTCTACCTGCAAGGGAGGCTGGAAAGGTCCCAGAAGAGGGGAATTCGTTTCTTTAACATAGAAAGGTGCCTTCACCTGTTGGCAGGCAAAACAAATGATCAGAGAGAGTCCTTTACTAGAGCAGCCTGAGACCTTGAAATTTTGACTGCAACATAAACAGAATTTTCTTTTTTTAGAAAAGATTTTATTTATTTATTTGAGAGAGAGAGAGCGAGCGCAAGCGGAGCAAGAGAGAGCACAAGTGGGGGGTGACGGGCAGAGGGAGAAGGGGACTCCCTGCTGAACAGGGAGCCCGATGTGGGACTCGGTTCCAGGACCGTGGGATCATGACCTGAGCTGAAGGCAGACGCTCAACAGACTGAGCCACCCTGATGCCCCCCAAACAGAATTTTCCGCCGCAACTCCCCAGACAGGGGAATTTCCTCCACACAGGAGGCTCCGTAGATCTCCTCGTGGTTCTTCTGGAAAGCATGAAGTATAACAAACAGTTGTTACGCATTACTCTTATGCCGTGATTGTAATTTCATTAGGTCCTTTGCCAGTTCTTACATTATATTTTAATATAGAGACACAGGAGGGCACTCTAACCAGGCAGCAATAAAACTTAAATGGTTTCACAGTCTTGGCAGTTAAAAAAAAATGGATATTGGGGCTCCTGGGTGACTCAGTGGGTTAAAGCCTCTGCCTTCGGCTCAGGTCATGATCGCAGGGTCCTGGGATGGAGCCATACATCGGGCTCTCTGCTCGGCGGGGAGCCTGCTTCCTCCTCTCTCTCTGCCTATCTGCCTACTTAGGATCTCTGTCTGTCAAATGGATAGGTTAAAATCTTAAAAAAAAAAAAAAAAGGATATTGACTTTGTCGAATCTGGTCCCTGCACCCCCCCCTCCAACGCCCAGGTAGGATAACCAACTTTGCAGGAATACTTAGCTCTCCTGGGGGAGCTCACATGTGGCAAAGACCCCCAAGAAACAGCCCTCCACACCATCCAGTTAAGGTTCCAGGACTGTGGCTTTGAGCCACTCAGGACAGAAATGGGGATTTTTGCGGCTGAGGCATGAGAGTTGGGGGACATGGTTTCCTAGAGCTCATATTTAGAAGGCAGCTGGCCAAATTAAGAGTAGAGGAGGGAAACCTGGTTGTGAAAACGTCCTTCAAACCCACAGCCTGTCCCCATGAGTTAAGTTTTCCTATCTGCAAATCGCAGGTAGTACCTGTGATTGTCCGTATTGTTTACCAAAGGAGGAGAGCTGGAGCAGATCCGAAGGAACTCATCTGGGGTGCCATTTACCATCCCATAAAGTGCACCCGGTTTTATACTACAAAATAAAGCCAGCCTGCCTCTTGTTAATTTATTACAGCGTACAGGAGGGACAAAGTGTGCTCCGTTGCCAGCCAAGTGACAAAAGTAACAAGGATAGGCCGGAACAGGACCTGCTCCTACGGACTGGTTTCCCCACACTGATCTCCCCGACTGGGGTCCCGAAACCGGGAAGAAAGGGGCACGAGGCTGCCCGGGCACTTCCTCTCCAGGCAAGAGTGGGACCGGTTCCCTGCGACGGTGGGGTTACTCGAGGTCAAAGGTGCAGCCTTGCAGGGCCAGCTCTGGCTGGCTGGAACGTGAAGGGACCGCGGAGCCCAGCCCCGTCGTGGCGCCTTCTGCCCTTCCTACCGGCTCTGCGTCCGCGAGGGCTGTCGGGGCGCAGCCGCCCGGTTCAGCTCTGGCTCTCAGGCGTTAGCCGCAAACTCACCGCCAAGGTCTCTGGCGCTCTACATTCTCAGTCCCGGGGCCTCTCCGGGAAGCCAGGGAACCGGAGCCAGCACCAGAGGGAGGAGGAGGGACGCGGATCAACAAAGGGAAGGACAGGAGGGAAAAAGTGACCAAGGAAAGTAAAAGGCTGCTGCTTAATTCCACTCAACAGGTAGTTGCGCGCGTCCGCCGAGACTTGGCGCTGGTCACGCGTCTGAGACCTCCAAGTCTGGGTCACTGTTCCTTTGGGGAGTGTCGCCTGGTATCCCTCTGGCACTCCACCCCCAAGGCTAGAGAGATCCTACCACTAGGCAGGCCCCGCGCTAAGCGGTGTACGTTCTCTTTCTTAATTTCCCCAACATCCCTACGCTGCGGGAGCTTCTACCACCCGAGTACTGCGGACCACGAAACAACCTGAGGGACGCTGGGCACCTTTCCCGAAGTTTTACTGCTCGTGGCGGAGCTGTGGCACGGAAAGGGTCTGTGCGATCCCGAAAAGCCCAGGCCACAGCCCACAGCCTCTCAGCTCTGCCCGATTACAGTCGGATCACTCTGCACGCACCTGTCGCGCGCGGGCCTCGATGGGGGTGAGGGGAGCTCGAGAAGAGAGGACCCAAGGGGTGGACTGGTGACTCTCCTTCCTGCTCTTGGCTGCGCGGAAAGCTCATTTCGGGCGCAGGGGTGGCTTTGCACTTGGGAAAGGATAACCCGCCTTCTCCGGGGATCGCATTCCCTGCGGGGGCAGCGTTTCGGGGCAGTGGCCCCCCTGCGGCGGCGGGGGCGAGCGGAGAATCTGGGGTCCGAGAGCCCGCCCTGGGAGGAAGTGGGGTGGCGGGAGCTCGGCTGCCAGCCAAGCGGGCGGGGCTGGAAGCGAGGCCGCGCGTGCGGACAGTCCACGCGGTGGGTGTGCGGCGCTTTCATTCAAACTTTGGGGAGCCTGGGTTCCGGCGTCAGCGAAGGTGTGACCAATCAGAGTCCGGGGACGGGAATAAATTATGCAAATCACCATCTGGCGATGGGTCAGATGACTCCCATACTTTTTAAAAAGTACCTCGCCGGGAGTTCGAGGAGTGACAGCGGCAAGTCTTGGCTTCCCGGGCGGGCGGCACTGGTGGGGGCAGATCCAGTTCAAGCCCCTTCACTCTCCCCGCCACTCCCCACGGCTCAGAGTAGCCAAATTCTCACTCCCACCTTCACCTACTTCAGCGGGCCAAGGCCACCGCTCTCTGGCCAAGAGAGGGCTGCCCCCGTGGGGTCTTACCTGCGCGGACTGCTAGAAACCCCGAGAGGTGTTGTCTGCTTCAGTCCTGTTTGGGGAAGGGGGTGTGGCGGGGAAGGATGCGGAGCTCCGTTCCCCTGCTCTGCCTCTGGAGCGTCTATTGTTGCTTTGCCGCGGGAAGCCCCACACCCCCTGGTCCGGAGGGACGGCTGCAAGGTAACGTGCACTTACTCTTCTTATCACCCCCCACCCCAAGTTCTCTGTGCCACGTCCCCTCTCTGTCCGGCCGACCCCTTTCCAGCCCCTCCTGGTGCCCGCGAAGTCCTCTTGCCTTTCCCACTGCCCAGTCTCTCCTAATCAGCTTTGCAGTTCGCTTGCTCCTTGGCGCTTCTGCCGGGGACGTCCCCCGCCCGGCGTCCGAGAGGCGCGCGCTCACCCTTTCGCCCCACCTCCTCCCATGATAAGGTGCCCTGGATCCGTGCCGTCCAACCGGCAGAGTCGGCCGAGGGCCGCTCTTCAACCTTGTCCTCTGCGAGGTGAGAAGGTTGTTAGAGTTAAGTTGCCTAGTGCCCTCCTTCTAATATGGGTGTGGGTGTTTGGAAAGTTAAGGGAGCAGGGTAGCTGGCTGTGGTTTGATTCACGGTTGCCGGGAGCATTTGGTTGAGTAACCTGACTGTGACTGTGACCGTGACGGAAAGCTGCTGGGCCTCTCCCCCTAGGGGGTTGGCCTCCTCCTCCCTTAGACCCTTCCAATCACCGCTGTTCCTCTTCCTACCTACCTCTCTTCACCTTCGTCCCAGATGCTGGCCTTTCTTCTTTCTGAGTTCTATAGGGCAGTCTCTTTCATCAGAGGGAGACTGCCCTGGTGGAATGAGGTCACCAGTCGGGTGTGGGGGTGCCAAGTCAATTAGTTAAGTAGGGGAGAGGGGACATCCCCTCAACTCCACCCCATTATCTCATCTACTTACTATTCTGCTACATTGAGCCATCATGGGCATGCTGTTGGCCCATGTCAGTTTATGCACACAGGGGCAGGTTAATTTGAATGAATGGGAAAGCTCTGCTTCACTCCGCAGGTTCTAGTACTAACTAGGAACTGTGACCTGGGGGAGGTCACAGCTCTAGCTCCTCTCCTGTAAAACGCTGACGTTCCTTCCAACTTCTGTGTTCTATGATTCTGAGTATCTGCAGGCCATTCTTTTTTTTTTTTTTTTTTTTAAGATTTTTATTTATTTATTTGACAGAGAGAAATCACAAGTAAGCAGAGAGGCAGGCAGAGAGAGAGGAGGAAGCAGGCTCCCTGCTGAGCAGAAAGCCCGATGTGGGGCTCGAACCCAGGACCTGGGATCATGACCTGAGCCGAAGGCAGCGGCTTAACCCACTGAGCCACCCAGGCGCCCCAGGCCATTCTTTTGAGTTGAGAAAGTATTTATCGTGTTCCTGCTTAGTGCCAGGCACTCACGGGGGCGGGGGTGGGGGGAATACAAAAATGAACAAAACAGATGATCTCTGCCTCTTGGAGCTTACGTTTCAGTAGTGGGAAGACAGACGGTAAACCCATTAAAATACATACACGATGCTCAGGAGGAGAAAAGTAAAGCAGAGGGGGAACAGGGTGCTGGTGGGGAAGGTGGTGCATGTTTAATTGGTAGTCAGGTTTCCCTCACTGTGAGGTTGACCACCAAGCAAGGAACTGAAGGAAGTAAGAGAATGAGCCGTGAAGGCATATGGATCAAGAATAATTGTGAAGTCCCAGAGGCTGAGCTGACCCAGGCTGAAAGTTGTAGGAATGAAGCTGGAGAACTCTGGGGTCCGAGAAGACCAGATACTCAGGGGAACATTTTATGTCAATATGTGGGTTTATCCACAAATCTGCCCCAGGAATGCCAAAAGACTTTTGTCCTTTTCTCCTACAGTTTCCCCATCTGGTCTCTGTGAATGGCTACCTGGGTGGGAATTGGGGAGGCTGACTATTTTTGCCCATGGTTCAAATTTCTGCTGCTTGGGGCTTTTGTTCATGACTTTAATGACAGTTAACCTGAGGTCTGCTCATGTATATTTAGTCGCATTTTCTGGAACCCTATCTTTTTACATCTGGTGTATTCTTTTCCTTCCCACCGCCACCTTCTCTACCATTTTGGTCTCTCCTTCCATGATTCCATTTGCTTCTTAGCTCTGGGATAAGTGAAAACTCCTGGAGGGGTCATTTGGTATTTTTTCCTTTGATCTCTAGGTGACAGGAGAGTTTGATTTGCTCATTTCCTAGCCTGTTATCAAGGGATAGTTTCCTGGATGTCTGGATGATGCAGGGTGGGGTTCTTTTATGACTGTCCCGCAACAGCATGGCGATAAAGCGCTTTGAGTTAAGAGGCCATAGAGACCTCATGGGCATCCGCTGTGTTTTGGGACCTGGGCACTGTGTGTAAGCAGCGGCGCAGAAAGGAGCGGTTTTGCTGCTCTCATGGCTTCAGTCATTTATTTAACAAACTAGAAGAACGTCTAGCTCGTGTCTGGCATGGCAAGGAGTCCTGACGGTGTAGGAGGTCTTTGGAGTAAGCATTGGAATCCAGCTGGGAATGCTAGGAGAAGCCCATTGTATGATAGTGGATGGCTTCTTACCTTTAATTCCAATATCCTTTAAAATTAGAACATTTTTTGGTAATTCGTCACTTGAGGGAAGAACTCATTTGATAGGGAAGAGGAAAGGAAAGCAAGAGACACCTGTTTATTTCAGAGTTACAGTAATTCACTGTAATTAGGACTAGTGACTAACTAAAATTCTTCAATGTGGAGGAGCTGTCCCTTTATCCTGTCCTCGCAACTCTCCTGGGAATTAAGGAGAAAACATTCGGCGGGAATAAAAACTGTAACCCGGAGGATTAAGAAATGTGTTCAAGATTGAACTAGAACTAGACTCCAGATCTCTCGCTGTCCAAGCCTGCTAGATGCACCGACATGCTGTTCTTTTTCCCCCAGATGAGGGCCACAAATCCAGCCATATAGGGGTTTCTGCCAAACCTCCTGTAAGATTCAACCTCCGCACGTCTGGGGACTCAGACCATGAAGGATGCTACCTGTCGCTCGGCCACAACCAGCCCTTGGAAGACTGTGGCTTCAACACGACCGCCAAAACCTTCTTCATCATTCATGGATGGACGGTGAGCCCGGGGGAGGGAGCTCTGCAGCTTGACACCAGATTTGGTTTTCTTTGTTTTGGTCAATTAAAAAGAAGACTGGTGCTTCCCGATTCTGCTCTCTCTCTCCCTCTTTTCTTGTGGGCTGCTTGTGTTGCAGACAGCTGTGAAGAATGTAATGGGCCCTTCGCTGAGGGGGCAATATGGACTCCAGCAGGGTGGTATTTAATGCCGGCACACAGAGGGCTTTCAGAAAGTGGCTCTCCTGAAGGCAGCAGCCCAGCTCCACTGGCTCTTAAGGGGCCCTCTAATTATACTTAATTACATTGGTCAACCACTGCCTTGCGGGGAGCGGGGGGGGCATCCCTCCCTAAGAGCTGAGCTGAACGGCAGCAAGTTGACTGGCTCTGAGAGTCTATGAAGAGCCAGCTGGCCTGGCTCGCTGGCCACCGTTGGCATGGTGCCCTCCTGTTTGCATAGAGATGGCTCTGGTTAAAGGCATTGGGGCTCTTTATGTGCCCTAGCTGGGCAATTCACGTTGAAAGGCCCATGACAAACTTCAACAAAAAAGGGCTTTAATGCCCAGCTTTAGAAGCTTTTGACCAGCGAGGGGGTTTATTCAATCATATAATGATGGTCTGCAGGAAAATGACACCGTTAAGTGAGCAGGTTTCTGCCTGGGCTAATTGGGAGGGGACATTCTTCTTTTTAATGATGAGAAATTCATATCCGTTACATGCTTTCTGGGTCTTTAGGTCTATCACCAACTGCTGGGGTCAGGCCTGGGAGTGGGGTTGGGGGGTGGGTAATTCCGCATCTACCTAATGTACCTGGAGGGATGGTGAGGGCCTGGCTATCCATCCTCAGCCCACAGCCTACAAGTAGAATCATACAATTGAACCTTTTTAAGGCCCCTGTCAAAATGCAAATACAAACTGCAGACAACTTACAAATGGGTTGCATTCCAGAAAGTTCTTTTGTGATCTGTTTGGAGCTTGGAACAGCAGTTTCCCATGGAAGCAAGATAGTAAATGGCGTTTGGGTTCCCAGGCCAGGCACAGAAAATCTATTTATCGAATTCTGTACATGTGGATAGGTTTACAACTGGACCTAGGCCCTATTTATAGCTTTGTTTCTGTGGGAAAATGTGTTCTGAGTTCTAATTTGGGATTCCAGGGAGATATCTTCCCTACTCTGGAATCGAGAGGGGTGGCAGAGATGGGCTGTGGGAAGGGGTCATCTGTTAACTCTGCATTTGCCTAGGACGCAGCATCTCCTTGAGTCTCTGAGAGAGAGAAGCTAATTCTCCAGGGCAACCCTTCCCAGCTGCCTTTGGGGCCACTTGCTTGTCTGTGACAGTGACTCAGGCTAACCCCAGGCCGGAATGGCCACCAACACTTACCTCATAGTGGCCCTACTGGACAGTGGGTGGCAGCCTAAGACACCGGCTATGAAGATTTGATGGGAAAAGCAAGATAGAAAGAGCAATGGAAAACCAACATGTAGTGATTCTGTCTGTGGCCAGCCGTGCTCATGTGCAAATGTTTATTGTCTGAGCAGCCATTGTGAAAGTTCTGGAACTGGATGGGGAGAGGGTCATGGAACTGAATTCTGTATTCATCGGGACTCAAGAAGCCCATAGGAAGAATTTTAAAAAAATGTCTTGTTTTCTTTGCAGATGAGTGGCATGTTTGAAAGTTGGCTATACAAGCTGGTGTCAGCCCTGCAGACTAGAGAGAAAGAAGCCAATGTCGTCGTGGTTGACTGGCTTCCCCTGGCCCACCAGCTTTACACAGACGCAGTCAATAACACCAGGGTGGTGGGACACAATGTTGCAAGGATGCTTGATTGGCTGCAGGTAATTACTCTGAAGAACAAGATCTTGAACCTGAACCTTCTCTCAATCTCTCTCTCTCTCTTTTTTTTTTGTTAAATATTTTATTTATTTATTATTTATTAAAGATTTTATTTATTTATTTGACTTGTGAGAGAGAGATCACAAGTAGGCAGAGAGGCAGGTAGAGAGAGGGGGAAGCAGGCTCCCTGCCGAGCAGAGAGCCGGATGCGGGGCTCCATCCCAGGACCCTGAGACCATGACCCGAGCCGAAGGCAGAGGCTCAACCCACTGAGCCACCCAGGCGCACCCTGCCCTTTTTTTAAGAGAGAGACAGTGAGAGGGAACACAAGCAGGGGGAGTGGGAGAGGGAGAAGGAGGCTCCCCCCACCCCTAGCAGGGAGCCCGATGCAGGGCTTGATCCCAGGACTCTAGGATCATGATCTGAGCTGAAGTTAGACGCTTAACCGACTGAGTCACCCAGGCGCCCCGAACCTGAACCTTCTTAAGAAAATACAGCTCAGATTGGGAGGGAGACAAACCATAAGTGACTCTTAATCTCACAAAACAAACTGAGGGTTGATGGGGGGAGGGGGGGTGGGAGGAGGGGTGGGGTTATGGAAATTGGGGAGGGTATGTGCTATGGTGAGTGCTATGAAATGTGTAAACCTGGTGATTCACAGACCTGTACCCCTGGGGATAAAAATATATTATATGTTTAAAAAAATAATAATAAAATTTAAATTAAAAAAAAAAAAAGAAAATACAGCTCAGACTGTGTTACCGTGAACTCCAGGAGCCTAAGAGTGTCTTTGGGATTCAAATTTTTACTGAATTAAGTATTGCTTGAAACGCTTAGAAAGCTGGAACTTGGAAAGCGTTTCAAGTTATTGATATATTTCTGGATCTTGCCTGTTGCTTTATTTGCTGGAAGAAAATTTGACTGATGGGTCATTACTGGCTCATGCCCTCAGGTTGGGAATAGTCAGGAGCCAGGACCAGCCTGAAATCTTGAAAAATTCCTGAAGTCTGCTCTTTTTCTCTGAAGGGTGGCAGGGGAAGGAGAGGGTTGGTTCCAACAAATGCAGTCTAATGCCACGCTTAAAATACTAAGTGTAGAAAACAGATCTCAAGGTCTTACATTTACTCTGTAGAGGTTAATGATTTGCCTGAGATTGGTGGACTTACCCGGAGGCAGGGGTGTACTGGCAAAGTGACCCCATGGTCTGGGCAATTCTAGTCTGACCTTCCTTTTGCCCATGGAGTCTGATGAGTCCTCGCAGCATCCTGGTTAGGGCTGGTGAGCAGTACTCAAGTTCTCTGCCTGGGTGGTTTTGTAGAGCTGGGTTTCTGAGCTGTGGGGTCCAGGGCCCATGTCCTCACCCTGCCAGGGAAGTACCCTCTCTCTGGGTATCCCAGGTGGGCTTGTGGTGAGCAGGCCAGCAGCTCCTGGGGCCTAAGAGGCGGGGAGAGAGCAGGCTGCTGCAGGCCATGGCTGGCGCTTAGTCTCCAGTAGTCGGGTGCCCCACATAGTGCCCGAGAGAATGGAAATGTAGCCCAGGGGTCAGGGATGTGGCTTCTAGTCATAACCTCCACCCTACCCTCAGCACTCAGCATTTAAAGTTCCATAAAGTCCTTTTGCCCCCCCCTTCTCTGGCGACATCCCATCCCTGTCTCACTGCCAGCAGTGCGGGCCATGCCCTGTCCAGTGTCTGTCCCCGGTTCCCCTGGCTCTTCCTTGTCGCCATAGAATTGTTGAACTGTTGGTGACCCTGTGGGCTCAGGACCACACACATCACTCACGGTCACTTTTGTGACTTCCCACAGGAGAAGGATGATTTTTCTCTTGGCAATGTCCACTTGATTGGCTACAGCCTCGGCGCTCACGTGGCTGGGTATGCTGGCAACTTCGTGAAAGGCACGGTGGGCAGAATCACAGGTAGGTTCTGCTTCCTGCACTATGGGCTCACCCCCAGCTCCCTCGGCTCCCCTGCCAAGCTGGCTTTCTGCACCGGAGTACTCCTGCACAAGGGAGCCATGGACAGTTAGCTTTGGAAGGGAGCCGGAGGATATCTAATCTGGAGCTTTCCAGTGTTCTTTTTAGACACAGAGTCCTTCTTTCAAGTTGAACTTGTGCGGGACCCTGATATATGAAACAGATAGAAGGGATGTTCTGGTGGAAGCTGGATAGACAGTGGGTAGTGCTTGCTTTGCTATGGGGCCTTTGCCTTCCCCAGAGAACTCTCAAGGTCCCAGAGCACCAGAGAACACAGTTTGAAAACCACTGGTCTAGTCCGACAGGCAGGGGGTGAACAGCTAATAGCTTACATGCAGAACAGGGGTGAACCCCGGAGTCTCACTCCGTTGTCTACAAGTGATGCTCAGGGTCTCTAGGGAAATGAATGAGTGCCGGATTCTAGTCTGAATTCTGCCTTATTTCTGTTTCACCACCGACAGCCTTTCCCCAATGTTTTGCTGGAGCGTTTATTAGTGGTAATTTTCTGTTCAGAATGGATGCTTCAACTTTGTCGTTAAAGAGGCCGTTCTGATATTGGTACCCAGGTCGTCAGTGAAAAAAATTGTGTTTTCCATCTTGAGCTTCTGATGTGTGTTTGGATTAAATCATCTAATGAGTGGAAAAGTGTAAAAGATTTTCTTTCCCATTTTTGTGCTTCCCCCAGGCTGAAATTAATAGCAAATTTGTTGCCCTAAACTTTTATCTTCCTTCCAGAATTCTCAGACTCATCTTCACTCCCAGCTTCTCTCTCACCTCCAAGATACCAAGGGCTCAACTGGGTGGTCACTGAGAAGGAGAGATGTCATCAATTTCTTTCCCAGCAGTGTTTTTATTTTAAAAGAGGAAGAAGGGAGTCCTTAGCTAACCAACGATTTAGTAAAGGCACACTTTCAGGTTTTAGCACTGTGCTGGTGGGGTAGATTTAAAAACATAATGTATTTGTGAAATTTCATTGGCCTGCCTCCAATCATCCCTGGGCTTCAGTCTAATACACACACACACACACACAAACACGTGCGCGCGTGTGCGCACGCACTCCTTTGGATCTAGTTATTTGATTTAGCGTAGCTTGAGAACCTCATTTTTGTCTGCCAAGCCTGTGGGGCCCAGGGTCCAGGTGGATAGTGATTGTGTGGCCACGTGACTGCTCATTAACCCATTGCTGGTGCAGAGCTGTTCAGCTGTAAGCCCCTCTGGGGTCCATTGTCCGAGCAGCTCCCCTGGCCCCCAGTGAGAGGCACCATGCTTCAGAGCGAGACCAGCCTTGTTCACGTCCCCATCCCCCTCTGCCGCCCAGGAGAGTCATTGGCTGCAAGGACAAGCCGCAGATCCTCCCGTTCCCTCTTTCTGAATCTGAAATGAGATGGGGCTAGGGAAGAGTTTTCCAGCTCTTTACCCCTGCCTGTTTGGGTGGCGGCTGCTGAGATGCAGGCTCTGCTGGCCGAATGCTAATCAGTGCTCTGAGGGCCGGCTCCCTGTCCGGGCACGCCCCTTTTCTCCAGCCTTCCCTGTGGGCAGGCGCTGGGTGAGCACAGTGGGAAGAAGTACCCTCTGGCTAGTTGCCAAGCAACCCCACCGAGGGTATGTGGCTCACCTGATGCGTGCTGTTGTGCATGTCCGATGGGGGAGGCCCAAGGTCTGAGCAGGGAGTGCCCTCCCTCTCCATTGGTGGACTTCCCATGGGCCTGGGAACAGGGTGGTCCCAACTAGTAGAAGGACCAGACTGCAGCTTGTGTGGGGTCCTGAGACCCGTGATGCTGCTGTACGGAGGCCAACAGGGGGACACCTGAACCCTAGACTTGCTTGAATTAGAGTTGTAGACTGGGGTTTGCCCGAGTTCTACCTTTTGAGAGAAGTCTGTGTGTTAGTAGGGAAGAGATCATAGATTTCTAATTGAACCTGTGTCTAGTTAGTTACAAGTAAACAAGCAGATTCATTTGTTCATTCAAGAACTATGAATTCAATGTCCTCTCTGCACAGACACTGGGCCAGATGCTTCCTAATGTCAAGTACCTAAGATGTGAGGAGGACTTCATGCTATCTCTAAGACACATTGCAGTGGGGCAGAAGGGGCCATTCGGCTTCATTTTACAGATGGGAAACTAGGACTCGGTGCTTAAATAATGGGTACAATGTCTTACATCCTAAGTAGCAGAGCTAGGAATTCAAGCCCAGGCTGTCTGTCAGCTTGCAGAACCCATACCTAGCCGCTAGGCCATCCCACCTCTCCTTTGTGGGTGGAGATAAAACAGCGATTGAAATGCAGCCGGCCCGGCCCTGCCAGGCCAGAGTGCCAAGGTTTTCCCGGGTGTGTATGCGCGTGTATGTGCGCGTTCCATTTGCGGGACAGTGCACTTTGGTGAATGGAAGAAGGGGCGGTTCTCGACCTATTCTTTTTTTGGTGGGAACAAGCTCTCCCTCCTATTCCTAGTTTATAAAGGTAAATTGTGCAACTTTTCCCCAGCGTCTGTGAGCGCTGGCTCTGTGTCAGGCTGGGTGAGTCTGGGTAGGCGAAGGCTCAGCCTGCCCCCCCCAGGAAGCCCCCCCCCCAGGCCATCTTCTCCAGAAGCCCTGTCAGGCGCCCACATTCCTCCAGCCCAGCTTGGTTTCCATGGCACTGACCGTCTGGTGGAGACTTTTGTTCATATCAAGCAAAGAGCCCCTCTCTTGTATTGGTTGCAAAGCAGAATGGTCTTCTCTCTCTCTCTCTTTTTTTTTTCTTTCTTCCAGAAAACATAGCAAGAGGCAGGGGGAGTCTGCTTGTGTTGGTACTGTAGCCCTCGGAAGCCTCTGAACTACGTCCTTGTGGGCTGTGCTAGGGGTCACTGCTTTCGTGCCGTCTTCCTTTGGGGCCCTGGGCTGTGGCTGAACCACCAGGCCGCCCGGGGCTTCCTTTCTGCCTTGGTCATATGGGCATTTCTCTATAACCTTCTTCCGGAACCTGCTAACTTTCAGTCTCTACAGTTCTCCTGAGTGACGAGTTTCATAAGTTTACTGTCCTTTCCAGACAATAGCTCTGCCTGTTGTTTAGTCTGAAATCACCGAAGTGATTCAAGCCTCACAGTGTGCTCCCTGGTTCTCCTGTGCTGGGATCCGATGGGTTCTGTCACCTATGTCTTCCTTTGACGACTCTGCTCTTAGTCTTAACTCCCCTCTGATGTGGTGTTTCCAGTCCGCGGTGCCTCGGCCTCAGCACTGTTCCCATTCGGGGTCAGCGAATGCTTTGTCGTGGGAACTGACCCGAGCAATGATGCGTGTTTATCGGCCTTCCTGACCTCCACCCTCCAGCTGCCAGTGGCTTCTCTCCCTCCCCCACAACTGCGACAACCAAATATGTGTCCAGACATCGCCAAATGTCCCCCCGGGAGCAAAATCGCTCCCAGCTGAGAACCACTGTTCTAGACTAAACTGTGCTCAGTATTCCCAGCTTTCTCCAGGCTCTCTCCCTGTGTCTGTAGGGCAGAGAGCCGTCCAGGCTGGCATGAATTTGGCTCCCATAATTACTTGAGCTTGGTAATAGCGGCTGCTGTTTACACTGACAAGGCCTTAATCTTTTCATATCTCGCATGAACTGTATGGATTAAGATGTTCAGTTTCAATGTTATCGATGATATGGATGGTGGGAGTTTTTCCCAATCTAGTTCATAGACTACCTCCTTTTAGAATCACCTGGGGGCATAAATACACATTTCGGGGCTCCACACCAGGCTTGATGATCAGAATCTCGAGGGGGTTGGGGAATCTGCATCGCATGCTTTGCAAACTCTTCTTTCTGAACGGTTTCCATTCATGTGGTTCCAAAATAAGTCTCTTTTCTTATTGCTACTACCTGCTCGCTTTCCTTCCCCACCCTCTCCACCTGCAGCAAATATACACAGGTTGCCAGCGGCTTGTGTGGTCTTTCTAGAGGGTTTTTTTTTTTTTTTTAATATTTTATTTATATGTTAGGGAGCGAGAGCAGGGCAGGGGGAGCAGCAGGTAGAGGGAGAGGGAGAAGCAGGCTCCCTGCTGAGCAGGGAGCCGCATGTGGGACTGGATCCCAGGACTCTAGGATCATGACCAGACCCTTAACCAACTGAACCACCCAGATGCCCCTCCTTCCAGACTTTTTTTTTATAGCATAGTAGAATTTGAATTTTCAACAAGCTCCCAGTGATATTGTGCTGTTTCAAATGTGAGAACCAGTTCTTGCTACATTGCTGTTTGCCTGTTCAGTGTGGAAAGTTTGCAGGCAAAAAGATTTCACCTTCTTGCTGCAGAATACAGGAATTCTGGGGGCCTGAGATATGGATCTCAGTGTGTCTGGTGTGGTCCCCACCCCTGATCTCGCCATTCCACCCTTTGGCCTGATTCATCATTAAAGGAAGGGGAAGAGTCAGTCCACATGCAAATAGCTCTATTTGGATAAACTGAGTCTTCCCTCCAGAAAATGCAGGGAGCTTGGTCATTCTGTAAAAGGCCTGCTTAATTAAGGCTTTGGAAGGTTTTCAGTGGCAGAAAAAATGGGACGAATGGCTTAGTTTGGCCAGCCTGAGTTCTTTCTAGAACCGCTCCATTTGTGACAGGCTGGGGCTCCTGGGAGCTGCAGGTCATTGTGAATCTGGCAGCCGGTTTTCTGAGTCTGCTGAGGTGGGAGGACAGGCGAGGGGTTCAGAAGAAAGTGCAGGTTCCCCAAGTGCGGGCATCACAAGGTTCCAGATTTATGGGGCTTGGCTCCGAGAAGGCCTTCCTTGTGCTCATGTGAATTTACCTGTAACTCAGGACTCATGGATTTGGTATACCTGACATGGTTGGTATTGGCTCCCCCTTCTGCTGTAGGTTTGGATCCTGCCGGGCCTTTGTTTGAAGGGGTGGACATCCACAAGAGGCTGTCCCCTGATGATGCGGACTTCGTGGACGTCCTCCACACCTACACACGTTCCTTCGGCTTGAGCATCGGGATTCAGATGCCTGTGGGCCACATTGACATCTACCCCAACGGGGGTGACTTCCAGCCGGGCTGTGGGCTCAATGACGTCTTGGGGTCAATCGCATATGGAAGTGGGTTCCTTATTTTCTGCTTCATGGAGAGGTTTGACTCGGTTATCACATCTCGCAAATCAGCCCAAGCTGGTGGTGCTCCCAACAGTTCATTTCATAATACCCCCTACACCCCTGTGGGGGCTACAAACCTCTTGTACAGTTGGTCCTTCTATAGGCTTGTTAACAGCCATCTATGGGGCTCTGCTTGGTCTTCTCATGCTTTGAGGTCCCAGTTATTAGTGGCTAAATTCTTTTCATAAGGAAAGGAATATGCATTTGTTGGGGAAAAAAAAAGCAATGCAGAACTGCATAGTGCAAAAACTAACCGCTTTCTCCCACTCCCTCTTTTATTCTTCAGAGGTAGCCAATAGGAACAATTTTGTATGTATCCTTCCGATCTTTTCTTCTTTGAAAACGTGTGTGTGTGTGTGTGTGTGTGTGTGTGTGCACGTGAGAGAAAGAAATTATATTTTTTGAACTCACATTGTTCTATAACTTTCCTTTCTCGGTCAGTATATATATATATATATGTATATATATATATATATATACATACAGTGAATATTCTTCAGCATCAGAGCACATAGATTTACTTGACTTCTTTTTTTTTTTTTAAAGGTTTTATTTACTTATTTGAGAGAGAGCTCATGAGAGAGCACAAGCAGGAAGGTGGCAGAAGGAGAGGGAAAATCTGGGTCCTCACTGAGCAGGGAGCCCAGTGTGGGGCTCGATCCCAGGACCCTGAGCCAAAGGCAGACACTTAACTGACTGAACCACCCAGGCACCCCTCTTCCTTATTCTTTTTGAAGAGTATATAATCTTGTACAGAATGGATGCACTAAAATTTAATTTTTTGTGACATTTTAAAGAAGGAGAACCAAGATGATGTCTCCATTCACTTATGATTTACCTTCTAAATGCCTGAGCCTGTTCTCAGCAGTCTTGAGTTGAACTGAATTTGCTGCTGAAACTGATGCGTGGCCGCAGTGACCCGTCTCTTCCGGGTTCCCGCTCGCTCACTGCCTCAGGTCCTGGCATTATTGCTACGTCTCCTTCTGTTGTAAGACTGTAGCCCTCTCCCACTATGATACTATTCAAGCAGCCCCCACGAGGCTTGGAGGTCAATGCCAGGACCCCCATCAGATGGCGGTATTCCTTAAGGCTAGTGGTGTTACTGAGGAAGGGGTGGGATGGCTTTGTCAAATTTTTCTTAAGGTCCTAGGATTTATGGAACCATCGGCTTTAGCTTCTGGTTAGAAGAGATAATGATGTGCCATGGGCCAGAAGATCCAAATCATACTCACACTGATCGTGTGATTCTGAGCGAAGTACTTGACCTCTGTGGGCCTCGGGGCCACCATCTCTATTGGTGAGAGGCTCATGCTGTGTGTCCCCTGTGTCTTGCTCCACCAGCGATCACGGAGGTGGTGAAATGCGAGCACGAGAGGGCCGTACACCTCTTTGTCGACTCCCTGGTGAATCAGGACAAGCCGAGTTTTGCGTTCCAGTGCACGGACTCAAACCGCTTCAAAAAGGGGATCTGTCTCAGTTGCCGGAAGAACCGGTGTAACAGCATCGGCTACAACGCGAAGAAGACGAGAAGCAAGAGGAACAGCAAAATGTATCTCAAAACCCGGGCAGGCATGCCCTTCAGAGGTAACCCACCATCCCCACGGTGCCCTGAGGGAGGCCCTTCATTTTTCCTTTCTTCTCAGTAGCGTGCTGTGGACAGGACACATCCCAGCCCCGGGAGATGGGGCTGGCACAGTGAAAATTCAGGTCATTGCCAACCAGATGACGCTGTGTGTGCCCTGGGGAAGTTCATCATTAAAAATAAGTGGTGGGGACCCCTTTCATGATGTGCAGTGGCCCTCCCTGATCGCAGTGTCGATCTCTCAAATTTGTGTGAAGATAGGATTTTTTTCATTTCTTTGCATTGGCCTTTTGCAAAGCGATGTCATACTTTCCTCATTTGAGTGTCATGACACATCTGAGATGGGACCAACAGGGCATCAGTCATGGCTTGCATTTCTGTAACATGCTCTAAGACCAGAGGGGTTTGTGGTTGTTATTTTACACGTGAGGAAGCTGGGGTTCAAAGAGTTAATGCATTGGTCCTTCATTCAAGGTCACATGGCTCCGGCTCTGAGAGTTCCTAGGCTGGAACTCCCCCTCCTTCTCCACATTCCCTGAACTCCGAGTTTGGGGCTCATTTGATACTGCAGTGATCCCTTATGCCATTGCATGGAACAAGAGCAGAGGGGGGCTGGAGGCTGGAGGCTGGGCTGGACCAAAGGGACGTCAGCCCCTCAAAACTCAGTGTACTGGGTGACTCAGTTTGAGTCGGAGTGTGCAGAGATGGCCAGCAAAACTCAGGAATGCCTTTGTTCTGCTATCTCTGCAGTTTACCATTATCAGATGAAAATCCACATCTTCAGCTACAAGACAATGGGAGAAGTCGAACCCAACTTTTATGTCACCCTTTATGGTGCAAGCACAGACTCCCAGCTTCTGCCTTTGGAAATGTAAGTCACAAGCTCCCTTTGACGGGTTCAGGTCCAGGAACAAGTTACTCTAAGAATGGGTGAGCGTGGGAATGTGCAAACGTGTGCAGGGGAGGGGCTGGGTGGCTCCAGAGCATCTGTGGTCCACATTCTCCACCAAGCCCTTGACTCAGGCCCTTTCTAGGAGGGAGGCCCTTGGATGAATCAGCAGCATGAGAAGCTGCTGGGTCGGCTGGACAGAAACTGCTGTTTCATTTCAGGCAACGCCTGACACCTGAGGCTGTAGGAAATTTGGAACATAAACGCCATTCCTGCACCGTTTCTAGTTGTCTGTGGGAAGGGCACATAGCAATCGGTGTGTATTTTGTCGAATGCACACAGGGTTGGGATTACCAAGTGATGTCATCAAAGTACTTGCTTCCTAGGGCTCAGGGTCTAGTTGGGGGATCAGATGTGTGTGCACTCGCTCTCGCACACAAATGGGGTGGGACAGGCCCCCAAGTGTCAAATGAGAGGGACAGGCAGGAAGGGCTGGGGAGTTTAGCGGAAGACCAGTGTCTGTGGGCCCATTTCTCTGCGGTCCCCAGGGGGCAGATGCAGCCACCGTATCAGCCCACACAGTGGGACAGTTTTCCAGCAGCAGGTCGGTGATGCCTGCCCTGGTGTCCCCTTGTAGAGTGGAGCAGATAGGGCTGAATGCCACCAACACCTTCCTGGTCTACACCGAGGAGGACCTGGGAGACCTCTTGAAGATCAAACTCACCTGGGAGGGGACAGCTCAGTCCTGGTACAACTTGTGGAAGGAGCTCCGCAGCTACCTGTCTCACTCCCGCAGCTCCGAGCAGGAGCTGAATATCCGGCGCATCCGGGTCAAGTCTGGGGAGACTCAGCGGAGGTAAGGACCCCGTGTCAACCGCTAGCAGAGGGCGTCTGCCTCCACCGTGTCCTCTCCTTTGCTGAGCACGCACTTCCAACCTTGCCCTGCCCCAAGCACGTAGCCAACACTGTAGACACCTTTGTAAGGAAAAGGGAATTCTGCATTGAGACCTCTGTCAACCATTGTGTGGCTTGTGTCCTGATTACAGACCCTCAGCTGAGGGGGTGGGCAACGTGGGGGCTGGGGTCCAGTCTCGGTTGTGTTTGCCAGACCCTGTGTTGGCCCAGAGGAAGGAGGGCTTCTCCTGAATAGGATCCCTTAGGAGCACTGCCTTGCTCATTGGTGTGTTATTGGGTGCGTGCCCCTATCTTTGCTTGCCCCTGTCCAGAGAAGACTCCAGCAGCAAGCCTGGGGAGTCCCCAGGGATGAGGTCTGCCTGAGGCCCTGGTTTCCCCAGCACCCGATTTTCAGAGCATTGTACCCTTCCTTCGGAGGCTGTGAGTCCAGGTTATGGGTGGGGCCCTGACATTAAGTAACAGAGAATCCTCGGTGCTATGCCAGCTGGCAGTTCCCCCCTGGTTTTCAACTTCAGCCTGGCATGAGCGCTCCAGACCTGAATGTTTCAGGCCTCTGAAACCGTGCCTTGACTCTGAGCAGACTTCTAAGCGGAAGTCAGGGAAGCCTTCGAGACCTTGGTAAAGAGAAGAGGGTTTCCTTGGCCACAGCTCTGTGTGGACTGCTGGGAGGTCACTGCCAGCCTTGGGATGATAGGAAGCAGCCTCCACCGTCTCTGTTCCTAGTCTGTTTTGTGTTCTCCATTACAGTTCTTCCCGTGTCCCATTTCTATGCATCACTGGGGGCACAGTTTGACCGAGGGTGGGTGGAGGCCAGGGTCCCTTGTCTGAGTGATTCTGGCCTAGAAACCTGGAAACTGGGGGAGCCAGAGCCCTTTCACGCCCTTCCCCTGTCTCTGGGTTACAGTAAATATGTTCTCCAGTGTGATGAGATGTTATTAAATTTCCTTCCGAAGTGTTCAGACGACAGTCTGAGAGTAAGAGTTCCCCTTTCCCTCCTCCTCACCTCCATTTGGTGGGCCCCTCGCTATTCTGTTGGGGGTGAATTGGTCTCTTAATGTTGTGTTAATGTGTTTTAATTTCCTGATCTCCACGAGGTAGGTCCCCTTCTTGTGTGTTTATGGGCTGTTTGGGCTTCCTGGTAAAGGTTCTTAAACCTGTTCTGAATGTGGCTTTTGTCCTTTCAGTCATCACGTCCCATACATCAGGGTCAGGTGCCCCATATACGTCTTTTGGTCATAGGGTCATGCTAACGACACACCGTCGAGGTCCATATGGTTTGGCTCTAAGTTACAGTCAAACAGTTATTTGAGTACTGATTTTACCCATGATCTTGGTTGAGCAGTTTCTGAATCTTTGATTTTGACTCACTGCTGAATTCAGTTATGCTTGTTAGTGGGTATTTCTGAGCACCCGTTGGAGGTATCCTGAGTTCCACCACAGGTATGGGTATCCATGAGCAATTCGGGGCGGTGTATAATGTGTTAAAAGAAGACAAAATGTTCCCAATTAACTCCATGCCATACAAGGTTTTGACCATAGCAAAAACAACACTTATGTAACAATATGCTTTTCTATTAAGGTCAAGAGCTTGGGCTATCAGGGAGGCTTCAGAGAGGCTATGCCTTGAAAGGTAGGCCACTTTTGGGTGGATGGACGGAGGAAAGTGGAAGGGGCGTGATGAAAAGTCACATGAACCCAATCATGACAGGTGTCCCAGGAGACGTGTTTAGGACTCTTGCAGCAGCAATGGGGAGGTCCAGAGGTCTGGGTCAGGCTGTGGCAGGATGAAAGCACCCTTTCCTCCTTGCTTGGTCCACTTTGGATCCAGAAAGCACCATCTGGCTAAGGCCCAGCGAGTTTTGCCTACATTGGTGGTTTCCCTTTCCTCCTAGATTAACTTTTTTTTTTTTTTTCTAGATTAACTTTTTGTGTGCAAGACTTTGAGAACACCAGCATCTCCCCCGGTCGAGAGCTCTGGTTCCACAAGTGTCGAGATGGCTGGAGAATGAAAAATGAAACCAGGTAACTGGGACTTCTGTGCAGTGTGTGTTGGTGCCCCGGCGTGTGCTGGATCTGGTTCTGGGTGCGTGGGACACAGCAGTGAACAAAACCGGTACAACCGATCCCTTCTCTTGTGAAGCTGACATGTTGGAAGGAGAAGGACCAATCCGTGGAGTAGAGGATGTCAGAGTGTGGTTGTGTCTTTCTGCCTCTTGTTCTGCCTCCCCGGGAAGACATTCATAGCCCATGGCCTTGTTGGCATCAGGCTATCTTAGAATGAATTTCTCCATGGCGACCAGGGCTGTGGGAAGGTTCCAGGGCTCCTGGCTTCCTTCCGGGCACCAGTTTGGAGTGGGGAGTGAGGTGGGAGGGAAAGGAGAAGTGCCAGATACAGTCCCCATGTTGAGGTTTTCTGGAGCCCCAGGTGGTGTAAGCAGATACTAGCTGGCAGCTCTCCCTGTCTTTGAGAAGCAGGCATGCTCGTGTGTGTGGCACTGAATCAGACAGAAGGCCCATCTTGTGCCCCGGTGCCCCATGCTGGAGTCCCATTATTTCAGAATCAAGGAAGGCTGGTCTCATGGTGTGAGGCAGCAGGTGCATCCAAAGAGGAAGTTCATTCCAGAGCTTCTGAGCCTAAGCAACTGCTGGGGAGGTTGGAAATGGTCCCCCCCCGGCCCCCACCGCTTACCCCAACCGAGGTGCTGGGTAATAATGCTGTCACCGTACACCGATCCCGTGGCATGTGTCCACTTGGGCCCAGCGCCTTCCCTGTGCTATCTCACTTACTTTGGTCATCAACCCCATGATGCTGGTGGGGTTAACCCTGTGTGCTGTTGTGGACCCTGAGGCTCAGGGAAGTTGGGTCGTTCTTTCTAGATCTCCCAGCTGGTGATGGCTGAGTGAACATTTGAAACACGTTGCTTGACTCTAAAGGTTGTGGTCTTTCTTGAGCATGGAGGTTTTGCCTGCTCGCCTTGACCTGGGTATCAGTTACCAAGCAGCTGCACCCAGGCTGGGGTCCCCTGTGATGAACCGTCTGCCAGCCCCGGGGGCCAGTCTGCATCCCCACTGCTCTGTCTGCTCTTCAGGGTCACCAACCTGACCACAAGCTTGGTGATCATGGGACGCGCAGCTTTCCGAAAATTGCCCAGCTAATGAAGCGGCTCAGTCTAGTGCAGGCCCGTAGGATAGTCGGTTCTAATAGTAATTTTAGTTCTTTATGTTTGTGTTCAAATGTATACATTTCCAAGCGCTTCCCCCAATACTGATTTCATCAATTCTCAGAACAGTCCTGTGGATTGGACACGCCCAGGGAGGATCCCTGTTCCTATCGTTATTCTTGTGATAACGTATCTTATGATAAGACATTTTATTCTTCTTTTCCGCTCCAGAACTTTACGACACTTGAGAATGATGTAACTCACCTCCTACTGCCTCCTTGAGACAACAAGGCATCCATTCCTTTACCCTCAAAGGAACAGAAAGCAATAATAGAAGCCCGAGTAATACGTTAGCACCAGGAGGTCCTGACATCCCTAGACATAGGTTAGGCCTTCAGTGTTCTCTCCCCCGATACAGATACTCCTCACCTATTCACTGATAAAGAGACTGAGGTTCTGGGAGGTTCCGTTGCATGATTGCATAGCTGAGATTAGAGTCAAGATCCCTGGATTCTGTCCTGTCCCCTTCCTGCCATTCTACAGTCTCTCTTGTGTTTCAAAGTCAAGGCAAAGAGGACTCATGGATAGTTCTCCCTGCGTGTGTGTGTGTGTGTGTGTGTGTGTGTTTGGCACGGATAAGTATTGTGCTGAGCCTGTGCAAGCCAGCGCTGAGGTGTAAGGAGCTAGGAAGCCAGTGTTGTGCCCCAGTGTTGTGTTTCTCTAAGTGAATCCGTGGCTCATTGGGAGAGGGGGAGGAGGAGGCATTCAGGACCCTTTTCTCTTGTTCTGAATAGGAAGCAAGTAAAAGAGTGTGACAGGTATGTAAGAAACCCTGGTGTTGAGGTGAACAGAGCGCACACTCAATGCAGGCTGGCATGTTTGCCAAGTGAATGACCGAGCGCCTCTCTTACAGGATTCCCTACAGCCTTGCTACGGATCTTCTCTGACGGGCCAGCCAGGCCTGCCCACCCCTACCTTCCAGGGACACAGAGGAAAGTTACGGCTGAGGATGCCCCTGATGGAAGGACCCCTCTTGGCCTGGACCCTTGAGCACCTGGAGGAGTCTCTTTGCTGGGCCTACGATCTTACCTCCTATGACGGTTGGGACTTCTCACCAGAGGGGACCACGCACTGCTGTTCCTGCTGTTTCCTGCTGCTCTAGAATAGCTCTAACTCCAAACCTGTGTGCAAAGGGTCAAAGGCCCGGGGTCTCTTGTGCACACCGGGCTGGTTTCTAAGGGACTAGATGAGTCCGTGCTTTCCCTGATACAGAACACTTGTGGAAGCACGTGGAAGGCTGTCAGCAGCCAGACCTGACCTGAGAGGTGGGGAGCGGTCGTTGTGCTGGGAGCTGACTCATGTCTGGATGGCAGACCTATGACTTCGTTCATCTAGAGAGAGGGGGTGACGATCTGGGGTGGTGGCGAGGCCCTCACTGTTGGGGTTCTGTGGGCTGCCCTGATCACTCCTGGTTACGTTTCAGCCATTCCGTCCTGCTCTCCGGCTCATTCTCTAAAGCACACATCATTGGCTTTCTTGGTTTTCTGTTGATTATTTTTTGATTGGACAAATGTTTGTTAAGCACTTAACCCTCATTAGCACATGGCAGGAGACACATTCATAAACCTCCCCAGACTTAGAATCTGAGCGGGTTGGGATTTCTAAACTCCCTTCCACTGTAGGTGATCCAGGGGTATACGTGCAATGAGGGGCACGAGGGACACTGCAGGGGGGCGGTGCTGGGGGCTACAGGGTGTGAGAGTTGGGGATCCCAGGCGTTCAGGGATTTCAGCCAGTTCGGGAAAAGTGACACATTGATCACTTGCTTGGGAGCAAGCAGAGTGCCGTACGTGCTGGGGACAGAAGGGTGGCCAGTCGTCAAATGTGACAGCTTCAGAGCAGAATCTTCCGCTTAGGAAGATAGAAGGCATTATGGATCTGTTCTACAGGTCCGTTCCTGCAGAAACCAGCCCCCGTGGAGCAGAGCTGGCACTAAGATTTAATAGAGCGCTTCCTCCTCCTTGGACTGCCTTCCTCTACCTCTCTGTGTTGAGCTCAGAAAAGCCTTCAAGTCCTGGTCTTAATATGAATGAATAGATGTGATATCTGGGAAAGTGTTTTATACTTTTCCAAAGATTTGCATGTGCATCACCTAACTAGAGACTCACAACGGGAGGTGCAGGGCAGCTCATGTCTCTGCTTGACAACTCTGGGGCTTCGCGGGGTTCGGCCACATGCCCGGAACTATATTCCAAGTTGGCAGTGGAGTCAGGGATGACCCAGACTTCTGGGAGGCAAGTCCGTAGTGTGCTCATTTCTGCCACTTGGTCAAGAGGTCCGTAGCCTTTTCCCACCAGTGTGCCCCAGATGTGACGAGCAAGGAATTGTTTTTTAGAGCCCTCCATAAAATCATAAACCCTTTTATTAATATATAACCAGGAAAGCAACTGAAAGCCCAGAGGCCGGGCTTTTTATGGATGAGATTTATTTGGAGGGATATGTGATGTCAGGTTGGGGGAGAAGAGTGATTTTCTTTGTATTGAGATTGAGGTTTTTAAAGGACGTAGTTGTGCCATCTATCATTCGTGTTGTGCCAAAGTTGTATCATTGGTCAAAGCCAAACTTCCGAAGACGTAACCAGTCAAGTCTGAATTCAAGGTTGTTTTCTTAAATTGTGTGCTTCCTCTGTTGCTTCTGTGAATGGTTTCTAGCCAAAGTGGAGCCCGTGTTATTGACTGTGTGTCCCGATTACTCCTGACTTCTGTTTTTAGTAATGAAAGCCTTAGGAATCAATTCCTCGGTGGGTCATGTATTTATACATTTGGCTTGAAGCCTTATTTGTATATAATGATGCTGTTTTTTCTTTTTTTAAACACTTACAACACTATTTATTTCTCAAGTGTATATAATGTATAAAAACAAATATATGGTTAGTTTTTATTTTAAAATTAACCAATTTTGAGATTGAAAATTTTTAATAGTAAAATAATAAAAATCTATACAATGCTTTGTGGTCTGGCATCTCAGTTCTTAATATTTGAAAGAATTATGGCTGCCCAAGCCTGGGGTTTGACAAAAAGTTACTTTCAAATAAGCTCTACTCTCTGTTTGATACTAATTATAGGTAGGAAGTGGACAATAACTCCTTTCACTGAAGAACAAGATAGAAATTTATTTATTTTTTTAAAGACTAGAGAGAGGGGTGCCTGGGTGGCTCAGTGGGTTAAATCCTCTGCCTTCAGCTCAGGTCATGATCTCAGGGTCCTGAGATCAAACCCCGCATTGTACTCTCTGCTGACCAGGGAGCCTGCTTCCTCCTCTCTCTCTGCCTGCCTCTCTGCCTACTTGTGATCTTTGTCTGTGAAGTAAATAAATAAAAATCTTTAAAGATTAGAGAGAGCACACAAGCAGGGAGAGGGGCAGAAAAAGAGGGAGAAGCAGGCTCCCTGCTGAGCAGAGAGCACAATGTGGGACCCGATCCCAGGACTCTGGGATCATGACCTGAGCTGAAGGCAGATGCCTAACCGACTGAGCCACACAGTCATCCCAAAATGGAAAGTCATTCAAATTTCAGAAGTGCCTTGAAGTGTTATATTAGGAAGTAGGGCAGGTGGCTGGACATTGGGGAACGTTGGGGAGGACATAAGTTTAGTTGCATGAGGCCGGGTTAACAGTGACTCAGGCCAGGTAGAAGCTGAAGTCTCTATTGGGCTCAAGTCTTGGTTGGTATTACTCTGCTCTGTAACGCTGAGAGGGGTCCAGGCTCTAAGTTTTTGCTGCACTACCCATAGGATGTTCCCCTCATCCCCACAGTCCAAAGTGTCCCCCATTAGGTCCTCTTCCAGACCATGAGAAAGAGGAGAAGGAGAAGTCCATCTCCTGCAAATATACTGAACTGGACGAAGTTCGTATTTGTCAAATTCTGACATCTCTTTCTTATGCCTCTTGCTATCGTCACATAAAATCAGAGCATTTCTCTTATTGCAGTGGAGGTTAGTGATCATTTTATACATTGCTGCAGAAATTTCCATACAGTGCGTGGACCATGATGCTTTCCTGAGCTGCCCCTCCGTGGCTGGTCATCAGGTCCACGATCCTTTCCTGCTCACTTTTTCCCCCTGGTGCCTCCTTTCCTATTGCCCATTCTCACCTTGCTCCAAGCATTTCCCCACTCGTCCTACTCAAATGTTCCATTTCCCAAATTTACTTGAGTTTCTACTCCCTCAACCCAAACTCTTGTTTGTTCGGTGTGGCTGACTTCCATAAGGGGATGGTTGGAAGCTTTCAACTTAGTCATGCTCATGGAGCAATGCCTAGTAGGCCTTTAGTCAGTCCAGAGTTATTCCCATTGTCAGAATAAGATGCTTATTGATCCAAGTTAATCTTTGATTTGCTTTGTGGCAGGAGAGCAAAGGTTTCCTGTGAGTGTAGGAAAATACTGGGTCAGAGTGGTCACCTTCCCAATAGGCTGGTCCTGCTTGGGAATCTTTCCTCTAGTGAAGTCCCCTAAAATACTGCTAGTTTTCACAGTGGATCCCATGCCTTCACTCCCCATCCTGTAGATCCTGGGAGTACCAGTGTTTGTTTTTTCCCTCCCTCTTCTCCCCTTGGTTTCCATGGAGGCCATCGTTGCCATAGCGAAGTGGAGAGAAGTGTCAAAGCTGTCTTTTGTAACTGTGGGGTAATCTACAAATTGGGGATGGTCTCTCCTAAAAAAAAAAAAAAAGATTTCTAAGTATGTGAAAAGAATGAGAGTAAAACAAAGGCAAACTAGGGTTCAAGTCATTTATTCTCCTAAACATCTGTGGTTAGTAATATCATTTAACCTTGACTTTCTTTATACCATGTAAGTACATGTGTGTGTTGCAACAGGAAGGGGCTGCTGGAAGAGTCCAGAAGCTAGGACAGGTCTAAGCAGGCAAGGGCGCAGGTCCTGAGGTCAGCTGGGGCAGAAAGGAACAGTATCCAGCCCCACGCTAGTTACCGCAGCCCAAAGGAATGCACACTCTATCCGCTTACATTTTCACAGGAAGTCGGTGGTCACGTTCAGATGTCTCATATGAACCTTGCAAGTGTGAAGCCCAGGGACAGAGGCTGGGTGAGTTCACTGGCATGCAGAAGCCGGGAATACACTTGAAAAGTAAAGCTGTCTGATTAGCTGCTGCCCTGGTCGGTATCTCAAGACAACTTCAGAGGGATTGCAGTCAAAGCCTCAGCTCTTTGTTGTGGGAGAGAGCATTCTAGCATGACCTCAACTGTCTTGTGTGTGTCAGAGATACCCATCCTACTGTCTGTCCTGTGTCCTTTTTAAGATAAGCACAGCTTTCTTCTTTCTGACTAGGGCACCCTAAACTCTATACAGGCTTCTTTTTGGCACCTCAAAAAGAGACACTCAGAAGTGTGGCTTCCTAAACCCTGCTGTTCATTTCCCTGGTGATGGGGCTGCTCCTGTCTCTCCCTCCAAGGCAAGCTTCCTGTCAGCAGTTCCCTGGCTTCTCTCTCTCCCTTCACTCCCCTCACTCCCCTTCCTCCCTCATCTCCTCACCTCTTCCCTTCTTCCCTCCCTCTCTTCTCCCTCCCGCTCCTCCTGCGTTCCAGTATCTTCTTCGGTGAGGTATCTGCTCCGATCTTTCCCCCATTTGGGGCGCCTGGGTGGTGCATTTGGTTAAGCATCAGACTCTTGGCTTCAGCTCAGGTTGTGATCTCAGGATCATGGGATCAAGCCCCGTCTTGCATTGGGCTCGGGCTCCGCCCAGCGGGGAGTCTGCTTGGGATTCTCTCTCTCTTCAACCCAACTTCATCAGCTCCTTCTTTGAATTGGAACACTTTTTACATTAAAGTCAGTATTTTACAGTGTGGCTGTCTAGTGACAAAATTATTTCTTCATGGCGCTTGGCTTACTCTTTCTGAATCTATAAAAATACTTTTGGATAGAACCATGCCAAGCAATTCGCACGCACTTACGATGGCATTTTTATTTGTAAAATTTAAAATTTGAACATTAAACAATGTCAGGACACCACTTTAGTTGTCGTAATGGGTGTGGAGGGCCACCGAGATGCCCGCTCAGAATTGAGGCTCTCTTTTCCCCAGTTGCTGGGAGTGTTGGCCGTTGAGGGCTCCCAGGTGAGCCTCTCTCCAGGGATTGCCCTCAGTCAACCACGGAGCTCAAGGGCACAGCCCCTCCCCAGGGGCAGTACATAGCCATGGACTGGTGATAAGGCCCCCTGTCCACACCTCAAGCCATAACAGCTCTGAAGGGCATTATGAGCTGCAGAGCTCCTGGTGGGATCTGGCCAGAACTTTGTTGTACCCAGTGCTCCCCTGTGCTCTCGCTGCCCTCACCCTCCAGAGCGCTCCCCAGCAAAAGTCTTGCACACAAATCTCCACCTCACACAGAGGTCTGTCTCCTGGGAATCCAACTGAGGACAGATTATTTCCTAATCAGCCTGCAATTAATTCAAGTGCTTAAAGAGGTGTAGACAGAGAAACTCTGGTCAGCCCTTGAGGCTCAGGGAAGAGACGTGAGAAAACAGGAAGCATATTATCACTGGCTTGTTACGACTGCCTCTGGTCAAAGTCACTTACCTCACCCAGGCGAGCTTTCCCTTTCACACAGCACCCTTTGAAACTATCTTGATGTCCGGAGGAGAAGAAAGCACCTGGCAGGGACCAGGATGATGCAATGGGAGAGAGAGGGAAAGAGTGAGACTTTCCATCAAGGCCAAGTGAAGTGGAAGGGAGAAAGAAGTTCGCCCTCCTGGGAACAAGTTATCACAGAGCTGGGGTGCACGGAGAGTGTTTGTGGAAGGTGGAGAAGACTCATTTCGTAACTTTCCTCAGCACCCGTTTGACAGGGTGGGAGTGTGAGATGGGAAGTCAGAGGAAATGGTACCAAAAACTATTATAAAATTATATAGGGTGATACTCAAACATATTTTTATTCACCTACGGATGCTAATGAAAATTGGATCAGAAGTGACAGGTGGGCAACCAGGATCCTAATGAAAGGATTTCCTAAGTTTTCTTTGCTACAGATGTTAGTCACACTCACCTTGATGTAAGTCTTGTCCTCGTCTGTCCCCATAATATGTGTCTCTTGGAATCACCCCACATTTTTATTTTATTTTTATTTTTAAAAAGATTTTATTTATTTAATTATTTGGCAAAGAGATACAGCAAAAGAGGGAACAAAGGCAGGAGGAGTGGGAGAGGGAGAAGCAAGCTTCCTGCTGAGCAGGGAGCCCAATGCAAGGCTCCATCCCAGGACCCTGGGATCATGACCTGAGCTGAAGGCAGACACTTAACGACTGAGCCACCCAGGCGCCCCTCACCCCACATTTTTAAAGAGTTAGAACAGGGCCTTTAAAAAACAACCTCAGCTAGCTTACATAAGCAAGTTTCCCTTATACACCAGACAGATGTTTTTGTAAATTTAATTACATAATAATAACTAATAAGTTAATTGTATTTATAAAGTCCTTTCACCTATGTTCCCTTCATTGGACCCTTACAGCCATCTTCGGGATAGGTAGTGGAGCTAAACTTGGGTCCACAGACGTTCAGGCCTGTGTTATTTCCTTCCCTTAAAAGCACTGAAAGAATTTATCTTTCAGTAGTGTGAGTCTGTTTGTTCCTCTGTATAAATCTGGATGTTGATCTATTCCGAGGTGGGGCCACCTGCTTTCTCTGAGGGAACACCCCTCCTAAGACTTTCTCATAAGAAGATGGACAAAGAAGAAACAGTCCCTCCAGTGCTCCAGGTGAGTGGGAGATGCGAAGTCACCAGGATTTCTAAACTTGCCCAACTGGCTGTTGTGGAATACTGGAATCACGCACATTCTAGAAGAATGCCCTGGAGATGTTTTAACAGTGGAACCACCTGGCGTGGTGAGAGGGGATGCTTCCGAGGGGGAGGAGCAGCTACAGGAACAGGAGGAGGGCTCCAGCTCTCACTCAGCAAGGCAGTCCCGGAAGGTTCTGGAAGTAATAGAGAACCTAGTGTGGAACCGGGCCCTTTTCAGTTCCATTCCATGTAACCCTCACTGCACTGCTGTGACATGAATGCTCCCATCCTTTATTTCAAACACGGATGCCGAGGTTTGGGGAGACCGCCTTGTCAAATGTCAGAACAGTAAGTAGTGGTTGGGACTCCAGCCCAGGTCTCTCTGACTCCAAATCTGTTGTTTTTAATCACTGGGTTACATTGTGCATAGGGTGAGGTGGGACAATGAATTGTAGTGCATACCTGCAGACCTGTATTTAAAATATTTCTTCAACCTATAGTTGGTGGAAAGATTAAGACCGAAAGGGGTAGGGAGGCTGATGGGTTGTGGGGGAGCTCGCAGCATTCAGAATACCCCATTGGGCAGACAGAGTATCATCGTTAACACCGCCTCCCACCTCTGAAAGCAGACGAGGGAATCTGTGCCCACCTGAGCTTAGCACCGGATGGTATCTTTTTCCCCACCCTATGAAGCCCATCAGAACCTCCCTGGCAAGGGTAAGCAGCTCAGCCCTGGAGAGGTGGCCAGGGAGGGCATACTGCCAAAGGCTGGCTCTTTAGACACAGCTGCCAGTATGCCCCGTGTGGCCAGACCGCAGACCACATCTGTGGACTCTCTGAAGAGGTCTCATATTCTATCTGCTGGCTTTGTTTGGTCCAACTTCCTTCTGTGCTCTGCCCAGGTTTGGCAGCCTGGCTGGAAATGCTGGCCCCAGTGGTCAGATGGCATCCTCCCATCCCTCCTCCCCTGGGCTGTGCCACACCGTTTTGCTGTAGGGCTCCGGGTACCTTCCTCTCTGCTGGGAGAACAGGAGGTGAGGGGACCTGGTGATTGTTTTGGGTCATTGTTACCTGCTTAGGGGGCTTCCTGTCAGGCTACATCCCCTGCTTCAATGAGTGGACATCCTCCATCAATCCACATAGATCCAGAGACCGCTGCAATGATAGAAAGACCATCTCCCAGGAAGCCTGCCCCAGGATTTGCAAATTGTGATAAATAACCAACAACCCATTCTCTCCATGTTATTTACTGTCTGTGATTGTTGACATACTTTGCCGAGATTGAAGTCTATGGTGTTTTGGTTGAAAATGAATCAAGCTGAATGCTTCTAAAAGCTATAATTCTATGTAATTTAGACATATTTCCATCAAAGAGATTGTAGTCTACCAAGAATTCAGTCCACAGTGTGGCAATCTTTATGGTGCCCAATCCAGTTTCAAAACTGAGGAGAAGAGAAGCTGAAAGCTTGTTACAAGTAATTATGTATGGGAAGTAGGGATAAAAGAGAGGTACAGAAATGGGTAAAGATGATTAGAGCTGGCTGATAAGGAAGAAGAACCAGGGAAAGCCTGTACCTGCCATGGAACATGCTCCTGAGAATCCTGATCATTATCAGAAGAAAAGAGGGGCACTTGGGTGGCTCAGTCAGTTAAGCGTCTGCCTCAGGCTCAGGTCAAAACTCCAGCATCCTGGGATCGAGTTCTACATCAGGCTCCTTGCTCAGCAGGGAGTCTGATTCTCCCTCTGCCCCTGCTGCTCCCTCCTGCTTATATTCTCTCTCTGGCAAAGGAGTAAATAAATAATCTTTAAAAAAAAGAAGAAGAAAGAAATACAAAAGAGGAACGTCATAGGGGTTGAGGGCTTGAGCCAGCCTAAGGGTGCTGAGGAGCCCGTCCTAATCTGTGCAAAACCAGGAAGGGCTATCACCTGGTAACTTGCAAGATTAACTCAAGCTGATATGTGGGTTATTCCATGAATGGAAGACTCTGGAGGATGTTCCAGGCCTTGGGTCATCCCACCCTGCAGCTGTGTGAATAACTTCTTGGTGATTTCTGGTGGGTTTGCCCAAATTCCGTGATTGTATATTGGCTAACACTATCCTGGAGCATTCTGAGAGCCAGGGGGAGATGCTGACATAGTGGGTCCCACCACCCCAGGAACAGGCAGGAAGGTTTGGAACATTTGGCTACAGATGTAACATCTGAATGATACTGTGTTATTCACGATGATGTCGGTTTTCCCTTACTCTGTTCTGGAATATGTCTCTCATGCATAACAAGTAGATACTCTGATAATGATTTATTGAATCATTTATGTCTTCTGATTCCCTTAAAGGTAGGAAACACTTAATTAAATGAGGGAGAAAAAGCCCAGAGAAAGCAAATGACTTAGCCAAGACCTTGTAGCTCAGGGACCCCTAACTTGAGGTTTCTTACACTAGGAAATGGTTTAAGGAGATGTATCCTGCTGCCTCCCTTCCTGTACTAGGATTTCACCCAACGTGTTTCGGTGACCAACAGGATTCTTGGTTTGTTTTTTTCCTGTTCTTTTCAGAAAGCAAAAAGTATTTTTTTGGTACATGAATGTTCATACTGATATTATTCATAATAGCCAAAAAGCGAAAACGATTCCAATGTCCATCAGCTGAAGAATGATTAAAAAAAATGTGGTCTGTCCATACAATGAAATATCATTCAGCCACAAAAAAGGAATAAAGATCTGATACGTGCTGCAGTGTGGATGAACTTTGAAAACGTTATGCTCAGATAAAGAAGCCAGTCCCCAAAGACCACATATTGTATGCTTTCATCTATGTGGAAAAGAAACTACATGGAAACATGGAAACAGAATTGGGGGGGGGGGGCGGCTATGGAGATTGGTGATTAGTGGTGTCCTTGGGCTGAGGGACTGGGAGCAGGGGGGATAGGGGGTGGCTGCTAATTGGTACAGGTTTCTTCCAGAGGGTGATAGAAATGTCCTAAGATTGGCTGTGGAGAGGGTTGTAGAACTCTGGGAAAATACTAAAAACCATTGACTTGTACATTGCGAATGGGTGAATTGTACAGCATGTTAATTATATCTCAATAAAATGGTTGAAAATGAATAAGGAGAGACCACTAGTAGGGTTTGGTGTGCTGGAGATGGGAGGCCTCAGCTGTGTTTGCACCTCTTGGTATAGTTCTGGGACCAGAACTGAGTATCAGCACAAAGGGTGACAAAGGAAACCTACACTGGACACCAGGGGCAGGAGCCAGTGGGCATATTCAGTAAATGAATGAACCGATACTGAAGTTGCTGATTCTTTTTTAATGCCCAGTTAGTGAAGGGAAATGGAAAATGGTTTGGCCTAAGTCTTAGGGTGTGGAGCCAGGAAGGGCTTTTGAGGGTGTCCAATGTGACTTTGTATTAAGTCTTTAATGGAACCAACACTACGGGGGATTATTTGCACATCTCTCATCCCCCAGAGAGAGCCACCTCTGGGGTCTCATTTGAGGCCTTGGTGCTGGTAGACTGGGGGGTTGAGAGTGGGAGGCTCTCATCTGATACTCAGCATGGAAACCTGGAATGAATAAGGAAACCAGACGGCCCTAGAAAAATGTAATCTCCTGTTGTAGCAGGTGGCATTTAAATTAAATGTGAAGATTCTTCTAGCAGCAAAGCTCACAAAACACTGCACTGAGTCATCCCCGAGGAAGTGGGAACTTTAATGTATGAGGACACCTGGGAATTAGATGCAACCCATTATGGGACTGGAACGTGGATTGTTTGACTTCTGGAAAGCCCGCAGCCAGTGGGGACTGGGATCTCACTTGTTGCAAGATCAAGTTCAGATGTGATCTACTGCTACATCAGTTGATTGTGTTATGATGAATCAATGGTGTTATGCTGGGACAAGCCATTCGCCTTGTAAATCGAAGCATCAGCAAGGACAGTTTTGAAAGAAATTGTGCGGCCATCTTTCATTTTCCCTGTCATTTTTGTCTTTTGGTTCGACTGTGCTTGAGCCCAAGAACCAGTGTGGTCCCAATCTGGTCTCAACTCCTGTGCCTTAGCAACTCGGCTGGCAGAGGGCCATAGAAAGTCAGTGGCTTGGGCTAAATCATTCTGATAAACAAATTCATGCTGAGATATACTTGACTAAGTCATTTAACATACTACATTTTAAAGGAGCAAGTCAGTTATCTTAAGGAACAATTTAATGACCCTACACCTCATTGCAGTAGAATCTTTTTGTTTTGTTTTAGAATGTTTTAGGTGGGTGGATACTTCTTAACTGAGGCAGTTAGATCAGTGTGTCTCCAATGTACCTAGGAACCACCTGGGGATCTTGTTAAGGTTGACTCTAACTCAGTAGCTCTGGCATGGGGCCAGAGATTCTGCATCTCTAACAAGCCCCGTGGGATGCTAACACAGATCGTGGGGGACTCATCTTTGAGCAGAGGGCCTGTGTGACCACCAGCCTACATTCAGCAATACCAACGCACTCAGGAAGGAGCGGAGTTGCTCCTCCTTGGAGCCCCCTTGATACACTCTATATCCCCCTATTATAGCGCTTGCAACATTGTAACTATCACTTAGGAGCTGGCTTCTCCGACGCCCTTCACTGCTCTTCTACAGAAGAAACTGCATTTTATTCAGCTCATCTTGGTTAGTGTTTCTGCCCACCTTAGCGCTGTGCTGGGCACAGAGGAGGCACTTGGTGTTGGATGGGGAGCAGACACAGCCGTGGAGGTGGTCGGAGGAGATGTGGAACTCTGGCGTGGCACTTCCGTTTCCACCTGGCCACGTGGCACAATCCAGCGCTTCATAACCCTGCTGCAGATTAGGGGCATTTAAAAAACACTGACGCCCAGGTGCACTCCATGTTCTGATTTCATTGAAGTGTTTGGGGGACCTGGATACGGATGATATTAAAAGCCTTCCAGGCCCTTATGAGCCCACAATAAAAAGACAAATACCCGATTAAACAATGGGCAAAAGATCGGGATGGACATTTTTCCAAAGAAGATATACAAAAGGCCAGGGAATATATGAGGAGAAGAGCAAAATCATTAGTCATTAGGGAAAGGTGAATCAAATCCACAACGAATGATTCCTTCAACGATTCATTATCCTAGTAGGATAGCTATAATAAGAAATAAAGAACAAAAGAGGTGTTGGAGAAGATGTGGGGAAAGGAGAACCCTCAGATGCTGCTGGTGGGAATGTGAAATGGGGCAGCTCCTTTGGAAAAACAATTTGGCAACTGCTCAGTCAGCTAGAAATGGAGTTGCCATACGACACAGCAATTTCACTCCTGGGTACAGACCCAAGAGAACTGAATGCATGTATTTCCACAAAAATGTGGACATGAATGTTCAGAGTAGCATTATGCATAGTTGCTGAAAAGTGGAAACAACCCAGATGTTCTTCAGCTGATGGCTAGATACATAAAATGTGGTACAACTGTACAATGGAACCTGGTCCAGCCACAGGAGAGGGAGGACTTGAGAGATACGGGCTTTCTTTTCCTGGTGAGAAATTTAAAACTTAAAATTTAAATTTAAAATTAGATAGTGGTGATAGTTGTGGGACCTTGTGACTATACCAAAAGCCACTGAACTGTCCCCCTGTAAAATGGTTAGAATGATGGATTTTTAAAAAGTAGGTTCTATGCCCAAGGGGGGGCTCGAACTCATGACAAAAGGTGCCCACTCTACCAACTGAGCCAGCCATGCGCCCCCCACAATGATGGATTTTAAGTTTTGTGGATTTCATCTTAAAAAATAAAAAACTGAAAGCTTCCCAGGAGATTCTGAGCAGCCGGGTCTGAGACCCTCTTGCGTCAGGCAACCGGGGGTATGTGCTCCAACATTTGCCATCAAGAAGATGCTGTTGGGGGAGGAGTCAAGATGGCGGAGAAGTAGCAGGCTGAGACTACTTCGGGGAGCGGGAGATCAGCTAAATAGCTTATCTAAAGATTGCAAACACCTACAAATCCAACGGGAGATTGAAGAGAAGAAGAACAGCAATTCCAGAAACAGAAAATCAACCACTTTCTGCAAGGTAGGACTGGCAGAGAAGTGAATCCAAAGCGACGGGAAGATAGACCGCGGTGGGAGGGGCCGGCTCCCGGTGAGCGGCGGAGCAACGGAGCAAAATCAGGACTTTTAAAAGTCTGTTCCGCTGAGGGACATCGCTCCAGAGGCTTAACTGGGGTGAAGCCCAGGCGGGGTCAGCGCGGCCTCAGGTCCCGCAGGGTCGCAGAAGGATCGGGGGTGTCTCAGTGTCGCAGAGCTTACCGGTATTAGAACGGGGAAGCCGGCTGCAGAGACAGAGCCGAGGAGTGACTCTCAGCTCAGGGTTGCCTTGAACCGGTCGCAGGCTCGGTCAGCTCGGAGCGCGGCCGGAGGCCAGGGTGGCGGGAGTCATTTGGCGCTGTTCTCTGAGGGCGCACTGAGGAGTGGGGCCCCGGGCTCTCGGCTCCTCCGGGCCGGAGACCGGGAGGCCGCCATCTTTATTCCCGTCCTCCGGACTCTACGGAAAGCGCTCAGGGAACAAAAGCTCCCGAAAGCGAACCCGAGCGGATGACTCAGCGCGGCCCCGGGTAAGGGCGGTGCAACTCCGCCTGGGGCAAAGACGCTTGAGAATCACTACAACGGGCCCCTCCCCCAGAAGATCTACGGGAAACCCAGCCAGGACCAAGTTCACCTACCAAGGAGAGCGGCGGAATTGCAGAGGAGAAGAAAGCAAAGCACGGAACTCATGGCTTTCTCCCCATGATTTTTTAGCCTTGCAGTTAATTTAATTTTTTTTTCTTTTTCAATTTTTTTTCTTTTTCTCTTCTTCTGCTAAATTTTTTTTAACTTTTACCGTTTTCATTTTTTAACGTTTTTTAAATAGTTTATCTAATATATATATATTTTTTCCTCTTTTTATATTTTTTCTTTATCGGCTTTCTTTTTTTTAATAGTTTTTTTTTTCTTTCTTTCTGAACCCCTTTTTATCCCCTTTCTCCCCCCTCACAATTCAGGATCTCTTCTGATTTGGCTAAAGCATATTTTCCTGGGGTTGTTGCCACCCTTTTAGTATTTTACTTGCTCCTTCATAAACTCTTATCTGGACAAAATGACAAGGCGGAAAAATTCACAACAAAAAAAAGAACAAGAGGCAATACCAAAGGCTAGGGACCTAATCAATACAGACATTGGTAATATGTCAGATATAGAGTTCAGAATGATGATTCTCAAGGTTCTAGCCGGGCTTGAAAAAGGCATGGAAGATATTAAAGCAACCCTCTCGGGAGATATAAAAGCCCTTTCTGGAGAAATAAAAGAACTAAAATCTAACCAAGTTGAAATAAAAAAAACTATTAATGAGGTGCAATCAAAAATGGAGGCTCTCACTGCTAGGATAAATGAGGCAGAAGAAAGAATTAGTGATATAGAAGACCAAATGACAGAGAATAAAGAAGCTGAGCAAAAGAGGGACAAACAACTACTGGACCACGAGGGGAGAATTCGAGAGATAAGTGACACCATAAGATGAAACAACATTAGAATAATTGGGATTCCAGAAGAAGAGGAAACAGAGAGGGGAGCAGAAGGTATGTTGGAGAGAATTATTGGAGAGAATTTCCCCAATATGGCAAAGGGAACAAGCATCAAAATCCAGGAGGTTCAGAGAACCCCCCTCAAAATCAATAAGAATAGGTCTACACCCCGTCACCTAATAGTAAAATTGACAAGTCTTAGTGACAAAGAAAAGATCCTGAAAGCAGCCCGGGAAAAGAAGTCTGTAACGTACAATGGTAAAAATATTAGCTTGGCAGCAGACTTATCCACAGAGACCTGGCAGGCCAGAAAGAGCTGGCATGATATATTCAGAGTACTAAATGAGAAAAACATGCAGCCAAGAATACTATATCCAGCTAGGCTATCATTGAAAATAGAAGGAGAGATTAAAAGCTTCCAGGACAAACAAAAACTGAAAGAATTTGCAAATACCAAACCAGCTCTACAGGAAATATTGAAAGGGGTCCTCTAAGCAAAGAGAGACCCTCAAAGTAGTAGATCAGAAAGAAACAGAGACAATATACAATAACAGTCACCTTACAGGCAATACAATGGCACTAAATTCATATCTCTCAATACTTACCCTGAATGTTAATGGGCTAAATGCCCCAATCAAAAGACACAGGGTATCAGAATGGATAAAAAAACAAAAACCATCTATATGTTGCCTACAAGAAACTCATCTTACACCCGAAGACACCTCCAGGTTTAAAGTGAGGGGGTGGAAAAGAATTTACCATGCTAATGGACATCAGAAGAAAGCAGGAGTGGCAATCCTTATATCAGATGAATTAGATTTTAAGCCAAAGATTATAATAAGAGATGAGGAAGGACACTATATCATACTCAAAGGAACTGTCCAACAAGAAGATCTAACAATTTTAAATATCTATGCCCCTAACGTGGGAGCAGCCAACTATATAAACCAATTAATAACAAAATCAAAGAAACACATCAACAAGAATACAATAATAGTAGGGGATTTTAACACTCCCCTCACTGAAATGGACAGATCATCCAAGCAAAAGATCAACAAGGAAATAAAGGCCTTAAATGACACACTGGACCAGATGGACATCACAGATATATTCAGAACATTTCATCCCAAAGCAACAGAATACACATTCTTCTCTAGTGCACATGGAACATTCTCCAGAATAGATCACATTCTTGGTCCTAAATCAAGTCTCAACCGGTATCAAAAGATTGGGATCATTCCCTGCATATTTTCAGACCACAATGCTCTAAAGCTAGAACTCAATAACAAGAGGAAATTTGGAAAGAACCCAAATACATGGAGACTAAACAGCATCCTTCTAAAGAATGAATGGGTCAACCAGGAAATCAAAGAAGAATTGAAAAAATTCATGGAAACAAATGATAATGAAAACACAACAGTTCAGAATCTGTGGGAGACAACAAAGGCAGTCCTGAGAGGAAAATATATAGCGGTACAAGCCTTTCTCAAGAAACAAGAAAGGTCTCAGGTACACAACCTAACCCTACACCTAAAGGAGCTGGAGAAAGAACAAGAAAGAAACCCTAAACCCAGCAGGAGAAGACAAATCATAAAGATCAGAGCAGAAATCAATGAAATAGAAACCAAAAAAACCATAGAACAAATCAACGAAACTAGGAGCTGGTTCTTTGAAAGAATTAATAAGATTGATAAACCCCTGGCCAGACTTATCAAAAAGAAAAGAGAGAGGACCCAAATAAATAAAATCATGAATGAAAGAGGAGAGATCACAACGAACACCAAAGAAATACAGACAATTATAAGAACATACTATGAGCAACTCTACGCCAACAAATTTGACAATCTGGAAGAAATGGATGCATTCCTAGAGACATATAAACTACCACAACTGAACCAGGAAGAAATAGAAAGCCTGAACAGACCCATAACCAGTAAGGAGATTGAAACAGTCATCAAAAATCTCCAAACAAACAAAAGCCCAGGGCCAGACGGCTTCCCGGGGGAATTCTACCAAACATTTAAAGAAGAACTAATTCCTATTCTCCTGAAACTGTTCCAAAAAATAGCAATAGAAGGAAAACTTCCAAACTCATTTTATGAGGCCAGCATCACCTTGATCCCAAAACCAGACAAGGATCCCAACAAAAAAGAGAACTACAGACCAATATCCTTGATGAACACAGATGCAAAAATTCTCGCCAAAATACTAGCCAATAGGATTCAACAGTACGTTAAAAGGATTATTCACCACGACCAAGTGGGATTTATTCCAGGGCTGCAAGGCTGGTTCAACATCCGCAAATCAATCAATGTGATACAACACATTAATAAAAGAAAGAACAAGAACCATATGATACTCTCCATAGATGCTGAAAAAGCATTTGACAAAGTACAGCATCCCTTCCTGATCAAAACTCTTCAAAGTGTAGGGATAGACGGCACATACCTCAATATTATCAAAGCCATCTATGACAAACCCACTGCAAATATCATTCTCAATGGAGAAAAACTGAAAGCTTTTCCGCTAAGGTCAGGAACACGGCAGGGATGTCCGTTATCACCACTGCTATTCAACATAGTACTAGAAGTCCTAGCCTCAGCAATCAGACAACAAAAGGAAATTAAAGGCATCCAAATCGGCAAAGAAGAAGTCAAACTATCACTCTTTGCAGATGATATGATACTCTATGTGGAAAACCCAAAAGACTCCACTCCAAAACTGCTAGAACTTGTACAGGAATTCAGTAAAGTGTCAGGATATAAAATCAATGCACAGAAATCAGTTGCATTTCTCTACACCAACAACAAGACAGAAGAAAGAGAAATGAAGGAGTCCATCCCATTTACAATTGCACCCAAAACTATAAGATACCTAGGAATAAACCTAACCAAAGAGACTAAGAATCTATACTCAGAAAACTATAAAGTACTCATGAAAGAAATTGAGGAAGACACAAAGAAATGGAAAAATGTTCCATGCTCCTGGATTGGAAGAATAAATATTATGAAAATGTCTATGCTACCTAAAGCAATCTACACATTTAATGCAATTCCTATCAAAGTACCATCCATTTTTTTCAAAGAAATGGAACAAATAATCCTAAAATTTATATGGAACCAGAAAAGACCTCGAATAGCCAAAGGAATATTGAAAAAGAAAACCAAAGTCGGTGGCATCACAATTCCGGACTTCAAGCTCTATTACAAAGCTGTCATCATCAAGACAGCATGGTACTGGCACAAAAACAGACACATAGATCAATGGAACAGAATAGAGAGCCCAGAAATAGACCCTCAACTCTATGGTCAACTCATCTTCACAAAGCAGGAAAGAATGTCCAATGGAACAAAGACAGCCTGTTGAATAAATGGTGTTGGGAAAATTGGACAGCCACATGCAGAAAAATGAAATTGGATCATTTCCTTACACCACACACGAAAATAGACTCAAAATGGATGAAGGATCTCAATGTGAGAAAGGAATCCATCAAAATCCTCGAGGAGAACACAGGCAGCAACCTCTTCGACGTCAGCCGCAGCAACATCTTCCTAGGAACATCACCAAAGGCAAGGGAAGCAAGGGCAAAAATGAACCATTGGGATTTTATCAAGATCAAAAGCTTTTGCACAGCAAAGGAAACAGTTAAAAAAACCAAAAGACAACTGACAGAATGGGAGAAGATATTTGCAAATGACATATCAGATAAAGGGCTAGTGTCCAAAATCTATAAAGAACTTAGCAAACTCAACACCCAAAGAACAAATAATCCAATCAAGAAATGGGCAGAGGACATGAACAGACATTTCTGCAAAGAAGACATCCAGATGGCCAACAGACACATGAAAAAGTGCTCCATATCACTCGGCATCAGGGAAATACAAATCAAAACCACCATGAGATATCACCTCACACCAGTCTGAATGGCTAAAATTAACAAGTCAGGAAATGACAGATGCTGGCGAGGATGCGGAGAAAGGGGAACCCTCCTACACTGTTGGTGGAAATGCAAGCTGGTGCAACCACTCTGGAAAACAGCATGGAGGTTCCTCAAAATGTTGAAAATAGAACTACCCTATGACCCTGCAATTGCACTGCTGGGTATTTACCCTAAAGATACAAACATAGTGATCCTAAGGGGCACATGCACCCGACTGTTTATAGCAGCAATGTCTACAATAGCCAAACTATGGAAAGAACCTAGATGTCCATCTACAGACGAATGGATAAAGAAGATGTGGTATATATACACAATGGAATACTATGCAGCCATCAAAAGAAATGAAATCTTGCCATTTGCGACAACGTGGATGGAACTAGAGGGTATCATGCTTAGCGAAATAAGTCAATCGGAGAAAGACAACTATCATATGATCTCCCTGATATGAGGGAGAGGAGATGCAACATGGGGGGGTTGAGGGGGTAGGAGAAGAGTAAATGAAACAAGATGGGATTGGGAGGGAGACAAACCATAAGTGACTCTTAATCTCACAAAACAAACTGAGGGTTGATGGGGGGAGGGGGTTGGGAGAGGGGGTGGGGTTATGGATATCGGGGAGGGTATGTGCTATGGTGAGTGTTGTGAAGTGTGTAAACCTGGCGATTCGCAGACCTGTACCCCTGGGGATAAAAATATATGTTTATAAAGCTGTAAAAAAAAAAAAAAAAAAGAAAGAAAGAAAGGATGAATCCCCAAGTTTTGTAGCAACATGGACGGGACTGGAAGAGATTATGCTGAGTGAAATAAGTCAAGCAGAGAGAGTCAATTATCATATGGTTTCACTTATTTGTGGAGCATAACAAATAGCATGGAGGACAAGGGGAGATGGAGAGGAGAAGGGAGTTGAGGGAAATTGGAAGGAGAGGTGAACCATGAGAGACTATGGACTCTGAAAAACGATCTGAGAATTTTGAAGGGGTGGGGGGTGGGAGGTTGGGGGCACCAGGTGGTGGGTATTGTAGAGGGCACGGATTGCATGGAGCACTGGGTGTGGTGCAAAAATAATGAATACTGTTATGCTGAAAAAAATAAAAAAATTATAATTCTTTCCCCAAAAAAGAAAAAAAAAAAAAAAAGATGCTGTTGACCAGAGTCTCAACTTCAAATTCACCTTGGAATGACCTGGGGAACTTTAAAAAATGCCAGTGCCTGGGTCTCTCCCCCCCCAGCAAATTGATTGTTCTGGGGACGGCGTGGACAGATTCCACAGGAAATTCTAATGGGTGGCCAAAGTGGAGACTGTGTTATTTGTGAAGCTCAAGTTCCTAGATGTTAGGGTTAAGAGCATCACCAAAAGAGTTGTTAAATGCCCTTTTCTGAACTCTGCCTGCAGAGATTCTGGTTCCGGAGGCCTGGGGTGGGGCCTGGGAGTCTTTGTTATTAATAAGCTCCCTGGTGAGGCTGCCACAGGTGGCCTGGACCACACTTTGAGAAACACTGCTTTGGAGGAAGCTTCTCAAAATTTCATGTGCATACAAGTCACTTGGGACCCTATTAAAACCCGGCTTTTGCATTGGTTCAGCAATTCTAACCAGCTGATGATGCCAGAGACACTGGTCTGTAGACCACCATTTGAGTTTCAAGGCTATAGGGCCCTGGTTCTCAAAGTGGGGTGCAGGCATCTGTATCACTTGGGAATATTGGGGAGGGATGGTGGGTGCTTCTGAGGATCTGCGAGGTCTTGAGCTCAGGAAGGTGGCAGAAAGAAGGGCTGGTTCTGAACAGGGCTGCTGGGCAGTAGGGGGTGGGGCTGCATTTGTGAACCAGGGCCTCTTCTCTGCATTCCTGCAAGAGCTCGGGGCACCTGCCTTCACAGGCCAGGGGACCCCTTGGGAAATCTATACCCCTACCTACCCATTTGCAGTGAGGTGTTAGGGAATTAATGCTTTACTTCTCCCAGATCATTTGCATTTAAAAAGTGGCTTCCAGGAGAAAGCACTGATTCTATACGGAATTTTAAGCTCTGGGGTTCCTGAATAGGAAGCTGCCCAGTCTTCTAATCACACTTCCTCAGTGCTAGTGCAGGGGGCATCTGAAAAGGGCTTTCCCTGGGGAAGGCCAGCGGGGGGGGGCCCCTCCCTGGGTGCTGGCCAGGAGATGTGAGCTGAGGAATTCCCCATCTGCTTGGCTGCCTCCTGGAATCTCTCACAGCCCCATCCTCTGTGGGAGATAGGCAGCAATTAGCATAACTGGAACAGAAACTCTCTGTCTACATTCCAGACTGTGGGATTCGGGCCTCCCCCGGAGACATGCTAATTATGTGGAAGGGACCCTGGGTGCCTCTTGGCACCCATTCTTGCTCAGATGTTGCTGCTGCCGGAAAATAAGCCAGGTGTAGCTAAAACTACGGCCCAGGCTTGTGCATTGATTAACCTTCTCATCCAGGAAACCTGCTGCGACTCCCGCCCCTCAAGCTCTCTCAAAATCTTCCTCCTCCAAATTTCTACAGCCTTTTGTGGTCCGGAAAACAGGCTTGCTTTTGGCATGAATGCTTTCCATCACCTCACCCACGATCGGCTTTCCTCTCCATTTGGACTGTAGTTCCTTCACAGGGGACCTTGTTTTATGCTTATTAACTAACCAATCAAAGAAACCCCTTGGCAAACACTGTGCAAAGATCAGTAAAGCACCATCTGGACTGAGGGGTGCCCAGGGGTATAGAGCAGAGTGAACAGTTACATTCCAGTGGTCAATGGAAGAATGCATCAGATGCTCTGGGGACATTGAGGAAAGGGTGTGGAAATGTGCCTGGGAAAGAGTGGGGGAGGCCTGGGGGAAGGCTTCCTGGAAGAGGTGCCGTTTGAACATCATTAAGGATGAGTAGGGGTTTATCACACAGGTGTTACAGGAAAAAGCATCTGTGAGGTCCCATGATGAGAAAAAGTTTTAGGGGGCACCTGGGTGGCTGAGTTGGTTAAGTGACTGTCTTCGGCTCAGGTCATGATCCTGGAGTCCCAGGATCAAGCCCTGCATTGGTGGAGGCGGGGGGGGGGGGGGGTCCCACTCAGCAGGGAGTCTGCTTCTCCCTTTGACCCTCCCCCCCATGCTCTCTCTCTCATTCTCTCTCTCTCAAATAAATAAATAAAATCTTGAGAAAAAAAGAGTTTTGGGTTTTCCTTGGACCATAGACAACTGAGGTGGCTGGCTCGTGGGTCCACTGTGAGAGGGACAGAAGACAATATGGAGAGGTGAGTGGCTGGGTCCTAAAAGATTTTGTCTTCCAAGCTAAATTGTGTGGAGGTATACTCAAGTGCTCAGGGCAACTAGTGAGGGATTTTAATGGGAGGGTAATGTGGTCAGAACTGTGTTTCAGAAGGGAGAGCCAAGTGTAGAGCATGGACTCGAAGGTGAACTAGAAATGGGGAGACCAGGAAGGCATCAGAGTGCTGAGGAATGGGACCAGGGCAGGGCAAGTAGGAGAGGAAGCAGGCAGTGAGAGAGGGGGCCATCTGGGGTGACACAGCCCAAGGTCGGGCAGGAGCCTGGGCACGTGGTGGTACCATAGGAATCGGGACAGGAACAAGGACAAGTTCCGTTCTGGACACAGAACATCTGAGGTGGCTGAGGGCAGGCCTCATGGGAAGGGGCCTGGAGGGAAGGAGAGGGATCAGATGGAGTGATCCTGATGTCAGAGGTAGTGTAACCTGGGGCTCAGAGAAGATGGTGACAAGCCTGGCTGAATCTGAATTCTGGCTTTGCCTCTTACTAGTTGCATGAACTTGAGGAGGACGTGGTCTACAAGCCGTCTGTGTGTTGCTTTCCATTTTTGTCAAAAAGGAATCCAAGTCCTACTTTGCAAGATTGTGGGAGGACTGAATAAGGGAATATGGTAGGGTGCTTAGCACAGCATCGGGGACATAGAGGCACTTGGTAGTTCTAAGTCACCAGCGAGGTGGAAGCTGAAACTGGATGTGGGTAAAGCACCTTGGGGGAGAATGAGCCAGGTGCAAAAGGAAAGACTCAAGAACAGAATCCCCAAGGAGCCTGAGGCCAGCCAGTTAGGTGAGTGGACTCAGGACCTAGGTGGGGAGGAGGAGTTGCCCAAGAGGCCATATATCACGGGGGCTTATGAAATGAGGGGGAAGACTCTGGCTTATCAGTCATGAGGTTACCAGTGATTTTAGAGCAATTTCATGGAGTGGGAAATGAGTGTGCAGAATATTTGCCAAGAATTTATTACAAAGGGTAAGAGATTTTTTAAAAAATGAAGCACAAGGGGGAACAGGTGCAGGGAAGATTTCTCTCTCTCTCTCTCTCTCTTTAGATTATTTATTTATTTGAGAGAGGAGAGGGAGAGAGCAACCACGAGCAGGGGGAGGGGCAGGAGGAGAGGGAGAGAATCCCAAACAGACTCCCAGCTGAGTGTGGAGCCCAGTGGGACTTGATCTGAGGACCCCGAGATTATGATCTGAGCTGAAGTCAGAGGCTTAATCCAGGGAGCCATCCAGGGAAATTTTCCCTTTTAAGACAGATTTTGTACATATCACTCTCCTTTCACTTTCCACATTTTACTGAAATTATCTTCAGGTAGATCTCTGCCTCCCTGCCCAGCTCTCAGCATCCCCTCACCCTATGGGGAACTGGAGCTTTTGGTTACTTATGTGTCTTCCCATCAGAAGACACACAGGAGGGACGCCTGGGTGGCTCAGTTGGTTGGGCCACTGCCTTTGGCTTAGGTCATGATTCCAAGGTCCTGGGATCGAGCCCCGCATCAGGCTCCTTGCTTGGTGGGGAGCCTGCTTTCTCTCTCCGCCTCTGCCTGCCACTCTGCCTGCTTGTGCGATCTCTCTCTCTCTCTCTCTGACAAATAACTAAATAAAATCTTAAAAAAAAAAAAAAAGAAGACATACAGGAGCTATGCTTGTATGCTGTGTGTTTCTCAGCACCTATCCCAGTGCTTGGCACAAAACAGGTACTCAATACACGTGTCTTGAACCAGCTATGGGAGCCAGATGTTGGATGAAGGCTCCTGTTTCCAGACACTGCACACCTGGGGAGAGACCTGCATATGTCTGGGGGTTGGAGCTGCAAGGCATCCAGTGATTTAAAAAAAAATTTTTTTTAAAAGATCTTATTTATTTATTTGAGAGAGAGAGAGAGAGAGAGAGGGAGCACAAGCAGGAGGAGGGGCAGAGGGAGAGGGAGAAGCATACTCCCCACTGAGCAAGACGCCCGATGGGGGACTCCATCCCAGGACCCCAAGATCATGACCTGGGCTGAAGGCAGACGCTCAGCCAACACAACCACCCAGGCCCCCCGCATCTAGTGATTCTAGAATGATGGAGAAAAATGACCGATGAGCGAAAGGCTCTGAGGTTGCTCTGATCACATGCGGAGGCCAGTGCAAGCTCAGGCTTGTCCCCAGCAGCTACGCAGAACCAGAATGGCTCACTCATTTGTTCCTGGAACCGGTGTTCATGAACACTTGTTCATGAACTTGTCATGCCAAGGATGTGCTAAGTCTTGTCCCTACTGGGCCACAAAAAGTCTTGAGAGGAGGCAGAGTCATAGTGTTGATTTCTTAAGTCGGTGCTGTGTGAAAAAGCTCTGACCGCAAGCAATCTTCCGCTTCTCCCTGGTGTCTGCAGTTGTCCTGCTCTCACTGAGTGTGACTTGCAGGGGCGCGGGGCACCAAGGGCGATGCTGTCACCTCAGCGTCCTCACCTGGAAAGTCATGAGTCATTCCAGCGCCCGATGCCTCTGATTCCGCTTCATTTTGAGATCCGTTCCTGAGATTGGGTTTCGATAGGAAGAGTGTGGAAGGATGTTAAGCCTGTGAGAGGAAAGAAGGGTGGCAGGCTGGGACATGGGAGGTTATGGCTTTGGGAGAGCAGCTCCTACCTCCCTGCCCTCACAGCCCTCCCCATCCACTTGAGGAGTAAGGATGACCACAGCCATGAGATACCCTAATGGTCAAAGCAAGTTCTTGGTGATTGCAAGTTCATGTGGAGCAACAGGCATGGTATCCGATGGCAAGCAGAAGACTGGACCCAACCAGGTCAGACCCACCCTGAAAGCAACCCAAAGGTCCATGGGGTGGTCTCAGGAATCCCCGGGATCATTTTTTCTAGGACCTGCTCATTGGATCTGCTCTGACCTGGACAGCCTCTCCTACTCTGTGCCATAATCAACCTCTCAAGGTGATCCAGGTCCCTCTTTTGCAGTGGGATGTACGCCCGGACCACCCCCGTCTGCCACCCCACAGAGTCCAGACACCCCAGGGCAGCCTTGATGCCCTTCTGGTTCTAGTCACGCTGTGGGAGTGTGTTTTATGACTTGGTCAGAGTTTGTTCTAAGAAGTGGTTTTTATATCTTGAAGTAGAGGAGACCTTTCTGACGCAGTGTCATCAAGTAGGCTTGAGAAGGTGAGGATGTTCTAGCATCTTTGGAGTCTGTTTTGAACTGTCAGTGGAAATACGACCCTCTAGAAAGGGGGAGCAGTGAGCTTTCGCAGGAAAAGCTGTGAAGTTGGAGTCGGAAGACCTGAGTGGTTCTGCCACTGAAGATCCATGGATGTTTTACTACCTGGGCCTTGGTTTTTTCATCTATAAAATGGGGATAAGAATACTTGTCCTTGCCCTTCACAGGCCAGTTTTGAGGAACTGAGGAAATAAAAAGATGAAGGAACCTTAGAAGCTGCCACATGCTGTGCTGAGGAAAGGGGTGGTTCTTCTGATTACAAGCCAGCTGGCTGGGGCACCTCCAGATATCTGCTAGATCAGACCCCGCAGGCCTGCAGGGGATCTGGGATGCGCGTGTGGTGGAAGGTTCTCTTGGCTCCATCCAGGACCCTCCAACTGGCCCACACTCTGCTATATTGTATCTCTTGCCCATTCTGTCCCACATGAGAGCCAGTGGGGGCTTCAACTCTGGAAACGTTCTCCTCCTTCCTGCCATGAGCAAACCAAGCTTCCTCAGGGCTGCCCTCTGAGCTCCCCCAGAAGGGCCTTGCTGGAAAGGATGAGGGTCTGATCTTCATCTCCGGGACAGGGATAACCTTCAAAGCCAGTCAGACATTTTACTGCTCCCCCAGTGATGACATGATTGGAATCCAGCCCACCTCTCTGAAGCACTCCCCCGTGTTGGATTAATACACGAGGGAAGACCAGGAATCACTCACAGGACAATGAAGCCCGTGGACTTGGAATGTTACACACTCCTAGGAATTCTCTTGTGGTTGAGAGGCAGCTGAGCTGAGAAGGGTTGAAGATCTGGATTTCTTGTTGGGAATGGAACAGGGGTGGCTAAGAAGACCCTGGGCATCATTTTGTACAACTCTCTTATGGGAAGCAAGCCAGTGCCCAGGGAGGGGGGTGGTGGATTTCTCAGGTGCTATCTCTGAGTGGTGGCAGAACCCAACTGTTGGCATGAGGATTGTGGAATTTATATTTAAAAAATGATCGGTTTCCCACAGAGAATCATTTTGAACAGGGTTGTAAGAATCAACAACGTAGAATTCTCGCTCTTCAGAAACTTGCAAGAAAGGATAGTAGATACAGCCACATGTTGTTAGGACCCGCGGTGGACCGTGACAAGCACTGTTACTCAGGTACTGACACAGTGCGATGAATGTTCAGTGTATCACTATGGTCTGAATGTCTGTGTTCCCCCCGCCCCAGATTACTATGCTGGGGCTTCATCTCCAATGCGGTGGTGTCAGGAGGCGGGACCTTTGGGAGGGGATGAGGTCATGAGGGTGGGGCCCTCAGGAATGGAATCGTGCTCTTATGCAAGAGATCCCACAGAGCTCCTAGCCCCACCCCTCCATGATGATACAACGAAAAGTCTACAACCCAGAAGAGGTCCCTGACTCGACCATGCTGGTACCCTGATCTTGGAGGATTTCCAGCCTCCAGAATTGTGAGAGATAAATTTCTGTTGTTTATACATTTCTGTTATAAGCTACCCAGTCTCAGGTATTTCGTTACAGCAGTCCAGTTGGACTAAGGTATTGTCAGGAGAGTCTCAGAAGTCTGATGGGTGATGGGGAGCTGCACCAGCCCAAGGCTGCGGGGCTACACCCGTGGTCACATGTCTGTACAGAGCCCCACATTTTTTATCATTATGGGCTGTCAGCCTGAGAGCATCATTATGTCAATCCGGCTGGTCTCTTTTGACTCATACAAGCAACTATGGCGCGGTCTGTATCAGGAGCATGCCGGGGCTGACTAGCTGCCCTGGCTGGCAGTTACCTCAAGGGACTCCAAGCCTGTCTCCTCTGATTTGGACTCACCTGTACTCTAAACATGAGGATCCTCCTCCTTAAAAAGAAAAAAGCAAAATAGAAGCCATTAGAAGCAGCCCCTTCCCCTTCCTGGTCACCAAAGCCACCTCTGTTTGTTGTACCCTATGTACCTTCTTTACGTCACAACGGATCTTGTGTCCATTATCCGTCTCCTCTTGGGCAACTGACTCCCAGCACATGTGCTTTTCACAAACTACCGATCCCATCAAATGTCCCCTCTCTCCCCGCCGGAGGAAAGGCTAGACGTGCAGACAGGGCCACCAGGGAGGGCTTGCAGAGCACTGGTGAAGGAGCCCGCGTCCTGGGAGGGAAGATGCCCACCGCGCCCCAGAGACAAGCTTCAGGCAGCAGATCCTGAAGGACTGGCAGGGATGGAGGGTCCATGATGAGAAGGAGGGGCAGAGATGAGGCTCCAAAGTTGATACCAGCCAGCGCTGCCCACTCCTGGTGGGGAGACGGGAAGCCGAGGGTGAACATGGCGCCTGCGCACTTCTTTGGTGAGGCGTGACCACTTCTCTTTTGGTGGAAAGGCTTCCCAAACTTCCACACAGGCTTTGAACAAAAAACCCAACATCTCCCTGCTGTTTCTAGTTTTGAACAGCCAGCATAGCTCTTTGGAAGGCTGGCTCACTGTCTTTACTTTCTGAGCTCATTCTCTGTCCTACTTTTGCCTTGACATTCATCTTCCTCCTACCCGCCCCACCATCTCCTAGCCCATGTGGAGCGGGCCTCCTCACTTCTGTCTCGAGGGACAGACGTCTGCCCTAAGGTTAGGCTTCAAGGAGGCTCCTTCCCTCTTTCTCTTTCACAGTGTTCCTATAGCAGCAGGGCCTTGTAGGAGTTCTGTCATCATGTTACTCTCCCGGCCAGAGGTGTTTGGAAGCTTCTTCACATCCGGTGGACCCATTTGGAAAGTCCCCGGTACCTGATGCTCTCCATAGTCTTCTTCCCCCATTTCTGGCTCGTCTACAGCTTCTGGTCCCCTCCTTCAGCTACTCATTTCTCATCACCTTCTGTGGATGTGTTATATGCACATATCATCACTCTCACACGGGCTCTTCTTGTCTGGAATGCTCCCCTTGGGATCTAATCCCGATTTTTCCATTGGCAGGCTGTGCTGCCTGGGTCGGGTCCCCTTCTTTCTCTGAGTCTCAGTTTTCCTAACAGAAGGGTGGAACTAGATAAGCTTCACTGGAGTCTCTTGAGACTGACATTCTCGAACTTTGGGATGAGTTAGCAAGCCTCTGGAGCACAGAGACTCTGCCCCATACACATCTTTGTGTCCCTAACAGCGGTAACATAGAAACTACCACCTTGGTGCACGTTGATGTTGTTACTGGGACAGTCAGCCTTAGTTTAGGGACAAAAGGTCTCCCTGCTGGGATGGGTCTAGAGTTTAGAGTGGGTGTCCTTGTCTCTTGGGCTGCATATCAATCAATAGGATATGTACGTATTTAGATTATTTTAGGGAAATGGTGTATGGGATTGTGGAGACTAGGAAGCCCATCAGCAGGGTGGGTCTGTAGGCTGGAAGCCCAGGGAGGAGCTGCAGTTCAAGTCCAAAGGCAATCTGCTGGCACAATTCCTTCTTCCTGGGAGAGGTTAGTCTTTTTTTTCTATTAAGGCCTTCAACTGATTGGATGAGGCCCACCCACATTAGGAAGAAAATCTGCTTTACTCCCTCAGCTGTCTACTGATTGAAATGTTAAACTCATCTAAAAAATACTTTCACAGAAACATCTCATACCATGTTTGGCTGAATAACCGGGTCCTGTGGTCCAGCCAGGTTAGCACATGAAATTAACCCTCACAGAGGGGTTCTCTTGCTTGTCTCTGAAGTCCCTTCCCATTGGCCTTGGTGTTTGTTCCTGGCCCTGGAGGCTGATAGGCCCAGGCCCAGATCCTCCCACTGAATGCAAATCATGTCCCAAATGAATGACAAGATGTTGTTCTGGGAGTGCATGTGGGGTACCCAACCCTGGGCAGTGGTTGTCAGGGGCAACTGACCTTGGAGCAAAGCATCAATGCCAGTGACCATAGGATCTGTAAACTCACGCCATACACTTGACCTTTGTGTCCTCCTCCACTAAAAAGGTGATAATCTGTGGGACTAAATATGATAATAAATTGTGAGTGCCAATCCTATAACAGATGCCACATAAAGGTCACTCAAAAGATGTCAGTTTTCTTATTTCCTTCTTCTCTCCCTTTCCCTCCCTATTCTTTCTTAGGGGAGATTGTTTTCCTTTGACCCAATGACAAGGGTTGAGACAAGTAATCTTTGCTTTGGGCGGCAGGTATTTTTCTAGTTCCATCTCTCCACTCGGGTGTGGAGCTCCAGCATTAAGTATCTTTTCTGACTACCCCTCTTGGGACAGCCTTAGGCTTTGTTTCCATATTCCCCAGTTTCACAACCTTTTCCACCAATCTCCGTCAGGTATTGTCCTAATAATGTGGGTGAGTGTGAGTGCTTCTATTGTCTGGCCACGCTGGCCAGAATGTAAGTCACTAATTTCAGGATTTTTTTTTTCCCTTCTTTTAACAGTTCTGCTATGGGTGACTCATATCCAGGAGAAATCATGAATGAGTAAGACATCCTTGATCGATTACAAGGACTTGGCACCATCACCACGGAAGGGATGCTCTTTCTTCTGTGACCTTCTATTTACCTTAGGTAGGAAGAACAAAACCAAAAGAGATGGAGACACTGTCTCATCTGCCCAGATGTTTTGCTCAGGGGTCATGGTCTCAGTCTGACTTTGCAAATCACTTTGCACTGGAAAGTTGAAGAGACTGGGCAAATAGAAGCTCCAAAGTAAATAAGATAATGGTTTAATGACCCCAGACTTGTCTTAAATGAACCAGTGGGTGTTAAGTTTCCATGTTACCTCTGACAGGTAATGTTGGTCGGCGAATATGTTAAATAGGAAGGACAATAGCATTCAAGTTTCCGTCATCAAATATTTGCAGTGTAGTTGGCCCTTACTAACATAGAGCTTAGGGGCACTGACCCCGTAGCTCAATCAAAAATTCATGTATAACTTTTGAATCCCCCCAAACTTATACTAATAGTCCACTGTTGATCAGAAGCCTTACCGAAAATATAAACAGTTGATTAACATGTATTCAATGTATTATCTACCGTATTCTCACAATAAAGTAAGCCAGAGGAAAGAAGATGTTAAGAAAATCTTAAGAAAGAGAAAATACACTTATGGTATTGTGCTGTATTTACTGGAAACTCTCCCCCCAACTTATGTGGGCTGGTGCAGTTCCTAGTTGTTCAACTATGGTTGGTTTTGTGAAGTAAACCACAAAATGCTAGAGAAAACGTGCCAAGGAATAATGGACATCAGCCCATCTATGGTAATCACTTGCTACAGCGCTGCCTGCTAGCCACGTGCTTGGGTTGTGCACTGCCGCACTGGGAGTAGACCTGGCCTGCCCATTCTAGGTTCTGGGCTCAGCGTCCATCCTTGGAGGGCTGCCTGTGGCCTTGAACAAGAACATCGATCATTTGCGTGGAACGGCACACCAGTGACACAATTCCAAACTCAGCTTTGAGGCATGTGGCGTTAGAATCCTAGGAGAGCTTGTTGAACAAACACACGCACACACATTTCTCCACTCCACGTGGTTCTGACTTGGCAGGCCCACACTGGGGCCAGGAACCTGTGAGTTTGCAGAGCTTGCCAGGTGTTTCTGCCGCAGAACCAGGTATAGGAACCCAGTCTTAATCCCGTGTAGAGTGATTGGAGATGGAGCCCAGACTTCCAAATCAGCCCCTTTCCTGTTCCCTGACTGTGGTTCTCCACTCCTTTTTGGCCTCAGCACTATGCTGTGTGGGTACGTGTGCTCTGGAGAGTGTGTGATTTTCAGATGTTCTGTTCCCCCTTCTGACAATGAAGGACATTCTCACATAACTCCTTCCTCCCCAGTTTTGAGGAATTAATTAATGATTAACAACAAATAATTATTTATAAAAAATCAAAAAGTAGTGAATAATCTAAGTCTTAATAATTAACTATTAATTACTTAATAGTTAAGTAGTGATTAGTTCATTGCTTGCTCTGTCTTTTAATTTTTTATTTGTTTTTTTTTATTTTTTAAAATTTGAAGTCAATTAATTAACATATAATATATTATTAGTTTCAGAGGTAGAGGTCAGTGATTCATCAGTCTTATATAATACCCAGTGCTCATTATCTCAGATGCCGTCCTTAGTGTCCATCACCCAGTTACCTCATGCCTCCTGCTACTCCATCCCCCACCCACTCCCCACCCAGCAACCCTCAGTTTGTTTCCTATGATTAAGTCTCTTATGGTTTGTCTCCCTCTGTGATTTCATCTTCTTTATTTTTTCCCCTCTTCCTCTATGATCCTCTGTTTTGTTTCTTAAATTCCACTTACCAGTGAGACCATATGTCATTGTCTTTCTCTGATTGACATATTTTGCTTATCATAATATCCTCTAGCGCCATCCACATTGTCGCAAGTGGCAAGACAAGATTTCTTCTTTTTTTTTTATGGATGAAAAATACTCCATTGTACATAACTTCTTCTTTGTGCATTCATCTATTGATGGACATCTAGGTTCTTTCCATAGTTTGGCTATTGTGGACATTGCTGCTATAAACAATTGGGTGCACATGCCCCTTTGGATCACTACATTTGTATCTTTAGGGTAAATACCCAGTAGTGGGATTGCTGGGTGGTAGGGTAGCTCTATTTTCAACTTTTTGAGGAAACTCCATACTGTTTTTCACAGTGGTTATACCAGCTTGCATTCCCACCAATAGCGTAGGAGGGTTCCCCTTTCCCCACATCCTCGCCAATATCTGTCCTTTCCTGCTTGTTAATTTCAGCTGTTCCGACTGGTGTAAGGTGGTATCTCACTGTGGTTTTGATTTATATTTCCCTGATGCCAAGTGATGTTGAATACTTTTTCTTGTGTCTGTTGGCCATTTGGATGTCTTTAAAGAAATTTTTGTTCATGTCTTCTGCCCATTTCTTGATTGGATTCTTTCTTCTTTGGGTATTGAGTTTGGTAAGTTCTTTGTAGATTTTGGATACTAGCCCTTTACCTGACATGACATTTGCAAATATCTTCTCCCATTCTGTCAGCTGTCTTTTGGTTTTGTTAACTGTTTCCTTTGCTGCGCAAAAGCTTTTTATCTTGATGAAGTCCAACTAGTTCAGGTTTGCCTTGGTTTCCCTTGCCTTTGGAGACTTGTCTAGCAAGAAGTTGTTGTGGCCAAGGTCACAGAACTTGTTGCCTGTTTTCTCCTCTAGGATTTGGATGGATTCCTGTCTCCCATTTAGGTCTTTCAACCATTTTGAGTCTATTTTTGTGTATGGTGTAAAGAAATGGTCCAGTTTCATTCTTCTGCATATGGGTGTCCAATTTTCCCAACACTATTTGTTGAAGGGACCGTCTTTTTTCCATTGGATATTCTTTCCTGCTTTCTCAAAGATTAGTTGATTCTAGAGTTGGGGGTCTGTTTCTGGGTTCTCTATTCTTTCCCACTGATCTATGTGTCTGTTTTTGTGCCAGTACCATACAGTCTTGATGATTACAGCTTTGTAATAGAGCTTGAAGTCCAGAATTGTGATGCCCAGTTTTGATTTTCTTTTTCAACATTCTGTTGGCTATTTGGGGTCTTTTCTGGTTCCATACAAATTTTAGGATTATTTGTTCCAGCTCTGTGAAAAGGTTGATGGCATTTTGATAGGGATTGCACTAAATGTGTAGATTGCTCTAGGTAGCATAGATGTTTGAACAATATTTGTTCTTCCAAACCATAAACATGGAACATTTTTCCATTTCTTTGTATCTTCCTCAATTTCTTACAGGAGTGTTCTATAGTTTTCTGAGTACAGATCCTTTGCCACTTTGATTAGGTTTATTCCTAGGTATCTTATGGTTTTGGATGCAATTGTAAATGGGATTGACGCTTTAATTTCTCTTTCTTCTGTCTCATTGTTAGTGTATAGAAATGCAACTGATTTCTGTGCATTGATGTTATATCCTGCCGTTTTGCTGAATTGTTTTATCAATTCTAGAAATTTTAGGGTGGAATCTTTTAGGTTTTCCACATAGGGTATCCTGTCATCTGCAAAGAGTGAAAGTTTGACTTCTTCTTTGGCAATTCGGAGGCCTTTTATTATTATTATTATTATTGTTGTTGTTGTTGTTATCTGATTGCTGAGGCTAGAACTTTTAGTACTATGTGGAATAGCAGTGGTGATAGTGGACATCACCCCCCACCCCCAACCCCGTACCATGTTCCTGACCTTAGGGGAAAAGCTCTCAATTTTTCCCCACTGAGAATGATATTCATTGTGGGCTTTTCATAGATGGCTTTTATGATATTGAGGTATTTCCCTCTATCCCTACACTCTGAAGAGTTTCAATGTGATCTTCTGGGGGAGATTGCGTTGAATCTCAAGTTTATTTGCCCTGGGGGTGTGTGTGTGTGGAAATGAACTGCCCTTGCCAGGGGCCAGGCAGTAATCTGCTGGATTGCTCTAAGTGACTTTTGTTCCCTGAAGGCTTTCCTTACAGCTTTGGAGGATGAGAATGAAAATGGCAGCCTCTCAATCACTGGGGTCCCTAGTCCTCAGTGCGCCCTCAGAGAAAAGCAGTCAGTCCTTCCCGTCTCCTTGGTCTGTGGCTGTTCTCCGTGCTCACCCGGCCTGTGACTGAGTGGTTCTATTTCTGGCATGCATTCCTGTTTTGAGTCTCCCAACCCTGCAGAGTCCTGAGGACCACACCCATGCAGCTCCTCCCAGGGGGAAAAAGGGGGGAGTCTCCCTGGATCTGCCACTTGCTGGGTCCCAGCTTGGACAGCAGTGGCCCGACTGTGCCACGGATCATAGTTTATGGCAACCCCGAGCTGACAGCCCACTCCTGAGCTTGCTGATAGCAGCCGGCTTTCCTGCTCTGATGCCTGGGAGCTCTGCCACAGTCAGGCATCCCCAGTGTTCCTGTGACCCCAGGGATCCTGAGACCACACCGTCGTACCTAGGATTCCTCCCGCTTTGCCACCTGAGCACCTTTCAGGCTTGGATGTCCATCACCGGAGAAGACTTCTAAAAGTTCTGATTTTGCCCTCCGCTGCCGTATCACTTTCTGTTGCCAGCTTCCTGAGGCTCCCTCTCCCCATGGTCTATCTTCCACATGTCACCTTGGATTCACTTCTTTGCACCTCTCACCTTTCAGGAAGTGGTCACTTTTCTGCTTGTAGAGTTGCAGCTATTCTTTTCTTTGATCTTGGGTTGAGTTTATGGGGTGTTCAGAATGCTGTGACAGCTGTCTAACTGAATTCCTGGGACCAGACGGGACTAAGGTCTCCTACCCTCTGCCATCTTGGACTCCACAATTTCTTGCTTTGTGGATTTCTATGTCTCCAGCTAGAACGGGCAAGGACGTTCCCCTGCACACACACCTAGGTATTTAGACTTTTCCTTTATTATCCCCCCTTCCTCCCGTAGTCCTGGGGGTAGTGGGGAGCAGATGAGGAAATACACTCTAATAGTGGCATTTTCTTTGATCTGGACACCTGTCTTGTGGACTAGCCATTTTGATGTCACTAGAGGCCCATATGGGCTCTCAGCTAATTCAGCCCCTTCCTTTCAAGAGTTTTATACAGACCTTACATGGCAGGCAAGAACATGGCCACTTTTTCCAAGAAGGATTTCAATGCCCTTACCACAGCAGTGGACAGAGGAGCACCATGGCCTACAGGGGAGTCTCAGAGTGTATGGGGTTCCCATAGACTGCTCCACGACTGGCCTTTGGCTACAGACTACCTTCTGAGATGGTAGGCGGAAGTCCCATGGGCAGAGCTGTCAGTGACCCTCAACCCCAGCCCCTGGGATGACTGTTCAAAAGATGTGACAACTCATACTTCACTTGTCTCTCCAGATTCTTTTTCTTGTCTATCTGGTCTTCTGTCCTGCTGAATTTTTGAGACTCTCTCTGTTTTCCTGTCAGATCAACAGTGAACATGCATCCTGATGGGGCCAGTCCCAAGATGTTGCCTTTCAGATCAACACCCTGAGTTCACCACCCATCCTCCACCCCACCCCCAATCATGTCCTTCATCCTGGCCCCCTCCTTTGGCTCTTGCTAACCGGGGTAGGGAAGCAGACACGGACAGATGGGGTCTGCTTAGAGAAGAGGCAGTAGGGGCTGCTCTTCCCTGCCTCCCTTGGACCTAGTCTCCCTCCTGCCTCCACTCAACAGCCCTATTTTCTACATCCTTTACATGCTCTCTGATTAGGACAGTCTAGCCTGAGTCCCTCTTGTACTCTAAGCCTTACATATATGGGCACAACCACTTTGTGAAACCAAAGCTTCATGTGAGCACATTTTCTCCCCCTGATTAGATCAAGGAAGGCAGGGAATATGCTTCTAGTTCTCACTAGTGCCCTGCATGCTGATGGAAGTCCAGCTGTTCTAGGTAACTGACTCCTCCTGCTCAAACACACCTGGTTTCCCTCTGCTCTGGAAGGCACTGGGAACAGTTTCCACCAGTAGCTTGGTCAATGGAAAGAAGAGCTCTCTTGTTGGGAAGAATTCTGGCTGTAGGAAGGAAACATGACTCTGGCCAAAGCAATCCATTTCCTAATTCTTATGTCTTTTCATTTATTCATTCCCAGCAGAAACACCCAGGACAATTCTAGGTAACACAGGGTCTCTGGGAACTTACTGTCCTATTGGGGCTGTGAGGCTTAAAACAGACAACAAGGCAAATCAGCATGTGACTGAATGCCTCACATACTTGATTTGAATCATGAATTGAGGGGGTCAGAGAAGAGGGGTGATAGGGCTGCAGGGGAGTGTAGGCTCTGGGTGGGGAGTGTTTTCCCAAGCTGCAGAAGCAGGAGCAGAATGTAGGCATGGAGTAGAGAGTGTGGGAGACCTTGCAAGTGGAGGGTATAAGGCGGAAGGAACTTGGTGTTTTGCACCACACAGGAGGTGTGCTGGGGCAGTGGAGGGAGCGGGAGAAAATGAACATTGGTTCCATGCTGCTTCCATGGACGTAGCAGGCAAAGGGGCCCACGCTGGCCATTCCAGGCCTTGTCTGGGAATCGCTTTGGTAACCAAGAATGTGTAAGAGTAGCCTGCTGGGGCAGCGCTCGCTTCTTCCCATGGCCTGCAAGCAGGCCCAGCCGGGGCCAGAGGCCTCAGCCAGACCACTGTTGCCTCGTTCCAGGCGCAGAGGTAGCAAGAGAGGCTGGAAAGGCAGTGCTGTTTGATTTCCAAGGCTTTCCAAGCTCGCCAGGTGGAAGGCAGCCAGAGAAGCAGCAGCTGGTGACAGCCTGCCTAACTGCTTCAGATTGAAGGCAGCCCCTCCAGGGAACAATTGGACAGAAAGGGGGGGTGGCAGGTCAGGGAACATGGGCCAGTGGAATTCTGAACAAGGTCAAAGTCCAATTTGGTACAGTGCTTTATTACCAATTTAAATCTCGTCTTTCCTCCTGGGGTGGCTGCCACCCCTGGAGGAGGAGGCCAGCGCTGCCACAGGGGAAATTTGCATTTAAAGACTCCAAGTGCCTGGCACACTGGCAAGGGCTGCAGTCTGGCCCGACTGTTCATCCCAGCATCCAGGAGTCGCGCACCGAGGATGCTCCTATTTCATCTGTATCTGGACACCTGCTTGCTTGCGGGGGAGGGGGCAAAAATCCCAGACTCTTTGTACTTCATCCAGTAGTGGGCAGGATCCCAGAATGTGTAGAGTGGGAGATGGTGGGGTCTAGAAGGTGGTGATGCTCTGTTTTTCTTAACTGGGGCCGGAAGGAATTCCTAAGGGAATGGTGGCGATCCAGGGCAGTGGGGATATTAAAGACCCCCACTACGGTGTGGGATGGGGGAGGCTGTGGAATGTTGGCTGTTGGGATGAGGCAAGGATCCAGGTGACCGAGAAGGTCTAGCAGGGGGATTCTACAGAAGTGGTAGGTGGCTGATTCCTGGCACATGGTACAGTTGGAAGAAAGGCTCCTCTTCATGCCTCCCTCCTTGGGACAGGTGTTTGCCAGTCTTCGGTTTCATCTAGGGCATTTTTGGAAATACTCATGGTTGATTACAAGTGCCCCAGAGATTCTGATGTAGCAAATCTACACCCTCTCTTATCCCCCATCAGTCCTATCACCTCGACCACCATTATCACCACCCCGAGGGAAAGAGATGGACAAGTTTCTCCTCACTTCCATGGGCTACCCTTCCTTGGGTTGGACTTTTTTGAGCCCCTTTACCATGAAATCAACATATGTTTACTGGGAACCTAGGAATTTGTAGACACTTAACCACACAGCTTAAAATCTACTCTGTTTTGGTGTTTGATGCCAGAACTGTCTGTGAGAAGAGGGAGCATATGGTACAATGTGTTCGTGACATCAAGTCTCATGGGGACAATGACCTCACAAAGAGATTTGCTTGTCAGCACCCTTGGAGGCAAAGCCTGTCACAATCCCTTGGCTGTTTGTTGGGCTGGGACATTAGATGTGGGTTACCCACACCCTGTACCCAGGAGCCCCACGTGTACACACACGAACCTGCCTCAGCCACCTGGAGATATATTCTGTATATCCTACAGCTACGTCAACCTGTGGTCAACCAGGCTGGCTGGCCCTGCTCTGTCTGAGCACTCCTGGGCCTCAGAGAGAGCACTTAGGGTTTGCTGTGGGCCTCAGGGATTCCTCATCCCTTTTCAGCTCGCAATGGGGAACAGAGTTGATGTGACAAGAGCCCTTTGTTGTCTCTTCCAGTCTGACTGGAAGAAACAAGGAATGCTGGGGATGAGCTATTCAAGGACATGTGGGCCCCTCCAGGCCTCCGGGCCATGCTGGGCAGGGTTGAAGGGTTCCCTGAGGCTCTGGTGACTGTCCAAGGCTGGAAGGAACTCTGGGAGAGCAGTTACTCAGAGGTGGGCACCAGATGAGCGGACCACACATCATCTTTACCGGGATACATTTCTCACGTGAAAACACCCAGCCCCCCTTGGGCCCCTTTGTCCCTCACTTTGAAAGGAGGAGTTTTTGTGGGTCACATTTAGGGCCCCACCACAGAACAGAGATCATCAGTAGTTCCCAATACCTACAGCCTAAAGCCCAGAGGTCTTGGAGTGCCATCCTGTCAGCTTCCAAACTGTCCTGTTCTTCTGACCTTCCAACTACCTGCCTCTTTGCTCTCGATTCAGGTATTCTCAGACCGAACCACTGTGCCCACCTCACCTCCAGCTCCCCTGGGAGGTTCCACAGGCCACTGTCTATGTGCCAGTTGCACCACAGGTGTGGAATAATAACCTGCTTCCTGCTTAGATACTCATCAAAGCCTACCGGCCCATCTAGGTCCAATTCTGGGAAGTCTCCCTCAACTGGAAGTGATGTCTCTGCATTTCTCAGGGATGGCACTTTGCATTATTTGTCTCCATATCCCCGGAGCACAGCATGATATGAAGAAGCTGAATAGGACTGGGTTGAATAAACAAGTACACCTTGATGACCCAGGTCACTAATTTGGCACTCTGCCCTGGGTGTATATTTCCATGCACATACATTATCCAATTTATGAGCTCAAGAAGGCACAAATCTTGCATTTCCCTTCTCTCTCTACACTCTGCAGCACACAGCCCAGAAAGCTTACAGAAAGCTTACAGAAAGCTTACAGAAAGCTTGTACATGGACATGTTCAGTGACAGATGTGTTTTATTTTATATTTTTTAAAGATTTTATTTATTTATTTGACAGACGGAGATCACAAGTAGGCAGAGAGGCAGGCAGAGAGAGAGAGGGGGAAGCAGGGTCCCTGCTGAGCAGATAGTCCGATGCGGGGCTCGATCCCAGGACCCTGAGACCATGACCTGAGCCAAAGGCAGAGGCTTTAACCCACTGAGCCACCCAGGCACCCTGACAGATGTGTTTTGATAATGAGGAAGAGAGACATGAAAAGTGGGTTCCTTTCTGCTCCCTGATATGGGCCATATGTTCCAGCCGAAGCCATTTCTTCACCATTCCTGTCACCCACTCCCTGCTTGCGGGGGCTGTCATGTGTTTGCTTGTTCTGTTCTCTAGTTCCTCTCTTTGTTCCCCCAAGCCCTTCCCATTGTTTTCAAAGTGAGCTTGAACCCCACCTCATCGATAATACCAACCTCTAGATCTTTTATAACTGGGAAGACCCAATTCACTAACTCCAATATTCAAGCAGTAGCATAGTTCTTCAATTCTAAAAAATGGCTTGTTTTGGTTACTTATATGGGTCAACTTAATGGGGTTAAAGAAGGCCCAGAGAGTTGGTAGGACATTATTTCTGGGTGTGTCTGTGAGGGTGCCTCCAGGAGAGGGTAGCATCTGAATTGGTAGACTAGGAAAAAGACGTTCACCCATGTTGGGTGGGTGTCACTCCATCTAATAAGGGTTTGAATAGAACCAAAAGATGCGGGGAGGGAACTCACTCTGCCTGAGCTGAGACATCCATCTTCTCGCACCTTAAGACAGCAGAGCCGGGGCATGTCTCTTTTTGCTTAGAACCTCTCAGAGTCTTATTTTCCTCATCTAAAAGGCAAAAAGAATGATACCAGTCTTGCCTAAATCAAGTTTTTATACTGATAATTTAAAAATATCATAGATAGAGAATGATATTCAAACCTTTGTACTTCTCAGGCCTTCTTAGTCCTTTGGGCTCAGACTAGGACTTAGATCATCTTCTCCTAATTCCCAGGCCTGTGGCTTTGAACTACATTACACCATCAACTTTGCTGGATTTCCAGCTTATTGATGGCAGATCCTGGGACTTCCTGACCTCCATAATTATGTGAGCCAATTCCTACAATTCCTACTCTCTCTCTCTCTGTAATGTATACATGCATATATATCCTACCCATTCTGCTTCTCTGGAGAACCATGACTAATACACAGCTTAATGCTGATTTCATCTCCCTGGGCTACTGGGCTGTGAGGAAATTCAATCCAAATCTTTCTTTGGTCACTATGTGATCCCCTACCGGGCTGGGCAAGGACCCCAGGCCACTGCAGCCATGGGTCACTGGTCCATGTGGCTCACAGTGGCATTGCCCCCACCCAACAGGTGCCATCTCTGTGGTTCTGCTCGTCCATATCTATCAGATCACCTTTGGGTCATGGGTCGGTTTTCTGGTATGTTTTTGAAATTTAATCTTTTTATTATGGTAAAACATACACCACATATTTATACATAACATAAACTTTACCCTTTTAGCCATTTTTAAGTGTACAATCTAGGAGCATCAAGGACATTTGCAATGTCGTGCAACCATCCCTACTATCTGTTTCTAGAACTTTGGTCATTATCCCAAACAGAAACTGTACATGCTCTGAACAATAACCTTTCATTCCACAACTCCCTTTTACCCCTGCCCCTGGTAACCTCTCCTCTGCTTTCTGTAGACAGTGCAGGTGGAAAAGTAACAATGAGTTTTTGGCAATTTGAGAAATTTGACTCTCAGCCATGGTCGGGCAGCGTGGAGCAGGGGGAATGTCTGTTTTTGCTTAGAACGCCTCAGAGTCTAGCTTTCCTCATCTGAAGCATCAAAAGAATGATGCCAGCCCTGCCTAAATCAAGTTTTTATACTGATAATTTAAAAAGTCACAGATACAGAATTATATCCAAGCTTGTGGACGTTTTTTAGGTTTATAAAAAAAATTGGGACTTCATTGATGCTATATAAGTAAAGCTGTATTTTATATGTCCAAGCGGAGTTGTCTTTTTGATGAAGTCCTATCTTTAATTACATTGTTAAGTGAAGGACGGTCTGCAAATGTGTCTGTTTGAATATTCAGTTTTTTAACCCTCTTTCTTTTAATTATTTTTATTTAAAAAAGTTTTTTTAAAGATTTTATTTATTTATTTGACACAAGTAGGCAGAGAGGCAGGCAGAGAGAGAGGAGGAAGCAGGTTCCCTGCTGAGCAGAGAGCCTGATGTGGGGCTTGATCCCAGGACCCTGGGATCATGACCTGAGCTGAAGGCAGAGGCTTTAACCCACTGAGCAACCCAGGCACCCCTAATCCCTCTTTCTTAGGAAAAACTGACTTTAGGAAAAGTGAGTGGTCTGTAGAGAGCAAAGCATAGCTTCTCGGATGTTGGCAAACTGGTGAGAACCTTCCTTAGATGGTCAGGAGATGTCTTCTTGTTTTCCTCACACCTTCTCTATAAACAGGATGGGTGACTTCGTCTTCTACCTCCCTGAGTGGAGGTAAATGGATCTTTGCCAAGCTGTGGGGCCAAGGTAGAGAAAGCCACACTTTCTGGAGGCTCCGTGGTTTGTGGGAGCTTCTGCCAGGCCCTAGGGAGCTCCTGGAAGCTTAATCTTCATGCTCACACCACAGAAACAGCTCCCTGTGCATCTGAGCACCATGGGCCATCTTGGAGAAGGTAGGAGGACATGTGGACTATAGCCAGGCTAGGCGGCCAGGGGTCTGGATTTAGCTTGGGTAAGTCTGGGTTTGCTTTTTCTTCTCTGGAGATTTGTTTCTCCCTTTTATTTTTCCTCAAGACCCTGAGCCAGGGGATACCCCAAGAAGCAAGAACCAGGTCCCAGACACCAAGGTTGTGGGCGTGACCACCAAGAGAAATAAGGCTGCGTTCCTCTCACTGGTCGGTTGCTCATGTAATGGTATAAAGCAGACCCCTTGGCTAGCCTAGTTTTGCTGTGGTTTATCCCGCTCACATTGCTGCCTGCTTCAGCTGTGGTTGTGGGGCCACTCAGCTCCCTGTGCTGGGCCTGGGCCTGGAAAACGTCAGGCTGTGACTACCCATACATAAACAACCAGCCACTTCTGGGCTGAGGACAGTTTTCCACTCACTTGGCTCCAGATTTCCAGGGTCTCTGTCTGTCTGTGTTTATGTCTTGGCCCTGTGAGTAGAGTCTCCTTCCTGGGGAGGCCTGTTCTCAGGGGCCAAGACTGGTGGCTACCTACTCCCCACAGGGAGCTGGGCAGTCACACCTGAGTCCTTCAGAACATTCTAGACATTTTGAGAAAGGCAGCTACGATCTGTCCTGGACTAGAGCAACAGTGGGTTGGGGAGGTCAATAATACTACGGGCCCAGCAAATAATTCGTGGTGTGATTCAAGGGGAAGTTCCCTTGTTCAAACACATCTACTATCCCCTGTGTTGCTCAAAATTCTACCTACGGGTGACTCAGATCAAAAAGTTGCAATAATAATAATGGCTGTATTTCTTGTCTGAATTGCACTTTCCAGATCTCAATAGCCTGTTTAGTCTCCATGTCAGGTTCACAGTAGGTAGGCCAGGAATCATTCCCGCTATATTATAGATGCAGACACGGGGCACATCAAGGAGAAGCAGCGGGCTCTGGTCAGGGGTCAGGTGGCCTGGGTCCTCTCTTCATTCTGTCCCTGTTGCTTTGTCACTGTCACAAATGACACCTTCTCTGAACTTACCTTCCTTATTTGAATATTTTTATAGTTTATAAAATTCTTTTCATTTAAATATGACAAATCTGGGGCGCTTGGCTGGCTCAGTTGGTGGAGCGTGTGGCTTTTGATCTCAGGGTTGTGAGTTCGAGCCCCACATTGGGTGTACAGATTTCTTTAAAAATACAATCTTTAGGGGCGCCTGGGTGGCTCAGTGGGTTAAGCCACTGCCTTCGGCTCAGGTCATGATCTCAGGGTCCTGGGATCGAGCCCCGCATCGGGCTCTCTGCTCAGCAGGGAGCCTGCTTCCTCCTCTCTCTCTGCCTGCCTCTCTGCCTGCTTGTGATCTCTCTCTGTCAAATAAATAAATAAAATCTTTAAAAAAAATACAATCTTTAATCAATCAATCAATCAATCAAATACATCAGTTAAAGGTAGACCTTTATGTACTGATATGAAAGGGTATCCAAGATAAGTTGCTAAGTACAAATGTGGAATGTGGGTATAATCTCCTACTGTTTGAGTTTAAGAAAGAAGTGGCTGTAGGTCCACGCACATGCCTGATTGTATCTGTGCCTCAACACCACAGGGAAGATATACAGAACATGTTGTCAGCAGGGGTGGGTGTGGAGGGTGGGAGGAGGGAGGAAGTCAGGGGTGGAGGGGAGGTTAACTTTTCTTCATATTCCTTTGTACCTTTTAACTTTCTGCCTTGTATAAATAAAATACAAAAATAAGCATTTTATATTGGAGGACTTAAGGTTTTCTTTTGGAGCCAGTGGGATGATGTAGATAATATCAGATGCCTTATGTACATCAGGGGCTTACTACCATCCCAGGAGGCACCCTAAAAGACTGTTATCAACCATTAGACTTGACAGCATTGTGTATAGGAAAAATTACAGGCTTAAGAATTGAACAGACTTGAGTAAAACTCAGCCTCTTGCTTTCTCATCTAAAAATCTTGGGGGAGAAGGAAAGAATGACCACTATTTCGAGCTATAAAAAATAAAATGAAAACACGAAATATGGATGTAACAAAGGGCTTCTCCCCTCGCATGACTGTGCAAGCAGGACTCTGGAAAATGGAAAAATGTTCTGTCTCAAGTAAGTTTTGACATCAGGTGAGTGTTCTAGGGCAGCACTCTCCAAGACATATGCAATGCAAGCCGAATGTGTGCTGTTAGGTTTTCTAGTGGCCATGTTAAGAGGAAAAGCACAAAGAAACAGGTGACACTAATTTTAGTAATATTTTTAAATTAACTTTATCCATTTAAAATATACTTTTAGTGTGTATACAGTGTAAAATTATTCCTGGGATATTATATTTTTTCATACCGAGTCTTTTGAAATCATGTGTATTTTACACTTACTGCACACCTCATTCGGCCCGGCTCTATTCGGACTTCCTCTGGTCCATAGCTACCTGGGGCTAACAGCTGCTGTACTGGAGGGTGTGGGCTCTGTGCCAGGAATAACACCACGGAAGGCTCTCGATAACCCAGGGGCCTGGGGCTGGGGCTTAAAGGAACAAGGTGATGGAGAGGAACCCACGTTTGTCCATTGCAGGCTGTGATTAGGTAACAAAAGCACAGAACATGCTTGCGTAAATAAATAAGGGGCTGAACACTCTGCCCTACGAGGCTGTCCTCCCATCACCCTGAGAAAGGTCAAGTGCTTTCACTGCTATGGCGAAGTGGAAAGGGAACTGGATGGGAGGTGAGGACAGAGGACAGGGAAAGGGCTGGACATTGTCGAATGTGGGTGGCTTCCCCATCACCCACTCTCCTGGGCTTCCTCAGTCTTTGCTGGAAGCTCTTTGTCGGCCCACGCCCTGAATGTTTCTGCTGCTCCGGCCTCTGAGCCGTCGTCTCCCCCCATGCTGTGCAAGGCTCTCTCCTTATGGCACCAGATCTGTCCATGGGCTCCCCTGAGCCAAAGTCTACTGCACTGAGTCCAGAGTCTTGCCCACATCCCCACTGGACCTGCCCTCCCTGTCTTCCCTCGCATGCCCTCCTCCCGTGAGGCCTCCCTCCGTTGCCTGAGTCATGGTAATAAAAGGTGACTCCTTTCCTTCCTCCCGCTTCCAAATCACCACCAAACCTCGTCAGTTCTGTCTTCCAAATAGCTATCGAATGTCAAGAGAGATTTCTCACTGTATCACGGCAATCGCATCCTAATGGGGTCTCCTGCATCTCATTTTGTGCCTACCCAGTCTGCTCTCCGACTTGCACTCAGCATGTCTTTCTAAAGCTTCAACTCCATCCTGTAACTTTGTGGCCTAAACACGTCCACCTCTCATCTACATCCCTGGATGAAGTCCAGAGTCTGTGTGTGTTCCGAGCCTCCCTCCACTTTTGCCCTTATCCTCTGCAGTGGGCTGAAGAGTGAGCCCCCACATCCATGTCTACCTCGAAACTCAGAATGTGACTATTTGGAGATAGGGGCCTTGCAGATGTCATTAAAGATTGAGATGTGTTCATTCTGGATCAGGAGGGTCCTCAATCCAGGGACAATTTTTCCTGGAGGGGAAAACACAAAGGCGCCCATGAAGAAGTTGTCCACGGGAAGACAGAGGCAGGGAGGGATTGGGCTGATGGAGCCACAGACACCAAGGATGGCTGGAGCCACCGGAAGCAGGAAGAAGCAAGGATGCGGAGTCTCTCCTTTAGCCCGCAGAGGGAATATGGCCCTGGCGACACCTTGATTTTGGATTTCTAGCTGTGGAACAGTGGGGGAATACATTTCTGTTGCTTTACTCTACAAAGTCCGTGGTAGATCTCTACAAAATCAGCACACTCTTTTTCAGCTGTAATGAGTAAATGCATTTCTCTATACTTGACCTTCTTTCAGGGTCTTCCCCCGCCCTGCCTACCTTCCCCTTCAGCCTGACTCCCGGAAGCCTCTTTACGTGTGTTCCCAGTTGGGTGAGGTGCGTCTCCTCTGCATCTTCAGAGCACGTGGCACTCTGCGCACCAGTTGCCTCCCTACTTGCCTGCAGCCCTCACTGGACTGGAAGCCCTGTGGTGACAGGGACATCTTGGAGACACAGCCATGATCCATGCCCCCTCCCCCCGCCCATGCCCAGACAACACCTGGCTACAGAAGGTGCTGAGTAAGCATCTGTGGAATGACTGAACGCTCACTCTTCTGTCAACCAGGATTCTTTGTGGGTATTATTTCTAGTTATCCTTCCAAAAGGCTTGTAAGTCTTTATTTTTATTTTTCCCAATTCAAGACATGGAAACCAAGGCTTAATGGCCTCTGGGGGCTGACCTGAGGGACATAAAGTTCATTCTATTTACAAACCTTTTCATCAATAGGAGTTTCCAAATTTATTTTGGGCTCTTCACAGCCTGGCTCTCAAAGCTGTAGTTTTCACTGTTCGAAGTCCAAAAGTCAAGACTTCGCTGAGGAACGTGCTTATGACATCCGGGGGAAGCAGTGGAGGTCATCGTGACGTTGACTTGTACAGAGCTCCAACCTGCGCGTCCAGACATAGGAAACGTGTGGGAAAGTGCTTGGCCCCTGTCACTGTGATGCTCGTGACTGCCACAGGGGAAGAATTGAGTTTGAAGATCAGAAAATCTTTACCATAGTCCAGGATATCCCTGTAGGCAGCTTTGTGTCCTCAACATCTCTGGGCCAGCTGAAATTGCATTTCTAGGGGAGGGGCCACATCCGTGTTATTAAAAATCCCTGTGCAGGTTCTGCGGCTCAGGGAGGTTTGAAAACGGAGGGAAGAATGGGGCACCTGGAAGCCTGGGGAGCTTAGATAGGAGAGGAATCCCCATGGGGGGAGAAGGCAAAGATGGAGAAGCTGCAGAAGATAAAGGCAAATTTGGCCGAGGTGTAACTGTGCCCTGGTTGGGGACTGGGGAGATCAGTTTCTAGAAGAACAGAGCATCCCCAGAGACTAGTCCCCTGGGCCTCTGTGAACCATCCCACCTACCAAGCCCACTTGTTCCCCATCAGATGCAGTTGTGCCCAGCCCTCACCTTGGCCCCAGTGGGCTCCAGGCCTCGATGGCCACTGGGTCTTGGTTTCTGCTGTCTGCTCCCTACCTCTCCCATCTGCCATGTGAGGTCTGGGCACCTCTCACCTCCTGCCCAGAGCTTCCCTGCACCTCGGCTCTACTGTTCTCCTGGAGGCAGAGCTCCTTCCCCATGAGTCTATACCTGGTACCATTACCCCTGTCCTCGTGGCTCCATGCACCTGAATTGTGTCTCTCGTGCATGTCTCCTGCCCTAAAGAGCTGGAGCAGAGTCCTATAGTTCAAAGGGCATGGGCTTTGGAAGCCCCACACCTGAAAGTGATTTGTCGCCTCACAATGCACCTGGGAGCAAATGATTAACCCACAGTCCAGCCTCCATTTCTTCATCCATAAAATGGGAAAGATACCTTCCTGTTAGGGTTCTTGTGAAGATAATGTGAGGCAATGTATGGAATATCCTTGGCATGCAGTAGGTGACTGATAAAACCATGTCGATTAACCAAGGAGCTGGATAATCATTGCCATGGTTGTAACTAAGACCTCGGAGAGCACTTCCCTATTTTCACTTTATAAAAATCTTTTTCAAAGATTTTATTTTTAAGTAATCTCTCCACCTAATATGCGGCTCGAAGCCCTAACCCCAAAATCAGGAGTCACATGTTCTTCTGATGGAGCCAGGCAGGCACCCACAGTCGGCCTGAGGGTTTTCATCAGTCTCCTCGCTGCGGGGCAGGGAGAAGGAAGATTCAGACAAGTAAGTCATCAAGGCTCACGATGCCCTAGAGGAGCACCTGTGGGGCCTTGAGGGCTTCTTGCCTTAGACCCTCTGCTTTCTCTTGCGCCTTGGGTGGACATGACAGGCATAGGGACAACTGTCTCTGTTTTGGCTCTCCTCCTGGGTGGAAAGCAGAGTACGAAAAGGTTCCCTCCAGGGTGTCAAGAGTTCAAAAAAACCCTAAAAAACAAAAAAACCAAAAAAACCTAAAGTAAAACCAATGAGTCACTGAAACAGTAATTGGTAAAAGTTTATCATGCTCGCACAGAAAGTCTGCAGACCAGGAGCACTCAAACCAAAAGAGGGAATGAGGCTCGGAGGTAAATTGCTAAAAGGCAGCTTACGTGGTGCGGAAGCGATTATTCTTCAAGATGATGGGTTACAAAATTAGAATTTTCTTTTCTATTTATTTATTTATTTATTTGACAGACGGAGATCACAAGTAGGCAGAGAAACAGGCAGAGAGAGAGGAGGAAGCAGGCTCCCTGCTGAGCAGAGAGCCCGATGCGGGGCTCGATCCCAGGACCCTGGGATCATGACCTGAGCTGAAGGCAGAGGCTTTAACCCACTGAGCCACCCAGGCGCCCCCAAAATTAGAATTTTCTTAAGGGGCGCCTGGGCAGCTCGGTCGGTTAAACTGCCTTCAGCTCAGGTCACGATTCTTGGGTTCCTGGATCGAGCCCCGCATCAGGCTCCCTGCCCAGTGGGGCGTCTGCTTCTCCGTCTCCCTCTGCTCCACCCCTCCCCCCATGCTCATCCTTTCTCTCTTACTCACTCTCTCTCACTAAATAAATAAAATATTTTAAAAAGTTTTTTTTTTTTTTCCTAAATGAAGGGGGAACTGGTTGGTAGTTACCTCACATCAATTCTAGAGAACAACGTAAGTTTTACTTACACAGTTTTCAGAGACATAAGCAAGAAGTGGCCCAGATAAAGTCAGCTTCTCTTGGCTTGCAAAAAAAAAGCTAAATTAAGCTTTGGACATGTGATTAAACTGGTTTGGTCTGCTCAGGGAATTTTCAAGTCTGGTCGTCGCTTTTGATTTGAACAGGGGTCTTTTTGATAGAACTCAAGCGTGGAACGTGTGGCTCGTGCTCCCAGCTGCCAGGGACGTGGGAAGGGCCTGTCATGGTTGGCTACAGCTCCGGTCGTCTTGAAAGGGCCTGGGCTGTGTCATGTTTTGATATGTTGTCCTGTGTCACTGCATGTGCAGCAATCCCGCTCATGCCATGGGGCGGTGGCGAGATCGGGCACATGCTCTCTGTTTCCATTTCCCCCTTGGGTCCTGTCCGTGCTGGGGCTGCCATCAAGGTCTGGAACAGCACATGTTTTATAGGGATGCATGTCATTTTAGGGAAGGGGTGGAGCTGAAGAGGAGAAGGCTGCAAAAGAGAGGGGGAGGCAGGGGAATGTTGGTGTTGGGAACTTTCTGGAAAGACGCTGAGGAGACAGGATCCCCCTGTGCTTCTGCTCTGACTGGCCTGAGACCATACTGATGGGTGACCAGCCAGAGGAGTCAACTCTGAGGCAGCAGAACCCAGAAAGGGGGCGTGGGCCTTGAGGTGGGAGTGGTGGGCGATGGGGCTGGGGGGGCTGGTGCTGGGCTGGCGTTCCCCTCACCTGCAGGCCCTGATGGGAAGCCTGTGGAGTTGTCAAGCTGCCATGTCTAGGCTGGGGCCTGGCTTCCTGGGCCAAAAGCAGGCAGCTGAGTAATTTAGTGACATATTTTCAGTACCTTGAATGGGCTCCCCAGGTTTTGGTCAGAGCTGCAGAAATGATCTCATGTGGGTTTTTTTTTTTTTTTTCTCCCTTTGAATTTTATTCTGAACAGAAGAGATGGCTCTCCCTCCACACCCAAACAGTGTCCCCAACATCTTTTCCTCTCAGGCCCTGGCTGTGTCATATGGTGAATGGGGTCCACAGCACACCTCCTGCGGCTCCCCTATCCAGCTGAGGGGTGCGAAGGGAAGCCATCCAGGGCTCCCAGCCCCTCTCCCTGCTGCCAGCCATTCTGCTCCTGAGAGAGCAGCCATCTTTGGGGGATACCCACTGGCTGGAAGCTGGGGATGGTGGGAGCTGAGAAAGGGGGAAATGCTGCCAATCCTGGGCTTGAGAGAGAGCTGGAAGAAATGAGCCAGTGAATGAGGTTGCTAGGGACAGAGGCAGAATCCAGAAATGTCTTCCAGGACTCCTCCAGCCCCAACCTTGTCCCCTCTCCCTCCAGAGTGTTGAACTGACAGTTTGCTTCCTCTCTTCTGTCCTCCCCTTGCACAGCTGGGCTGGTGTTTGGGGTGCCTGTATGCCCGGAGGGTCCTTCTGTGGCCAGCTCAACCCCTCACAAGGTCTCCAAGGCCAGAGAGAAGCTGGGAGGTGAGAAGACTGCGGCTTTGAATGGGGAGGAGGAGTGCCAAGAGAAGAGGAAGGAAGAAAAGAGGGTGGTTTGATCTGGTGATTTAACTTGTGTCTGGTGTTTGGCTGCCCAGAAATGCACACCGAATGAGGCTCAGCCTCTGACCTCTCACGATTCGAGGTCAAAAAGGTCAGTGCTAACCTAGGCACAAGGGCAGGTGACCAGATAGCCCTTCACACCGGCAACTACTAGGAGGAGAAATGCACGTTGAATTTTTGGGGTCCAATTGAGGGATAAAAGCATGAGCCTGGGAGGAGTCAAGATGGCGGAGAAGTAGCCGGCTGAGACTACTTCAGGTAGCGGGAGATCAGCTAGATAGCTTATCTAAAGATTGCAAACACCTACAAATCCAACGGGAGATTGAAGAGAAGAAGAACAGCAATTCTAGAAACAGAAAATCAACCACTTTCTGAAAGGTAGGACTGGCAGAGAAGTGAATCCAAAGCGACGGGAAGATAGACCGCCGGGGGGGGGGGGGGGGCGGCTCCCGGCGAGCGGCGGAGCAACGGAGCAAAATCGGGACTTTTAAAGGTCTGTTCCGCTGAGGGACATCGCTCCAGAGGCTTAACTGGGGTGAAGCCCGGGCGGGGTCAGCGCGGCCTCAGGTCCCGCAGGGTCACAGAAGAATCGGGGGTGTCTGAGTGTCGCAGAGCTTACCGGTGTTAGAACGGGGAAGCCGGCTACAGAGACAGAGCCGAGGAGTGACTCTCAGCTCGGGGTTGCCTTGAACCGGTCGCAGGCTCGGTCAGCTCGGAGCGCGGCCGGAGGCCAGGGTGACGGGAGTCATTGGGCGCTGTTCTCTGGGGGCGCACTGAGGAGTGGGGCCCCGGGCTCTTGGCTCCTCCGGGCCGGAGACCGGGAGGCCGCCATCTTCATTCCCGTCCTCCGGAACTCTACGGAAAGCGCTCAGGGAACAAAAGCTCCTGAAAGCAAACCCAGCAAACCCAGCAAACCCGAGCGGATGACTCAGCCCGGCCCGGGTAAGGGCAGTGCAACTCCGCCTGGGGCAAAGACGCTTGAGAATCACTACAACAGGCCCCTCCCCCAGAAGATCAACGGGAAACCCAGCCAGGACCAAGTTCACCTACCAAGGAGTGCAGTTTCAATACCAAGGAGAGCGGCGGAATTCCAGAGGAGAAGAAAGCAAAGCACGGAACTCATGGCTTTCTCCCCATGATTCTTTAGCCTTGCAGTTAATTTAATTTTTTTTCTTTTTCAATTTTTTTTCTCTTCTTCTGCTAAATTTTTTTAACTTTTACTGTTTTCTTTTTTAACGTTTTTTAAATAGTTTATCTAATATATATATATTTTTTTCCTTTTTATATTTTTTATCGGCTTTTTTTTAATAGTTTCTTTTTTTTTTTTTTCTTTCTGAACCCCTTTTTATCCCCTTTCTCCCCCCTCATGATTTGGGATCTCTTCTGATTTGGCTAAAGGATATTTTCCTGGGGTTGTTGCCACCCTTTTAGTATTCTACTTGCTCCTTCATATACTCTTATCTGGACAGAATGACAATACGGAAAAATTCACAACAAAAAAAAGAACAAGAAGCAGTACCAAAGGCTAGGGACCTAATCAATACAGACATTGGTAATATGTCAGATATAGAGTTCAAAATGATGATTCTCAAGGTTCTAGCCGGGCTTGAAAAAGGCATGGAAGATATTAAAGCAACCCTCTCGGGAGATATAAAAGCCCTTTCTGGAGAAATAAAAGAACTAAAATCTAACCAAGTTGAAATAAAAAAACTATTAATGAGCACCTATATTAATGAGGTGCAATAAAAAATGGAGGCTCTCACTGCTAGGATAAATGAGGCAGAAGAAAGAATTAGCGATATAGAGGACCAAATGACAGAGAATAAAGAAGCTGAGCAAAAGAGGGACAAACAGCTACTGGACCACGAGGGGAGAATTCGAGAGATAAGTGACACCATAAGATGAAACAACATTAGAATAATTGGGATTCCAGAAGAAGAGGAAACAGAGAGGGGAGCAGAAGGTATGTTGGAGAGAATTATTGGAGAGAATTTCCCCAATATGGCAAAGGGAACAAGCATCAAAATCCAGGAGGTTCAGAGAACCCCCCTCAAAATCAATAAGAATAGGTCCACACCCCGTCACCTAATAGTAAAATTGACAAGTCTTAGTGACAAAGAAAAGATCCTGAAAGCAGCCCGGGAAAAGAAGTCTGTAACGTACAATGGTAAAAATATTAGCTTGGCAGCAGACTTATCCACAGAGACCTGGCAGGCCAGAAAGAGCTGGCATGATATATTCAGAGTACTAAATGAGAAAAACATGCAGCCAAGAATACTATATCCAGCTAGGCTATCATTGAAAATAGAAGGAGAGATTAAAAGCTTCCAGGACAAACAAAAACTGAAAGAATTTGCAAATACCAAACCAGCTCTACAGGAAATATTGAAAGGGGTCCTCTAAGCAAAGAGAGACCCTCAAAGTAGTAGATCAGAAAGAAACAGAGACAATATACAATAACAGTCACCTTACAGGCAATACAATGGCACTAAATTCATATCTCTCAATACTTACCCTGAATGTGAATGGGCTAAATGCCCCAATCAAAAGACACAGGGTATCAGAATGGATCAAAAAACAAAACCCATCTATATGTTGCCTACAAGAAACTCATCTTAAACCCGAAGACACCTCCAGGTTTAAAATGAGGGGGTGGAAAAGAATTTACCATGCTAATGGACATCAGAAGAAAGCAGGAGTGGCAATCCTTATATCAGATCAATTAGATTTTAAGCCAAAGACTATACTAAGAGATGAGGAAGGACACTATATCATACTCAAAGGAACTGTCCAACAAGAAGATCTAACAATTTTAAATATCTACGCCCCTAACGTGGGAGCAGCCAACTATATAAACCAATTAATAACAAAATCAAAGAAACACATCAACAAGAATACAATAATAGTAGGGGATTTTAACACTCCCCTCGCTGAAATGGACAGATCATCCAAGCAAAAGATCAACAAGGAAATAAAGGCCTTAAATGACACACTGGACCAGATGGACATCACAGATATATTCAGAACATTTCATCCCAAAGCAACAGAATACACATTCTTCTCTAGTGCACATGGAACATTCTCCAGAATAGATCACATTCTTGGTCCTAAGTCAAGTCTCAACCGGTATCAAAAGATTGGGATCATTCCCTGCATATTTTCAGACCACAGTGCTCTAAAGCTAGAACTCAATAACAAGAGGAAATTTGGAAAGAACCCAAATACATGGAGACTAAACAGCATCCTTCTAAAGAATGAATGGGTCAACCAGGAAATTAAAGAAGAATTGAAAAAATTTATGGAAACAAATGATAATGAAAACACAACGGTTCAGAATCTGTGGGAGACAACAAAGGCAGTCCTGAGAGGAAAATATATAGCGGTACAAGCCTTTCTCAAGAATCAAAAAAGGTCTCAGGTACACAACCTAACCCTACACCTAAAGGAGCTGGAGAAAGAACAAGAAAGAAACCCTAAACCCAGCAGGAGAAGAGAAATCATAAAGATCAGAGCAGAAATCAATGAAATAGAAACCAAAAAAACCATAGAACAAATCAACGAAACTAGGAGCTGGTTCTTTGAAAGAATTAATAAGATTGATAAACCCCTGGCCAGACTTATCAAAAAGAAGAGAGAAAGGACCCAAATAAATAAAATCATGGGGAGCCTGCTTCCTCCTCTTTCTCTGCCTGCCTCTCTGCCTGCTTGTGATCTCTCTGTCAAATAAATAAATAAAATCTTAAAAAAAATAATAATAAAAAAAATAAAATCATGAATGAAAGAGGAGAGATCACAACGAACACCAAAGAAATACAGACAATTATAAGAACATAATATGAGCAACTCTACGCCAACAAATTGGACAATCTGGGAAAAATGGATGCATTCCTAGAGACATAAACTACCACAACTGAACCAGGAAGAAATGGAAAGCCTGAACAGACCCATAACCAGTAAGGAGATTGAAACAGTCATCAAAAATCTCCAAACAAACAAAAGCCCAGGGCCAGACGGCTTCCCGGGGGAATTCTACCACACATTTAAAGAAGAACTAATTCCTATTCTCCTGAAACTGTTCCAAAAAATAGAAATAGAAGGAAAACTTCCAAACTCATTTTATGAGGCCAGCATCACCTTGATCCCAAAACCAGACAAGGATCCCATCAAAAAAGAGAACTACAGACCAATATCCTTGATGAACACAGATGCAAAAATTCTCGCCAAAATACTAGCCAATAGGATTCAACAGTACATTAAAAGGATTATTCACAAGGCCAAGTGGGATTTATTCCAGGGCTGCAAGGTTGGTTCAACACCCGCAAATCAATCAATGTGATACAACACATTAATAAAAGAAAGAACAAGAATCATATGATACTCTCCATAGATGCTGAAAAAGCATTTGACAAAATACAGCATCCCTTCCTGATCAAAACTCTTCAAAGTGTAGGGATAGACGGCACATACTTCAATATTATCAAAGCCATCTATGAAAAACCCACCGCAGATATCATTCTCAATGGAGAAAAACTGAAAGCTTTTCCGCTAAGGTCAGGAACACGGCAGGGATGTCCGTTATCACCACTACTATTCAACATAGTACTAGAAGTCCTAGCCTCAGCAATCAGACAACAAAAGGAAATTAAAGGCATCCAAATCGGCAAAGAAGAAGTCAAACTATCACTCTTTGCAGATGATATGATACTCTATGTGGAAAACCCAAAAGACTCCACTCCAAAACTGCTAGAACTTGTACAGGAATTCAGTAAAGTGTCAGGATATAAAATCAATGCACAGAAATCAGTTGCATTTCTCTACACCAACAACAAGACAGAAGAAAGAGAAATGAAGGAGTCCATCCCATTTACAATTGCACCCAAAACTATAAGATACCTAGGAATAAACCTAACCAAAGAGACTAAGAATCTATACACAGAAAACTATAAAGTACTCATGAAAGAAATTGAGGAAGACACAAAGAAATGGAAAAATGTTCCATGCTCCTGGATTGGAAGAATAAATATTATGAAAATGTCTATGCTACCTAAAGCAATCTACACATTTAATGCAATTCCTATCAAAGTACCATCCATTTTTTTCAAAGAAATGGAACAAATAATCCTAAAATTTATATGGAACCAGAAAAGACCTCGAATAGCCAAAGGAATATTGAAAAAGAAAACCAAAGTCGGTGGCATCACAATTCCGGACTTCAAGCTCTATTACAAAGCTGTCATCATCAAGACAGCATGGTACTGGCACAAAAACAGACACATAGATCAATGGAACAGAATAGAGAGCCCAGAAATAGACCCTCAACTCTATGGTCAACTCATCTTCGACAAAGCAGGAAAGAATGTCCAATGGAACAAAGACAGCCTGTTCAATAAATGGTGTTGGGAAAATTGGATAGCCACATGCAGAAAAATGAAATTGGATCATTTCCTTACACCACACACGAAAATAGACTCAAAATGGATGAAGGATCTCAATGTGAGAAAGGAATCCATCAAAATCCTTGAGGAGAACTCAGGCAGCAACCTCTTCGACCTCAGCCGCAGCAACATCTTCCTAGGAACATCACCAAAGGCAAGGGAAGCAAGGGCAAAAATGAACCATTGGGATTTTATCAAGATCAAAAGCTTTTGCACAGCAAAGGAAACAGTGAACAAAACCAAAAGACAACTGACAGAATGGGAGAAGATATTTGCAAATGACATATCAGATAAAGGGCTAGTGTCCAAAATCTATAAAGAACTTAGGAAACTCATACCCAAAGAACAAATAATCCAATCAAGAAATGGGCAGAGGACATGAACAGACATTTCTGCAAAGAAGACATCCAGATGGCCAACAGACACATGAAAAAGTGCTCCATATCACTCGGCATCAGGGAAATACAAATCAAAACCACAATGAGATATCACCTCACACCAGTCAGAATGACTAAAATTAACAAGTCAGGAAATGACAGATGCTGGCGAGGATGCGGAGAAAGGGGAACCCTCCTACACTGTTGGTGGGAATGCAAGCTGGTGCAACCACTCTGGAAAAGAGCATGGAGGTTCCTCAAAATGTTGAAAATAGAACTACCCTATGACCCAGCAATTGCACTGCTGGGTATTTACCCTAAAGATACAAACGTAGTGATCCGAAGGGGCACGTGCACCTGAATGTTTATAGCAGCAATGTCTACAATAGCCAAACTATGGAAAGAACCTAGATGTCCATCTACAGATGAATGGATAAAGAAGATGTGGTATATATACACAATGGAATACTATGCAGCCATCAAAAGATATGAAATCTTGCCATTTGCGACGACGTGGATGGAACTAGAGGGTATCATGCTTAGCGAAATAAGTCAATCGGTGAAAGACAACTATCATATGATCTCCCTGATATGAGGGAGAGGAGATGCAACATGGGGGGTTAAGGGGGTAGGAGAAGAATAAATGTAACAAGATGGGATTGGGAGGGAGACAAACCATAAGTGACTCTTAATCTCACAAAACAAATTGAGGGTTTGGGAGGGGTTGGGAGGGGGGGTGGGGTTATGGATATTGGGGAGGGTATGTGCTATGGTGAGTGCTGTGAAGTGTGTAAACCTGGCGATTCGCAGACCTGTACCCCTGGGAATAAAAATATATTATATGTTTAAAAAAAATAAAAAATTTTAAATTAAAAAAAAAAAAAAAAAGCATGAGCCTGTTTGGGGAACCCTCAGGGAGGGTCCTCTATGGGCTCAGCTGGGGCCAAAGGGAGAGGACAAGTGTCATGGAAGATGCTGGGAGTGGGGGCAGGGGCATTAAACTCACAGGGTGTGGCAGGAGAGGGCACCTTCCCTATGTCGGTTCCTCAGATAAGGTCACTGAAGATCCTAAAACACTTTCACCGTCATTATATCATCTCATCTGTGCATAGACCATAGTTTTATTTTTTTAAAGATTTTATTTATTTGGCACAGAGAGAGTGAGCGAGCAGGGGGTAGGGGCAGTGGGAAAGGGAGGAGCAGGCTCCCCGTTGAGCAGGGAGCCCAAAAAGAGGTTCCATTCCAGGACCTTGGGATCATGACCTGAGCCGAAGGCCGATGGCCAATCGACTGAGCCACCCAAGTGCCCCTAGCCCATAGCTTCTTGAGGGCAGGGCTGCTGTTCATAGGTCTTATAGTTCTTGACATGCCTGACACAGATGTTGGCCCAGAGCTGCGTGAATGATCAGCTGAGCTGGGCATAATGGCAGGTGTGCAGAGATAGGAATCCCAGATTTCTGCCATGGCTCTAGAGTCTAAGAACCATGTTCTTAATTATAAATTTTATCAGCATAGAGCTTTAGTTGTTTTTTTTTGTTTTCTAAGATTTTATTTATTAGGGAGAGAGAGAGAGAGAGAATGGGCAGGGGGAGCGGCAGAGGGAGAACCAGACTCCTCCCCGCTGAGCAGGGAGCCCGGTGTAGGGCTTGATCCCAGGACCAAAGGCTGATGCTCCACTGACTGAGCCAGTCAGGTGCCCCGAGCGTTAGCATTTCTTTGTTTCTTTCTTCTTCTTTTTTTTTTTTTTTTAGATTTTATTTATTTATTTGACAGAGATCACAAGTAGGCAGAGAGGCAGGCAGAGAGAGAGGAAGGGAAGCAGGCTCCCTGCGGAGCAGAGAGCTTCAGGGAGTAGGTCAAAGGTATGGGAACAAAGAAACAAAGAAACAAAGCAGGAGGTGTAAGAAGGGTGTGTTTTCCTCAGGAGATTATCACTGCCAGGATTTATGATGTCTGGCCACTCCTCTTCCACGGAGGGGGCTTGAGGGCAGATGCTGGGCCGGGATCTGGTGGAGTCTGAGAGACGCAGCTTTGTCCCTGGGGAGAGAGGATCCCTCAGTGTGCGGCCTCACTGGGAGCCCAGGGGTGCTGAGAAAGCCCTGACACTTTCACTTGGGTGACTCATGAGCCCAGGTGGGGCTGGGGAGAAAGTGGCCAAGTGAAGACTGTGCTTGTTCTGGGCTGATAGGCCTCCCCAAGAATGACAGGCAGAGAGTCCCTTCCATGGGACTTTTAAAGAATATAAACAATAAACATTCCCCTCTACGCAAACACTCAAGCAAACAAAAGCTGGGGCTTCTCATTGTCCAATTGTCCCTCTGGTCTGGACCCAAGGCAGCAGTCTGGACATTGCCCTTTCTCGGATTAATCTGGAATAACTCCCCCTGTGTCCTCTCTTACCCTCATCCCTCCAACATTGTCCAGAATGTAGAGCCTCAACACTTGACATTACGGGTTGGAGACATTCTTGGTTGTGGAGGAGGGGGGTCTCTGTACACTGTACGGTGTTTCCAGCACCCCTGGCTCTACCCGCTGGATGCCAGTAGCACGTTGTGAGTGATGATCCCTAAAAATGTCTGTGGACACTGCCAGGTATCCCGTGGGGGCACACAACGGCCCCCACATGAGTAGGACTGATGCACAGTGTAGATACTTAAAGCCTTTAATACCATTGTCAAAGTTTCAAAGTTTACACGAATGTCCTGGTTTTGATTCAAGATAGCCAACGGTACGTTGAATGGGGTCTAGCCAATGGTGTTCAGCAAACTGTGTATGGAATGTGGCATGATAAGAGCAGCTTCCTGGTTCCGCAGCCTAGGGCGGGCGAATTGTCCTTCTGGAGGCTTCTAATCTCTAACCAAAGTACCGCAGAACAGCAGAGGCTGCTGCTGGCTGCCAGCAGGCCCCACAGTTACAGGTGATGAAATGCCTGCCAGAGCTGGGAGTTTTTGGAGAAAGTGGCAGTGTGGTAAGGGATTTGCAGCATTATATTGTTACCTTCCCTTTATTAGAAGCTTCACGAAATCAAGCTGTTGGTCTAGCAGCTTACCGAGATTGTACAGGCGAGATCTCATTGAAAAACCTGATTTCAAATATTCTGTCCCATCGTTCCCATACAACTTTGAAATATCCCAACTTCGAAGGAATCCCAAAGTGGTGTTTTTCAGCCGGCCTCCCACCCCCAGGGGCAACACGAGAGGCCTTTGCTGGACCTTGTGCGTTGCTTTTGGTATCCTTCCGTGTGAGGTACAATCTAGCAGTGAGGCAGGGGCCCTGCTGGCCTCCTGTGCCAAGGTACCACAGGACGTGGATTGTAAATGGGCAAAAGGCACATCCTTGCGTCCTCAAAGACCCATGACAGGCCCTGTGCGTTGTAAACATTCCTTATGTTATAGACATTCTTGCCTTAAATGGTTCATGAGTGAAGGGAAAAAACTTTACTACGAGATAAGAACTTAGATTCTGGTCCCAAATTTGACATTTCCCCTCTCTGGGTCTCACTTGTCGTATGTGTCACAGGATAGAGCTGGACCAGGTGATTTCTGAGTCTACTTCTAGCTCCGACCTCCTCTCATTCTGGTAATGTCCATGATGCTTAAACAGCTCTCAACTCTCATATATGGCGGGCGTGGAGAAAGCAATACAAGCAGATGGCGTCCTCTAAGAGCACACAACCTGAGTGCAGAAAACATCAAGGATTTAGGGCCAGATTCCGGGGGTCTGGATCTTTATGAGCTGTGTGATCTTTCCAGAGTTATTTAAGCATGCTCTTTCACCATCTATAAAATGAACATAATCACAATACTTAGTCACAGAATGAATAATGTTCCTAGAACAATGCCTGCCATGTAATAAATTCTCATTATCTATTAGTTATTAATCTTATTACAATACACTGTGAGCAACATCATGGTAAAAACACAAACAAAATGCTAGGGAGGACTAAGTGAGGAACGCTACCCAAGCCAATCCAGAAAGAATAGCCTGTGTGCAACTCTGTAGCTCCAACCAAGGAAAAGACTCAGAAACCCGGGAACAACCAAGCCAACCCAGTTCCCCAGCATTCCGTATGGTTTGCCTGAGCCAGCCGGATGTTGTCCAGAGGTGGGGAAGTTTGGTTCCCCGCTGTGTCCTCCCCAGGCTCTCTTTGGGTCACTCCAGACTCATGGAGCTGGAAACAGATGCTTTCAGGGAACAATCAGCTGTATGTTGAAATAATGGAATTTCCTAGCATTTTAATTGTTTATGGTGAACAAATGACCAGTGATTCAGAGAAATGATATCTACTACTGGTGCTGAGCAAAAACCTGAAGTTTCTGTTCAGTCTTAGTGAAGGCAAAGTCATAACTGTCTTTCACACCTAGGCACAACTCAAACACATCAAGTCTGAGGAATTGACAGAGCTGACCCTAATGGCAGGTCACCAACAGACATGCTGGTCCCGGAGAAGGGGCATGGGCACCTCAGGTAATGAATAAATCCTAAATTTCTCTTGGCTTTGGGCTTTCTTTTGGCTCTTCACTGAATGCAACTATTAAGTGTCAAGACAATTAATAGGGAAAAGGACAGTCTTGTCAACAAATGGTGCTGGGACAACTGAATAGCAGGTGTGACAGAATGACATTGGATCCTACCTCACACCATATACAAGAATTAAATTGGACCAGTGGTCTAAATTATGAGCTAAAACTATAAAACTCTTAGAATAAAACATAGGAGTAAATCTTTGTGACTTTGGAGGAGGCAATGGTTTCTTCAGTGTGACACCAGAAACACAAGTGATACGAGAAAAAATAGAGAAATTGGACCTTACCGAAATTTAACACTGTTGTGCTTCAATGGGATAAAATTTAACTGTAAAAAAAGGAATGAAGTGCTGCTAAATGTAAAAAGCCAGACAGAAAAGGCCACATATTATACAATTCCATTTCTCTATAATGTTCAGAATAGGTCAAAAGAGACAGAAAGTAGATTGGCAGGTTGCAGAGGCTGGGGGGTGGCGGGGGTGTTGAGTGACTGTTAGTGGATACACATTTTCTTTTAAGGCTGATGAAAATCATCTGGAATTTGGTGGTGGGGCTGGTTGCACAACCTGGCAAATATCCTAAAAATTGCTGAATTGTACACTTTAGAAGGGTGAATTTTATGCTATGTGAATTATACTGCAAAAAAAAAAAAAATGTGGCTGTCAAGTGAGAGCTTTCCCCTTGCCCGCCATACCTTTCCACTCTTTCCTTAGTCTTTTTTCATCTGCATTACCTCAAGCCAAGTGTATCTATTCGTTTGTATTCGTCTATTTGCAGCTGATTATCTTTAATATAGCAGAAATTTATTTTGTCCTTGTTCTATGTCTTCATGTTAAATTAACTCATCTCGGGGCACCTGCTGGCTCAGTCCACAGAGCACATAACTTCTGATCTCAGGCTCGTGAGTTCAAGCCCCACATTGGGCATAGAGCTTACTTAAAAAAAAAAAAAAGCTCAATTTTTCTATCCTTACAAAATCTTGAACATGTGATGCTGGCATATGCAAGTGATCTCCTCAAGTTACATAACATCTATAAATGTGACAAATGTATATCTTTCACTAAGACATTGATTACAAAGTATTGAATAAAAATTGGTCATCAGCAGAAGGAGGCATTTTATCTTAATAAAATGTATCTTGGAAATTAAAACAACCTTATGGTATGTATGAGAATAATTCTTGTATCTGGAGTGGCTGACAGAGTTTAAGTCTGTGTTAATGATTTCTGTTGACTCTCGCTCGTGGCACCGTATTTCCTCATGTATTTTAAATTTTGGATTGTAAAAGCATGTTTTGCAAGGTTGCATCTGTGAGATTTTTGTGTGGTGTCTGGACAGCAGTGTTGCATTTGAATCTCATGGTGCTTTCAGCCTGAGATTTTAATCTCTTACCAGAGGTAAGGTGGGGGCTTACTGGATCATACAGATAATATAAACTTGAATGCTGAGTCTAGATAAAGACAGAGCCCTCATATAAATTATCAGGGGACATGCTTCCTATCCAGAGCCCTGGACAAGATAGATAAGCTACCATATTATCTCTCTTTGCAAGAGAGCAAATTCTTTTCCTGTCACTCTTTTTTTTTTCTTTTTCTTTTTCTTCTTCTTCTTTTTTTTTTTTTAAGTAGGCTCCGTACCCAAAATGGGGTTCAAGGTGGGGCTTGAACTCACAAGTCTGAGATCAAAACCTGAGCTGAGATCAAGAGTCAGATGCTTAACTGACTGAGCCACCCAGGGAACCCCTTTCCTATCACCTTTTTATCAAGGGTATAAGCCTTACAAATTCTTGGCTCTGTGTAGGAATTACAACTCTGGTACAGGCTTGCCTCAGACCCAGTGTCTGTCCCTGCTGTGGCCTTTAACCTGAAGCTCTTTGGGTACCAAGACTGGCCACCCTCCCATCCCACCTCCACTCAAAACAGAGCAGCCACAGTATTGGCCTGCTTCCTCCCTTGGTTTCTGTTTTCTCCTTTTTCTTTTTGGTTCTTTAGTAAAAGCTCAGTTAATACAATTGAAAGATATTCATTATCTTTTATCTAGCATTTCTAGGTGTTTTTACAGCAGGAAGGCCTGATGCCATTTATAATAAATATACATTTGGTCTTTATCCGTGGTTCCTGGCTCACAGCTCCCAAACCCTTGGAATTTCCTGAGCAACAAGAGCAATGGGAGCTTCTTTTATCAAATATTCCCTTTGTCCTCAGTTCCTGAAGTCACTTTAGAGCCATAAAAGTGACATGGCTTGTCTTATTATTCATAAAAAGGCCTTTCCTGGGGGCGCCTGGGTAGGCAGTCAGTTAAGTCTGACTCTTGGTTTTGGCTCAGATTGTGATCTCAGGGTCTAGATCTGAAGCCCTGTGTCAGGCTCCGTGCTCAGTGAGGAGCCTGCTTCTCTCCCTCTCTCTCTGCCCGTCCCCCAGTTCATGTGCCTATGTTCTCTCTCTCCCCCCATCCTCTCTCTCTCAAATAAATAAATAAATCTTAAAAAAATTCTTTCCCACCACAGCTGGGTTAATGTTCATGAGAGGACTTTTAGAAAGATCCTAAAGGCGGGGTGCTGGTTGCCAGGGGCACCATCCAGGAATAGAGGGGTGGAACTTTCAGTCCCATCCCCTGACTCCTACAGAGGGGTGGAGGTGCGGGAGGTTGAGTCAATCACCAATGGCCAATGATTTAATCAACAATCTTACGTAATGAAACCTCCATGAAATCTAAAAGGAGGGGGTTGGATGGGCACCCTGGGGACTCAGTTATACATCTCATTCTTGGTTTGGGCTCAGATCTAGATCTCACAGTTGGGGAATCAAGCCCCACTTAGGGCTCTGTGCTCAGCGTGGAGTCTGCTAGAGATTCTCTCTTCCTCTCCCTCCCTCCCTCTCTCTCTCAAATAAATAAAATCTTTAAAAGGAGGGGGTTGGAGAGCTTTCAGGTTGGTGAGCCAGAATGCTGCCCCATGCCACCAGGCCGGCCCCCAAACGCCAGGGGGACAAAAGTTCCTTTGTCTGCTACCTTGCCCCAGGTATCTCTTCATCCGGCTGCTGATTCATAACCTTTTCTATTGTTTGTAATAAGCTGGTCATCTAGTGAGTAATGGGTTTCCTGAGTTCTCTGAGCCATTCTAGCAAATCAGTTGAACTCAAGGAGGAGGTCATGAAAGCCTCTGATTTATGGCCTGCCAGTCAAGGAGCATAGGTAACAACCTGGTCTTGCAATTGGCTTCTGAGGTGGAGGGTGGTTTTGTAGGACTGACTCCTTAACCTGTGGGATCTGATGCTGGGTAGACAGAGTCAGAATTGAGTTGAATCCTAGACACCCAACTGGTGTCAGAGCATTGTTTCGGGGTGTGGAGAACCACCTCCCATGTTGGAATTGGGTACAGAACCCTTAGAAGTTTTCTAAGTTTTCAAGTCTGCTGCACAACCAGAAATGCATGTTCCTATGGCACAATTTCTCCCTATCGACCTGGCCAAGATAACAAGGGTGTAAGCGAGGATGAGGGAAGGTCTCACATGCTACTGGTGGAAGTTGAAGCTGCTACGTCAATTCCCAAGGGAATCTGGCAACAGTAATTTCATCTCTGGGAATTTACCCTATTGAAAGCATCATGGATATGCATAAAGTTTCAGCTTGAAGGATGTTTGTGTCAGTGTAGTATTTCCAAAAATTATCAACTGTTTAAATATTCCAGGCAAGAGGAAGAAAAAAGAAGAAGGGGAAGCATTTATGTCAGGAAAGGAAAACTTTCTGAGAAATTCCCAGCAGATAAGGGCCTAGGGCTCCAGGGACCAACCACATCTCCTGGCCATCCCTTGTTATGAGGGAAACTGGGAAAGGTAGGATTTTTATTTGTGTACAAAATCAAAGTATTCTTAATAAGAAAGAAGGGAGGAATGGATACTCTAGTGTTCTTCAATCCGTCCATCTGTTCATCTATCTGTCCATTTGTCCATCCACTCATCCATCCATCTGTCCACCCACTCTATCATCCGTCTATCTATCATCCATCCATCTATCTATCATCTGTCTGCACCTGGAAGGATAGACATAAATTCATCAGAGTATATTCCTAGTTGGTAGAATTTTATTTATTTATTTGTCAGAGAAAGAGAGCGTACAAGCTGGGGTAGCTGCAGGGAGAGGGAGAAAGAGGGCTCCCTGCTGAGCAAGAAGTCTGATGCATGACTCGATCCCAGGACCCTGAGATCATGACCCAAGCAAAAGAAAGGCACTTAACTGAACCACTGAGGAGTCCCAAGTCGGTAGAGTTTTAAAGGTGATTTTTCCTTTATTTTTGTATATTTGTATATTTTTCTATATTCTACTTTCAGTGAAGATGTATTATTTTTTAAAAAAGATTTTATTTGTTTATTTGAAGGAGACAGAGATCACAAGTAAGCAGAGAGGCAGGCAGAGAGGGGGAAGCAGCTCCCCACTGAGCAGAGAGCCCAATGTGGGGCTTGATCCCAGGACCCTGAGATCATGACCCGGGCTGAAGGCAGAGGCTTAACCCATTGAGCCACCCAGGTGCCCCAAAGATGTATTGTTTTTATAAAAGGAAAAAGTCATTTAAAAGAGTTGACAGTCGAGGATGGGACGGCACATGGTAGAATGGTACCCAAACCAGGTTTGGTGCCAGAGAAGCTGTGAGAAACAGAGAACCAAAATATCTCAAGAAGAGAGTTTATGGAGACAGCAACTGTGGTTTGTAGGGCATTCTGGTTGTTCTTGGTGGGCTGTTGTTGAATTTAGGGAGAGTCAAAATATTGCCTGATGTCTTTTTTTTTTTTTTTTAAAGATTTTATTTATTTATTTGAGAGAGAGAGAGAGTGTGCTCAGAGGTGCACAAAAGCCAGTGGAAGGGAGGGAGGGAGAGAACAAGGTTGGTGGGGAGAGAAGAATAGGGGAAGGAGAAGGACAAGCAGACTCTGTGCTGAGCACAGAGCCAGACACAGGGCTTAGATCAAGACCTAAGCTGAAACCAAGAGTCAGATGCTTAATCGACTGAGCCACCCAGGTGCCCCAAAATATTGTCTGATGTCTTAAAGATGCTGCCTAACCTATGTGGAATTTATAGAACAGAAGGTAGCACTCTGCCACTGCTACAGGCTGCCCACTTATGAAGCTAAAACATCTTGTTATGCGTAGATTTTGCTAACACCCAGGTGGCCGTCTGACACTGCGTATGGCTCCTCATCTCAGCTCATGAGTTGGTTCACACTGTTCCAAGACCTCCTTACTGTGGTGTTCAGCCTCAGAAGACACACCAGAAGTGCCCTCCCCAAGAGAAGAAGGCCATATGGCTGTTAGCATCATAGCAACTGCTTGGTCTTGGACTTCTCTGGCCCCAGAAGGACAAACAAAATGTGCCGGGGACTCAGAGAAGCACCGTTCACCCCCTTTACCTGCGATGAAGCGGAGGATGACAGAACCATTGACTAAGTTTGCTGTATTTCATCACCCAGTCCTGAAAACCACTTCACAAGGTGGGCACATATGAATAAGAAAACCAAGGCTCAGGCTGGTTAAGTAACTTGTCTAAGATCCCACAGCCAAGAAAGTAGAAGAGAATGACAACAGGTTGTCTGGACCTGGAGTCCATGTTCACGATCATTACGTCCTCCTACTCATGACATGACCAGCCACCTGGTTTGCTCTGGACAGTCCTGGCTTCAGCATTTAAGCCCCCCATCTTGAGCAGCCCTTCCGTCTCAGGCAAACCCAGATGGTGGGTCACCTGGGCTGCTCTCCTTTCTCTCCTCCAATCCAAACCCTATCAGTTTGAAGCCCACTCTTCATCTTCCCTCTTTTCTGAAGGCCTTCCTGACCTCCACTGAGCCCTGAGTGTGTGTTCTTCACGCGTGGATGCCTTCAGTGCCCACCTGGCTGCTGTCAAGGCTGGCTGTTTTCTATAGTGCTTAGGGCACCAATGGACACATAATTAATACCAAAGGAAAAAAATTCTAGTGGAATTAATGAGTGCATGAACTATTAACATCACCTAAAGCAAAGACTTGCAGAGCATTTGTTATGAGTCAGGCATGGTTAGGTGCTGTGGGAAATGAATAAGTGATTCTAATTACATAAATAGTGAATTAATGCAAATAACTGAATTACGTACTGGGATAGGGGCCTGTGCTGTTGGTGATGTCAATGAAGATTAATAAGGGATGTTGCATCACAGGCTTGATGTCTGGAAAAACACCAGTGCGACCGAGAGCAGCAACGCCACTCTGCTTCAGTAGGTCCTCTAGCCTCTAAACTTTCTCACTCACATGATCTCATTCCTCTGACTCCAAGCAGGCATGGGAGATAAGCAAAGGAGACCTGCAAAGCCCCATTTTATAGGCAAGAAAAGCGAGTCAGAAAGCCACAGCCTGTGATCTAAGTCCACAATTAAACAGTGGAGTTTTTCCAGGCCATGCAAAGCACACTGTTGTGTTCCATGGTCTGCGTAACTTTCTAAATACTTGAATTCCAGGGCAATGTTTAAAGACTGGGAGATTTCACATAAGAATCTGGATTTCTGGGGCGCCTGGGTGGCTCAGTGGGTTAAAGCCTCTGCCTACGGCTCGGGTCATGGTCCCAGAGTTCTGGGATCGAGCCCCAAATCAGGCTCTCTGCTCAGCAGGGAGCCTGCTTCCTCCCCTCTCTCTCTGCCTGCCTCTCTGCCTACTTGTGATCTCTGTCTGTGAAATTAATGAATAAAATCTTAAAAAAAAAAGAAAAAAGAGTAATTAAAAAAAAAGAACCTGGATTTCTGGTTTGTTTGTTTTTAAATTTTTAAAAATTTTTAAAAAATATTTTTATGTTTATAAAAAACATATATATATTGTATTATTAAACATACATAAAATTTATTATTAGCCCCAGGGATACAGGTCTGTGAATCGCCAGGTTTACACATTTCACAGCACTCACCATAGCACATATCCTCCCCAATGTCCATAACCACACCACCCTCTCCCTACCCGCCTCCCCCTAGCAACCCTCAGTTTGTTTTGTGAGATTAAGAGTCTCTTATGGTTTGTCTCCCTCCCAATCCCATCTTGTTTTATTTATTCTTTTCCAACATCACAATTCCAGACTTCAAGCTCTATTACAAAGCTGTCATCATCAAGACAGTATGGTACTGGCACAAAAACATACACGTAGATCAATGGAACAAAATAAAGAGCGCAGAAATAGACCCTCAACTCTACGGTCAACTAATCTTCGACAAAGGTGGTGTGTTCTGACAAATGAAAGATGGGATATCCCTCAGTTCTCAGCAATGGCTGTCGCTTTGGATGAGGCATTGACTCTCCAGTTCTTTCACTTCCAGGACCTTCTAGGCTTATGCCAAGGCCATTGAGGCATCAAAACAAAAAGACCGGACAGTAAGGACGGTATCTCCAGTGCAAGAAGTCTGTAGTTACAAGTAGCCTCAGTGTCTCCAACAGTACTGTCCTCCCTGGGGTTGTTCCAAACAATCAAGGACACATATGGGACTGGCCACATCTACCCAGGCCTCGGGCACACCTTTCTCCTCCAGGAATCTAGCAGCTGTCCTTGACTTCTGCCTCGCTGTTGTCACAGTTTCCCTCTGTCATCTAATTGGCAAAGTCATAAGCTGAACTTCTGATTTTCTTTCCCAGTTAGCATTCTCCATCAGTAAATGGCAACTTCATTTGTATATTTGTTCTGGCCCAAACCATGGAGTCCATTCTTGCGTGTTTCATATCCCACCTCAGCAAACCTTGGCTCTGCCTTAGAAATAAATCCTGGAACTGCCTACTTCTTCTGTGCTCCAGCAGACCACCCTGAGCCTGCTTGGACCACTTAGTATCCTCGTCATTGTTCTTCCTGATTCCACCACTACCCTGCTGCTGTCTTTTCTCAAAAGTGGCCACTTCATTAAATTATAAGCAAGATCATATTCCTCTGTTCAAATCCCTCTGGAGTTTGCCAATGGAGTAAATCTCCACTGCAAAGTTCCTTAACGTGGCTCCCGGCTACTCTCTACCTTCATCTCCACCTTTCTCCTCCCTGTTTATTCTGTGGTAGCCATACTGCTTCCTGTGCCCACCCCACTGATCTTTGAACACAACAAGCACATTACTGCCCAGCATCTTTGTACTTGCTGGTGGTTTCAATTATGTAAAGCAGTATAACAGATCACCCAACACTTAGTGGCTTTGAACAGTAACAATCATCCATTATCTCTTGGGATTCTGAGATGGAAACCAGGAGCAGCTTATCTGGTGGTTCTGGCTTATGCTATTTCATGAGGCTACCGTCAGATGTTGGCAAGGACAAGTCATCTGAAGTTGAGTGGGTTGGGGGGAATCTACTTCGCAGGGGCCTCACCCACATGGCTGGCCAGTTAGTGCTGGCTGTTGGCGAGAGGTCTCTCAGTTCCTTATCACGTGGACCTCTCCACAGGTTTGTAAGATGTCTTGAGGACACGAAGGTTGGATCCCTTCAGAGTGGCATAGCCAAGAGAGGAAGGTAGAAGCTACAGAGCCTCCTGTGGCAGCCTCGGACAGTCACACACTATCACTTCTGCTGTGTTCGGCTGGTCCCGCAGAGCTGCATAGGGGTGGGCGCCCAGGAGGCCGAGATCACTGGCGGCATCTTGGAGGCTGCCATGACGCCAGTGTCTCTAGCTGTTGTGCTCTTCCTTCAGTAACTCCAGGGCTAACTTCCGTGTTCCCTTAAGATCTTTGTCCATAATAGTCCTTATCAGAGAGGTCTTTACAGACCACCCCTTATAAAATTACACCCCCTCCCCTTGACATTCTTATCCTGCTTTGCTTCTCTTCACAGCACTTATGATACCCAAAATGTTTTGTTAGGTCTAGTGTTTGTCTCTTGACAGTAGAATGAACCCCCAGAATGGACACCAGTGTGTGGTGCATGGAAAGTACTTGATATTCTTCAAACTAATGAATAACCTCTAATGCATTAAATATTTGTTGAAAGAAGGAAATCTTACCTCTTTAAATATACTTCCTCACTTCACATCAGGGTACACACGATCAGCGTGGTTTAGCACTATTGATCTTGACCTTGATCACCTGGCCGAGGTGGGTTTGTCTGGTTTCTCCACTGTAAAGGCCCCAGGTTTTCCCCTTTCCCATTCTGCCCCCATCGGAAGGAGCTCACTGTGAGTTGCTCATACTTCAGGGTGGGGGAGTTATGCTCCCCTCCCTGAGGATGGATGGTCTGCATAATTTATTTGGAATTCTTCTGTCAAGATTTGTCTCTTCTTCCTCATTTACTTATTCAATTTTTTTTATCAGCATGGATTCATAGATATGTATTTTATACTTTGGGTTATAATCCAATGATAGTTGATTTTATTGCTCAAACTGCTTCAGCTCTGGCCATAGAGAGCTCTTTCCGTTGACTTCTGTATTCCTTGGACATATTCCTATGCACGTGCGTGGGGTTTGTTTTGTTTGTTTTTGTGTTTTATTTATTTTTCTTTTTAACATTTCCTTATTTTTTGGCACTGCAAGATGCTCTAGGCTCCTCTTGTTTATTTCTTGCCCCAGGCATAATGTCTCCAAAGAGCTCTGGTTCCTTTTACTGGAGTATAGTTATTAGAAACGAAGACGTGCGAGTGTCCTTCGAAGGCTCCTACCATTTCCTCAGGCCTAGTTCTTGCTAGACCACCGGCTCCCTTAGTGGTGCCCTGACCACCACCCACGGTATTGCTTCTACATTTGCTCTGTCCACCCTTCTCGTTCCTCCCTCAGCAGGCAGCAGCCTTCTACGTCATACATCTGAGTGCGTAGAGAATTTATCAGACGCCATTGCTCTCAGGTTGAGGTTGGAACTGCTCTGCACGGTGTCAGACTCCCTTTCTGACCTGGCTCCTACCTACCTCCTGGCCTTGTATCTTCCCGTCGCCACAACCTGGAGGCTGCATCCAGGCCAACCAGAACTTGCTTTCATCTCTATGTCTTTACTCTCTTCCCCACAGGATTTTCCCATGACTGGGAGACAAACCCTTAGCCCAGGAAGTGTTTGGTACTATTAAAGCATCTCTCTGTCTTTTCTTTTGTTTGGAATTGAAATATAAAAGGCCCCTATGATATGAAAAGCAAATATTTGGTCTTTTCCCCTGGCTCCTGGCACCCAGCTCCTAAATCCCTTGGAATTTCCCGGGTAATAGGATTGTCTTTTGTTCTAATCAGGCCACTCTTGGTGGGCCCCTAGGTAGCTTCAGGATCAGGGCTGGTCACCAGAAAAACCCAGGCATGATTAGAGGGTTGGAACTTTAAGCGCCGTGCCACCTTGCAACCTCTAGGGAGGAAAGAGGGCCAGGAGATTGAATGAATAACTAATGGTCAGTGATTAACTCAATCATGGCTATGTAATGAAACTTCCATAAAAACCCACAAACGGGGTGCCTGACTGGTTCAGTCAGTGGAGTGTGTCACGGATCCTGGGCTTGTAAGTTTGAGCCCCACATTAGGTGTAGAGATTACTTTAAAAAATAAAAGCTTAAAAAAACCCCAAACCCATAAACAGTGGGATCTGAAGGGCTTTTGGGTTGGTTACATGGTAACACACCATGGTGCTGGGGGTAATGTGCCCAGAAAGGGGGTGCTGGAAGCTCCCATTCCTCGCGAGCCCTACTCATCTCTTCTATTTGGCTGTAATAACCTTTATAGGAAACCAGTCAATGTAAGTAAATTGATTTCCTGAGCTCTGTGTTCTGTTCTAGCAAATTACCGAAACCAAGGAGGGGGTCATAAGGACTCCTGATTCACAGCTGCTCCGTCAGAGGCATAGGTGACAACGTGGGATTGGGGGCAGTCTTGTAGGACCACGTTCCTTAACCTGCGAGGTCTGTGCTAACTCCGGTAGTCTGTGCCAGAACTGGAATTGAATTGTAGGCCACCCAGCTGCTGTCTCAGGAGCTGGAGAATCAGATGATATGGGGAAAACTCCCACATATTTGTTTCCAGAAGTGTTGAAAGTAAAAACGGTTCACCGCCCTGCTGCTAGTTTGCTGTGGTCCAAACTCCGTGATATGGTCTAGAAATGTGTGTGTGCATGTATGTGATTGTGTGCACGTGTGTGTGCATGTGTATGTGAGGCATGTGTGCATGCGTGCGGTGGGCACGGGGCTGAGCTGGTCTTGCCTTTTACTGCCCTGGACTTGTGTCTCATGAAGGGAGACACTTGTAATCCTTATGGTGTCAGCATCTGGGCACGCCCTTGCAAACAGAGGAGATTGTCAAGTATTTGTTTCTTAAATCATTAGCAGGATGAATAGCTAAACCACAACAACAAAAAAATGATTAAATGTAAGGATGGGTAAATGAACAGATAGACGAACTGGTTGTCTCTTTCTTATTTGCCCTCTGGGTCAAGAGTGGTTTCCAGATACTGACATTTTTTTTTTTTAAGATTTTATTTATTTACTTGACAGAGAGATACAGCGAGAAAGGGAACACAAGCAGGGGAAGTGGGAGAGGGAGAAGCAGGCTTTCCGCTGAGTAGGGAGCCTACTTGGGGCTCGATCCCGGGACCAGGGGATCATGACCTGAGCTGAAGGCAGATGCATAACGACTGAGCCACCCAAAAGCCCCTCCAGATACTGACATTTTGGACACTGTTCAGGACTGAAGGGAATTTTGAACACCACAGTAGTCCACTGGGCACATACATGGACACGAACACTCGTGCACTGGTGGGCACCAGCTCTCCTTTCTCCACGGTATACCAGTGGGGAAAGTGGAGTGCAGCGTGTGAGAAGCCTGCGTTAAGCTCATGCCTGGGGGGGGGGGGGTGCTTCTTGGGAAAATGAGGTTTTCTTTGTGGCTTAATTAGAAGCAGTGCCTTCAAAGGCCATACAACTCCTCAGATGCTTATTTCCAGCTCACCAGGCATATGGGAGGACTGGGTGGGACTTTGAGGAGGACTGAGGTGGGACTTTGAGTGCTGGGATCTGAACAGGTGGAGAGGAATGTGAGGGAGGCTGGGGGAGACGGTGGAGAAGGGTCCCAACAGGGGCGGGAGGCAGGAAGGTGGGGTCTTGGGCCCTTTAGGAAAAGGCCTTTAATGCCAGGTGAGGAGCTGAAGTTTCTGCTAGAGAATTCTTTTATTTTTTTTTTAAAGATTTATTTATTTATTTCAGTGCCTGAGATCATGACCTGAGCCAAAATCAAGAGTCAGAAGCCTAAATGACTGAGACACTCAGCCACCTCCTCCCCAGAGAACTCTTTTAAAACAGATCATCAACAAAGAAATACACCGTTATTTTTTATTTTAAAGTAATAAATATTAATTGCAAAAATATCGAATGCGGGGCGCCTGGGTGGCTCAGTGGGTTAAGCCGCTGCCTTCGGCTCAGGTCATGATCTCGGAGTCCTGGGATCGAGCCCCGCATCGCATCGGGCTCTCTGCTCAGCAGGGAGCCTGCTTCCTCCTCTCTCTCTGCCTGCCTCTCTGCCTGCTTGTGATCTCTCTCTGTCAAATAAATAAATAAAATCTTTAAAAAAAAATAAAAAAAAATCGAATGCTATGGGAACGAATAAAGACAAAAAAAATCACACGTCAGCGCATCACCCAGAAAAAGCGATCGTTAACCATTTGGTGTTTTTCCCTCCAGTAATTTTTAGATGCAGTCATATGTGTATGGTGGTTTATGACTTATTTTTAAAATGTAATTAATAATTAAAAAAGAAAAACAAAAAAATTAAAAAAAATAAAATGTAATCAACATACACAAGAAACAACAGGAGTTGGCGAGGATGTGGAGAGAAAGGAACCGTCTGGCGCTGTTGGTGGGAATGCGAAGTCATGCAAACAGTGTGGCATTTCCTCAAAGCTAAAAATAGAGCCACCCTACCATCCAGTAATTGTCCTACTGGGTATTTACCTGAAAAATACAAAAACACTAATTCAAAGGGATACACGCTTTGTTTATAGCAGCATTATTTACAATAGCCAAACGACGGTGACTGCCCAAGTGTCCAGCGATAGGCGAATGGAAAGGAAGATGTGGGATATGCACGATATACGGTGGGATATCGTTCAGCCATAAAAAAAGAATGAAATTTCGCCAAGCGCGACAGCGTGGATGGAGCCAGAGGTATAACGCTGAGTGAAATAAGTCAGTCAGAGAAAGACAAATACCATATGGTTTTTCTCCTATGTGGAATTTAAGAAACAAAACAAATAAAAAGGAGAGAGAGAGAGAAGTAAACCAAGAACAGTGTGTTAACTACAGAGAATGGACTGATGGTTATTAGCGGGGAGGGGGATTGAGGGATGGGGGAAAAGGTGATGGGGACTAAGGAGAGCACTTGTTTTGTTTCATTTTAAAAAATATTTTATTTATTTATTTGACAGAGAGAGACGCAGTGAGAGAAGGAACACAAGTAGGGGGAGTGGGAGAGGGAGAAACAGGCTTCCCGCTGAGCAGGGAGCCCGATGCTGGGCTTGATCCCAGAACAGTGGGATCATGACCTGAGCTAAAGGCAGACGCCGAATGACTGAGTCACCCTGGCGCCCCTAAGGAGAGCACTTGTGACAAGCACTGGGGGATATATGGGAATGGTGAGTCACTATATCATACACCTGAAATTAATGTAACATGGTATGTTAACTAACTGGAATTAAAATAAAAACTTTTAAAAAAAGACATGGATGTGTTATTTTTTAAAAAAATAATACATTGTGAGCATTTCCTATGAAGCAAACGATCTTTTAAAACGTGATTTTTAAAGGCTGCATAGTATTCTGTCTATAATTTATTTAAACAATGTCTTATTAGTGGTATCTGATTTTTGTAAATTTTTCAAACTATAAATGATGCCCAATGGCATTCTTATATATGCACATCTATGTGCACCTCTGATTATCTCAAGGATAAATTTCCAGATACAAATCAAAACCACAATGAGAAAAAAAAAAATGCCACAATGAGATACCACCTCACACCAGTCAGAATGGCTAAAATTAACAAGTCAGGAAATGACAGATGCTGGCCAGGATGCAGAGAAAGGGGAACCCTCCTACACTGTTGGTGGGAATGCAAGCTGGTGTAGCCACTCTGAAAAACAGCATGGAGGTTCCTCAAAAAGTTGAAAATAGAACTACCCTATGACCCAGCAATTGCACTGCTGGGTATTTACCCTAAAAATACAAATGTAGTGATCCGAAGGGGCATGTGTACCCGAATGTTTATAGCAGCAATGTCCACAATAGCCAAACTATGGAAAGAACCTAGATGTCCATCAACAGATGAATGGATAAAGAAGATGTGGTATGTATATACAATGGAATACTATGCAGCCATCAAAGAAATGAAATCTTGCCATTTGCGACCACGTGGATGGAACTAGAGGGTATCATGCTTAGCGAAATAAGTCAGTCAGAGACAGACAATTATCACATGATCTCCCTGATATGAGGAAGTTGAGAGGCAGTATGGGGGGGTTGGGGAGTAGGAAAGGAGTAAATGAAACAAGATGGGATCGGGAGGGAGACGAATCATGAGACTCTTAATCTCACAAAACAAACAGAGGGTTGCCGGGGGAAGGGGGTCGGGAGAGGATGGTTTCATTATGGACATTGGGGAAGGTATGTGCTATGGTGAGTGCTGTGAGGTGTATAAATCTGGCAATTCACAGACCTGTACCCCTGGGGCTAATAATACATTATATGTTAATTAAAAAAATAAAAATAAATAAAAGAATAAATTTCCAGAAACAGAAGTACTGGGTCAAAGCTTCTATTGATTTCAAAGGCCTTTCATACCTCAGGTCCTAGGGAATGACTGCAAGTTTTTGAGAAGAGAGATCTGGTAAAGGTCTTCTTTTCTTTCCATGTTTGCTGATCACTTTCTTCTCTGTGGAATACAATCCGGGGGCGGGTCTCCTGCCTGACCTGCACTCTTTTCCAGGAATGATCCAGTGTCCAGAGTGCCCAGGAAGAGGGGCCCTCCCCTTCCTGTTCCTCCTACACATGTCCCCTCCCCCTTTATCCTCCCCATTCCTGGCCCCACAGATGCCACCTCTCTCCCGCCCTGCTGTTCCCATCCCTGATCACACATGTTCTCCCGACCATCCTCCCTGTCCCTGACCATGACCTGTAGGGCCCAGGGGTGGCCGGGGCTGGGTAGGGGCTGGGGCCTAGGGAGCTGAGGCTGGGTGGGTACGCCATGTGTTTGCTGAGCAGCGCTCTCCCCGCTCACTGATAAGATCCTCCTTCACCCCATATCCTGGGATGGCAGACGCCCTCCCACAATGTCTGTGAATCTCTGGGCTTATGTGTCCTTGAGTCACTCTGGCTCCAAATCTTCCCTTTTTTCTGTCCCTTGTCTTTGACCCTCACCACCTACTCTACCGCCCAGGGACTCTGAGTGTCTTGTCCTAGAAAATGTAACTGGCAATTCAGGGATTTTTTTAAAATTTTTATTTATTTATTTGACAGAGACAGAGAGATCACAAGTAGGTAGAGAGGCAGGCAGAGAGAGAGAGAGGAGGAAGCAGGCTCCCTGCTGAGCAGATAGGCCGATGCTGGGCTCGGTCCCAGGACCCTGAGATCATGACCTGAGCCGAAGGCAGAGGCTTTAACCCACTGAGCCACCCAGGTGCCCCAATTCAGGGATTTTTATATGAGGAGAGTTTTATTGCAGTTTCAGACAGTGATTACATTAAAGCCCAATATTCCTGTCTTTAAAGTCCCCGCCCCCACCCTCCACTCACTTCCATAGTTCCAGCCCCCATAGACCTGCTCCAGCCACCTCTCTCCCATGCTCAACTCTCCCTCCCTCCCTCCCTCCCTCCCTCTCTCTCTCTCTGTCTCCCTCTTTCCCCTCCTGTGTTCTCTCTCCCCCTTCCCCACATGCAGAACAGGCATGTGGAAAAGGATTCCCACGTCACAGAGGCAGCGAATGTCCGTCTGCTCATATGCGGACTGGAGGCAGAGGCCACTGGCTTCCCAGCTCACTCGTGGTCTGAGCTGGCCGAGCTGGCCTCCGTGACAGCTCTGCGGTGTGTGGCCCTCGGAGGCTGCCAGTTCCAGCTTCGATCACTCTCTTGTCCCCCAACCTCGCTCTCCTGTTTCCTTGCCTGCCAAGTGCCCTGTGCACCGGGCAGAGTTGTTTTAAAGATGGGATGAGTAGCGGGTGATGATGATGAATCTTGCAAACTGTGTATAACTTGAGATCTGGTTAGGACTAGTCTTTAAAGAGTCTTTACAGGGGAGGCAAACTACTAAGCCTGAAACAGTAAGAAACCAAAGCCAAGGTCTGGGTAAGAAAGAACTTTAGGAGGATGTAGAGGTGTATTGCACACCGCAAGTTGTGTTTCTTGATGACCTGTTGGGATGTGGGTGGTTAGTAGGGTCCGGGCAGTGTGCCTCGAGGGGTCATGGCCTGGACAGCCCCCAGAGCCAGACCCTCTGCTTCAGACCCTAACATCACCACTCATCAGTCACGTGACCGTGGGTGGGACACTTAGCCTCTTTCCGCCTCCACTCCCTTCCCTGTGACATGGGCCTAATGATACCCATCTCAGAGAAGTAAGTGAATTCATTCATGTGAAGTACTTAAAAGAGTGTCCGGTACTTAATAAGTGCTCAGGAAATGGGCTCTCTCACGATCATCTGACACAGTCGTTCCTGGCCTTGTTCTAACTACTTGTGTGATCTTAGGCAGATGATTTCACACTCCTGTGAGGAGAGGACGTGTTGAACTTCTGGTCCAGTGGGGTTCTCAGCATTGGCACCATTGGTATTTTGGGCCAGATAATCCTTTCCTGTGAGTGGTGGCCCTGCGCACGGCCCAATCACTAGATGCAGGGGCCCAGCTGCCCCGGTTGAGAACACTGGACTAGGAGGAGAGTGCCCGGGCTAGGGGTCCCGACGATGACTTTTGAGGAGTCTGTGAACCTCCTGAATATTGTATATGAATTCGTGTGTGTTGGGGTGTGTGTGTGTGTGTGTGTGCATGTGCGTGCGTGTGCCTGCTTGTGTGAGGCACACGAGTAAGCTCATGAGTGCATTTTTCTCAGGAGAGATCCCCAGTTTTTACTGGTGTGCCAAGGCAGTCTGTGACCCCAAAGAAGCCAAAACCACCAGTCTTGAGCCCCTTCTAGCTCCGAAGTTATGCTAGTCTATGCTCATCTAAAAGGAGGTGATTTTTAGATGAGCACCACGTTCCTCTGGTCCCCATGGGAAGCTCAATGGTTTTTCCCTCCGAGGCTTTCTGATAACCCGTTGCCTCCAACCCCCCTTTCTCCTCCACAAAGCTTCTCCTTACTCTCCCATGTCAGTGACTTCAGGGGCTTTTCCTGGAAAGTCTGAGTGTACTCTCCAAAGAGCCAGCCGCCCCATGCCAGGTCTCCCTCTGGGCCCTCTGAGCTGGATGCTCATGGCAATGGTGGGTGGGAAGGAAGGAGGAGGAATAGGACTGAAAAGACATAGGAGGAGGGTGTCCTTGGTCTTATGCTGGCTTTGTTCATGCCCTTTCCTTGTTGGTGGTCCTGTCCTTGTCATCCTGGGTGAAGCCTGGAACGCCATCAGCTTCTTGCCTGAGACTGCCCTCCTGGAGGACGAATATTTATGTTGCTGCTGGGGTGAGGAATGAAAGTATTATGTTCTTTGTTCTCAGCCAGGCTCAGCCCTGGACCTCTTCTTGCCGTGGCATCAGATTGAATACTCTTGAGTATTCCATTAAGAATTTGGCTCTTACTCAAGGAAACCTGTTCTCCTTTTCCGTAGAATCAGAACCTCCGTTTGGAGTGGATCAGGAGTGGAGGAAAGGGAAAGAAGGGCCAGGCACTCAAAAGGTTTCTGGCTTAAAAAAGAAAGAAAGAAAATGTTTCTGGCTGTGTCCTAGTTTAAATGAATGAATGGTAAGTAGGATGAGAAGAGCAACTTCATTCAAATATGATACTGCTGGTGTAGGTCACCTTCTAAGGTGCTGGAGCCCCAAAGGCACACTGCTGGATGTTTCAGCTTCCTGTTCCCACAGGGAGGGAGTGGATAGAAAGCACCTGCCATTGTCAAGGCTCTTGCTCTCCCTTTTCTTCCCACTTTTGCCTTAAGGGATGGCTTAGAAGGACTTAGAAGGACTTAGAAGGACTCCCTCCAGGTGAGTCCAAACCTGAAGTATTTACAAGGCATTGAGACCGAAAAAAGGCAGATGTAGACCGGGAAGCAGGCTTGGGTGTCTGTCCGAGGCAGCTGGCCCTGTGATTCTCTGCACCCATTGTTGCTTTAACAATCCAGGACTCTTCTGTCCACAACACGGTTGGGTCATGTAGGCATGAGGCAATCTGGATTTGCAGAATGGGTGAATAGAGGTGTGATTGTTCACTTCGCAGTTTAATCTTCACTGGTAGGAAAGTAGTTACTAAAAGGTTTTTATTTATTTATTTAGTTGGTTGGTTGGTTGGCTCCATGTCCAGTATGGAGCCCAACAATGGGGCTTGAACTCATGATCCTGAGATCATCTGATCAAGAGTCAGATGCTCAACCAACTGAGCCACCCAGGAACCCTATCATTAAAAGGTGTTTAAAGGCAACTCCCTTACAGAACATTTAATAAGGTTTGATGTCCAATAGTCCCAGTGCGCAACATTCTTTACAGTGTGAAGACTCAAGACACTTCAGCTTCCAACAGCATCACCACCCTCAACCAGGACTTATAGGATGCCCAAGGGATTTCCGAGGCTGGCGCTTCTGGAGTTTTCTGGGTTCACATAAAAGGTCTATGGCACCTTACACAGGAGAAGGGAGGGAGCTATGGGATGTTTGTCAGGCTCCCTTTCCCCCTGCCTGGGAAATTAGGGCAATGTGACAGAGCATGCTCAGAACGGTTGTTAGAATCAAAAGAGACCCTAGACATGAAAAGAGAGTTTTTCCATGGTGGCGTTCAAGGTGCGGCTAGAATAATACACAGATCTGATGGTACATGGTGTTAACTTATCCAAAAGGCTCAGTGCCACAGAAGAGATGAAGGGAAAAAACAATCATTACAGGGCAGTCAAAATAAGCATATTAAAGCTACGGAATGTGTTTTATGTGAGAGGTGCTATACATATTTTACATATATATAAATACGTATTTACATATGACAAGGCCTGTACAGACATAATTTCCTTTAATCCCCATCTGTGACCTAGTCATTACCACCACCGCTGATGGGATAGGAAACGAAAGCTTGCATCCAGCTTACAGACAGGCATTCCAGAGCCCACGTGCACGTGCATACGGCTACAGGAACACAGGAACGCCCCTCACCGCAGCCTGGATCCCCTCGGTACATTGCTTCCATGGTTCTCGCGAGTTGGTAGCTGGGTCTCCAGCCTGCAGCAAACCAGGAGGTGGTGCAGAGCAGGGAGGTTGTGTGGTAAAGAGAGGAGGTTGACAGCCCCACAGGGGGTGCAGGGACAGCAGGTCTAGGAAAACAGGCCTAACAACCAAAAAGGCAGAGTGATCAGGGCTGGTTAGTGTAGGGAAGAGCCCTCTCACCTTCATGTCATCAACCCTCAGGGGAATCCTGTGTCCCTGTGTCCCAGGCCAGCACGAGAGGGTGGGTTCATCACAGATGTGCTAACTTATGCACACTAACGAGATGTGCTAACTAGAGTTCCCTGAAAGCTGGGTTGAACACAGAGGCTGCCGCAAGAGTGAGGGCTTTGGTGGCAGGGTTAGGGAGAGGAGTACACTGGAGAAAAGACACAGCAGGGAGAGTTGGGGACGCACCTCCCCCAACCCCACCGACAATGAGCCTCTGAGTTTTGCCAAGGGTTCTCCCTGAAGGTTCGATCTCCTGCTCACTTTACCCTCTTGCCTTCTCTTCTGGCTCCTGGATGACTCTGGGCTGTAGGACCTGGCACCATGATGTCTTCAGGCAAGGTCCATTAGTCAACACTTGGGGCTTCCTTGGTTCAGACTGGGATCCCAAGTTATGCTTCCCTTATTCTTCTGCCCAAATGACCTCCATGTCCAGGGAGGTTTCTAGGATCAGGCTAGCCCCACTCTTTGTGAACAAAATGACTTACAGGGCCAATAATAAGGTTCTTGTGAGGACAAAATGAGGTGACACATGCAAAGTTTCTAGTACAATGTCTGCCATGAAGTAAGCACCCAATAAAAATGAGTTGTTATTTAAAAAAAATAATAATTATTATTTCCAGCGGGGCTGAAGACTACAGCACTTGAGACTATGCTGAGCAGACATAGCTAATGCAATTGTACCCTCTTCAGAAGTAAAGAAATTGGATAAGCAGGAGAGTGTTGTAATAAAATGAGTATTTTCTGACCTCAGACTTAGGGAAGCTGGGGCGGCATCATTTGATGCCTATGACCAGAAAGCAAGGTTTATGTTCTCATGCCAACCCAGAGATTAATGCCATAGCCTCGAATGAATTAGCTGTATCCCTCTAATCTGGAATCAGAATGATACCATCTACCTCCTTGGGTGGGATGAGAACACAGACTGTCTGGGAATCCAAGGGTTTGAAGATCCAAGGGGAGATTTATAGAGTAGATATCTCTCCCCTCTGGTCTTGTCCACAACTAGCCCAGACTTGACCTGACACCCAAGAATGAAGGAGATCCTACTTTATGTAACCAGCAGAGTCATGAAGACTAACTGAAAAGTACATGGGAGAGCAGGATTTGGGGTGAGCGAGAACTTGTATGGGATGAGAGCAGAGCTTTTGTATTAAAATGGTGAATCAGAGGCTTTGGGGGATTAGCTTATTTGACATTTTTGGCAAACCCACCACAACAAGACTCTGGGAGCCCCCATGAAAACAGGAACTAACTATGAATTAGGATTTTCCAGAGAAACAGAACCAACGGGATGTCTCTATCTCTGTGTCTGTATCTATCTTCTACAGAGGGAGATTTATTTTAAGGAACTGACTCATGCAGTTGCAGAGCCTGGGGAGTCCAAAATCTGCAGGGTAGGCCAGCAGGCTGGAAACCCAGTGAAGAGTTTGAGTCTGAGTCCAATTCTGCTGGTAGAATTCATTCTTGCTCAGGAGGGATCAGACCTTGTTTTATTAAGTCTTTCAATTGATAGGATGAAGTCCAATCATCTTATGGAGGGTAATCTGTGTACACAAAGTCTACCAACTTAGAAGATCATCTCATTCAAAAACCACATTCACAGAAAAATCTAGAATAGTGTTTGACTAACTGGGTATTATGACCCAGCCAAGCCGGCACATAAAATTAATCATCACAAACTGAAAATGTAAGGCTAAAACTATTGGTTCTGAACTGGGGTGTAAGGCTTGGAGATAGGAGCGTAATCTCTGACGAACTTCCAGAACGCCTCATGTTCATGCTTTCACGGGGTGGGAGGTGGGAGTACATTTCCTGGGTCAGAGTTTAGTCTCCTACTTCTGGCATGTCTAAGTTCATGTTCTTTTCTCTTGACTTGAGATGAGAAGAGAAACTTGATTCTTCTTAGTGATTTGTCTGTAAAGTTTCCATCTCTTTCCAGAACTTAAAAGGTACAGTCCTAGTGAGGTAACTTGGCCATTTGGCATCGAGATATTTGGAACAGATTTTCTCTGCCAATGCAACACTTGGCAACCATTATGCAATAATTTTATGCTTATGTCCAGCTTAAACTGTGAACAGTGTAGTCAGTGTTATGAATTCATGAATAGAAACCCTGGTGCTTTAACTGCCCAATGCCCAGTTCCCAAGCATGGGAAAAGGAGCCCTTCTTTGGATCAGACATAGGAGAACATTCTTAGCAATTCTACTCACAGACTTGAGGGTGAAATGTTGTCAATAGAAGGCAACACCATATGAAGGAGGTTCTCATGACCTTATAGCTCCTGTAGCTGGCTTGGGATGACCTCCCCCAGGGCCGCCTTAGAGTCCTGGGGAGCCAGGCAGGCGATTTCATAGTGAGCAGGTTCTTGGCTAATCAAAAAGTTTCCCAAGAAGGCCAAAAGTTGTGTGTGAGAGACAGTGAAGTAACAAGCGTCCTATCACTTCAAGAGCTAGTCACGTAGCTGGGAGAAGAGCATCCAGCTGATGGTTTCCCCAGATGGTCATTTCAGTGAACACAGAGACTCAGCTTTGAGCTGAGTCCTTCAGCCTGAAGGTTGCCAGGAAATGAGAGGAACAGCTCCCTTTCCCACCAACCCTTCCTCCAAAGCACTCCAAATAGGCTTGGTCAGGCCACTAGGAAGTTCTCCTCCAAGGCTGGTATAGGAGGCAGGCCTAACCCCTGCATTGATGGGCAATTCTGGTTATATTTGCAGAGTCACAGGTGTCCTGAGGACCAGGGGATTGTTGTAGCAACATACTGTGTGGAATCAGAAGGTGTACTGCCTCCCACCCCGTGCTCACCTCTCATTGTTTTCCGCCTCAGAGAATTTATAGTCCCCGACCGTTACATTCCAAAGGCTGTGCGTTCATCTGGAGCACAGGGAAACAATTCTGCTTCTTACACACAACCTGCCAGGGCCAAGAACTCACACACGCCTTATAAATATAAGTGCATTTTGCAACTGGTCAGCTAATTCCTTGATTATGAACGTTGGTCAGATGAATTGGCTAACAAAGTCTGTGAAAGGATAGAAAAGGATTAGATACTTTGGATCATGAATCCTAACAGACCCAGCATTTGGCCCAGAGGAGGATAAGGGCCTTCAGGTTGGTGTGCTTGGTTACAGGAACATTCTAAATTGGCTGTGAAAGAAAATGGCTCTTTTGTTCTTGGAATACTGCATGTTTTAAAGAATTGATCCAGGCCTATCTGGATTTGTTCTGTTTGAATTTGATCTGATTCTGTTCTGTTTGGTGAATTAAATTGTTGGACACCTGCTATTTGGAAGGGACAAAAAGAAAGAAAAGAGAATATGTTCTGTTTCTTTAAGGAGCTGATAGAATTATAAGAGGTACACTGTTGACACAGTCAACAGCTACAAAAAGTGCTTGACACCCAGGTGCCCCAATGGTCAAATATTGAATACATGCAGGAGAAGAGACAGATCTTTACAGAAGCATTCCACACAATGGACGTCAATACTCTCACTTTGGGGACAAGGGTGGGACAGGGAGGAACTTAACCTATTCCTGTCCCCACCCAACCTGTGGACCAGATTTAGGGACTTGCTTCCAAAGACAGAGCGCAGAAAGGAGAAAATAGTAGGTTCATTCAGGGGAAATCTGGTAAACACCATCTTGATCAAGTGACCAAGGTTGTGACATCCCTGGTGAAGTTGATGTCATGGGTCCCCCCTTTGTATGAGTCAGGCTTTCCAGAGAAACAGAACCATATAAAATATGAGACAGATTTCTTATAGTAAGGAGATTTATTATTGACTCACATGGTTATGGAGGCCGAGAAATTCCATGATCTGCCATATGCAAGCTGGGGAAAGCAGTGGTGTAATTTGTCTTGAGTCCAAAGGCCTGAGAATCAGGGTCTGGTGGTGTGGGTTCCAGTCTGAGACCAAAGGACTGAGAACCAGGAGTGCCAGTGTCTGAGGCAGGGGAAGATGGATGTCCCAACTCAAGTAAAAAGCCAATGTGCTCTTCCTCTGCTTTGTTGTTCTATGTGGGCCCTCAACGGATTGGATGAGGCCCACCCACATGGGACAGTGCCATCTGCTTTACTCAGTCTGCTGTTTCAAATGCTAACCTCTTTCAGAAACACCCTCACAGACATACCCAGAAATCATGTGTTTGCCAGCTTTCCAGGCATCCCTGCGCCCAGTCAGCTTGACACATAAAATGAACCATCACACCCGATAAGATAGGATGTGATGGGAAAGACACTTCGTTTCTATGGTATTCTTTTCAAAAAGCCTGTAACCCCAGTCCAATTGTGAGAAAGCATCAGACAATCCCAAACTGAATGTATTCTGCCAAATACCCGACTGGAACTCCTCAACACTGTCAAGGTCATGAAAAACAAGGAGAGGCTGAGAAATTATCAGAGACCAGAGGACCCGAATGAGACCTAAGAGCTCACACAGTATGGGACCCTGGATTGGCCCTGGAACACAGAAGAAAGCACATTTAATGGAAAAACCAGTGGCTCCCAAACAAAATATGGAGTTTAGTTAATAGCGATGCACCATATTGGTTTCTTAGTTTTGACAAATGTCTCAGGGGAAGGCGATTATATTAGGGTAACCAACACGGGGCAAGCAGTTTGTGGGAACTCTGTAGTAGCTTACAACTCTTCCATAAATCTAACACAGTTCCAAGATTAAAAGTTGATTAAGAAAAAGAGGGCATTTTCCGTAGATCTAAGGTTTTGGAACTCTATGTTTGCAGGCTTTTCCCCGTACATGTGATGATGAGATCGTCGTGTTTGTAGCATCCGTGGGGTGAGCAAATGCAGATCAGCAAACAGCTGGTACAGTGCAAGGCTCCGAGCCTACATACTGCGGTCAAATCCTGTCTCTGCCACCTACCAGCTGTGTAGCCCTAGGCAAGCCACCTAGCCTCTCTGAGTCTCAGTTTCCTGTTAAGTAAAATGGGGATCATAACAGTAATTTAATTGTACTTTTCTCCTAGGGCATTGGGGGAGTAAAATGAGTTGATCCATGTAAAGATCCATGTATCTTAAGACAGAGGCTGACAAAGGGGAGATGCTATGTACATATTAGTTATTGTCACCAAAAAGTCACTTATTTTTTTAAGTGACCTTGCCTTTTGATCATAGCAATATCAACATACATTTAAAATGTAGGTGTGACACGTACTATTTATTCAGTCTGTGAGAAATATGGGTCAAGGATTTGTATGTGCAAGGGTAGAACCAGGTCTGCATATGGTTTTTCAGGGGTTTTTGCAATAAAACTTTGCCTCACCCGACTTGCACCCCTGGGCTGGTCTCCACAGCAGCATGGTGACATGGTGACATCTCTGGGTAGAGGATGTGGACATCCTGGGTCAGGTACAGGATAATCTGGGACTTCAGAGAGCATTGGGTCTCAGGGAAGAGGAGGAGGATGCTGGTCGGAGCCTAGAGTGGCCCCCCAAAACAGTACCTGTATATTTGGCAAATAGAGCCTTAAGAGGCTTGAATGATAAGTACAGGGGAAGAAAAATCAGGGCTCCAGGACCAAGATTATTATTATTTTTTTAACCACAAAGGAAGACATGGCCACATAAATCATATATTTTGTCTCACTATGAAATGAACCAAGATCCACCGATTTAATTTAAAATTTAAATTTAAATTAAATTTAAAATTTAAATTAAAAAAATTAAATTTTTTAAATTGGTGAATTTAAAAAATTTCAGCTTTTAGCTTTGCGTATGTGGAAACACATTCTCCAACCCCCATGCAAAGATTGCATCAAAGACATAAACGCTTTCCCTCTTTCTGAGAAGTATGATCTGATCAAAGAGATCATAAGCTCTGGGGATGAATGCCCAAGTGCCATTATTGGCTCTACCATGGCCTGTGTCCCCTCAGGCAAGTTATTCAACCTCTCTGTGACTCCATTCCTTCTTCTGGCAATTTAGGCTAATAATAGGACCTTCCTCCCAGGGTTGTTTTGATAATGAATTGAGATAAGAAGCGAGAAGACCTTAGAAGTCTGCCTGCAGTGATAAACTTAGGATAAATGCCAGGCAACAGTTCTGAGGGCTGGGGATGGGGTGGGGACAGAAAGCCAGACTGTGGGAGACAGGGCTGTGCGTGAACACACTTAGTTCCTTCATACTGTTTGCCTTTAGAAATTCTTTTTTTTTTTTTTTTTTTTTTTTTTTTTTTGAGGCGGGTGGAGAGGCAGAGGGAGAGAGAATCTTAAGCAGGCTCCACACCCAACATGGAGCTGGATGCCAGGCTCCATCCCAGGACCCTGAGACCATGATCTGAGCCAAAACGGAGGGTCAGATGCTTAACCAACTTTGCCACCCAGGCGTCCCTGACCTCTAGAAATTCTCAATTAATTCTTCTTTGAAGTTTGAGTGTTCTTTAGGGCCTCAGAGCACAGGCACACGGGATGTTCTGGTTTTCTTGTTGATCCTGTAAATCCTTGGTTCAGCAAACTCTAGGCTTCTCGTTACTTCCTCAGCTAGAGATGCTCAACTCCGGAAAGGGGACCCTGAGGGTCAGAAACTCCCCCACTGCCTCCCTTCCTGCCTGGCCAGTTGCCCCAGGGAAACCAGCAGTGGCCTCTCATCCGGCCCCAAGAGCAGGCAGGAAGGTGTTACCTCGCCTCTTAGCTCATTTTGGTTCGGAACCCCCAAGCCTGTCTGGGAAGGCAAAGGGAGCCAGTGGAGGTGGCAGAAAGCAAGGATATTTTCATCAGGAAGGAGGAAGGGAATGAGGAAAACCAGGCTGTTTTCGTGCCCTGAAGACAAAGCACAGCTCTTTCCAATTTTTGCAAACTTCTCTCTCAGAATTCCCCCAGGCTCTAGGAACAGTCCTCGATCTTTCCTGGAGTGAACCTTCAGGACCTGGTTGTTCTCCCCTTGAATGTGGCCGCGTGGTAAACTAAAAACATGCCCCCTGACCTGATTACACAGGTTTGCAATGCTGTTTATTTTATTTATTTTTTTATATTTTATCAATTTTATTTTATTTTTATTAACATATAGTGTTAATAAATGTAATATAAATATAATGTATTATTTGCCCCAGTGGTACAGGTCTGTGACTCATCAGGCTTATACATTTCACAGCACTCACCATAGCACATACCCTCCCCAATGTCCATAACCCAACCACTCCATCCCTCCCATCCCTCTCCCCTCCAGAAACCCTCAGTTTGTTTCATGAGATTAAGAGTCTCTTATGATTTGTTTCCCTCCTGATCCCATCTTGTCTCATTTTTTCCTTCCCCACTCCCCACAACCCCCTGCCCTGCCTCTCAAATTCCTCATATCAGGGAGGTCATATGATAATTGTCTTTCTCAGGTTGACTTATTTTGCTCAGCATAATACCCTCTAGTTCCATCCATGTCATTGCAAATGGCAAGATTTCATTTCTTTTGATGGCTGCATAGTATTCCATTGTATCTATGTACACCACGTCTTCTGTAACCATTCATCTGTTGATGGACATCTAGGTTCTTTCCATAGTTTGGTTATTGTGGACATTGCTGCTATAAACATTCAGGTACACGTGCCCCTGAAATACAGACAATTATATTATATTTATATATATTATATATAATTTATAATATTATAAATTATATTATATTATTTATATAAATTTATATATTTATATAAATAATATATATAATTTATAATATTATAAAATATATATAATATATATAAATATATGTATATTTATATACAATTATATTATAATTATTCATGAGGATGACCGAATAATTTAACTAGAGTTAGGGTGGACTTGTGTCTCCCCAAATTCATATACTGAAGTCCTAAGCTCCAGTCCCTCAAAATGTGACCTTATTTGGAAAAAAAGATTGGAACTGATGTCATGAATTAAGGTGAAATCATACTGGAGGAGGTTGGGCACTCGTCCAATACGACTGGCATCCTTATAGAAAAGGAAAATGTGGATGCACACGTGGGGAGAACACCTTGTGAAACTGAAGGCAGAAGTCAGGGTGAAGGTTCTACAGGGCGAGGGAAGCCAAAGCTGGCCAGCACTGCACCTGAAGCTAGGGGGGCAGCAGGGAACACCCTCTCCCTCACAGCTCGCAGAAGGAACAAGCCCTGCCTAACACAGCGCTCAGACTTGTCCAGAACCCTGAGACAGGACATTTCCTTGGCCAAGCCACCCAGTCTGTGGTGCCTTGGAAAGGGCAGCCCCAGCACAACAACACACACAGAGAATAGAGATGCTGCGTTTTCCATGTATTCCAGGAACCAGTGCCCGACCTAATCCCCAGGACCCAAGTGTCCCAAGACAGTCCCGCTATGTGAAGGCTGCAGTGAAGACACCAGCGATGTGGCTGCAGCCTTGGGAGGGGACGGTGCGGGCCATCAGCAGGTGCCCCACAGAGAAGCCAGGAGCAGATGACAGGGACAAGGGCAGCATCTCTGGACGCTTCACTTCTCTGCTCTCTGGGACCTGCTCTGCCTCTGTTCCCCGGGGGGCTCTTTGTGTCTCTGGCAAAAACTGGGGAGGAAAGAAGACACCTAAGTTACGAAAGAAATGAAGTTTGGACCTGTAAAAGTGGCTCCCTTGTATTCTTAGTACGAACTAGGTCCAAGGTCATAGAGCTAATGGGTACTGCCTTTCCTCATGTCAGGTCCCAAGTCTTTCTAGAAAAGACTGCAGAGAAATATCACTGCAGAGAAATATCTGCAGAGAAATATCACTACACTTTAAGGAAGTTGGCATGAAACTGTGTTAAATTAAAATCCTATTTTCTAAAGGGCTTATGCATTCATTCACCCGACAAGCATCACGGAGGGCCCCTGTGAGTCAGACACTGTAGCAGGTGTTAGGCTGACCCCCAGCCATAGGCAAGACCCAGCTCTCCCTAGTGTCATTTCCCTTACTGTTCTCAACACCTATGGCTGCTGCGAATGTATTGATAAAGTCTTACTGGGAAGATGGTGACGGCCATTTTCTCTCTCTAAGTAAGCAGTAGCCTTCATTACAGCAGGAGGCATGTCTTCTGGTTCTAGTTTGTTGTTTCCAGCACTGAACAGAGCTCCTGATGGACCTGCAGATCTGCAGGGATATTTGAATTCTCTGACACCTTCTTCACAGGGAATGCCAAAGGAAATTTCCTCCACTCTGGAATCTGTTCAGTCTGGAGAAGACCTGTTTATTTCCCACTTCTCAGAGGTACCACAGAATCCCACAGAGTCTGGGGTGAGGTTTTCCCTATGATGGCATCTCAGTTTGAGACAGAGGTGATATTTCCAGGGGGAAGAGACATGCTCAAGGTGATAGCAAGTCAGTGTGTGAACTCATGACTCTTCTCTCATCAGGAAACCCAGGCATGTCCTTGTGTACGTCCCAGTGTGTTGGGTTATAGCATGATGAATGATCAGATCTCAGAACCGTAAAACGTTGGAGCCAGAAGGAAATTCAGGGGCACCAACTCCAGTTTTATGACTTCATTGTTGGGGAGGCTGAAGCCTGGAGAAGGAGAGAGGGGAAGGACTCGTAGTTTCAAGGCAGGACTAGGGCTAGAATTGAGATCTTCCCAAGGTCACATTCCATGCATTTTACCTACACTGGGTACTACCACCTCTCTCTACCCCTACTTCTTTGCTTAAACTTTGACAAAGTCAAGGCATTGTCATTAGGAAGCTTTGGATGGAAAGAGAGAGAAGAGTCAGTCTGGGCATACACTACTGGGTCCACCTGCATCTGAGCTTTCCTAGACTCATTCTTGGACCTCATCTAACTACCAATTTCTAGGGGCCAAAGATTTCTAGGGGCCAAAGAACAATAACCACTTGAAATTCAAAATGATACAGAAGATTGTGCCACATTAGTCTCGTCAACTGTCCACTTCTCAAAAGTGTATGCTTATGTGGACATTCACCATGTCCCAAACTGGGCAAATTCTTGGGCTGCTGACCTGCTTGGGATTTTCCAGGTGTATGTGCCTCTCTCATTTGAAACTATCCCACAGAGCAGGCAGGGTGCTGGGCAGGTCTGAGGCTGACCCAGAACCCCTGTCAGAGTCTACAGTGTCTGAGCTGTGTGGTCTAAGGTTAGTCAGGTGACCTCTCTGGGGCTTATGATACTTACCTTATGGCTTTTGAAAGGACCAAGGGAGGATCTGATGGAGAAATGCTTAGAGAAGAGTAAGTACCAGCAAGACGGATGGGCTGCCGGCTCTCTGCTCTGTCCACTCTTCTGCCTCCCATGAGGTGACTTGGCTGTGGGCAGAGATAAAGACTGCTGGCTCCCACCAGGAGCCACCCTGCAAGTCAAAGGTTTGCTGTCATTCCTGAAAACTTAATGATGTGGAATAGGACTGTCCTGTTGGAACAAGGATCCCTGGGCACTGTTCTGAATAGGACCTGCCAATCTCCAGGCTGGTGTTGTACCTACTGAGAGGGTGTTGGTCACAGAGAAGAATGTGGGTTGGGTAGAACAATTTCAGGGACACGGGGAAAAATATACTCCTTATTTGGGTCTCCTATTTGGCTTGATATACTTTGAAAATGTCCACTTAGAAATGCAGTTCTTGGTTTCCAGTGAAGTGTAAATCCCCTTGGAAAGAGTAATCTGATACCAGTGTGAACGGTATATGTCAAAGTTAGTGAGTTTACCAGCTCTCTGCTGGTCCAAGAACCTGAGTTGGGGGAGGGGAGAAAGAACAGGGAAGGGAAAAGGGGGAGAGGGGAAGTGAAATGCAGACCAAGGATAGAGGATAGGATTGTGCAGTTACAGAGGTTAGCACATTTCTGGTCTAAAATAAAGTTTGGGGATTGCCTGTGACTTGAAAATGGCTAAGCTCTCCTTTCTCTTTGGCATCCAACAATTTTGAGTTAATTGAATTTATTTTGAAGTTTTGTTACTTATCAATTAATAATTTAATTTCCAAGATATATTTTTATCCATTTAGAGGAAATGTCAGATGCATTTTCTCCTAAACGAGCTACATGGGGCGCCTGGATATTGAAGTGGGTTGGGCATCTGACTCTCGGTTTTGGCTCAGGTCATAATTTTAGGGTCATGAAATGGAGCTCCGTGTCCAGCTCTGCACTCTGTGCCGAGTCTGATTAAGATTCTCTCTCCCTCTCCCTCTGCCCCTTCTCTAGCTCGCTCTCTCTAAAATAAATAAATAAATCTTTTTAAAAAATTAAATGAACTGGGTGCTAGTGGTTGCACGGTGCTTTAGCAAGTGTGACAGCATATTGACTCATGTTATCACACATTCTGCAATAACTCCCTAATGATTTCTCTGCTCGATCCCCTTGCCAAGTCTTTGTGGGCATTCTTGTTCTTTTCCTGGAAGGGTGCTTTATAAATAATACATTTTCTATAATTTTTAAGGCAGTAATGATGATGAGGATGATGGTGCTTTAATGAGCCCACCTCCTCATTTATTTTCCTTAAACAATCTCTGTCTCCCTGACCTTCTTTGGTAGCACACAGCAGGGAAAGAATGGGTCCCCCTAGCCCTCCCCAAACAGCTTAAATCCATCCAGATTACTTCCTCTCTCTGAGTCTTGTTCCCTCATGTTAAAATGACACCAGGTTGGATGCTTACAGGGGAAAAGCAAAGTGAGTGAGTGAAATGAGACTGGTGGGGACTGTTGCAGGCTGGAGAGGCTGTGCCTGTGTAAGGGGTGGTGGCTATTGGGTTCCAGATGCTAACCCTTGTAAAAATAAAGACCCACTTCTACCAGAACACTTTCTCTTTTTTTTCCAAAGAAATTCTGAAAGTCATATTAAAAAAAACAAAACAAAACATCTGAGTATTTAAAGGTTGGCAATGAATTCAGATTTTTTAAAAGGGCTGCAAGTCAGACAGAGCTTGAACTGAGAGTCAACAACAGCCCGTTATCTTGGAATGGAATAATCCAGAAGGCCCCCCCTCTTCTAAGCAGCCTGTGGTTCTTTAGATAATGTTAATGCATGATAAGAAGGGAGACTCTGATTCCCTTTCTAGTCTTAAAGCTAAAGGTTCAGCAGCTTTAAGAAGGGGCGGAAGTCTCCACCCTGGCTAATCATCAGAGTTACCCAAAGAATTCGAAAAATTACTGATTATGAAGTCCCACTGCAGACCCACTGAGCAGGGATCTCTGGGAGCAGCACCAAGACATTTTTATTTTTATTTATTTATTTATTTAAAAAAAGATTTTATTTATTTATTTGACAGAGAGAGAGATCACAAGTAGGCAGAGAGACAGGCAGAGAGAGGAGGAAGCAGGTTCCCTGTCAAGCAGAGAGCCTGATGCGGGACTCGATCCCAGGACCCTGAGACCATGACCTGAGCTGAAGGCAGAAGCTTAACCAACTGAGCCACCCAGGCGCCCCTATTTTTATTTTTTAAAAAGATTTATTTGAGAGAAAGGGAGAGCATGAGCAAGTGGGGAGAGGGACAGAGAAGAGACAGAGAGAGACAATCCTTGAACAGACAGCATACAGCATATTCAGACCACTCTGAGTACGGATCCTGATGTGGCTCCACTTGGGCTCCATCCCGGGACCCTGAGATCATGACCTGAGCCAAAATCAAGAGTCTGATGCTCCACTGACTGAGCCACCCAGACACCTCAAGGAATTTTTATTTTTAAAAGGCTTCCCAGAGGACCATTGTTATAAGAGGTTCACAGTTTCTGTCTTGAGAAAGACTATTTTGGGGGCTCTCATACTCTAAATGCTCAGTACTAATGTAAGGGATGATTTACAAACACTTAAAAATCATCCATACATCTACGCATTCGTTCCTTCACCAATCCACTTGTCAGTCCATTGTCAATATGTCCATCCATCCATCTGTCATCCAGAAAATCTTGGTCAAGCATCCACTGTGTGTTCCAGCCACCATGGTGGCAGCAGCCAAGGGAAAGTTCAGGATTGGCTGTTCCCAGGGTACTGAGAGGGACTCCTAAATGACCCAGGTGCTCTAGCTTCTGGTTCTTGCAAACTTTGACCCCACCAAGTTGACTCTGGATAAAATTGTGAAACAAGAGATTTTCCAAGTCCTGAGACTCTAACCACTGGCTCAGCTCCAGAAGAGACACAGGCATAGGCAACAAGATATAACCAATTACCAGTTCCCACCAGAAAGACTTGCCCATGTTAGATAGGAAGAAAGCTGTCTCCACACCTAGACTGTAACATGGTCAAGACCTTGGGAAGACAAACAGGAAGAACCCTTTTGGTTTCTAAACTCTGCAGGATAAGATTCCGTGTCAGACGTGGAGGTTTCATTTTCTTTCACTGATTAGTCTCAACTGGGGGGACACGAGAAGGAAGTAATATAAATTTAGGTCCCTGCTCTTGAAACGGTTAATTAGGTCCCTGCTCTTATCAAGACACCACATTTTATTGGGAGAAGGAAGCAAGGAAGGATAGGATCTAGTACGCAGCGTGTCCGTGGACAAGGAGCCCTGTGGAGGGACTGGATGTCTTTGGAAACTCTTCCCCGCGGGTAAAGCAGACTGAGTTCCTATTTAGTTCTAATTGTTGTTTTCCTCTCATGAGGCGATCCTGTTCTGGAGCCATTCCTGGCTGCACCCTCCCACTACCTGCCGGTTCAATTAATCTTGCCCCCGTGGTCAGGTAATTCTTAGAATCAGTTTTGGAGCCAAACAGCTGAGTGGGCCTGGGGAAGGTTCTTAGTGTCTCTGAGTTTCAGTTTTCTAGTGTGTAAAAGGGGGATAATCATACCATGTCGGAGCACTGTGACATGGATTAAGTGTGATAGTATATATTAAGGAGCCCAATGACACCTCGGCATATGGAAATTCAGTGTATGATAGAAATGACACTTCAAACTACTAGAGCAAAGACCTTTTTAATAAGTGGTGCAGGGGCAACTGAACAAATACTTGAAACAAAAAAATTAGATCCCTACCTCACTTCATACACAGAAATGACCAGCAGCTGCCAGGTACATGTGGTAGTGGAGCACTTGAAAGTGATTAGACTACTGGGTATTGACCCCAAAAATACAAATGTAGGGATCTGAAGGGGCACCTGCACCCCAATGTTTATAGCAGCAATATCCACAATAACAAACTATGGAAAGAGCCCAGTTGTCCATTGACAGATGAATGGATAAAGAAGATGCAGCATATACACGCATGCACACACACACACAATGGAATATCATGCAGCCATCAAAAAATGAAGTCTTGCCATTTGCAATGACGTGGCTGGAACTAGAGGGTATTATGACAAGCAAAATAAATCAATCAGAGAAAGACAATTATCATGTGATTTCACTCATATATGAAATTTAAGAAACAAAACAAAGGATCATAGGGAAAGAGAGGAAAAAATAAAACAAGATGAAATCAGAGAGTGAGACAAACCATAAGAGACTCAATCAAAGGAAACAAACTGAGGGTTGCTGGAGGGGAGGAGGATGGGGAGAAAGAGTAACTGGGTGATGGGCATTCACGAGGGTGCTTGATATAATGAACACTGGGTATTATATAAAACTGATAAATCACTGACCTCTACCTTTTAAACTAATAATATATGTTAATTAATTGAATTTAAATTTTAAAAAAGGAAAGGTGATTTGTATGAATTGAGATCTATCATAAGTGTAAAATACTGGTATAAAAAAGCAAAATACTGATTACATGTTGAGATGATAATATTTTGGATATACTGGGTTAAATAAAATAGATTATCAAATTAGTTTAATCTGTTTCTTTTTTTTAAACATGGAAACTAGAAAGTTCCAAATTACATATGTAGCTGACCTAGTACCTCTACCAGGCAGTCCTGTAAAATTTTCCCAAGGCAGATAGTCTGCCATATGCAAAGGTTGCCCAGTGGGCTGTCTTGTGTGGAGTTTTCTGAGAACAAAAATTAGAGCCAAATTTGGTGACAGGGCATGAAGACAATCTTCACTGATTTAAAGAGACTAAGGGTATTAACATCCAATCCTCCATTGGGACAACATGAAGAGGCTTTCCTTCTTTGGCGACAAACTGAGATAGGTTTTTTACAAGGGCTCAATAAATATTATCAATTGGGGCGCCTGGGTGGCTCAGAGGGTTAAGCCGCTGCCTTCGGCTCAGGTCATGATCTCAGGGTCCTGGGATCGAGCCCCGCATCAGGCTCTCTGCTCAGAAGCCTGCTTCTTCCTCTCTCTCTGCCTGCCTCTCTGCCTACTTGTGATCTCTCTCTGTCAAATGAATAAATAAAATCTTTTAAAAAAAATAAATAAATATTATCAATTATAATTTTTACTCCTTTAACTTTGAGTCTTGTCATAATATTCCCTAGAAAATACTAGAATCATTTCTCTAAGATCGTTAACAAAGAATTGTCTTCACAACATTCAACATTGTATTAGTTAACCATGCAACTAGATGAGAAAAATGAATTATCAGTGTAAGAACTATTTCTTTTTAAGTAAAAGAAATCAATTTTCTTCTTTAAATTTTTTTGAAAAATATGTTATTTATTTATTGGAGAAAGAGTGAGAGAGAGAGAGCATGAGACGGGAGAGGATGAGAGGGAGAAGGAGAAGTAGATTCCCTGCTGAGCAGAAAGCCCAACACGGGACTCAATCCTGGGACACCAGGATTGTGACCTGAGCCAAGGGCAGACGCTTAACTGACTGAGCCACCTAGACGCCCCAGAAATCAATTTTCTATTTGCTGAAGATATGCTTGGGTATTTGGGAAACCCTAGAAAATCAATGATAAAACTAACTCAAACAATAAAAGAATTCCCTAAGGTGGCAAGGTATAAAACTGATGTACAAAAATCAAGAGATATCATATACACAAATAATTCCAGTTAAACTACATAATGGTAGAGAAAATTCCCTTTATAATAGTGTAAGGGAAACTTAAATATTTTAGGATAAACTTTGTTTATTCTTGCTAGAAGCATACAAAATCTAAATGAGGAAAAATTTTAAAGACATCTGAAAAACACAAAAATAGACTTTAACAAATGGAAAAGACATTTGTTGTTGTTGGATATGATAACTCAACACAGTAAAGACATCAGTTCTCTCTGTGTTAATTTATACATTTAACACAACCCCCACAAAGACACCAACAAGCTTTTTATGGAGTTAAACTGCTTGATGGTAAAATTAACATTGAAAAACAGCCATATAAGAGTAGACAGAGAGGGGCACCTGGGTGGCTCAGTGGGTTAAGCCTCTGCCTTTGGCTCAGGTCATGATCTCAGGGTCCTGGAATCAAGTCCCGCATCAGGCTCTCTGCTTAGCAGGGAGCCTGCTTCCCCCGCTTTCTCTGCCTACCTCTCTGTCTACTTGTGATCTCTCTCTGTCTGTCAAATAAATAAATAAGATCTTTAAAAAAAAAAGAGTAGGCAGGGAAACATTAAAGAAAAACTTTTGAGGAGGATAGGCCCGGGAGGCACGAAAACATACTACAATGCATCCATAATTAAAACCTCATGGTACTGGTGCAGGAACAGACAATTAAACTAAGAGAAGAGAGCAGAGAGACCATCTAGACCCAAACACATACAATTTTAGTATATGAGAGAGGTAATATCTCATATTACTAGAGCAATGATCTTTTTCATTTTTTTAAAGATTTATTTATTTACTTATTTATATGAGAGAGAGAGCATGAGTGACAGTGGGGCAGAGGGAGAGGCAATGAGAATCTTAAGCAGACTCTGTGCTCAACGCAGAGCCCAGTGCAGGGCTCAATCTCATGACCGTGAGATCACAACCTGAATTAAAACCAAGAGTCAAATGTTCAACCAACTGTGCCACTAAGGTGCTCCTAGAGTGATGATTTTTTTAAAAAAATTAATGATGCTGGGACAACTAGAAAAAGGTAAAATCAGATCCCTATCTCACTCCATCCACGAGAATAAATTCCAAATGGATTTGAGATCAAAATGAAAAATACAACAATGAAAGTACTAGGGGAAAAAAGGAGTGAATTCCTCTTAACCTCCGTGAAGAGGTTAACTCAACTCTGAGTCAAAACCCAGAGACAATAAAAGAAAACACAGAACGATTTGACTAAAAAAACAAACAACTGCATGGCAAAAAGTTACCATAAACAACTCAAAAGACAACTGACAAGGGGAGAAAATATTTGCAATATATATCACAGATACATGAAGAAGTCCTAAAGGGACAAAGGACCAAAAACCTTATGGAAATATGGGGCGAAAGTCACAAACTTTTATATATATATAAAACTATATGCAAACACTGTACTCTAGTTAGTAACTTCATGTCTCATGGGATATGAGATTCGGGTTGGCAATTCCGAAACTACTTTATGTCTATACTAAGATTGAACAGTAAGTGAATATATGATGGACAATGATAGCCAGGTTTTTTTGTAGTTAAAGAAAAGTTACAAATAAGGGAAGTAGAAGGATAGAATAAAACACACATATGCACAGATAGATGGATACAGAAATAAATAGTGTGGATGTGTGTAGGGTTTCCTCGGTCTGTCTGCAGAGGGGACCTAGAAGAAATGACACCCCATTCACAATGAGAACAGTTAGTGTCAGATCTTGGTCTCTAAATATCACTCTCAAATAAAAGGAGCCCAAGCACACTGGAGAAATGGTTGATTCCAGGGCTGGCCCTGGAAAAATACCTGAGCCTGAAACGTCTTATGGTCCCACAAAATAAAGAAGTTGAAGAAGAAGAAGGGGGGGGGGAGGAGGGGGAGGAGTGGAAGGAGGGGAAGAGAGGGAGGAGAGAAGGGGAAGTTGGAGAAAGGGAGGAGGAGGAGAAGGAGGGGAAGGGGAAGGAGAAGGAGAAGGGAGGAGGAGGAGGAAGGACACAAGAGTCCACTGGAAGGAATTCCTAATGCCAAAGGTAGAATAAGTTGAGTAACAATAATAATAATATTATATTATAACCTCCGAAGTAAGTAAATATCCATTAGGACATATTGTTATAAATAAACAACAAAATAAAGAAATACTGGAGGAGAAAGAACAACTCTGTCTTACAGAATTCCAGTTAATATCTGCAAAGGAATAAGAAAAAGAGAAAATCACCAGTGAGCAAACATCACACTAGTAACTGTTAAAAGCAAGATCCGTCAATGGGTGCTTAAATGAGTGGGCAAAAGTGTGATGAGAATCAGAATGTTTGCATAGTCTAGAAGTATCTCCCCATAAGATATCCATTACTTACAAAGCAGAGAAATAGTTACTTCATAGTGGAACAACTTATCACCTTAAACAAGTGGTCAAGGCTAACCTCCCCAGTGATAACATCATGTACCCCTGGTACCATGCACAGAGAAAGGCACGGCATCTTTCCTGTGGGGTTCTTGCCCAAAATGCGTGGTCTCAACCTAATCATAAGAAAACACCAAAACCCCAAACTGAGGAACTGTCCCAGACCAGAGGAGACTTCTTTTTTTTTTTTTTTTTAAAGATTTTATTTATTTATTTGACAGAGAGAGATCACAAGTAGTCAGAGAGGCAGGCAGAGAGGAAGGGGAGCAGGCTTCCTGCTGAGCAGCGAGCCCGATGCGGGACTCCATCCCAGGACTCTGGGATCATGACCTGAGCCGAAGGCAGCCGCTTAACCCACTGAGCCACCCAGGCGCCCCAGAGGAGACGTCTGTAGGCATGAGGACAACCTGCTTGTGGGGTTCTGAATGCAGTCCTGGACAGGAGCAAGGACATTAGTGGCAAACGTGTTGAAATCCAATGATAGTGTAATTAATAGTATGGAACCGATGTCAATTTCGTGCTTTTGTTAATAAGAGTGTTTGTCTTATATAAAGTATTAACATCAGGGGAAGCGGGGTGAAGGATATAGGGATATCCTACATTCTTTTTACAAGTTTTCCTTCATCTGAAATTACTCAAAAATTTTTTGAAAAAAGCCTCCTGCGTATTTGCCTGGTCAAAGATCCGGAGTCAGGTACAGACAGATGCCTCATAGCTCCCCTTAGCCCTGTTCCTGTCACAGGGTCACTGAGCTACTGCATATTTAGTTCATTTTTGAATATGTCCAGTCTGTAGCCTCTATGGACCCAATCCTGGAAGACCCAAGTTAAAATACCATCATGCTTTAAAAGATTTATCCATGGCAGTGAAAACACCACGGAGGAAAACAGAATAAAAAACTGGGGGAAAAAAATAAAAGTAACTCCTGTTCTAACTTCTTTGAAGGTCAGCATAAAAAGAAAACGTGCTTCTGCATTCCCGGGAGACAGTGTGTTAGAAAGCTGAAAGAGATAGAATGAGAAGAACTCAATCCCACCTTAATCATCTGAGTCAGCTTGGTTTCCCTACACTGGGTGCATAACTGATCCCTGCTTCCAGAGCTCAATAATTACTCCACCCCTCACACTCCTCTGTCCCTGTGAATCTACCAATTACGTCCCAGGGGAAGCAGCTTTGTCAGAATGAGTTGGCTGTAGCTAGGATGGGAGTAAAGTAATGGAAAAACCAGAGAAAGGGAGAAGGGCGTGGGAAGAAGAACCAGAAGGACCTTAGCTGAGAGCTAATGGTGCCTGGAGACCCACTCCCAGGAACCTGGAGGGGTTTCTGCACAATTTCTGCAGAAATTCCTTGTATGAGAGGGATGGCCCCAGAAGGTATGGGATGGAGAGCTGCCACCAGCTGGTCAAGGGTGTTTCTGAGGCAAACAAAATGTCAGGAACACATGAGCCTGTTTTTCTAGAGCATTTCTGGTCTGCATTTCATATACCTTTGCTAGTGGCTCCAAAGTCAGACAAACAGAGGGTGTCAGTGTCCTGTCTGGGGATTGGTTTGATACGGAACTGACCGGAAGTCCTAGAAGGGAAAAAACCACCACTGGCTGGGCCACAGAATGAGCTCTAGCCTGAGGGACGCCGCTGTTCTGATGGCAAAGGCAGATCACAGCAACCCAGCCCTAGTCTGTCTCCTAAGACAAGTTAGACCCACCAGCCTGTGCATACGTAGGCAGCCAACTACATGCTTCTCCTGCTCATGGGGACCCTGATACTCCACATCATGGCTTTGTCTGTTTGGATTAGCAGTGCATGGATGATGGATGATGGGTATTATGGGGTGTGAGGTGGCTGAGTCACCTTTCCTTCTAAGAAGTCAATTTTAGTGGGACAGGGGGACAGGATGTCATAGGAATACGGCTACTGTCCCAGGTGAGCATCTTGGGGAGGGAGCTCTGAAGGGAGCACCGGGACAGCTTGCAGGTAAGCGGGCTTCGAGAAGGAGCTGGGCATCCCTGGACAGGGAGGGAAGTTGCTGACAAGGACAAACCTGGCCCAGGTCTGTGGCAATTACAATATCAGACGCTGGCAGGCTTTTCCATCCAGGGGACTCTGTGGGGCCTCGTGGTGGTATGGCAGCGCCAGAGTCCCAGCGTGGGCAAGGGCAGGAGAAAATGCCTCTCCACTTCAGAGGAACCTCGAGGTTCTGGAACTGGGTGGGCAGAGGTCAACAAACCACAACCCACAGGCCTCTTGTGGCTCACTGCCTGTTTTTGTAGACCATTCCGCTGGCCCATGGTCATACCTATTCTCGTACATTTTGTCTGTGGCTGCTTTTAGGCTTCAGTCGCTGCCAAGTTGTGACACCTGAGGCCACATGGCCAGCAGAGGCTCTAATATTATCTGGCCCTTTACAGGAAAGCTGTTCTGACCCCTGATCTAGGGCATTATTGGGTTCTGCCTGTGCTTTCTAAGAAGATAAAACCCTCCTCAAAAGAAAACCCCTCTTATGAGGTACCCCAGATTCTGTTTTGACTGTTCGACCAAACGGCTCTAGTGGCCAAGACTCCACATTTCCTTCCAGCACCTAAGGAAGTCACAGCATTTCTGTGAGCACAAATCCCTTCATACAGGGGCTGAAAATAGGATCATCTCTTAGGACACTTTGGGGGATGACGGTCAACAGAAAAGAAAGGAGGGAGAATAAGAGGAGTCAGGCTTAAGGGTTAGAATTCTGTGAAAACAGCCAGTGGATGTATACTATTTTTAATCTCAAAATAAATGTGTTTTCCCTCCAGAGTGACAACTTTTGCTAACAATAACTCGCTGCTGACCGATCCTTGGTGAGAGTGACTTGTTTATTTCTGGGGACGCCCAGAGTCCCAGGCAGGAGGTAAAGGCTTTGGGAAGGAAAGATGGGAGCTGACGTGTGGGGCAGCAGACCTCGGAGTTTCTGAGAGTGCAGAGCCATGTCATAGTCCCCAAAAGGAATTACACTTCCAAACATTGCAAGCTCTTTCTAAATTAGACCTGGAGTCTCTGACAAAGGGGAATTATTCCAGCCTTAAGTAGCCACTGGGGACTTAGAATGCAAATAGTCTTCACAATTTTCCCAAAGCCAATAAGATACACTCACAAGTCCTTGGCTCTAGGTGGGGCCTAGTTTGAGCTAGGTATTAATTGGGATCTGAGAAAATTCTAAGACATTTCTTCCTCATCAAGAGACATATAATCTGCATAAGAAAAAAGATACATGTCCATGAAAAATAACAAAGCATCACTGTATATATTTGGGGTTAAGTTCAGCTATAGGTAACAAAAAAACCTCAAGACAAGATAGAAAGTGCCCAGGTATGCCTTCAAGAGCTGGTGGGCAGCTCTGATCCATGGGCCCTTTAGCCCTGCACCATCTCTAGGCTCTGGCCCCCATCCCCTTGGTCCAGGGCACGGCTGCATTCCAGGCAGCAAGAAAGAGGAATACAGTAGAAACAAAGATTGTGGCTGTCATTGAAAAGACAAGAAATGCAAAGCATTGGTGAGGACGTGGAGAAAAGGGAACTTGTGGGCGCTGTGAACTACCCTATGATCTCGGAATTCCACCTCTGGGTATTTATCTGTAGAAATGGAAAACACTGGGCACTTTCTAACACGCACAACGATCCGTAGACTAGATAAATACATGAATATTCCCATTAAGCACGTTTTTCTGTCTTCACCTCTTTCTCTTTCTTCTCCTATTCCCTTTCTGATTCTTTCTTCCTCCTTCTCCACTTGTGCCCGGTGTTTTCTCAGACACATGGACATTGTATGGTCCTGCTGGGCTCGAAAGATTACTGACCGTCCAAAGCCCAATGGCTCGGTATCATAAAGTCTGAGTTTTCTCCTTTTCTCTGCCTTTTCAAGAAGTGTGTTATAATTTCCCTGCAGGAGTGGAAGCGATCAGGACAGTTGAAATGTTTGCACAGGCAACAAGAGAAAAGAAGAGGGGAATTTGAAGGAGTGAAAGCAAACCCTCACAGAGGTTCTGACCAGTGGAAGGAAATTCAGCTTGTGTTCAAAGGCAATTTTGCCATTGGTTGTAATTATCATCAAGCAGGGTGCCAAGAAAAAAAAATTTATGCTAATTTTTATTAATTAATTTTAACATCTAACTCATTAATTCATCAGTTAAGTGGGACTTCCTCATTTGCCTGTGAGGGACCTAGAGAAGGATGCACAGTTCACTGTTAATTGGAAAATGAATAAAATGTTAACAAATAATTTGTTTTCCCTAAAACATAATATCTAAAGTAGCACAGTGCCCTGATTACCACCCAATACATGCATTCAGGTTTAATGAGCTCAGTTTTAAGTACATGGGTAACAGCTGAGCAAGTGTATTATGTAGCTATTTCGATATTAATAATAGTGATCTCCAGACCTGTCCCATCCCAAGAAAAGAAACACACACACACACACACACACACACACACACACACACACGAGACTAGGAAGGGGCCAAGGGTGTAAAATGCCTGTCTCAGGGAAGGTTTCTGATAGCTGCCACATGATAGTTTTCATAACAACCCACTCACCCAAATTTAGACCACACCTGGCTGTATGAGAGGCTGGGAAATAGTCTTTCATCTGTATGGCCATGTGACTCGCTAAAAATATCAATGACTATGAAAAAAAGTAGCGTGCTTCCTCTTTGTCATGAAAGAGTTGTTTTTATTGTTGTTTTTGTGGGTAAATTCATTTTGTTTTAGGGGCACCTGGGTGGCTCAGTTGGTTAAGTGTCTGCCTTCGGCTCAGGTCATGGTCCTGGGGTCCTGGGATCGAATCCCACATCGCATCATGCTCCTTGCTTGGCGGAGAGCCTGCTTCTCTCTCTCCCTCTACCTGCCTGCAGCTCCCCCTCCTTGTGCTCTCTCATTCTCTCTCTCTGCATCAAATAAATAAATATTTAAAAAACAAAATGAATAAATTAATTTTGTTTTAATAATAATATTGTTACACTAACAGTCTTTTGGTTAACATTTGCATGACATACTCTTTCCATTCCTATCTTTTTCAGCTTTTCTGAATGGATTCATTTAAGACATGAATCTTGGCCATAGCACGTAGCTGGATTTTATTTCCTTTTCTGTTCAATCTGACAATTCTGTCTTTAAGTAGGTAACTAAATCCACTACCTTTATTGTGTACAATTTTATTTTTGTTTTCTGTTTACTATCCACTTTTTCTTTATTTCTGTCTTTTCCATCTGTCTATGATGGATGTTGAGTTGAGTAGAGTTGTATAGATCTTTCCATGCCCCCATGCTCAAAGGAATTCAGATTTGGTTGAGGAGCCCATGAAAGTCCCTGGGATGTGCTTATTGGCTCTGATCAATCCATCTAGTGCCACGTGTATACTCCCAAGCCAGTCATCGCCACTGGGATGGGAGTGGGGGTGGTGGTGGTACTCTCCTTGGCCATGCTTGGTCATGAACCAGTTCCAGAGTCAGGTGGAGGGATTAGACCCAACCCATAAGAGAGATTAGACATGGCGGAGAGGTACTATTACCAAAAGAAGGGGGACTAGATGTCTGCCCAGGAGGATCTATCCTAAGTATATACATACTTAACAGAGCTTCAAAATATATGATAGAATTGATAGAGCAGAAGGAGAAATAGACAAATTCACAATCCGTTGGGAAGTTCACAACTTTATTTTTCCTACAACGTTGGAAGACTGGAATAGAATTCATTTTCTCTCACCTGCTTGAACAGTTAAAAGATTAATAGCTCCTTGCCCTCAAGGTAGGGAAATATTTTTTTTTCTTTTGCAAATTATTCCGCCTTAGAATTTAGTGAGCCATGGAGAATGGTTGTAAAGGAAAAAGTGAAATAAAAGAGTGCCTTTGGGATGAAGCAGGGGAGAGAGGGGGATTTTACCCAGAACAAGGTCAAAGATGGGAGTAGGTTTGAGTCTAAAGTAGAGCCACATCCCATTCAGGGACACAGCCCAAGGAGGCCTCACCTGAATGACAGTAGAGTGCTTTACGGAGGTGGATCTGCAAGCGCTGAGAGATGCTCTCCAAGGTTTTCTGCACCCAAGTGAACAAGTGCTGCCGGAGTAAAGGGAATGTGTGAGCTATGACAGTGGATGTCTAGGCAGTCATTAATGGAGACAGATTGCTTATGAAGGGAGGGGCCTCCTTGATGTCCTGGTATGGCCTAAGACACCAGAACCTATGCAAAATCAGTAGGAAGTGGGTGGAAATATCTAGTAATGAATGAAACTGGATTATCATCATAATTCAGTGAGAGCTTAGAATTGAGTTCATGTATTTCTTCCTTTTCACTGTATCTCTTTCTCCTTCCTTCCTTCCTTCCTTCCTTCCTTCCTTCCTTCCTTCCTTCCCTCCTTTCTTCCTCCCTCCCTCCCTCACCCATTCCTTGCTGCAAGAAGGACTAAAACTTCCAGTATGATGTTGAATGACAATAGTGAGAGAAGACATTCTTACTTTATTCCTGATCTTGAGGAAAAATATTCAATCTTCACCATTAAACATTACATTTGCTATAAGTCTTTTGTACATACCCTTTATAAGGTTAAAGAAGTTTTCTGCTCACCCCTCTCTCCTCCCCTACAGTTCCCCCAAGAGCTTGTTATTGTAAATGAATGTCAAATTTTGTCAAACCCTTTTTCTGCATCTATTCAGATGATAATACAGTTTTCTTCTGTTAATATGGTAAAATATATTGACTGTTTTCAAATGTTGAACCTGCTAATTATTCCTGGACTAAACTTCTCTCAGTCATGATATATTGTCCACTCTGTGTAGTGCAGGATTGTATTTGCTAGTATTTTTGGTAACTATTTGCTTCTATGTTTATGATTGATATTGGCCTATATTATTGCAATGTCTTTGTCTGGTTTTGACATTAGGGTAGTACTGACCCCACAAAATGAATTTGGAAGAGTTCTGGGCTCCTCTGTTTTCTGGAAAGAGTACATGGAATTGAGTGAATTTTGGTAGTTTGGATCTTCCAAAGAATTGTTTTATTTTTTGTAAAGCTATCAAGTTTTTGAGAATAGAGTTGTTTGTAGAATTCTCTTTTATCCTTTTAATGTCCATGGGGTCTGTATTGATGTCCCTTCTTTCATTCCTGATACTGGTTCTTTGTTTCTTCTTGCTAAGTCTGGCTTAAAGTTTAATCAATTTTATTGATCTCTTTATTTTTTTTAAAGATTTTATTTATTTATTTGATAGAGAGAGCGATCACAAGTAGGTGGAGAGGCAGGCAGAGAGAGAGAGGAGGAAGCAGGCTCCTTGCTGAGCAGAGAGCCCAGTGTGGGACTCGATCCCAGGACCCCGGGATCATGACCTGAGCCGAAGGCAGAGGCTTTAACCCACTGAGCCACCCAGGCGCCCCTATTGATCTCTTTAAAGAACAGCTTTTGGTTTCATTTTATTTCATTTTTTTTTTGTTTTCATTTTCATTGTGCTCTGATCTTTATTATTTCCTCTTTTTATACTTGCTTTGGATGTAATTTTTTTTCTTTCCCAGTTTATTAAGATGGAAGCTTAGACTACTAATTTGAGATCTATTGATTTTCTAGTATATGCATTCAGTTTTGTAATTTCCCTGTAACCATGGTGTTAGCTGCATCCTACAAATTGTGATGTTATATTTTCATTTTTATTTAATTCACAATAATTTATAATTTCCTTTGAGACTTTCTCTGTAACTCATGAGTTAGTGAGAAGTGTTTTTTTAGATCAAAAATTTTTTCCAGATGTTTTTCTATTTTTGGCATGTACCTAATTCTGTTATTGTTTGAAACATCTTTTGCATGATTCTAGTCTTTTAAATTTGTTAAAATATATTCTATGACCCAGAATATCGTCTATTCTGGTGACTGTCCTATGTGCACTTGAAAAGAATGTGCAAGGGCACCTGGGTGGCTCAGTTGGTTGAGCTTCTGACTCTTGATTTCAGCTCAGGATTGTAGGATCGAGCCCTGCATTGGTCTCCACATTGGGTGTGGAGCCTTTGAGATTCTTTTTCTCTATCCCTCAGCCCCTCCCCTGGCTCTCTCTTCTCAAAAAAAAAAAAAAAAATATATATATATATATATATATATATATATGTATATATATTCTGCTGATGCTGGATGGAGTGTTCAAGAAATGTCAGTTAGGTCAAATTGGTTGATAGTGTTGTTCAGGTCTTTAATTTTCTTACTGATTTTCTGTCTTCTTGTCCTTTTGATTACCGATTGAGGAGTACTGAAGTTTTAATTTCTAACTGCAGATTTCTCTATTTTTCCTTTAGTTCTATTAGCCCTTGCCTCATGTTTTATGATTCTGTTGTCTGGTACATATACATTTATTTAGAACACTTTTGTCTTTTTGGAGACTTGGCCTCTTTATTATTATTTAAGTTCTCTTTTTATCCCTGATGTTCCTTGTTCTGAAGTCTTCTTTGTTTGGTATTAATATAGCTATTCCGGGTTTTTTTTTGGTTAGTGATGACCAAATCACTATATCTTGTACCTGTGTTTTTATACTTAAAGGGGATTTCTTGTGGAAAGCATTTATTTGGGCCTTGCTTTCATGTTCAATTTGGCAGTCTGTGTCTTTTAATGAATTATCTAACCATACCAATTAAAAGACAGAAATTGATTATTGATTATTATGTGGTTAGACTAAAATCTACCTTATAGCTCAATATTTTCTATTTGTTCCATCTCTTCTTTATTTTTTCCTTTGTATGTATCCTTTTGAGTTAATTAACTGCTAATTAAAATTAACAGTAAATTAACTGTTAATTAAAGAGAATCTTTAAACAGACTCCTCACTGAACATAGAGCTGGATATGGGCTCAATTTTACAACCCATGAGATGATGACCTGTGCTGAAACCAAGAGTTGGACACCCAACCTACTTCATTACAGCTGCCACTTCTTGGGTCACCTGAGTGGTTCAGTCCATTGAGTGTCCAACTCTTAGTTTCAGGTCAAGTCATGGTTTAGGGTCCTAGGATTGAGCCCCACATTGGGGTCCATACTCAGCAGGGGAGTCTTCTTGAAGATTCTCTCTCCCTCTCTTTCCATCCCTCTCCCACTCATGTGCATGAGTGCTGTCTCTCTCATAAATAAATAAATCTTTAAAAAAAACAAAACCTGCCACTCCATTATCTTCTGACTTGGTGGTTTCTGACAAAAAGAAAAGGAAATCATTTTGCTCACTCATGTTTGTGGACTGAATTTGTAACCACTGCTCATATAGCATATTGCCATTTGGTTTGTACCATCCTATGAGGTAAGGAATTACTATTCCCATGTACAGATGAGATTCAGAAAGGGTGAGAAGAGGAGGTAGGATTCCATTGGGGTCCTACTGAATTGCATGGGACCACCACCCCTGGGTGCCTTCTGGAACTGTGAGGTGTGAGTGTGAGAATCAGGATCAGGACCTGGCACTGCCCATGCCCTCAGCCTGTGCTAAAAAAAGCTTTGAAGGACTGAAGGGGTTGAGGGGAACAGAGGCATTTAGGGTGAGGGGAAAGACCTGGCATGGCTTAGAGTGGACAGAGGTGGGGTGGGTGAAGCTGGTGGGCTTCTCACGTGGACTCAGTAGGAGGCAGATCTTGGGGGAAAGAGTAGTAATGACTGGAGACGTGTGGCTTTTCCTCTTGTTCCCATGTGAGAGGGGGTGAAGTGCTCATAACCTTGGAATGTGGGCCCCAAACCAGGGCAGGGGTGGAGCGTGTCTTGATGTTGAGGAATCCAGGCCCTGGGGACTGGCGGTGAAGGTGTATGAACGGGAAAGTAATAAAGAATGGAGCTGCGGGATAACAGCCCCAAGACTTCTGCCCACTCAGAACTCTCTCCCCTTCTTCAGAATCACCCAGCCTGTAACTCCAAGAGGAAAGGATGGGGGGAAGGGGGGTTGCACCTCTTTCTTTTACACACACACATGCACACCCCCCCCACACACACAATCCTTTTGTGCCTTCCAGTAGGTTTAAGTACATACTCGTTCATTCATTTCTTTATCCATTTCTTTATCAATAGATATTATTGCCACCCCTACTGTGCAGACTGAGTTTCCTGAATGTGGGGTGGGCGTGGGCAAAGCATGCTGCTGAGTGGCTCACAGTTTCCAGCTCCCCTCAGAGATGACCCCTAGTAAGACCTGCATGCGAGGCTCAGTTTTCTGGGGGCCTCTGCAGAGAAGTAATCCCTGGTGTTATCTGGGCAGCTGGCCTGGCAGAAGGTCTCTGCTGGGGCATGAACAAGGTTCACCTTTGAGCCCACATCTCCATACATGAGAAGCTGCTGTTCTTCGCTATTCAATACATTGAGCAATTCGTCCTAACCTCCTCCCTTCCTCCCCTCCTTCCTCCTCCCTCTCCCTGGGGGACCAGTCTGCTGGACCACCTAGTCCCAAGGTTGGCCTTCCACTTGTAGGCATCCAAGACTTCTTGCCTCCCTGCTGCCCATCCACACCACCATGCCCTTCAAAGTCTTCCTTAAAGACTACCTCCTCCAGGAAATCTTCTGGGAATCCCATAACGGAATTCATCATGTTAACCTCTTGGCTCTCATATCAAATTGCTTGTACCTCTGTTCCACAGTTAACCTGGTTTGGTCTATTTTCACTAGAGGCAGCTCCTGGAGAACGGATTATCCCTGTTCTTCCCAAACCCCAGGTGTGCTCTACAATGTGGAGACATGACCAGGCCTTTCTTGTAGAAATGCTTCCGTGGCCTTCCTTTGCTCTGGAGATCAAGTACGAGTCTGTGAGTGTGATCTGGCCTCCCTCTCCCACCTCATGTGTAAACCCCACAAGAGCAGGGACCGGAGGAGGCCACACTGTGTGCCACTCATCCCAAACAGCTGGCCAGACAGAGCTGACCAAGCTCAGCCCCAGTCCCAGCATGGGGCTCCTGGGGGCTCTGCCAGGCTGGAGTGGCCTGGAGGAAAGATCCCCACTTTTCTTGCAAGAGTAGTGAAGTGAGGATGGGTCCCCAGAGAAACCCTCCTCTTGCCACTTCCTGGAGCATGAAAGACACACAGGCATGCTAAGCCCTTCCCCTCCAGCCTTTCCTGGCTCCGACAGAGTCCAGGGCTGCAGAGAAGAATTTTCTGGAAGAACATTCTGCAGCTGTGGAAAGTCCCCTGAGTAATGCTTCCTGACCCCTTGGTCTAAATTGTCTGTGATGTCTGGCTTCGCAGGCTCTAAAAGAGAGGTCCGCATATTTGTGATATGATTCCATCTGATGCTAACCTGATATTTCTAGCAGCTTCCCTCCCCTACCCCTCCAGGGAGGTGGAAGTCATGAATTGGAGAGGATATGGTCACGGCTCTGGAATCCCAGGCTTAGAAAAGCACAAAGACTCAGCATCTAGTTCACCCACCTTGGAAATCGGGCTCATTGCAATTCAGTTTACTTCATCTATAAAATTATGTAGTAACTAATAATAACTAAAAAAACAGCTAGAAGGAGAGTTGGATGTTCCAGCTCTTTTCCCATGGCTATGGAAACTTCTTTAAAGAAACACTGTCAGAGGAAGCGGCCGCATGAGGACATCCTTGGAGCTACAGCTGCATTGGAAATGGGGACAGGGACTCGGTTTCCAAACTCCCTTCCCATTCGAGGGGCTCCTTTGGGCTCTGTTTTACAAAACCATTTCTCTGACTCAGTCATCCTGCTTCTAGGTATCAAGAGAAATGTAAATAGGTCCACACTTGCACACAAATGTTCATTGCAGCCTTTTTGGGACCAGCTCCAAATGGGAAGCAACCTCAATGTCCATCAGCAGGTGAATGGATAGGAGCAAATGATGCATTTGTACAACAGAATACCTCTAAGCGAGGACAAGTCATGGATGAACTATTGACGTGTGCCAGACTAAACGAAGTATTTCCCATACATGCATTTGTAGGAATTTTAGAAAACACCAAGTAATCTGTAGTGATGGAGAGTGGGCCAGTGGTTGGTTGCCTGGGGGTGGGGAGGGAGGGTAGGGGGCCAAAGGGCATGAGGAAGTCTTTAAGGAAATGCTCCATATCTTGATTGAGGAATGGTTTTTAAGTATATACGTTCTATATATGAAGACATAGCAATAGTACACTTTAAATACATACAATTTATTGTATGTTATTTATACGTCAATAAAATTCATAAAAGGGAAAAAAAGGCCATCAGATTGTTGCATCTTGGAAAACTAGCTCAAAAGCCACAAAAATTCTCACCAAATTGTCACCAAAGCTAGTCCTGGGGCCTTGTTCTCCCCAGAGCCCTGTGACCAATGTTGAACCCAACGTTCATCCCGCTAGTGTTCCCCAGCTGGGGAGAGGCTCAAGAGGTTTCCAGGAGGATACATGAGAAGACCTCTTTGTCTTTTTGCTGGCAAAGCAGGGCTTAGAACCTGGAGTTTTCGGACTGTGAGCGGCTTCTTACAAGAGTGCCAGAGCCTCACTTCCAGCCCCTTCACAGGCAGGCCCAGTCACCTCCCATTATGAGCGTTTCCAAAAATCTGGGCCCCCAATCTCCCTCACTGCCAAGATCCATTTTCCATGATCTTCAAACCACCTTCTTAGAAGGACTTGCTCCTCCCGGGTCTTGCTGAAGACGGGTGTCAAGTTTATGAGGACCTGTCCCCTGGGAGCAGCTTCTCCAGGAATGGGGTCACCGTGTGGTCAGCATTGGAGTGGGGTGCAGGCTACGGGTTTTCCAAACATTGGAATGAAATGAAAAAACCCACACTCATGCTACCACAAAGTGTTAAGCAGAGAAGAAGGCAGACATTTATTTATGTCCTCTGCCAAGAGCTTCTCAGGAAAGACTCAGAAATGGAACACAAAACTACTAACCAAGCAACATGTGTTTTGGTTTGATTGTTTTAGTCTTTGCTTTCGACTGCTTTCCTGGTACCCATTAGTGCTGGGAAATGCACAGGAAGCTCAGAAATGAGAGGACGGATGATCCACTCAGAGATAAGATGGGTGTGAGGAGTGGAAGTGGGGGGTGTGTGTGTGACAGAGGTCATGTGCTACTTTGAGATGACCCCAAACACTTTCCAAATTTCCTTATACCTTAAAACTGTTAGGAATTGAAGAAAAGAGAAATTCTTTTGGCCTAGAATTATCAGCAAGGAGGAAATGGGGCTTAAAGGAATAGAATGAAACAAAACCATGAGGGAGAGAAGAAAGGGTAAGAAAGTCCAATGATAAAGCAAGAAATAAATGTAAAAGAGAGTAGAATTTCATTTGATTGGACACAATGCTGAATATGGCCATAATTATGTAAAAATTAAATAAAACCCAGAAATACGTGCATTCATATGTCTCTGTACATCACTGAAAATGCCCACACACCATCTAGAGGGATATGCTTCAGACGGTAGACAATGGGAGTGTTAGTCAGAGTGTGGGGTAATAAAGCAGGAGTTTTCGTTTATCTCTGTTGTTTAAATATTCTATCATTATTCCCAAGACATCTGTGCATTTTTCTCTCATTATCTATTTTTCAACTTTTGTTTATGGTGGTCAAATATATGTAACATAAAATTTATTGTCTTAACCACTTCCAAGCGCAGGGTTCAGTGTCATCACTGTGCATCCATTCTTCTCCAGATCTTTTCCCTCTTCACCCCCAACGGAAACTCTGTAGCCATTAAACAGTAACATCTCCCAGACCCTGGTAACCACCATTCCATTTCCTGTCTCCATGAAATTTGACTACTCAGGGACACCTCATGTAAGAGGAAATATACAATTGTCCTTTGGGATCTGCCTTATTTCATGGAGTGTAATATTTTCTTTTTTTAAAAGATTATTTATTTATTTATTTGACAGACAGAGATCACAATTAGGTAGAGAGGCAGGCAGAGAGAGAGGAAGGGAGAGAGGAAGGGGAGCAGGCTCCCCGCTGAGCAGAGATCCTGATGCAGGGCTCGATCTCAGGACCCTGGGATCAGGACCTGAGGCGAAGAAAGGCAGAGGCTTTAACCACTGAGCCACCCAGGGGCCCCTCATGGAGCATAATATTTTCAAAGGCTGTGCGTGTCGTAGCACATGTCAGAATTCCATTCCCTTTTAAGATGGAATAATGTTACACCGTATGGATAGACTACATTTTGTTTAGCCATTCATCCATCCATGGACACTGGGGTTTTTGCCGCCTTCTGGCTATTAGGAAAAATGCTCTGAACATGGGTGTACAAATATCTCTTTGAGACCCTGCTTTCCATTTTTTAAAAGATTTTATTTATTTGAGAGCGAGAGAGTGAGGGGGAGGGGCAGAGAGGGAAGGAGAATGAGGGGGAGAGAATCTCAAGCAGACTCTGTGCTGAGCTTGGAGCCCAAGGTGGGGCTCGATCTCATGACCCGAGATCATGAATGAAGCTGAAACCAAGAGTTGGGCTCCCAACTGACCGAGCCACACAGATGCCCCCTTTGCTTTCAGTTCTTTGGGTGTACACTCAGAAGCGGGATTGCTGGAGCCCACGGTAATCCATGTTTATTTGTGCAAGCAACCACCATACTGTTTTCCCCGGCGACTATAGCCTTTTACCCACCAGCTGTGCACAGGGCTTCCAGTATCTCCACTTATTTGCCAACACTTACTACTTACTCTTTATTATTATTTTTTTTTATAACAGCCATCCTAATGGGTATGAAGTGGTAACTCATTACGGTTTTGATGTGCATTTTCCTAATGATTAGTGATGGAGAATATCATTTCATGTGGATCTGTGAATTTTTTTAAGTTTATTTATTTTTTTTAAAAGATTTTATTTATTTATTTGACAGAGAGAGAGAGAGAGCACAAGTAGAGAGGCAGGCAGAGAGAGAGGCTCCCTGCTGAGCAGAGTCTGATGCACGGCTGGATCCCACAAGCCTAAGACCATAACCTGAGCTGAGGGCAGAGGCTTAACCCACTGAGCCACCCAGGCACCCCTATTTACTTATTTTTTAAGTGATGTCTACACCCAACGATCTCAGGGGCCCAACTTCATGACCTTGAGGTCAAGAGTTGCCAGCTCTTCCAACTGAGCCAGCCAGGTGCCCCATCATGTAAATGTGAGAATTTTTTTTTTTTAAGATTTTTTATTTTATTTATTTGACAGACAGAGATCACAAGTAGGCAGAGAGGCAGGCAGAGAGAGAGAAGGAGAAGCAGGCTCCCTGCTGAGCAGAGAGCCCTATGCGGGGCTCAATCCCAGGACCCTGGGATCATGACCTGAGCTGAAGGCAGAGGCTTTAACCCACTGAGCCACCCAGGCGCCCCTAAATGTGAGAATTTTTAAGTGATAGAATATTTAGAAGATTTCAGCCTGAGATGTGACCGTTCCACCCTGGATGGAGGCTGCCCTCCTTCTCTGCACTGGTAGCTCGACAGAGGTGTAAGGGTCAGGGATGTGGGAAGTAGGGGCCAGGGATGCAGGAAGGTAGAGCTCTCGAGAGAGGAAAGGAAAGTCCCAGCAATCAGCATACTAGATAAGGAAGTTACAGCCCTCCTGAGCAATTACACAGCTATTTCGCTTCTAGATGGGCAGAAACCAGCCCCTAGATAGGGCTGTCCAGCTGCCTTGTGGCTGAAGGGCAGCCTCTGCAAAAGTTAAGGGCAATTTGCAGGTGGGAACAAGCTCATTCCCAAGTTGTGCGGAAGACACAGTCCAGGCAGGGTGCAGACGTGCTTGACCTCTGGAGAGTTTCTGGAAATGCCCGGGTATAGCTGTTAATTAATCCACACAGTTTAAAGAGATTTTCCGAAAGGGTGTGGCAGCCTGGCTACCTTCACTTTATCGAGAGCTTCCGGTCTGCAGAGCGAGCTCAAGGATATTTCTCCTTGTCCACCCACCTTTCTCTCTGGTCAGCTCTGGTCATAGGGGTTTCTGACCTTGGGCTTGGGGGTGGATAGGGGGAACACTGTGTAAGTGGCAGCCAAAATCAAAGTCAGCAGTAAGACTTCGTGGCTGAGATTTTGCTACCTCTGAGTTCAAAAGCTGAAGGCTTTTCAGTAATACGATTTGTCCTGGGTGTAACACTTTCTTAACAAATATTGCTCAAACCAGAAGTCAAGCTGGGTATTTGTGATTCACACCCTTTCCTGTCTTACCACATCCAAGCCTAATTCAGCTTCCTGGGCTTTTGCGGTGTTTGTTAGTTTAAAAATAAACACCCCCCTCCCAAAATAAATAAACAAAATCCCTTTGACATTCCCACAAAGAACAAGTCACTGTAGTGGGAGGTTTGCAGATGGGGAAAGTGACTGTAAGAGATGGACGGACTTACTCAAAATCTTGATGTAATTGCAGTTCAGTTAAGCCGGAAGGGCCCCCGCTCTGAGGGGCCTGCGCCCTGCCATTCCATCTGGCAAATCGGCCCTTCCACTTGCCATCTTTGTAAAGCCTTTTTCCACTCGCCTGGGCAGTTAGAAACTCCCTCCTCTGGACTCGTTTAGCACCTCGAGGGCACTTAGCGCATCCAAGTGGTGCCTCATGTAGACACTTCCTCTCTCCCATTAGCCTAGAACCTTGTGAAGTGTCCAGCATACAATAGGTCTTCTAGAATCTCTGAAGAGCCAAGCCAGCTTCAGCGCGGTGGTCTCTGATTTAGGCAGGAACCAGGCTGGACCAGGCTCCACAGTTTTCAGCCCCAGTTTCTACTGAGCACAGGGGACTGAGGAGGGCCCACCAGCAATGCCCCTGGTGGGATCCAGGATATTCCAGTTCCCAGTCCTCAGGAGGATGCTGATCCCACAGCCAGCCCCATTGGGCTTCCCATACTCAGGGGTGAAGTGTGGGTTTGCTACTGAGAAAAGCCACAAATCAACAGCACTAAGCACTTTTCTAGAAACTTGAGCCTGACCCGAGGACAGCACCCCGCCAAGCTGCTCTCGGACAGCTCCAGTCTTGGTACTTCCTGGGGGCTTTCTGACTCCGGAAAACATGGCTCCCCACTGCCAGTATCAGGCCTTCAGGATCTGGGAACCACCAAGGGGCTGCAGAGCTGCCCAAGCGTAGGCTCCCTCTCTGCTGAGATAGTGGAGGGGAATGTAAATTGAGGAAATACCCGTTGTGGAATCCCGCAGGCTGTCTGCCCCCACCTCTGCCCGGTTCCTGTGCCTTTGGCCACTGGGAGCCCTTGGCAAGGTTTCTGGGCCAGATGCAGCAGCCCTGGGCTTTTTTTGTTTTCTTCTGTCGCATTTGCTTTAATATGAAGGACTATGATCCCCCCGCCCCTGCATTTGGAACAGAGACTCGGCAAACAATTTAACACATCCAGGGGACCTTTAAGTAGCTTCTATGTGACTATTATGATTCTTCATATCTTTTGTATAACTTCTTTGTGTCCCTTCCATGTGTTTATAATTTTTTTAAGTTACCGAAACAATAGAACTGGACAAGGAAAATTGGAAAGTACCGAAAAAAGGAAAAAAAAAACTGGTTTACTCAAAATCTCATCATCGAAACAGCCATTGAGGTGTATTTGAGGTCTTTCTCAGGCAAGTGTCTCTGCTTAGCCAAAGTCAGAGTGAACGTGAAACACTGACTCGTTCTGGGTTTTCGTCCCCATTCACATGGAGCTGTGAGCAGCTTTTCCTTGAAACTCTATGTTCACCATAAATCATTTTAGTGTTTAAAGAATATGAAAGGATGGAATTTCTTTAAAATCATCCCTTACTTGTTTCTTGAAAAATTTACTTCTAGTGGTGCCTAAGTGGCCCAGTCGGTTAAGTGTCTGCCTTTGGCTCAGGTCATGATCTCAGGATCCTGGGTTTGAGGCCCTCATCAGCTCCACATCGGGTTCCCTGATCAGCTGGAGCCTGCTTCCCCCTCTGCCTGCTCTGCCTGCCACTCTCCCTGCTTGTGCTCTCTAGCTTGCTCTCTCTCTGTCAAATAAATAAAATCTTAAATAAATAAAACAAATAGGTAAATAATTTTACTTCTAGGAATTATTCTTTAAAAAAAAATATGTTGGCCTATCGTTGGCAATGCAAGCTGGAACTGGCAACCGCACTGGAAAACAGTATGGAGTTTCCTCAAAAAGTTAAAAATGGAACTACCCTACGACCCAGCAGTTACACTATCAGGCATTTATCCAAATGATACAAAAATGCTGATTTGAAGAGTACATGCACCCCAATGTTTAAACCAGCGATGTCCACAACAGCCAAACTATGGAAGGAGTACAAATGTCCATCAACTGATGAATGCGTAAAGAAGGTGTGGCAGGGGCGCCTGGGTGGCTCAGTGGGTTAAGCCGCTGCCTTCGGCTCAGGTCATGATCTCAGGGTCCTGGGATTGAGTCCCGCATCGGGCTCTCTGCTCGGCGGGGAGCCTGCTTCCCTCTCTCTCTCTCTCTCTGCCTGCCTCTCTGTCTACTTGTGATCTCTCTCTGTCAAATAAATAAATAAAATCTTAAAAAAAAAAAGAAGGTGTGGCATATATATATATATATATATATATATGAATACTATGCAGCCATCAAAAAGAACAAAATCTTGCCATTTGCGACAATGCGGATGGAACTAGAGGGTGTTATGCTAAGCAAAATAAGTTCATCAGAGAAAGACAAATATCATATGATTTCACTCATGGAATTTAAGAAATAGAACAGATGAAAATAGTAGAAGGGAAGGAAAAATAAAGTAAGGTAAAGACAGAGATGGAGATAAACCATAACAGACTGTTAACTGTAGAGAACAAACTGAGGGTTGATGGCAGGAGGTGGGTGGGGGATGGCTGGGATGGGTGATGGGCATTAAGGAGGCACTAGTTGGAATAGCACTGGGTGTTTATGGAAGTGATGAATCATTAAATTCGACTCCTGAAACCAATACTACACTATATGTTAACTAACTTGAATTTAAATTAAAAAATAAATAAATAAAACACATCTAAAAAAATGTGTTGGCAGAAATGAACTACTGGGACTTCATCAAGATAAAAAGCTTTTGCACAGCTAGGGAAACAGTCAACAAAACCAAAAGACAACCGACAGAGATGGAGAAGTACATTTGCGAATGGCATATTAGATAAAGGGCTAGTATCCAAAATCTATAAAGAATTTATCAAACTCAACACCCAAAGAAAAAATAATCCAATCAAGAAATGGGCAGAAGACATAACAGACATTTCTGCAAAGAAGACATCCAAATGGCCAATAGACACATGAAAAAGTGGTCAACATCACTTGGGATTAGGGAAATACAAATCAAAACCACAATGAGATACTACCTCACACCAGTCAGAATGGCTAAAATTAACCAGTCAGGAGACGACAGATGCTGGCGAGGATGTGGAGAAAGGGGAACCCTCCTACACTGTTGGTGGGAATGCAAGCTGGTGCAACCACTCTGGAAAACAGTATGGATTTTCCTCGAAGAGTTGAAAAGAGAGCTACCCTACGACCCAGCAATTGCACTACTGGGTATTTACCCCAAAGATACAAATGTAGTGATTTAAAGGGGCCCAAATGTTTACAGCAGCAATGTCCACAATAGCCAAACTATGGAAAGAGCCTAGATATCCATCAACAGATGAATGGATAAAGAAGATGTGGTATATATATACAACGGAATATTACACAACCACCAAAACCATCAAAAAAACAAATGTTTTTGGGTTTTTATCCAACAACATGGATAGAACTAGAGGCTACTATGCTGAGTGAAATAAGTCAATCAGAGAAAGATAATTATATGATCTCACTGATATGAGGAATTTGAGAAACAAGACAGAGGATCATAGGGGAAGGGAGGGAAAAATGAAACAAGATGAAACCAGAGAGGAAGACAAATGCTAAGAGGCTCTTAATCTCAGGAAACAAACTGAGGGTTCCTGAGGGGAGAGGGGTAGGAGAGATGGAGTGGCTAGATGATGGACATTGGGGAGGTTATGGGCTATGGTGAGTGCTGTGAATTGTGCAAGACCAATGAATCACAGACCTGTACCCCTGAAACAAAAATACATTATATATTAATAAAAACAAAACAAAACAAACAAACAAACAAACAAATGTGTTGGCATTCTCTCCCCATGTCCAGCTCTGGATGTCCCGTTTAGTTGTCTTTGTCTTGGTTTCAGTATCATCTAGGTCCCTGGAGAGTCTCTACCTCTTCAGGGCTCCTCCCTGTAGCCAGCCTGCTGGGAAGACACAAGCACAGGGAACTGCTGGGACTTCCAACCTGTAGGCCTCCTGCTCTTGTGTCCCCACACTGAGCAGCGGTAAAGGCAGTCAGGCAGTCAGACCCATGGAATCAACACATGGCCCATTTCACATGGTTCCTGACCAGCGGCAGAGAAAATGTAGCCTGTCTGCATGTGGTCAGGCAAGCAGATAGATGATGGTTTTTTGAAGGCCCCTGAAGAAGAAATGAAAGACTAAGGGTCCCAGAGCAGCCTTGGCTAACAATTACAGGAACTGACAAAGGGCTGTATACACAATACCACGTGGGAGATAATTTTTGGAAGATTTAAGGGATTTTCAAGGGCAATTTTTATTTGACTTTCTACTTTCACTCTGACTTTTGAATAAGACATGACTCCATGACTGTTGGGAACAACCGAAACTAATTTGGTTGCTTTTCTAACATAGGTCATGTTCTCTCGGTAACCTCCAGGAAGGGAGAAATGATAAAGGTCATTCATCCCCTTCCTCTAACTTCTCCATGTGATGGCATGTAACAACAAAAACAAGTCTTCCGGGGCGCCTGGGTGGCTCAGTGGGTTAAAGCCTCTGCCTTCAGCTCTGGTCATGATCCCAGGGTTCTGGGATCGAGCCCCACATTGGGCTCTCTGCTTAGCAGGGAGACTGCTTCCTCCTCTCTCTCTCTGCCTGCTTGTGAGCTCTATCTGTCAAATAAATAAATACAATCTTTAAAAAAAAAAACAAAAAACAAGTCTTCCACCAAATTCTGCTAAGGGCACACCTGCATAAAAACAGTCTAGGTAACTGGTTCTTGTAAAGTCAGGGATGGGAGAATCGGCCAGTGTTCCGTGTGTCCAGCAAAAGAGCCCTCCATGACGTGCGAGAACCCAGGACCAAATGGAACTCAAGACTTAGGCTGTACTCCTGAGGGGTAAGCCTGGTCTTGCAATGGTGGTGGATATCCTAAGCTAACCACAGTGAGCAACATTCATTGACCAAAGAAAAAGTTAAAGCTTTCTTCTAACAGCCAGCCCTGGCATGTGGATTCCTAGTTAGACTGCTTGCATTGTGAGGTGCAGACAAAGGTTGGCTTACACCTGGAAACAACCAAAACATCCACCGACAGGGGATTGCTTTCATAACGTTGGGCACAATCCTGTAATGAAACCCTCTGCTACTGAAATAAAAAAATAAGGAAACTCTCTGGGAATTGGGGAAGCAAAGCTTCCAGGATGGAGGAATCAGTGGAGAGAACAAAGTGCAGATGCATTAGTGGATAATAACTTACATTTAGTGCACATGGACGTGGAGGGAAATAAGAGCTAATATTTGTACTTGCTTATAATGGCAAAAAGAGTCTCTGGAAGAATACCCCAGGAACTAATGAGTTACCTCTGGGGGTAGGAGTGGGAAACAGGTTTGGGAATGTGGCCAGTAGGCATAGGCGGGAAGCGAGACTTTTCACTGTAATATATTTTATACTGTTTTGATTTTTAACTATGTCAATGTATTACCTCTTCTAAGCAAATAAATATATGACTTAATTTTCACATGCATACATCATACTGTTTCTACCAAAGTATTTTATTTTTTTAATTTTTATTTTTTTAAAGATTTTATTTATTTATTTGACAGAGAGAGATCACAAGTAGACGGAGAGGCAGGCAGAGAGAGAGAGAGAGAGGGAAGCAGGCTTCTTGCTGAGCAGAGAGCCCGATGCGGGACTCGATCCCAGGACCCTGAGATCATGACCTGAGCCGAAGGCAGCGGCTTAACCCACTGAGCCACCCAGGCGCCCTCTACCAAAGTATTTTAAAGTAAATTCCAGCACAGGCAATGCGACAGTGGCCATCCGTCCTGGTGTCCCTTTAAGGCGGTGCTTCTCCAGCTAGGGGGCCAGGCACACAAAAACCACAGGACAAATATCTTGCCAGAAGATCTACAAGGAAAACAGACACAGAGGTATTCTGGAATAGAAGGTAGCTTTGCAGGGAACCCTCCTGGCTTGCTGCATATAACCAACCATTGGCCTTCAGTTCTGTGGGGTGGTGTGAACAGTAATCTGGGGATCTCTGTGCCCAGCATGGTGTTAGGGTTCGTCCTTGGAATTTTCAGCTGTCTGGGGGTTTTGGACTTTCTTTCTTTTTTTTTTTTTTTTTCAGGGTTTTATTTGGGTTTTGCAGGAGTTGGGGGGTGGGGCAGGGGTTCAGTTGGCCTCCAGAACCTCACGAACCCAGGGAATGAACTTGGTGACGCGGGTGTACACCCCTGGTGAGAATGGGTTGCACCAGCTACTGCCCCAGGACACGATGCCCACCAGGGTCCAAACTCCGTCGTTCTGGCAGACCAGGGGACCCCCAGAGTCGCCCGAGCAGGAGGACACGCCGCTAGCGCCCGCGCAAACCATCACGTCCGTGATCTTGCTGCCCCAGAACTTCATGCAGTCGGCGTTGGACAGGAGGGGCAGGGCCGCCTGCTGCAGCTTGTTGGGGGTCTTGTAGGAGTTGTACTGGGACTTGCCCCAGCCCGTGGTGGCACAGATGGAGCCCGGGGGGAAGCTGGCGTTGGCGCCAGGCAGGCACACGGGGGACACGGCGCTGGAGAGCAGGACGGGCGTGGCCAGCTTCAGCAGGGCGATGTCATTGGTGTCCATAATCCTGTCCCACAGCGGGTGTTCAAAAACCTTTGCGATCCTCAACACCTGGACAGCCTCGCCATCGGAGCCGAGATCTGACACGCCGGCCACCACACGGTGGCTCTTCCTGACCCTGCAGTGGGCAGCGGTGAGCACCCAGTCCTGGCTGATGAGGGAGCCCCCGCAGAAGTGTAAGGCCGAGCCGGTCTGCAGGGACACCTGCCAGGGCCAGGAGCTGGGCACAGCGTCCTCCCCATTGACGATCCGGGACAGGCCACTCAGCTCAGGGTGGATGGCAGGGACCCCGCAGCCCGAGCTGCCGCCAAAGAGGAGAAAGCCAAGGACAGCCCAGAGAAAGGTCATGGCGTGTGACTCAGGAGGTGGAATGGTTTTGGACTTTCTAAAGCAAATTTCATTTGGTCTCCACAATGCCTCTGAGAGGTAGTAAATACTATCCTTGTTTGACACAGGAAGAAATAGGGCTCAAAGGCTACAAGATCGGATGAAAGTAATTCGACTATGGAACCTCTCAGATCAGGACTTTTATTCTGACACATGAACCGTGGCTCTGCCCTGTTAGGAATTTTACGCATATCTGGATTTTGTCATTTAAGACAAGAGCTATCATTGTCTTGCACAGGGCCTCTGTATTTTGTTTTGTTTTGTTTTTATTTATGTAGTGTATTTTCCTGAGTGTTTCTCCAGGAATGTCTACACGCATACACCAAAGAAGGTCCGGGGACAATGAGAGGAGGTAAAGAACTTGAGGCCACGAGGCTTCCACCCCTGCAGCCGTAGGGTCACTAAAATGGCCTTGACCTTTCTGATGGCCATTGCTGAAAGGGAACGCCAGCCACCCGTCCCGGGCTCGGTCCCTGGAGGAATGCTGGAGGGCCGTGCAGACCTGTGACAGCCCACAGACCTAACATCTCTGTCCACAAGTAGAGAGAGAAAACAGAAGTCTGGAAGTGGAGAGGCTCTTCCTTACCCTTGGTCATTCTCACATGAGAAACTCCAGACCCGCTTCCTGGACAGGGTGAGGTGTGGGCTGATCCGTGATCACTGCTCCTTATCAGCGTTTCCGACTGTGACTCAACCACTGCCAACACTCAGCGCAGAGAGGTTGTCGCCCTGCAAAGGGCAGGGCTAACTAGGGCCACCTCACGGTGCCTCTTGCTCTCTGATCTCAATGGCATCTGTATGCATCACCTTGATGCTCGGGTAGGAACTAGGACGTGGCATTTCCTCACGTGATTCTGACAGGGGAAGACAGGAGAACGTCAATGCCTTCATTGTAGGGAAAACAAGACCTAGAACAGAGGATGGAACCAGGCCTCGAATCCGAGTCAGGAAATGCTTGTCTTCCAGCCACGACAAGTGTCAGGGCAGAGAATCTTGGGATCAGGAGCTGCCCGTGCTCCTGGCCACTAGAGCCTGTTCTGGTCTGCTGCTGTGTCTCCAGTGCCAGCCAGAGTGGCGACCTCGGCAGTCACACCGTCGTGTGCTCAGAAAGGCCCACACTTGGTTGAATGTTCTGCTGTTACCAACTGGAAATCCCTGATAAATTTGCCTTTAAAAAAAAAAGAAAAGAAAATGTATTGTGGTAAAATACACAGAATACAAACTTTGCCATTTTTAAGTGGATAGTAGGTATCATTAAGTACATTCACAGTGTTATATGGCTATCATCACTATGTATTTCCAGAATGTTCTCATCGTCCCAACCAGAAATTCTGAACCCTGTCTCTCCCCATTCCCCTCCCAGCCCTCAGCCTCTAGGCTTCCCTAGTCCACTTCTGTCTCTATAAATGTTACTATATTAGGAACCTCACATGAGTGGAATCATTCAGGATTTGCCCTTTTGTGTCTGGCTTATTTCACTCTGAATAATGTCTTCAAGTTTCATCCATGTTGTAGCGCGTGTCAGAATGTCCTTCCTTTCTAAGCCAGAATCATCTTGCGTTGCGTGACTTACCGTATTTCATTTCTCCGTTCACCTGTCAGCAGACGTGTGGATTGCCATTTTGGTTTTGGCTATTGGGCACAACGTCGCTATAAACAGCAGCATATACGTTGGTTTTCGTTTCTTATTGGTTTTTTTTTTTTTTTTTTCAAGAGTAAAGCTCTTTGGGGATTTTCTTTTTTTTTTTTTTTTAAAGATTTATTTATTTATTTGACAGAGAGAGAAATCACAAGTAGGCAGAAGTAGGCAGAGAGGCAGGCAGAGAGGGAGAAGCAGGCTCCCTGCTGGGCAGAGAGCCCGATGTGGAGCTTGATCCCAGGACCCTGGGATCATGACCTGAGCTGAAGGCAGAGGCTTAACCCACCGAGTCACCCAGGCACCCCATCGTTTCTTATTGTTTTAAAAACAGAAGATACACTAATGGAGTGTGGTAGGTTCGAAACCTTCAAAACCCAAAGCCAGTGGGAAGAAAATAGCAAGAAGGATAGTGGGTGGTTAAAATATAGGGAAACTTGCTCAAGGGCAAGGTTGTTTCCTGGTTGACTTTCTTCCTTGTTCATTTGAGTCAAGCTGTTTGTCCTTAACCAGGGGTCAGACACCTTGTTGGTTAAATAATAGCTTTGGGTAGGGGGAAAGAAACATTAAATGTATCTACTGACTATAAATGTATCCCAATTTCAGAAATGCTTCACATGGATAATTATGAAAGCTGGAGGACATTCACCACACTGTGCTTTAACATCTGAAATTTTAATAAGAAAATAAGAAATGATTTGGAAAATTTAAAAAGTGTATCTTGAAGGAGAGCAAAGAGGATCCATCCTATTTCCCGACTCAGGCCACCATTCCAGACGAGTCTCCATCGCAGGGGTTGGAAGTGTGAGACCTGGTTCCTGTCCGTGGGTCCTGTCTGTGCTGGGTCCCCCTGGAAGGCCTCCCGGGGGCCAGAAGGTTTGTAAGCAAGTTGCCATGGAATTGTTCCGCTCCTCTCCACGGCTGACCCCATACACTGAACTGAACTGAATTCCAGTGCAATTAGCCTCCTGGATGGAGAAGCAAGAAGAGGAGGGGGAGCCCCCAGCTTTGCTCTTGGGAAGGGATTCTGTCTCTTGCCACCCCAGGAGGGCCGGGAAGGGCGGAGCTGCCTGGGAGAGGGGGGCCCCACACTGTAAACTGATGCTTCCTTCAATCCCCAGCCCCCACCCTTCCTTATATTCGGAATTGTAACAAAAGAAGGAACATTAAACCAGATAGTAATACTCTGCCAGCTTTCTTGTGGTCCGGGAACATCTGCTTGAGAAACTACACATTGTGGGGTGAGTCACTGGGGTCCTGCCTGCTCATTGGCTGAGACAATCTCCTGATGCTGGAGGAAAAACTCGTCTTTCTCCCATTGGAAGGGAACAAACCCAGGGTGTCCTGCAGCTGCGTGGCTCGGGTGATGGTGTCGTCCACTGCTCCAACTGCCGTCTCTCCGCGTCTCTCCAGGCCCTGGCTGTGTGCATGGCCTCCTGAGACCGCTAAGTTTGGAAAAGGCTGGGAAAACAAGACATGCAGTTGCAGTCTTGCCAACAAAGTCTGTGCATGAGTGTCTGCTGCTTAAAGAACGGGTCCCAAACCCCACGCCTGGTTTAAATGAGTGGTCCGTCCTGGGGATGTCAGTCTTGACGTGATTGAAAAGCTGTGATGGCTTCTTAATCCTGCAATAAAAATCCCACTTTCCAAGGGAGCAGCAGCCCGTTCCTGGTTTGGATCTGAGGACACGGGCCTGGCAGGTGTCTCCCCAAGCAGCTCAGCGAGGGCAGAGCTCCAAGACTGGAGTGTGGCTTATTGTGGGAAAGGCAGTGCCGGGCCCTGAGCTGCGTGGCCCTGGGCAGGACACTTCCTCTCTTGGTCCTCAGTGTCCCCATCGGTGAAATGCCTGACTCTGAAGAACTTGTCCAGGCAAGAATTTCGGGGAGACAAAGCCAAGACATCGCTGGCGCTCTCTCTTCAACCTCTACAAGAACTGCCCCATTCTCTCAGGAAAAAAAAAAAAAAAAGAGGGGGGGTGGGAGGAACAAAATGGCCCATGGTCATGGAATGGATCTTTGCTGGTCCGTATCAGGCAGGAACCCGGGCAGAAAGGAACAGCCCTGAGCTGCTCTCTCTCTGCCCTGACCAGCAGTCTTCCAACCTCTCACTTCACATTCTGGCAAAATAGAGTGGGTGGGAGTTTAGGGGTTCTGAGTTCAGCCCTGTCCGTTGCTGTGCTCAGTACCCAAGTCTGTCTGAGCCTGTGTTCTCACCTGTGAAATGCTGGGGGGTGGGGGTGGGGGGAGGGGAGGTGGGGCAGAGGGGAGCAATCCTGTTCTAATGGTATTGTGAGAATCAAATATGAAAGCGCTTTTAAAAGGATAAAGTTCCACTCCTGTTTAAAGGATTATTATTTACTTAATTCCTTGAAAGAAGATCACAGTGAGAACTTTCTCTGTTGGGGTGGGGTGGGGGGGATGGAGTTTTCTGGGGATAATTTCCACATCATCTGGTGGGACATCTGGTGGGACTGGCCTAGCTAGTCAGTAAACCTTTATCCCGGAGACATTTTCAGCCAGATCTCACTGCTCTGTAAATGCAGCAAAATATGGCCTTAGTGTACTGGCCTAATATATTTCCAGGTTGGTTTTTTACTCACAGCAGTCTCGGGCTGTTAGCCCAAAGCCTGCCAATGCCAAACTCAAATTTTTACACACCCAACTTCTTAAAATACAACCCAAATAAATGTATTTTTAGCTACTTAGGGCCTACCTATTTTTCATACCCCATGAAACTGCACCCAATGTCTGCTCACCACAAATAAGACAAATCCTGTGAAAGATCACATCCCGGCTGCCTTCTGGAACTCCCTGACCCGGAGACTACCCCATCTTTGCCACCTGGGTACATAAGTGTCCTTTCTGCCCCCAGGAGTTCGCATGGTCTGGTGACCCTCTTGTGGTTGGCTTCGTGCCTCTGTCTCTGGAAGGTCTCATGCTGGGATTACCTCTCCTTCTGCTTCCGCATTGTCTGTCCGAGAGCCATCCAGTGAGGCTTGCTGTGTGTCACTGCTCTGTGGTCCTATGTCTTCCTTGACCATCCCTGAATTCCTCAGACTTACCACTCACTCAGCCTGTTCCTGAGTCAGAAAACCTCAGACATTTTTCCAGCGGCTCAGCTTCAACGTTTGTGCAAACATCAGCAAACCTCCTAAGTCTGGAAATTCTCCGCTTGGAGCCATGCTCCTCCTCAGTGCTCAGGGCCTTCCGAACTGGCAGCAGCTCCTGAGAAACCAGGGGGCAACACCCCAAACCCAACCCAAATGTCTGGGCTTTAGGCATGCCATGACACCTATGATCAGACCCGTGTGCCTGGAGGTGGGCACGGCTGCACTCTGGGTAGGGATGGGGTTGGATGGGAACCTGGCAGGTGATTTACCCAAAAGAGCTGACTGAAGAGGGAGAGCTGGAGCTGGAGGGCCCCAGAGAGAATAAGAGCAGCTTCATTTCACAGAAAAGGAAATTGAGGTCTGGGAAGTTGTGCGAGTGACTTGTGTGGCTCACAAACTAATTTCCGGCAGAATGGGGGTGTGGAATCCATGGCTTTTCAACAACATGCAGCTGAATCTTGCACAGAGCCAGGCTGTACCCGAGAGCACGACGTGCCAGGAGAAGGGTGCCTGCAGATGGGCCATTGCCTTCGTCTTACAGCTCTAACATCTGAGCATCTCCTTGCCCAGCCCCCGCGACTGGTTCGGGGCGAGAAGCATGCCGGCAGAGCCTACGGTCATCAATATCACTTTTGCTGGAACAGTGGGAAGAGTGCGTGTGTTCTCCTAGCTGGCCACAAACCTGGACAGCGTGGGCGAGACCTGCCATCATCCAACCCTTCTCTCACACACAGACGGTGAATTGATTCCATCCAGAGAGCAAGAGGTAGAGACTGAATCCTGGGAATATTGTTTGCGTGCCTGGATGGAACTTCACCTGAAATCCTCCTGGGCATTTTGGTCAGAAAAGACCTGGAATAGCCCTTTCCTACGTAATACATTTGAGTCAGCTTTTCTACCCTTCTGAGCTCACACTGGGGTACCAAACTGGCCATCTCCCTGCTGTTATTTTCTGCAAATATTCTTTGGCCATGGTCCTTCTGAGCACAGTACTCATGCTGGTGCATCTCCTGCCAGAGCCCACCTGAGATGTTCCCAAAGCTCAGCTTAGTGCCACAGACGTTTACTGGACTTTCACTGTCTGCCGGGCTGTGTTGTTATGCTTTGGGAGAGAAACAAAGATTAGAATACAGTTAGTGCTTTCAAGAAATTTATAGATTCATGGGACGCCTGAGTGGCCCAGTCGGTTAAGCACCTGCCTTCCGCTCATGTCGTGATCCCAGGGTCCTGGGATCGAGACCCACATTGGGCTACTTACTCAGCGGGACGCCTGCTTCTCCCTCTCCCTGTGCCTGTCGCTCCCCCTGCTTGTTCTCTCTCTCTCTTGCTATCTCTGTCCAATAAATAAATAAAATCTTTAAAAAAAAAGAAATTTGTAGATTCAGAACTTGTTATTAAGTGAACCACAACACATTGTACTATGTGCACTTAGCCTAAGTCCATGCAAGGCCCAGGAAAAGCATCTAGAGAGAAGGAACTCTATGTGGGAGGCGGAGGGGGGCTATCTGAACAGGGTTCTGAGTGAGGCTAGGTCCTTATGGTGTGGACAGTTGTTCCCCAAAATCAGTTGGCCCTGCAGTGAGGAACTGTAGGTCGTTAGCCGTCATCCCAATGGGCTAGTTCTTTCCAGTGAATGATGCCTTCTGTGGAAAAACTGGGACCAAGTTCCTCGGGAATGAGCTAAGGGCCAGTTGGCCATTTGAACCACTCTGGGGCTTTCAGGTTGGAGACGAGATAAATACATTCAAATGTATATTTCGGGAGCTTGAAATTCATATTTTTTTACCTGAGGATTCATCCATGGAAAATAAGAAAAGAAAAGAAAAGAAAAGAAAAGAAAAGAAAAGAAAAGAAGAAAGCATTGCATTTATTTGGGAGGTCTTGGAAACTGAGACAGAACCAAGTACGGGTAGACTTTACTGGATCCTTTCTTTCTAAGGCCCTGGTGAGCTGCCTCACCTTCCCTCCTGCCATACCTGCTTCCCTGTCCCAGGGACACGTGAAGCTTGAGCGGTACTGAACTGCTTCCTGCTTCCAGAAAACACTGATTCTCTTACCTCCACATCGCCCTCTTCCGGGAATGCCTCCTTCTTGGTCACCAACGTGAGAACTTCTCATCCTTTATTCCCCACCTAGAACTTTCCCACCCCTTCCTGGGACACCTATGTATTCCTTCTCCCCTATTCCCACAATCCACTATACACCCTCTGTGGGGAAAAGGGAAGAAGGGTTGAGACCTTCCAAATCAGGAAGGTGTGAAACTGAGAACATCGCAAGCTCCACAGGGCCGGGAAATCTTCGTCAGACAGAACTGGTCTTTTCTCCCCACCACTGAGCATCAGCTCTATCACCCACCCAGGGCTCTACTTAGAATGACATTACCTGTGTCCTGAGATGATGTCAAGGCCCTTCTGGCTTAGGACTTAGCTCAGTTGGACAACCCCTGCCTAACTGCAGAAACCATCCCTAAGCCACCTGTTACCGCAACATCATAGTCATCATTAGATTATGTTGTTATTGGCATCAGGAATGTTCCCCCTCTGAACTACAAGATCCTTAGGAGGGGGACTATGTGTTTTCATCTTTCTGTCCTTGAGGCAGAGCACAGAACTTAGCTTATAGGCAGCATTCAATACATGTACACAGAACGAGTCAGTCAGTGAATAAACACAGGAATGAATGAATGAATCTCTCCCATGGATGGAGACTGGTGATAAAAAGAAAAACAATAGGTCCCAATCAGCCTCACAATGGGTTTTCAAAGCCTTATCTTCCCGACCTGAAAAAATAAGGAGAGTGCACACCCATAGCCATGCTTCAAAATATCCGTTCTAAGAGCACCGAACTTTCTTAGAATGTCAAGTTTCCCCAAGGAAATCTGCGCCTCTTGAAAACCTTTTAGTCTGAGGATTCCTGTCAGAATCCTGCACAGTCTAGAGGATCAAGTGCCGCCCCCCCCAAACCCTTCTTAACGCAAAGGCTCTTTGCATTGGGGGACCTACACTAGTTAGGGAAGAGCTGGACACTCCATCCAGTTCTCTTTCTAGAAGACCACATTGCCCCATCACACTGATGATACCTGGAGGACAGCAGACGTTTGAAATATGCTAAGTAACTCCATAGACATGGGTGCCATTGCCAGCCACAGAGGAGACTGTAACTAGAGGGGATAAGGGAAGTCGGTTGAGCTCCCTGGAGATATAAAACCAAGAGACAGACTACTGGGACCTCTTGGAAGTCAGAGAAAGTAAAAAATGAAAATGAAAGAAAAGAAGAATTTGAAAAGTGGTTATTACTAGAATCTAGCCAGTTGGTTTCCTGCTCGGTTTCCTGCCAGCAGCCATGGCCACGAAGTGGCTGTTGGCTGAGGAGGCTCGCTTGGGGGAGCACAGAGGGATGGGAGGTTGGGCTTGTCGGGCTTGGCGTCATTGCTTTCAAAGTTAAGAGGGCAGGAGGCTATTTCTCCTCGATGTGAACTCCTAATTCAATTGGACCCTGTTGAAGAACTGGTGGAAGAGGAAGGCGGGCTGCCCTGGGAAGATTCTAAAATATGGCAGTGTGCGACAGATGCAGAATAAGTTTCAGCATCCAAGAGGTCTGCTTTTCCACCTCAAACGATTGAGACCAGGAGCTGTTCTCAAGAATGTAGAGAACCAGAGAAAAATTTAGTGTCAGATGTTCACTCCAGAAATGGAGGAGTTTAGTTTTCCTGATTCTGTGACCCCAAGAGATTTTGGCTACAGTGGTATTTTTGAAGGCGTGTTTCTGTGGTTAGATGTTAGAATTCCCAGTGCAGAAGTTAAGCACATTTCTTTCAGGCTGCATGTAACAGACACTATTAATTGGCCATCCCTCAAGGCTCTCCACACCCCTTCTCCCTTTGTTCTTTCTTGCAGGTGGGGGGACACATGACCCTGTTCTAGCCCATGAGATATATATGGAAGCCTACAAAGGTAGAAGCCGAGGGGTTCTGAGGAAGATCAGGATTCTATGATAAACAAAACAGAGAGTCAACCTGGGATTTTCCCTTCCTCCTTCCTCTACCTGCTGTAAATACAGATGTGATGGCGAGAGCTGCAGCAACTACCATGTAAGGGTTGATGTGAGGGGAGATCAAGAAAATGGCAGTGACATCTGCTCTGGCATGACCAGTCCACTGAACCAAGGTCACAACTACCTCTCTCCAGGCTTCTTATTTAGAAGGAAAAAAAAAAAAAAAAGGCAAAGCCCTATATTTGAGTTTCCTGCTTTTTGCAGTTGAATGCAATCCTAACTGATCCCCAAGACTTCTCAGTGCAGTTTGTTTGCCAGTGTGCATTGCAAATCTCCAAGAAGGGGGGACATAGGCAGTAATTCCAAATGTATTTAACTGAAGTATTATTTTTTAAAAAATAATTTTGGTGTGGGACTAGTGTTTTTTTTTTTAAGATTTTATTTATTTATTGGACAGAGTGTGAGAGAGAGGGATCACAAGTAGGGGGAGGGGCAGTGGGGAGAAGCAGACTTCCCACTGAGCAGGGAGCCCAATGCGGGACTCAATCCCACAACCCCGGACCCCAGGATCATGACTTGAGCCGAAGGTAGCCGCTTAACTGAAAGCGCCACCCAGGCATCCCGGGACTAGTGTTTCAGGTGTACTCTTTGGGAAACTCTGGGCTAGGGGATCACAGGCCTGGTGTGACAGACAGACAGACCCTAGGGTCCCTGCCATGTTCGTGCCCAGCTTCATCCCCTCCCTTGGGAGTGGGTGCCACCTGTGACTTGCCTCTAACCAGTAGTCTATGGCAAGTGACACTCCCACGATGATGTGACAATTACGTAGAGAGGGAAGTGTAATTTCCACTCTCTCACCTATCTGCTCTTCTGGAAATCTCACAGGAAGGCCTATATTTTGAACGTCAAATGAGGACGGAGAAGGATGACAGATAACCAAAACAGCAGGGAACCGGCTTCTCCACTCTGAAGGGTAAAATCTAGTCTTTAAGAACATTGTCTGTACCCTGTAGTGAGAGGCCAATCAGTTTCTCACCAACTAGAGGAAACGGAATGAACTGTCCATTTGAGGCTACTTGGCGTTTCTAATGACTCGAAAGTCAGAAGAGCATGTGCTTGGAGCTGTTCCATTTGAGGGTTTCTATTTTCAAGCTCTTTGCTTGCTAGATTAGAACATCTTATTGGAAGAAAACGTCCTCACAGAGGGGCACCTGGGTGGCTCAGTCGGTTATGCATCTGCCTTCGGCTCAGGCCATGATCCCAGAGACCCAGGATTGAGCCCTGTGTGGGACTCCCTGCTCAGCGGGAAGTCTGCTTCTCCCACTGCTTCTCACCCTGCTCATGCTCTCTCTCTCTCAAATAAAGAAATACAATCTTTAAAAGAAAGAAAAAGAAAATACCCTCGCAGAAAGTAGGTGGGTCCCAGGGGAGAGCCTCGGCTTTATCAATCGTAGACCCTGTACACCAGAACCAGCCTACAAGCTGGAGTTTTATCCTGGGAGCTGGCCCTTTCCCAGGTGTGTTTGTTTTCTCAATAACAGTTAGCACAAATGCAGCATTTATTTTTTTTAAGATTTTATTTATTTGAGAGAGAGAGAGGAGCAGAAAGACGAGCAGACTCTGCACTGAGCAGGGAGCCCAACGTGGGGCTCAATCCCAGGACCCTGAGATCATGACCTGAGCCAAAATCGAGTCAGACGCTTGGGACGCCTGGGTGGCTCAGTCGGTTAAGCGGCTGCCTTTGGCTCAGGTTGTGATCCCAGTGTGTTGGGACCGAGTCCAGCATCGGGCTCCTTGCTCCACGGGGAGCCTGCTTCTCACTCTGCCTCTGCCTGCCACTCTGCCTGCTTGTGCTCTCTCACTCTAACAAATAAATAAACAAATAAATAAAATCTTTAAAAAAAAAAAAAGAGAGAGAAGCTTAACTGACTGAGTCACTCAGGTGCCCCACGAACGCCGCATTTAAAATGACATGCACATTTATTATCTCACAGCTTCCAGGGATGAGAATCAGTACAGTGCGGCACGTGAGTGGCTCAGTCAGTTCAGCATCTGCCTTGGGCTCAGGTCATGATCCCAGGGTCCAGGGATGGAGCCCCGCATCAGGCTCCCTGCTCAGCAGAAAGTCTGCTTCTCCTTCACCCACTTCCCCTGCTTGTTCCCTCTCTCGCTGTGTCTCTGTCAAATAAATAAACTCTTAGAAAGAAATTAAAAAAGAAAGAAAGAAAAAAAGATCAGTACAGTTTAGCTGTTCTGCTCTGGGCCGGTGTCCTATGACAGCAATAAAGTCAGTGGGACGGCTGTGTTTCACCTGCGGCCTGGGGTCCTCTTCCAAGCCCATGTGGTTGTTGGCAGAATCCAGTTCCCAGTGCCTGTGGGACTGTGGCCCTTAGCTCCTAGGGGCCACCATAGTTCCAGCCACGTGACCCTCTCCATAGGCGCTTCACAAACGGCAGCTTACTTATTCAAGATCAGCAGGAGACTCTATCCGCTCCTTGTGGTTCAGTCAAGAGACGTTCATGGAGCACGGTCCACGTGGCAATTCGTTCCGGCTCCTCAGGTTAGTCCTAGAGGGCCAGAGCCTTCCTGCTTGTGAGTTTCTCTTCCTTGCCTTCCTCAGACAGCGGGATCCCCCATAAACCATTTCTATACTATTATGGACATTTCTGGGCTCTGCCATCACCATGAGGGAGTTTCTCTGACGTCATCCAAGACATTGTGGGTATTTTAAGTTTCAAGATCATTTTACATCCTTCAAGCATAGGAGTAGCTTCAATTAATAATGTCCAATAGCAAGGTAGTAAATGTCTCTCAAATTGAAATTCCCAGGGCACCTGGGTGGCTCAGTGGGTTAAAGCCTCTGCCTTGGGCTCAGTCATGAACTCAGGGTCCTGGGATCGAGCCCTCTTCGGGCTCTTTGCTCAGCGGGGAGCCTGCTCCCGGCCCCCCCCCCCCCCCCCCCCCCGCCCCTGCCTGCCTCTCTGCCTACTTGTGATCTTTCTCTTCTGGAACCACTCCTGGAATTTCCACTTGTTCAACAATCCAGAATCTCTCTGGACTACTTCATGACGAGGCATGATTGATTAAATCATTGGCCATTGGTGACTAAATTTAACCTCCAGTCCCTTTTAGAATCTCTAAAACAAAGTTTTATTTGAGCCGGAGTAAGGACAGCTGCCTGGGGGAAACAGGTCCTTCTCAGGGAAGAAAGTGCTCAGGGAAGGAACAGTTTTTACAGAGTTAAATACTTCTTCCCTCTTGTAAAAACTCAAAAGATTGTAGATTAGCATATCATAAAGGAATGCAGGGAGTGGGAGCATTGATTTATATCTCAAAGACGAGATGGGTTTCCCTCAGGCTACATACACCATCACAAGGCGGTTGTACAACGCTTGTGTGGGGCCATAAATCAGGCTTTGGGTTTGAGCAAAGTTTATGTACAATTGGGTTGACTTAGAAAGAAATCTAAAATGGCTTCCTTTGAGCAGGACTTTAGAGAGTTCTTCCGTCATCATAATCAGGAAGCCAATGATTTAAATCGTGCCCGTGGTTGGGGCCACATTTTATGCAGGTCTTTATTTCTTCATATTGAGACCTGGTCACTACATATTGCCAAGTAGAAAACAGCATGGTCCTACTTACCTCAGACTGCATGCTGTATATCTATGACTGCATACGGTGTAAGTTATGCCTGAAGAACTTAGAGACAGAGAGAAGGGTGTAGAAAGATGGTCACTGTAGCTCTTTTTGGATGGTGGGATTTGGGGTTATCTTGTTCTCACTTATGAAGTCTGAGAGATCAGCCTGTCCTCACTCCATCCTCACACAGCTCCCTGACAATGGCCCCTGGTCCTGCTCCCCTTCAGCTACCTGGCTGACCTGGTCTATGAGGGTACAGTCACACTAGGAAAGAAGGCCATTCATTCTGCGTGTGAGCAATGGTCCCGATTCTTTTTTTTTTTTTTTTAATAAGTGTTAGCTCTTCTTCTTCTTCCTTTTTTTTTTTTAAGATTTTATTTATTTATTTGACAGACAGAGATCACAAGTAGGCAAAGAGGCAGGCACAGAGGAGGAAGCAGGCTCCCTGCCGAGCAGAGAGCCCAATGCGGGGCTCGATCCCAGGACCCTGGAACCATGACCTGAGCCGAAGGCAGAGGCTTTAACCCACTGAGCCACCCAGGCGCCCCTGAGGGTATGCTTTTTCATGTATTTTTTATTTTTTTTATTTTTTAAAATTTATTTATTTGTCAGAGAGAGAGAGTGAGCGAGAGCAAGCACATGCAGACAGAGTGGCCGGCAGAGACAGAGAGAGAAGCAGGCTCCCTGCTGAGCAAGGAGCCCGACGTGGGACTCGATCCCAGGACGCTGGGATCATGACCTGAGCCGAAGGCAGCCACTTAACCAACTGAGCCACCCAGGCGTCCCTTTTTCGTGTATTTTTAATTTTATTGTTCTAGGCTCAGGAAATTTGTCTGGTAAGTCGCCATTTTTTATATTTTGTGGAGGTTTTCTTTGGAGCCAAATATGTGATCAATTTTTATAAAGATGCCAAGGGCAAAATAAAATAATGTTTATTTTTCATTAGTGAGACACTGAATTCTATGTATGTACTAAATCAAGCTTGTGGATTATAATATTCAGATCCTCTGTGTCATTTATTTCTGTTTTCCTTGATCTGTCAGATTCAGAAGAAGACGTATTAGAGTATTTCACTACATAAACATGTGTGTACATGTGTGTGTGCATGCTGTAAATTAAGTCCTTGTATTTTTAGTAGTTTTTGTTTTATATATTTTGTAATTATACTGTTGTGAATATCAAAATTTATCACTAATATATTTTTGTCCAACTGTACCTTTAACCATACTGTAGTGTCTTTCATAAATCTGATGGATGTTTTTGACTTTAAATTCCACTTTGTCTAATGTTAATATCTCTGTTTTTTGAGTGTATCTGTTAGCTATCTTTGTCCACTTTATTTTCCTTAAGTATGCCATTATTTTAATATAAATGACTCACCTTATATTAAAAAATTTTTTAAGTACAGAAAAGGGGGCACCTGGGTGGCTCAGACGGTTAAGCATCTGCCTTCGGCTCAGGTCACAATCCCAGGGTCCTAGGATCGAGCTCTGCATCAGACTCCCTGCTCTTGGCGGGAAGCCTAGATCTCTCTCTCCCGCACCCCTGCTTGTGTTCCCTCTCTACTGTGTCTCTCTCTGTCAAATAAAAAAAAAAAATCTTCTTCAAAAATAAATAAATAAAAAATAAAGTTCAGGAAAGTATGAAGAAGAAAGCAACAAATTACCAAAAATTCTACCTAAAAATCACTGATGATGAGCTTTGTTTGACATTATTTCAGACAGTTCTCTATGCAAATACAGAACGAAAGATTTAGAGAAAGACAGAGACTGAGAGACAAAGACAATTGTAAAAGGATGATATCATTCTATATGTAACATGTTATTTGAAAGATAAATACAGCATTTAATTTAATTAATTTATTTTTTGTATTTATTTTTATTTTTAATTTAAATTCAATTAATTAACATGTAATATTAGTTTCAGAAGTAGAGGTCAGTGATTCATCACTCTTATACTATACCTAGTGCCCCTTATATCACATAATGCGCACCACCCACTTACCCCATCCCCTCACTCCCTTCCTCTCCAGCAACCCTCGGTTTGTTTCCCATGATTAAGAGTCTCTTATGGTTTGTCTCCCTCTCTGATTTTGTCTTGTTTTATTTTTTCCTCTCTTCCCCTATGATCCTCTGTTTTGTTTCTTAACTTCCACATAACAGCAAGATCATATGACTGTCTTTCTCTGATTGATTTATTTCAGTCAGCATAATACCCTCTAGTTTCATCTACATCATTGCAAATGGCAAAATTTCTTTCTTTCTTTTTTTTTTGGCTGAGTAATATTCCATCGTATATAGATACCACATCTTCTTTATCCATTCATCTGTCGATGGACATCTGGGTTTTTTCCATAGTTTGGCTATTGGTGACATTGCTGTTACAAACATTGGGATGCAGGTGTCCCTTCAGATCATTACATTTGTATTTTTGGGGTCAATACCCAGAATGCAATTGCTGGGTCATAGGGTAGCTCTATTTTCAACTTTCTGAGGAACCTCCATACTGCTTTCCAGAGAGTGGCTATACCAGCTTGCATTCCCACCAACAGTGTAGGAGAGTTCCCCTTTCTCCACATTTTTGCCAATATCTGTCATTTCTTGATTTGTTGATTTAAGCCATTCTGACTGGTGTGAGGTGGTATCTCATTGCAATTTTGATTTGTATTTCCCTGATGATGAGTGATAATGAGCATTTTTTCATGCGTCTGTTGGCCATTTGGATGTCTTCTTTGGAGAAATATCTGTTCATGTTTTTTGCCCATTTCTTGATTGGATTCTTTCTTTTTTGGGTATTGATTTGATAAGTTCTTTATAGATTTTGGATACTAGCCCTTTACCTCATATGTCATTTGCAAATATACTTCTCCCATTCTGCCTTTGTCTTTTGGTTTTGTTGACTGTTTCATTCGCTGTGCAAAAAGCTCTTTTTCTTGATGAAGTCCCACTAGTTCATATTTGCCTTTGTTTCCCTTGCCTCTGGAGACAGGTCTAGCAAGAAGTTGTTGTGGCCAAGATCACAGAGCTTGCTGCCTGTGTTCTCCTGTAGGATTTGGATGGAATCCTGTCTCCCATTTAGGTCTTCCATCCATTTTGGGTCTATTTTTGTGTGTGGTGTAAGGAAATGGTCCAGTTTCATTCTTCTGCATGTGGTTGTCCAATTTTCCCAACACTATTTGTTGAAGAGATTGTCTTTTTTCCGTTGGATTTTTCTTTTCTGCTTTGTCAAAGATTAGTTGATTCTAGAGTTGGGGGTCCATTTCTGGGTTCTCTATTCTTTTCCACTGATCTATGTGTCTGTTTTTGTGCCAGTACCACACTATCTTGATGATCACAGCTTTGTGATAAAGCTTGAAGTCCGGAATTGTGATGCAAAGTTTTGGTTTTCTTTTTCCACATTCCTTTGGCTATTTGGGGTCTTTTCTGGTTCCATACAAATTTTAGGATTATTTGTTCCAGCTCTGTGAAAAAAGATGATGGCATTTTGATAGGGATTGTATTGAATGTGTAGATTGTTCTAGGTAGCATAGATGTTTTAACAATATTTGTTCCTCCAATCCATGAGCATGGATTTCTTTGTGTCTTTCTCAATTTCTTACACGAGCGTTCTATAGTTTTCTGAGTACAGATCCTTTGTCTCTTTGATTAAGTTTATTCCTGGGTGTCTTATGGTTTTGGGTGCAATTGTAAATGGGATTGACTCCTTAATTTCTCTTTCTTCTGTCTCATTGTTAGTGTATAGAAATGCAACTGATTTCTGTGCATTGATTTTTATATCCTGCCACTTTGCTGAATTTCTATATGAATTCTAGCAATTTTGAGGTGGAGTCTTCAGGGTTTTCCACATAGAGTATCATGTTGTCTGCAAAAACTGAGGGTTTGACTTCTTCTTTGCTGATCTGGAGGCCTTCTATTTCTTTTTGTTGTCTGATTGCTGAGGCTAGGACTTCTAGTACTGTGTTGAACAGCAGTGGTGATAGTGGACATCCCTGCTGTGTGCATGACCTTAGGGTAAAAGCTCTCAGTTTTTCCCTATTGAGAATGATATTCACTGTGGGCTTTTCGTAGATGGCTTTTATGAGGTATGCACTGAGGTATGAGGTATGTACTCTCTATGCCTACACTGGGAAGTGTTTTAATCAAGAAAGGATGCTGTACTTTGTCAAATGCTTTTTCTGTATCTATTGAGAGGATCATGTGGTTCTTGTCCTTTATTTATGTATTGTTTCACATTGATTGGTTTGTGGATATTGAATCATCCTTGCAGCCCAGGAATAAATCCCACTTGGTCGTGGTGAATAACACTCTTAATGTATTGTAGGATCCTATTGGCTAGTATTTTGGTGAGAATTTTGGTGTCCATATTCATCAGGGATATTGGTCTGTAATTCTCCTTTATGGTGGGGTCTTTGTCTGGTTTGGGGATCAAGGAAATGCTGGCCTCATAGAAAGAGTTTGGAAGTTATCCTTCCATTTCTATTTTTTGAAACTGTTCAGAAGAATGGTATTCACTCTTCTTTAAATGTTTGTGTAGAATTTCCCTGAGAAGCCATCCAGCCTTAGGTTCTTGTTTGTTGGGAAATATTGATTACCACTTCAATTTCCTTGCTGATTAAGAGTATATTCAGGTTTTCTTTTTCTTCCTGGTTCAGTTTTGGTACTTCATATGTTTCTAGGAATGCATCCATTTCTTCCAAATTACCTAATTTGTTACCATATAGTTGCTCATATGTTCTTTTTTTTTTTTTAAGATTTTATTTATTTATTTATTTGACAGAGAGGTCACAAGTAGGCAGAGAAGCAGGCGGAGAGAGAGGAGGAAGCAGGCTCCCCAATGAGCAGAGAGCCCGATGTGGGGCTTGATCCCAGAACCCTGGGATCATGACCTGAGCTGAAGGCAGAGGCTTTAACCCACTGAGCCACCCAGGTGCCCCACTCATATGTTCTTATAATTGTATTTCTTTAGTGTTGGTTGTGATCTCTCCTCTTTCATTCATGATTTCATTTATTTGGGTCCCTTCTCTTTTCTTTTGGATAAGTCTGGCAGGGTTTATCAATCTTATTAATTCTTTCAAAGAAACAGCTCCTAGTTTCATTGATCTGTTCTACTGTTCTTTTGGTTTCTATTTCATTCATTCCTGCTCTAATCTTTATTATTTCTCTTTTCCTGCTGTGTTTTGGCTTTATTTGCTGTGCTTTCTCCAGCTTCTTTAGATGTAAGATTAGGTTGTACATTTGAGACCTTTTTTGTTGCTTGAGAAAGGCTTGTAGTGCTATATATTTCCCTCTTAGGATCACCTTTGTTGCATCCCAAAGGTTTTGAACAGTTGTGTTTTCATTTTCATCTGTTTCCGTTAATTTTTTAAATTCTTCTTTAATTTCCTGGTTGCCGCATTCATTCTTTAGTAGGATGCTCTTTAGCTTCCATGCATTTGGGTTCTTTCCAAATTTCCTCTTGTGATTGAGTTCCAGTTTCAAAGCACTGTGGTCTGAAAATATGCAGGAAATGATCCCAATCTTTTGGTACCAGTTGAGACCTATTTGTGACCCAGTATGTAAACTATTCTGGAGAATGTTCCATGAGCACTGAAGAAGAATGTCTATTCTGTTGCTTTAGGATGGAATGTTCTGAATATATCTGTGAAGTCCATCTGGTCCGGTGTGTCATTCAAAGCCCTTATTTCCTTGTTGTTCTTCTGCTTAGATGATCTGTCCATTGCAGTGAGGGGGGTGTTAATGTCCTTTACTATTATTGTATTATTATTGATGTGTTTCTTTAATTTTGTTATTAATTGGCTTATATAATTGGTTGCTCCCATGTTAGGGGCAAAAATATTTACAATTTTTAGATCTCTTTGTTGGACAGACCCTTTAATCATGATATAGTGTTGTTCCTCATCTCTTAGCACAGTCTTTGGTTTATAATCTGATTTGTCTCATGTAAAGATTGCCATCCCACCTTTCTTTTGATGTCCATTAGCATGAAAAATTGTTTTCCACCCCCTCACTTTCAACCTGGAAGTGTCTTTGGATCTAAAATGAGTCTCTTGCAGGCAGCATATTGATGGGTCTTGCTTTTTTTTAGTCCAATCTGATACGCTATGTCTTTTGATTGGGGCATTTAGCCCATTTAAATTCAGAGTAACTACTGAAAGATATGAATGTAGTGCCATGGGATTACCTGTAAAATGACTGTTTCTGTATATTGTCTCTGATCCTTTCTGGTCTATGTAACTTTTGGGCTCTCTCTTTCCTTAAAGGGTCCCTTTTAATATTTTTTTGTGGGGCTGGTTTGGTGAGGACAAATTCTTTTAGTTTGTTTGTCCTGGAAGCTTTTTATCACTTCTTCTATTTTGAATAAAAACCTAGCTGGATAAAGTATTCTTGGCTGCATATTTTTCTCATTTAGCACCCCAATACTGCATTTGATTTTAAATTAATTTAACAGAAGCACATGTGTATATCAAACTTCTTTAGATAAGGGAAGTAAGTTCCTAAAGGAAGCAACTAAATGTAAGGGAATTTAAGAAGTTGGAGTCATTGTGGGCTGTTTTTGTTTTTTGTTTTTTGTTGTTGTTGTTGTTTTTAATGTGAGTTTCTGTATAGACAGGAGTAGCTGATTACTCCTTGGAAAAGATAAAAGTTAATACAGATATATCTTCCATGCTGCCCTCTCCTTCCTCCCAGTCATGATGATTATATTGCTGTAATTTTGTTGGATTTCACATTTGAATCCTGCAACCATAATTATCTCAGATGTTTAATAGCATTTTTAAATGTCAATAGAATCTCTGCTTCCACCAGGCCCATCTCCATGGCTTTCTGGCTTCAGAATAAGAGGCCTATTTATTTCAACTGAACATTCAGTGAGCAAGATTTCACCAAGTGGATTTTTCAAAAGGGCTCATAGATGCTGTGTTTTCTGGGTCCTTTCATGTCTGAAACGTGAGATCCTGCCTTTATACTTAAGCTCCAACTTGGCTGGTTAGACCCTACTTGGATCGTACTCTTTTCCTCGTAGACATTTCTCCTTTGTTCTGGCACACATTGCTGCTGGAAAGACATCTGAAACCTACCTTATTTTTCTTCTTGTATGTGAATTTCTTTTTGTCCCGAATGTGAAAAATATACATACTTTTTATATTCTAAGTTTAATAGTTTAGCCAGAATGTGCTGAAGTTTTACTGCTATAGCTTTTTCCTATGAAATGACCTATATTTTCAATCTTGCAGGTTTAGTCTTTATTCTCATGCTCATATGAGTTCACATTTTAAATACAGCTCTCTCATCTGTTTGGAATTTATTGTGGTGTATGGTATGAGGGATGGGTCCATTGTTATCTTTTTCCTAACAACTATCCAGGTGTAGTTCGGGGTATAGATTTGAATTTGAGGTATGGATGGAACATGCAGGTGAAGCTGCCTCTGGAATCAGGCTGGAGGGGGTCCAGGGTCCAGGTCCCCATTTGAGGGTCATAATAGTGATGTCCAAATGAGAGATGAATGGGATTGACAGGTGTCAAAAATCCAGAGGTAGCTAATGAAGCCCACCCATCAATGACCACTACTTAGTTAAGGGTTTACTGTGCATATGAGAACAGTATACCCATGGGAACTTTTGAATTCAGAGATGACATGGTGCTGGGGGGCATGAGGTGAAAACGACAAAGCTATTTAACCTTTCCAATGACTGGTTATTACAGTGGGGGTTTCCAGATGGCAAGGGATTATTTTAAAGTGGTTATCTCACATCATTTTTAGAAAGACGACATAAGTTTAGAGTTTTGTTTGTTTTGTTTTTGTTTTTGTTTTATGATTTTCTGGAAATTACAAGAAGTCGCCAAAGTTTACTTTTGTTTGTTTTGCAGAATAAGCTAAATTAAATTTCACTTACGTTGATTAACTGGTTTCCTCCACTTGGGATTTTCAAGTCCGCTCTCCATTTTGTGTTTAAGTTTAACAACTTCCCCCTCTGGTCAGTAGGCTGAAAATATGATCAATGAAGTATAGTGTTACTCTCGGTTACTCCTGTTGAAGTCAAGCAGAAGACATCTTCAGTTTGCTGTCTCTGCCCATTGAGTGGACAGGCTCTGGGTCATATAACCACTGTTCCCAACAGCTGCCTCGGCATCATGAATGTGGGGGGCAGATCAATGAGATCCTCCAGTTGTCTAATCCGGATGGATAGATCTAGTTGATGTGTGAGTAGCTGCAGAAAGGCATTTAAAACCCTTGAGAGAATACAGCATACTAGAGAGGTTAATAATGACAATTATAAGGACAGTAAAACATAAGAATTAAAAAATTCCCCAGAGCAGGGGCACCTGGGTGGTTCAGTCAGTTAGGCATGTGCCTTTGGCTCAGGTGTGATCCTGGGGTCCTGAAATCAAGCCCCTCCATGGGGGGGGGGGGCTCTTTCTTTGCCCCTCCTCCCAGCTTGTGTGCTGTCTCTCCTGCTCTCTTTCTCTCTCTCAAATAAATAAATAAAATCTTTTAAAAATAAAATAAAATTCCGCAGAGCAGGGGCACCTGGGGAGACACAGTTGGCTGGGTCAGCAATTCTTGGTTTCAGCTCAGGTTCATGAGCTCAGGATTGTGAGATCGAGGCCCCACATGGGGCTCTGAGCTCAGGGTGGATTCTGCTCCTGGGTGTCTTTCTCCCTCTCCCTCTGCCCCTCCCCACTATGTTCTCTCTCTCTCTCTCTCTCTCTCTCTCTCTCTCTCTCTCTCTCCCAAATAAATAAAATAAAAATCTTAAAAATAAAATAAAAAATAAAAAATAAAAATTCCCAGAGCTGAGATTCCCGGAAGCCAAGATTTAACCAATTAATCAACCAAATGAGTTATAATCAGATTCAGGCTTTACCTTTCTAAGTCAGTCCACATTTCGGGGGATAGTGTTCAATTGTGTTTCAATTTTTTTTCTGAGTCTGTTACATAGGCCCCACATGTAGTACAAGCAATCACGGGTATCCCTTGGGACAGACAGGAGGGACACAAGGGCGTTTTATTTCAGGAGGCGGTGTTGTAAGTGAGGCCACCTAATTCAGGTCTCTGCATGATGTGAGCAATCAGGCAAGTTAATAAGAGGCATTTCTATGGAAACAGAAGAAAAACAAAGGTTAGTCATTGGAGCAAATTATAAACATAGCTTCTGAGTTTGGAGAGCAGCCAGTTGAGAAAATTTCTAGATGTGAGTTGAAAGCATCTTTAAATGATGGAACACGGATGGCAGTTTCGATCTGATGGGCCTTTCTTGTTTGCATTTTGAGCATCTCTGATGATCCCCTTGAATGTTCCAATGAACTCCCTTAAGTGGCCTGATATCATCTTTTGTGGGGGTTTCTCTGAAGCTTACAAGATGACAAAGCCTCAAAGATTGTGGCTAGGAGGAGAATCTGGTTTTCTACTGAAACACAATTTTTTATAGTCATCCCATTTTTACCAAAGATAATTGTAATTATAATGAAGCTAATTTGTTTGTCAAAATAAGTCTAATCTTACTAAAATTGGCTTGATTGGGGCGCCTGGATGGTTCAGTCGTTAAGTGTCTGACTTTGGCTCTGGTCATGATCTTGGGGTCCTGGGATGGAGCCCCATATTGGGCTCTGTGCTCAGTGGGGAGCCTGCTTCTCCATCTCCCTCTGCCCCTCCCCCCACTTGTGTGCGTGTTCTCGCTGTCTCAAATAAATAAATAAAATCTTGGAATAAAATAAAATTGGTTTGATCATTTATACAATTGTAGTAAGAATAATGATTCTGTGTATATTCTCAAAATATGACATTCTAGCCAAAGCTCTGGCAATATCCAAGGGGCTTTATTGGTTCCATAAAGTCAACCTTAGTTTTTCAAAACTCCCTGGTAATTAGGAATCTCAGATTCTGTCTTTAAAAGTTTGTTTAGGCTGGGGCACCTGGGTGGCTCAGTCGGTTAAGCATCTGCCTTTGGCTTAGGTCATCTAGGATTGAGCCCTGCATTGTGCTCCCTGCTCAGCTGGGAACCTGCTCCTCCCTCTCCCTCTGCCCTGCCCCTCCCACCTCTCCTTGTGCTCTCTCCTCTCTGTCTCTATAAAGTAAATAAATAAATAAATAAAATCTTTAAAAAAGTATGTTTTGGCTTAGAAGTCAAGCTAAGGACTTATTCCATTGTGTCCTGTTACAAGAAGATCAGAATTTTAATGAATTTATATAAATACATATATTGTCATGGAGAATAAGAATATTTGAGAATAGTTTCTGAATTCTGGAGGGATCAGATAGGGAGAAAAAGATAAATGTTTCAACTTTAGTTTACAAAAATGTGTTTTACTAAATTGCTGTTAAGTTATTGACACCTAAAAAGGCAGGTCTCAAGGGGGTTCTTTCATTCTGGAAAACAAGACATTAAAAAACAAGCAGAGTTTTAAATTAAATCATAAAAATTATAATTACCTTTATCAGTTCGTTCATTCTTGTGTAATGAATTCTTGTTTTGCTTGGTTTTGTGTTGGCAATTTTTTAAATCTATCAGCTTTCCACAGTTTTTGTCAGGATCATTTACATAAATCTCTTTGAAGAGGACATATTTTTACCTGTACTTGATTGTAAGTGCTTTTAGAGAGGAATGAAAAGTAATATAGTAATTGTGAATGATGGCAAAAGATTAAAAGTGGCCATAGTTATAGATCTGGTGACAGTTTACCAAAGAAATTTAAAAAGAAAAGAAAAAATCAATCAACCTATCTATCTACTTACCTATCTATCTGCAATTGACAAGTAAATTTGGTTATTTCCATGATATATATTATTTTAATAGCTGGAATTATGACTGATAACATTATGCCAGGACATAAAGACTTTTAGGACTTTCATATAATTTCTGAATTACTTATATTAAAAATATGTACTCACATAAGTACAATCCAAGAAGGTTAAATATTACTTTTTTAAAATAATGTTTCCCATGCAATTTAACATACCAAATAAGCCTAAATAAATTAATATTTCTCCTTTTATAAGAAGAGAGAGCCCATCTTTGAGGTTATTCAGAGACCTTCTGGAAAAATCTCCAAGTCAGTTCAAGGTCAAAAAGACCTCAGGGGTACCTGGGTGGCTCAGTTGGTTAAACATCTGCCTTTGGTTCAGGTCATGATCCCAGCGTCCTGGAATCAAGCCCCGCATTACCTCCCAGGGATGCTCTAAACTACTGGGTTCAACCAAGGATGGAAAGTGCCCTGAGGGCAAAGAGGAATTTGCAAACCACTGAAGACAGGTGTCCCCGCGAGTGGTACACACCTGCCAGCCCGGTTGACTCTCAGCAAATCACGTAACTAAGAAGAGAGGAGAGCATTTGCTAAGCAGATGAGCTTGTGATCTTCACCATCATCATGCTTGCTACCCCTACTGACCCTCGTGTGCCAGCATCGTGCAAACCCTTGATCACACAGTACATCAGCTGGGAGCCTGCAGCCCTTGGACGGGGCCTGCCTATAATCTGACCACTGACCACCACCTCGTGGACTCCAGACTCTTTCCCTCTGCCTCCATCACTGCTCTCGAGCCTGAGCGCTTCCTCCCTGTCCGGAGGATGTCAAGCCTCCCCATGCCGGCCCTTCCCTTGCCCTTCCTCCTGCCTGGGACTCTGCTCCCAGAAATTGCTGTGTCCTGGGCCTGTCCCCAAAACAGTGCTGCCCACTGACCGGGGCTCCCTTCACCTCCTCACCCAGCTGAACTTTCTTCTTAAGCTTATCAATATATGACACTGGAGCATGTATCTATTTGTGATGTAGCTGCTTCCCCTGTTAGAACTGGAGTCATTGTCTTCATTTGAAATCCCAATCTTCCTTCCTGTCCCCAATCGCTAGGAATTTCCAGAATCTACAAGGATAGGATGGTGATCTCTCTAAGAGCACGTTGGGCTCTCTTTCTCTGCCTTTTAACCTGTGGTTTTTAATCTGGTGAATTGGGGTTTAAAATTGTGTGACTCTGTGCTCTGCTTTGCTGGGACTGGCCTGGCCTAATTCATGACCATTGTCCTGGCTCCCCTCTCACTCTCAGAAGGGTTCCTGTTGAATAATAAAGTATGTGATCACCATGGCTAAAAGGATTATCAAAGGCTACCTGGAAGAGGGAAGAAGTCAACCAAGGGCAGTCTAATCTAGGTTTGTCCCACCGTTGGCCTTGGGCGGGCAGATGGATGGGGTCTGCACCCTATGAGCTTCCTGTCCCTCAGGGAAAGAGCCAGGCCCCCCTACTCCAGATCCCACCTGCTGCCTCCCTGAGCCCCTGCTGCCTGCCTGGTCGCTGAGCAGCTCTGGCTAGTGCTACCCCAAGGTTGGGTTCTGACTTTGAATTAAATGCAGCTAGAAACACCACACCGTTACTAGAAACAGAAGATCCTTCTTTCTGAGACCTTCTCCTCTTTGGCCTTTCTTGGGGATCATTTTCTCTTCCATCTTGTCTCCTTATGCTGTGAATTGCTGCAAAGATGAAATAAAGCATTTGGGCGACCAAATCAAGCCAGTGGCTGACGGATGTGTGGTCCTAGACGAGCCAGGTGAAGGGAGGTAAGAATCAATAAACACGAGAGCTGGAGGCTGATTGGGAGGCCCCCTTGGGACTTGTCTTCAGATGAGGAGGTGACGTTCAGAGAGGTCACTGACCATTCAACATCCCTTTGTCAAGTGTCCATTGTGTGCCGGGCACTGTCTTTAGCAAGGGCATTGAGTGGTGATGACAGTAGGAGCCTCTGTCCTCCTGGGCCTGACATTCTGGTGAGGAGGCAGGCAAAACCAGGCGCAGACAAGTTAGGAAGAACGCCGGCCTTCAGGGTATAGAGACCTTTCATGACGCAGTGGTTGGTGGCAGGAGGGTGGGTCATGGGTGTTCCGGCTGGCACTCCAATAAGGAGAAGCCAGCTGGACAAAGAGAGGGCAGCTGTCGGAGGTTTAGGCATGTGGCCCAGGGCCCTGGGAGCAACGGCAGCCATGAGGGCAGCCCCCAGCCAGTCTCTCTAGGGCTCCTCACACAGATCTACCAAGGAGGCAGGGCCGAGGTTACTCAGCCCCTTTTCAGTGAAGAAAGTTGAAGTGCAGGGAGTGATGAAAGGGCTGGTGCAGGGTTGGACCTGGAGTCAAATCTGGGCCTTTCCAATCCTGTCTGAGCACACCCGGGGACCCACGCATGTCAGAGGATTCGGTTCGAATGGATGTGGTGTATGGCTTTGGGCTTCCGGAACTCACTGCACTGAGTTGGCAGCTCTCGGAGGAGGAGCTTACAAGCTTGCATGACCCGTGGCTTCCAGACGGACTCCCTGACCTTGCGTAGACTGGTGGGTGCAGGGAGACACCCTCATGCCTGAGGGAGCATTCCCCACGGTCCCCATCCAAAACAAGAGTACATTGGCTTAGATTCCCTGGAAGGAAATTACACACACATACACCTTGAAACGGGGCCAATATGAATGAGCCCTGGACCCAGCTTCAGAGGGTTTCTGGCTGTCCCCACAAATAGCTGTGTGACTTGCCGAGATCACTTATCCTCTCTGGGCCTCAGTTTCTCGAACCAGCAAATGGTAACAGTGTTTGTCCTGATCCCCACACAAAGCTCTTGTGAGGATCAAATAAAGAAATGGATGTGAAGGAATCCTGTAAACTGTACAACGTAAGGTGTTTTCTCATTACTCAGGTACCAGATGGCACCAAGCCGGAGTTTTCTGATTCTCCCCACCCCCATCTCCACCCCTGCCCCCATCCCACCCCCCGCCCTGGTCCCATTAAAACCAACTCAGGATCTCCCACAGGAGGATCTTGCTGCTTATTATCCAGAAGCCTGACTCGATCTTTTCTTCTACTGCCTGATCTGCCGTGTTTATCCAGAATGTAAACCGCCCACAAGCTGTAAGCAAGTTCAAGCTGATCAACAACAAGGGAGAAGGGGGTGGGGGACTGAATCGGACTTGTTAGGGATATGAGGACCCGAAATCTCGGGAGGCTTATGCCATCCTTGCAAAGTTTCCTTCTGCTGCTGGATACGGAGATGATTTAAACATCCTCCGTGTTGGGCCAGGCTGAATTCTGTTGCTCTAGGAAGTCGTTCTCAACGTGGGTTCCCATGGGATACTCAGCGAGAAAACATTTGCTCCCTGGTCACATCCTTTTGGGAAATGGCTGCCTCTCATCCCCCTCCAGGTGACCAGGGAGCACCCAGCCTCTTTAAGGCTCTGAGAAGCCCTAAGGTTAAGAAACCATTTATGACTCGAGCTTGCTATTTCCCAAACTTACTTTGCCGTGAACCCCAGCCCGTCTTTCGCCTCAAGAGCTGTCACAGGGCTGAGAGGAAGCGTCCGCCGAGGCCGTGCAAGCCACCTGCCTGCCCAGGATTGAACAACAGCCCAGCTTAGCTAGGATCAGACTTGTCTGGGAAATCCAGGCCTTCGGGGCTCAAAGAGCACATGATGGCCTCTCGCTATAAGGAGCTTACGTCTGGCCAGAGACCACTGACTTTCACATCAACTGTGGGGGCCTGTGTCTGGGTGCAGGGAGTCTGCTGGGGGTGGAGGGAGGGCTTGGAGTGACCGCCCCAGGGGACATGTGTCCAGGACTAGGCAGGGGCTGAAGTGGGGGAGGGGGGTGTCACTGTGGCAGGTATAAGTGTCCTGGTGGCCGGTCTGGCTGCATAGTTCCAGTCCTGCCTCTACCACCATGAGCTGTGATGCTGGACCTGATCTGAAAAATGGGAACGAGGATGATAATAATGATCCCTGCCCCCGAAGGTGGTGGGAGTTTGGAAGGCCTGCCAGAGGCCCCTCAGCTGTTACTTACATTCGAATCCCTTTTTCTTTCTCTCTTGCCTTTCAAGCTGCCTCCTCCTCAGGCACCTCCATCACCAAAGTCAGCCCAGCTGTGGAGGCTGAGGGAGGCGCCAGTTTAGAATTAGTGCGCAGTGTGCTCTCCAAGCTAGTGTGAGGCGAAGATTTACTCGGCCTCTTCCCAAACGGCTCCAGCGGCCCCTCAGAAGGCCTCGTTGGTCTGGTTTAGGTCACCTGTGTTGTGCTGAGGTGTTGGCTAAGAAAGAGTTTTGTTGTTGAAAGCGCTTCTCACAGGTTTGAGGGTCAGAGGTGGGGCTGGGGAAGATGGAGCAGCCTCCCCTGGACGGGCTGGCAGAACCCACAGTCCTACCTGGGCGGGTTCTACACACACGCATGCGAGCGCGCGCGTGCGCGCGCACACACACACACACGCTTGCTCGCTCTCTCACTCTCTCCAGGGCCTCCTTTGCTGCCTGTTGACCAGTGGCCTGTGGAGAAGGACACCAGGAGAATGGCCACAGGGTTCCTCTGTGGTTCTGGCAGCTGGGACGGCCCTGGGCTGAGGCAGGAGGAGCTGAAGGGGCCCAAAGTCTCTGTTGAGCAAAACATTTTCTTTTTTTTTAAGATTTTATTTATTTGAGAGAGAGAGAGCATGAGTGGGCAAAGGGGCAGAGGAGGAGGGAGAAGCAGGCTCCCCTCTGAGCACGGAGCCCCGCCAGGACCCTGGGATCATGCCCTGAGCTGAAAGGCAGACGCTTAACCAACTGAGCCATTCAGGCGCTGACCAAAACGTTTTCATGCAAATGCCGGGGATGCCCAGAATTCTACTGTTGAAAGACTCTTTGGATTAAGGCCACTGGGCCTCCAAACGGGCCCTCCGAGTGCTGGTATGTCCCTGAGGCAGAGCCGCAGGCGAGCACATCATCACGGGGACCCAAGAAGTGGTGGTGGTCGGCTCCGAAGAAGAGTCAGAGGTGGTGGAGGCCCAAGAGGACGAAGCTGCTGGAACAGCCTGAGGCCAAGGAAGAGGCTCTGAGGCCCGCATGCCGGTTCGGGCGGGGCCGTTCTTCTGAGGGTGAAAACACAACCTTATGGGGCAAAGGTGGGAGCCCCTCACGGGTAAACTGAGGCAGAAGTTTAGACTGTCGCCAGGGTCCACCGGTGATTTAGCCTCATGAAGGACTGTCTGGGTTAACTTCCAGTTTTTCTGGTTCTTTGCTGCCAGAAGCGCCCAGGGTCAGTGAAGCACCAAGGTGCCCTGCGGGGGACAGAGGGAAAGAAGGCTCCGAGGCCCTGGAGTCCTTGGCGCCGCCCCTGCGCTGCCACCGCTGCGAAGCCAGGCCCCTCCTGGGGGTGGCTACGGGGACTCAGGTTTCCCCGGGTGAGCGGTGGCCCGAGGCCCAGCGTCCAATCTCCAAGCGGCTCCCCTCCTGCGCCTCCCCAGCCCTTCTCTCGCCTGCCCTGCACCCCAGGGGGCGGGAGTGAGTCTACCACCCTCCCCTGCTCACCCTCCCCTTCCCGCTCCCACACTCCCCATCGGGCCATAGCTCCCCCTCACTCCCCTGGTCCCCATCCTCCTCCCACCCTGTCCGGGAGGTCCCACCCTCCCCCTAACCTCCACTTGGGCCTGAATAAGATGAAAAAGGTTGGGGAGAGTGGGCAGGACATATGGCCGCTGTCTGAGAACCTCCCGGCCACCTGTGGGACCCGCCGCTATCCCAGGGGTCTCTGGGCTGTGAAGGGACAGTAGAGGGGAGTCAGGAGTGGGGGCAGGAGGACATCATCTCCCACCTTTGAAGGAGCAGTGTGCTCAGAGAGGGCCTCTGACTTCAGCCACTTTGCCCCCTCTGGCACAGAGGATGCCAGGGATGGGTGGCTCCTGGGAACCCTCACCTCTGCCCCCCACTCTCCCTTCAGCACCTTCTCCCCTCTGCCTCCCTGCTCTCCTTGGCTGCTTTCCCCCTTTGCTCATCTCCCCTGCACCCCCTTCAAGCCAGAAAACCCCAGGCCCAAGGTTTCCCTTACTTGTCCTGTCCTTACATGGGCGATTTCCTGAGTCCCTCCCCAACTCTGCCCCAGCTCCCCAACAGGGGGATGGCAAACCCCCTCTTCTGTCTGTGGGGTGGGGATGGGGGGCCTGCTTTGAGAGGCTCTTAACAAAGCTCAGAATGTGACATGCCCTGAGTTAGGGACCACAAAGAGAAATCCACTTAAGCTTAGGTTTTCCTGGTGTTAAATAATAAAAACTCAACTAAGTAAATTGAAGATCTAACTGGAGTTATTAATGGGTTTATGAATCAGGCAGTATCCCATTTGGCAAGTAAAGGGGAGCTCCAACAGGCTGCAAGAAAGGACGTTTCTTAAATGTGAGATGGAGCAGGGGGAAAAAAGGAAATTATTAGCAAAGAAACCATTATTTTAAGTGGGGTCTATCAGTGCCTAGTGCTGACTAGGAAATTCTCGGGTAAACTGGTTAAATGTTACATTTCAGGGGTTGAAACCGCAGTCAGGTTAGGTCCAGAGTTTTGCTTTACTGACATGGGGTCTCATCCTAAGTGGTGCCACGTGGGGTGGTTTTCTTTTTAACATTAAGTTTCCCTGTTTTGATCAGATTCTCAGCTTTACTGAGAGAATCCAAATTTAAGGCCTTAGTGCCGCTTTTAGCTGTGCTTCCTAGTTCTTATGGCTTTTGGTCAGCTTTTCTGTGATACTCACAGGTTATAGCCCCAGGTTCAGAATTTTTAAGTCTGTTGTCCTCTTTGTTCCTCTTGTGACATTCCAGTCTTAGAGAATCTGCTTAGTGGTTCGCAGCTATGAACGTGATTTCAGCTTCCAAGAGTGTATCCCATGCAAGGGGGATTATGATGATCACTCTAAGCAGATCATTCCCGAGGTTTAGACCATATTTCAGAGGCATGGTCCTCAGGACCCAAAGCAATCAAAATAAAAAAAGTCAAAGAAAGACCCTGCCGAAGGAGTCACTCTTTTAGGTCAAGCGGGCAGGTTTCAGTGTCCCCAGAATTGTTAATCCAGGAGATAGTAGATGGCGTTGGGTACAGAGGATTCCTCCTCGTTCCCCTACAAGACGATCAAGGGCTATTCCAGTATCAAGAACAACTTCAGCCAGAGAGTCTAAGGGGTCTTAGCTGGGTCGTTATTGCTTAGTTGTGGATTCTGCAATGATTTTAAGAATTCAAGAGAAGTTCCTGATCCTAGCTTCATTTCTGTTTATCCTTTATGAGGGAAGTAGGGATCTGCCAAAAGGGGTGGATTCTGAATCCTGAAAGCCCCTGGTGGGTCCTTCCCAACTCAACCAGGTCCGTGCAGGGGAGTCAACCAATGAGAGGTCTTGTTTTGCTTTTCTCCTAGGCTGACCTAAAACGCTGTTCTAAATTCCAGAGGTCACTCCCCTTTAGCCAGGGCCTGGGACATGGGGTTGAGGGTGTCATCTTTGCAGGCCAATGCCAGAGGAAAGAAAAGGAAAGGAAAAGCAGGAGAAAGGGTTTCATGTCTCGATCTGTTGCTTTAGGCAGAAGCAGTCTACTTCCATGTCAGCTCCTTCTCTTCTGATTTGGAGGCTGCCGGCATCTAGAAAGGACCAGGTGTTAGCTGGAGCCATCCTCAGCTGTGTGATGTGTACCCAAAGCCCACTACCTGCCCCTTTTGCAGCAGTGTCAGGGGTCAGGAGCACCTGGTAAGGTCCCTTCCAATGGGGCTCGAGGGCTGTCTTCCTTTGATGACATTTCCAGAATACTTAATTATAAGGCTCTAAACTATGACCAACAGGATTCTTTGAAATGAGATCAAGAAGGCTTCTTTAACCTGATGATGACGGGCTTGAGCAGAAGACATTAGAGTCAGCAGCTGGTCATAGCAGCATGAGACAAAAACTCCAAGAAGTTTGTACGGTTTTCATTAAGGTTTGTCTGATTTTCCCAGTGAAGTAGATGCCTTGAGCGCTGGAGATTGTAGAAGGTCTACTCCAGGTGGAAAACACATTTTCTAAAACTTATTTTTTTCTGGGGCTCCTGGTTGGCTCAGTTGTTGTGTTTGCCTTTGGCCCAGGTCATGATCCCAAGGTCCTGGGATTGAGCCCCATGTCGGGCTCCCTGTTAAGCAGGAAGCCTGCTTCTCCCTCTCCTACTCCCCCTGCTTGTGTTCCCTCTCTCACTGTCTCTCTCTCTCTGTCAAATAAATAAATAAAAATCTTAAAAAAAAAAAAAGATAATTTTTTCCACAGGGAGGGCATCAACCAGGAAGTTTCAACTCATCTAGAAAACGTACAATAACAGGGACATATTAGTAACCCGTACCAAGTGACAGTTGAATAAGGTGTACAAAGGTCCATAAGGAAGAGGTCTGAGGCCCCTGGGAACAAAAACAGGTTTCCCAGGATTGTGGACCTGACAAGGCAGCCATTGCTGATAGACTGTTTTTGCAATGTTATAGAGGTCTCCCCACTAATGTCTATTTATAATTGGAATTGTCTTAAATGCCCTATGGTGGGTAAAGGAATGTAGAAACCAAAACAAGGGGTATGCCAGGGAGTCAGGAAGAACCAAGCAGCCATCTTGGTTTTCCCATAGCCCAGACTTGTTCATTTAATTTACAGCCATGATTTACCCACCTTCCCTTCGCAGAAGCAAGATGGACTTGATCCACCGTGACACAATCTTATGGATTCAGTTGTGCTGCCTTGACGAAAGCTTGATCACATATTAACGTTTTTCCCCCCACAGATTCCCTTTCCACAAGCCTTCTACAACTTTCTTACATTCAGATTTTGTTCTAAATGTTTCCTTTTTAAATAACCAACCTCCTTTTAGGACAAAATTACTTGCTTTTCCCTCATCAAAAACGTATGTCCCTCCCTCGTGTTTTTCTTACAGCAAACACAGATCCTACTTTTCCTGTACACAGAGTTGTTTCCCTTATGATTTCCAATAGTCTTAGTTACATTTATTAGATTTCTTAACTCTTAGAAACCTTAATTTCTCGTGAAAGAGAGTAAGTAAGCAGTTGTGAACTGTTACCCTAGCATTCTTTAGATTGGCAAATTTAGGAATACATTTCATCATTTCTAGAAACGTGCTTCTTCTTAGTACAATCTTTCAACGAAGCATAAAACATGTTGACTAACAGACCCAAATTTATCTTTAGTTTCTCTGTAATAAGGAAGCCAAAAGTAGATAAACGTGTGTTGAGCAATTAATGCTTCAATATTTTGTCTGATTTGGAGGTGATCTAGTATATCTAATGGCTTTAATTTAACTCATCGCTGAACCTAAGTCAGGAAAAGTTTAAAAAGTTTCAGGTTGGGGCGCCTGGGTGGCTCAGTTGGTTAAAGCCTCTGCCTTCGGCTCAGGTCATGATCCCAGGGTCCTGGGATGGAGCCCCGCATAGGGCTCTCTCCTCAGCAGGGAGCCTGCTTCCTCCTCTCTCTCTGCTCTGCCTGCCTCTCTGCCTACCTGTGATCTCTGTCCGTCAAATAAATAAATAAAATCTTTAAAAAAAAAAAGTTTCAGGTTACCAGGAAGATTTGGGAGACAATTTAAAAGTTTGCCCTTGGGTGACTGGCTGGCTCCGTCAGAGCAGGCTCTTCTTGACCTTGGGGTCCTGACTTTGAGCCCCATGTCAGATGTAGATATTACTTGAGAAAAGAAGTTTGACTAAAATTTTACTTTTATTTATATCTATTCAATCTACTTGTTTTTAAAAATTATGCTTAATTACCCATAAAAACTTCACAAGACATCAAAGTCAGTCATTCTCCCTAATGATTTTTTAAAAAACCTTTTGTAACAAAGAACATCAACTTGTTTGATTTTAAGTAAACACAGGAGGAATAAAAGCTTAAACTTTAATGCTGGTAACTTTAAAGACATGACTATTTTAATTAAACAGAATTGTTTAATTATTTTTCCAGATCACATGAACTTGGAAAAAAATTTGAGTTAGTTTCTATCTTTCTGAGAGTTTTAGAATGCCCTATCCTTTACAAGCGCTTGCCTTCAAACCAACTAAATAGAGCTTTCACAAATTAATTTTAGCAATACCATCCAGAGGTAGAAAAATATCTCACTTTGACAACATATACATACAACATACACTATATGTACATTATATTGCATTACAACATACGCCATGATATATATATTTGGACACACACATAAACACGCAGGTATGCAAAGACTCCATAGCCCCTAATATTTGTGGAGAAGATTTTTCAGATTTGCATTTGCCCCAGGAATTAATCTTAAGGAAGTTGTGCTGGAGTTTGGGTGCAAAGGCTGCCTTCCCTCTTTGGGCCCTTCAATCTCAGGTGATTGTAGGCTGTGTTTACATTTCAATGGCATGATAAGATTTATAACTTCAAGGGTCAGAGAGAGAGAGATGAAAGTTCGAGAAGGACTTTGGTTTCCTAAGGCCAGAATTTATACCAAACTGTTGGTGCTAAACAGGGGAAATGTGCCAGTAAGTGAACTTTGAACTGCCTTAGAGCTGCCTGTTTCATTTTGCAAAAATTTGTAAGATAAGGGTCAGTTAAGTTGCTTTCAGCTCCTCAGAGAATTGGGTTGCAAGTTAAATGACATTATTTTCAATTTGCTTCTTTCCCTCTGGCTACATTGTTCTACTTTTAAATATTTCTGGCAGTATCGAAGAGCCCCCCCTTTGGTGTAAGAGGGGTCCCCCAAAAGGGTGCAAATGATATGACTTAACCTTCCTAAATCTAAAGTCCCTCCCAATGAGAACCAAAAAAAAGAACCAACAATGGGCAGGTCCCGGGCAGGCAGAAAGCCCAGCCTGGTTATGCAGGTTATACAACTGGTAAAGCAAGAAGTCACTAGCTGACTGTGGGACAGAAGGGATCAATAGTCAATAGGTCTGGATTTGGAAAGCAAGGGACAGTACGCAGCTCTCTCTTCCTCGCCTCAACTACAGAAAGATACTCAGAAGAGCTGATTCTGGTAAGAATTTTCACCCTTTGCTGGTTCTGTGTTCTACCAAATAGCCCTTGGCTGTTTAAGGGAATAACGTAGCAGTTTACCAGAAAATTCTTGAGTTTTGTCAGTTCTTTGAAAGTAGATATGAGGGTGTCTGTAAGGCTATGAACTTGGTGGACTTTTGTTTACAGGTGAGCAGTCTTCTCAGAGTGGGAAGCCAGTTCAGCTAGAAGAGTAGTAGAACGAGTGCTCAAAGGAGGAAAGAGGGGAGGGGTAGGAGTTATGTCTGGGAGTCTATTGTTTTCGCTACCTCTTGCATCTTTAATTTTTCATTAGCCTTTTACCATAACTCTTTCTGTTTTTTGGAAACTGCTTTGGGATTTTGAAACCTTTTGGAGGCTTCAGCTTGCCAACTAAAACAGTTACCCTGTTCTGTTTAATCTGGGAAGCCTTGTCTCAAGTCTGTTCTGGAATGATCTTATCTAATTGGAACATTTCCCTTAACCATTGTATTGCTAGGTTATAATCCCCCTGAGGCCTGGCACTCGTTTGGAAGGACCCTAGCTACAGAGGGAGTTAACCCACATTTCTGTCCAGCCTTATTTGGGGGCCCCCAGCCTGGCTAGTCACCTTGGCTAGTCACCAAGCCAAGCTCTTCGGGAGCTTTAGCTCACTAAAACAAGCTTAGAGAGATTTTGCTGTTGCTAGTGAGATACCCGCAACTTCCAAGACTCTAGTTCTTAGGCATAAACTAAGCAGAAGGTGGCCTTCTGAATTCTGAATTCTTTAGAATTTAAGGATCCCATTAACAAAGACTTGGGGTTTCTTGGAGCCAGACTTACCTACAAGGGACTGCCACTGGTTTGGGAATTGTGCCTGTTTTAGGGTGTACCTTGTTGCTCAGAAGTTTTCTCGAGGCTGGCTGAGGACTAGTCTCAGTTCCACCTGTTTCACAACCATCTTACCCATCATGAGAGTCTTTGAAGGTGGTGAGCTCTAAGAGCCTCTAAATGCTTGACCAGTGCCTGCCAACTTTTTCAGCTTTCTGGACTCTGAGATTCCCATTAGCAGTAGCCTTTATCTACACAAGATAAGATAAACACTTGTGCCTTAACAAACGGGCGGTATCCAAGAGACGTCGCTGAGTCCTGGCCATAAGAAGGTCCTGTGCACGTGGGCGCTCTTGAGTCTCCTGGGACCTTGGATTGGGGGAAGGATTGAACCAGCAAACCCCAAGAAATGGAGACTCTGGACTGATTCCAAACAACATGGAGAAATCCAGCTGCCACCAACAGTTCCTAGAGTGGAATCCCAGGACAGAGCTGAGTTTGGGGTTTTCTGCCCCCAGGAATTGTGGTCTGAAAAGCTGGGGGCTTGGCTCTGGTAGACCTTTCTGCCAGCTCATCAGTGGGGCTCTGGGTAGAGCCCTCTGCCAGTGCAAGCTGACATGCCCTGTAAAGGAAGGCAGGTTAGATCGGGATTCTGAAGCCGAAAGAGCGGACCTCAAACTGAGAGGAGCTCACCCACGGCTCTTGGAAATGGCCAGCGAGACCGTGAACTCAGGGAGTTTCAACGGGGTACAATTCCCATGTTCTTGTCGTCCCCAAATGCCTCCAGGAAATTCATTTTGAATCTCATCACGGCCAACCAATCTGTGAAATAATAAAAATTCAACCAGGTAAACGTTAAAAATCTAATTCATGAATCGGTCAACATCCCATGTAGAAAGTAGGGAGAATTTCAAAGGGCTCCAGTAAAGGAGAGGTTTTTAAAGGTAGAGAGGGAGCAGAAAAAAAGGAATTATTAGTAAAGAATCCATTATTTTAGGCAAGGTCACCCTCCTATGGGGAACTATCAGTAAAGGGGTCTCTCCGTAAATTTCTTAGTGCTGACAGGGACATTTCTATGTCAGCTGGTTAAAGATTACAATCCTGGGGAGTTGTAACTGCAGTTATGTGTCAGATCTTAGTTTTCTGACAGGGCCTTAACCTAAATGATGCCATCTTGGGCCCATGGTTTTCTTTTTAACATTAGCCTTGGCAGAAATCAGGTTGACATCTCTGGACAGAGCAGTATCAGTCTCGCCTAGAAGTAGACAGACTTTTTTAAGGTCTTAATGCCACAAATCCAGAGTTCACATGTTTTGGGAGAGGGGTGTCCAGGGTTGGAATGTTCTGGGAGGATGGATGTGGGAAGTTTCAGGAGTAAAGTCTCTGTAGATTCCTTTTAGGAACCTCAGGGGCTATATTTCAGTGTGTTTGGCCCAGCTGTAAAAGGCATCCTGGGAGGTCAGCAGATGAGCTTTGAGAATTTACAAAACAAAAGAGAAGGAGATAAAAACACCAGACTGTGGGGCTTGATCTTTGGAATGGCATCCAGAGCTGGAGAGACCCACCTGCCTACTGCTGGGGAGTCAGGGCGCATGCCTTCTGCCAGCACAGCTGGTGATGGGAGCCACAATCTCGGGCAAACCATTTCCCCACTCTGGGTATCAGGGTCCCCAGATAAGGTGGGGGTTAGGCCTGGAGGCTTCAAATGATGGGATTCCATGTGGACAGTAAGAGGGTGTTCTCCATTGTGCCTCTCCCGGCCAACCCCAACCTCTGCATCTATGTGCGCGGTTTGTCCTCCTTTAGAATTAACTGAACTCATAGGAATGTTACTGATAATTACCCTTCTCTCTGTTTTTATTGTTACTTGAAGATACTCACTGAGTATTTGGAGAATGAGGCCTGGCAGATGTCCCAGACTTGGAGGGTCAGATTCGATGTTGCACTGAGCCCAGAGCTGGTTTCTTGTGGGATGTTGGTGCCTGCTGTGGGCACTGGGCCTTCCATCACTGGGCCTGTGTGTTATGGAGCCTTCTGCCTCCTCCTAGGGCAGGCACTCAAACCATGGGCATTGCCCCTGGCCTGTGGCTGGGCCGAGTGGCTGCTGAGACCCTCACTGTTCTCATACTCAGCAGATGGAGCAGCCCGGGGGCTCCAGACTGAAGGTGCCCAGAGGCAGGGAAGGCTCCAGAAGTGAGGGTGCAGTGGATAGAGGGTGCAATGGAGGGAGGGTGCAGTGAACGGATGGAGGGTACAGTGGATGGATGGATCGAGGGTGCAGTGGACAGGTGGAAGGTGCAGTGGTTGGATGGAGGGTGCAGTGGACGGATGGAGGGTGCAGTGGCTGGATGAAGGGTGCAGTGGATGGATGGAGGGTGCAGTGGACAGATGGAAGGTGCAGTGGTTGGATGGAGGGTGCAGTGGACGGATGGAGGGTGCAGTGGACGAATGGAGGGTGCAGTGGACGGATGGGGGGGTACAGTGGATGGATGGATGGAGGGTGCAGTGGACAGATGGAAGGTGCAGTGGCTGGATGAAGGGTGCAGTGGAGAGATGGAGGGTGCAGTGGATGGAGGGTGCAGTGGTTGGATGGAGGGTGCAGTGGTTGGATGGAGGGTGCAGTGGATGGCTCTCTGAGGAGTGCACAGCTGTGGTGTTGGGCACAGCACCCCAAGCAGAAGATAAAGATTTAATGACCATGGGCATCAGGCACTGCTCTAACCTTTTGAGGCCCACGTGGGAGTCGACCTCCTTAATGCAAAACTGTGCAACTCAAAAAAAGGAAAAAAGGGAGGAAAAGCAACCCCTCCCAAGTTCTCAGCTGGAGCTTTTCCCGGACTCACAAAGTCCAGAGCAGCTAACCTGGGATTCTCTACTGTCTTGCATTTAACAATTTCATGGCTTTTTCAGTGGGTTCCCAGAGTGGATATGACCCTTCCAGGGACTTCACACTCCCCCTGCCTGCGGGAGAAGCAAGAGAGCCTCTCGCAGAAGTACCGAGGGGGGCATGTCTGTGGTTTAGGTGATGACACACATTCACTCCCCATCGCCCTCGAGCCCTGAGAGGCCTGACCTGTGTGTCCTGCCCACCCTTCGCCCTTCTCTCCCAGTTCCGTTGTTCGCGGTATGTGCCTTGTCGTTGTGCCACATGCTCAGCTTTTTTCTTGCCTCTGGCGGCTTCTTGATGACAGTTTCCACGCACAGAGACGTTTCCTGTCCTGCATCTGCTCCGGGAGGAAGCTACTTTCTCTGCCGCCTGCCCTGCTGGGAGGATGCAGAGAGCCCCGGGAGACCACAGCAACTTGGGACAGACGTTCAGAGACACTCAAGCCCTCTGAATTCTAAAATTAGAGCCACCCTCGTCCATCCGGGCACCAAGGCTTCTTCTGGGAGGATCTCTGAAGTGGGGATGTGTCGTCGCTCATGGGAAGCAAGCTCTTCCACAGAGGGCTGCGGCCATTTTTTTTTTTTCTTTCAAGATCATATTTAAGTTCAGGTTCATTAACATTGCAGTCCCTTTTGTTGGGCACCTGGGAACCACATAAAGGTCGGGGCTTCAGGGTTTTTGGTGGTTCGGCCCACGTGGGTGCAGCGCACGGACTGCAGACCCGTGCGGGGCAGAGCGTGTGGTCCACACTTTCAGAGACTTCTTTCCCTTCCCTCCACCCAGTGACAGGGTTGAACGGAAAGTGTCCGTGTGTCCCTCACCGCGAGGTGGGTCCCTGACTTGGCCCCACCTCACGGAGCCCTGGGGTGTTCTGGCTTTACACCTGTGAGAGGCGCTCCATTATTTCTTTCTCAGGGACCCATGAAACGCTTCTCTTAGAGTTCCTGGGCAGCTTTGATTTGGAAAAAAATATGGCCTGTGGTTTATTAACCTCCGTACTCGTTTGGTGACCTCCAGCATGGCGGTGGTCAGCAAGGATTCTTCTGTGGACTTCCTACACAGCTCGCCAGACTTTAGGGGCCAGTCCCAGGCCACCCAGATATTTTCGAGTCTCCCCAGTGCCGCCGGGCTTGGTGGCTAAGAGCAAGTGCCATCAGACCAGTGGAACAGGGAGTGGCCACACCTGGGCAGCCCCAGCCCCACCCGGAGGAGGCTGAGGCCGAGCGGATGGATGGATCAGCTGCAATCTTTCCCCCAGGCTCACCTCCAGGGCCGGGGCGTTTCCAGGGTGGTGAGAAAGCTCTGGGAGGGACCTCCGAAGCTATGTAGTCACCCACCCAGGGGTGGCCTGGCTCGTCCTGCTTTCACTTCTCCCTTCTGGCTTCCACTGTCATGACCTGCTCCCCACGTGGTGCCCTGGAAGCAGGAAGTGGACTTGTAGGTCAGTGAGTCACTATCTGTGCAGAGGGTACTGACCGGGCAGCCTTTCCGTGCCCTCCCGCCCTCAGAGCCACAGGCCAGTTCATTGATGGCTGCGTTGGCTTTGCCACCTATCTCTGGTCAGTCAGCTGTGACCCAGGTCACACGATACGCCGCAGAACCTCCCGTGATCACTTTTCCTCAAGAAGGGCTGGTATCACTGCTCAGGAAATGGCTTCACCCTAAGGTGTAAACCCATGTCCCAGGAAGACTCGTGTGTCACCGTCCCTAGGTGCTGTCACCATCCCTAGGTGCTCTGAGTTGTAACCAGGGATCGAGTTCACCATGCGGACTGTTCATTTTTTAAGTTTTTGGGTTTTTTTTTTTTTTTTGAGATGTCATCAACGTATAACATTATATAAGTTACAGGCATACAACATAATGACTCGATATTTGTATAGATGGCAAATGTGCTGTTCTTGTTCAACTCTCCTTTTCTTTGATTTCTTCAGGCCCCTTGGCTGGGAAGCGACACTCCTGTAAATTCCACGGCGCCACGTCCTTGGGCATCTTCTTCACCATTTTGAAAAATGGCATAAATGGCACCGTCATGGATCCCCTCTATCAGGCCCACGATCCACCTAGAACAATGCAACTCCGATGAGGGGTAGCCGTGTATGTGTGGGAAGGCCCGGCTGGCCATGGATGCTGGCCACTCCAGCTTCCTCAAATAGTCCTTCATCTACCCTTGGTTCCCTTTAAGAACCCACTCTGTCACAACCCATTAAGTGTAGAGCTCAATGGATTTTTACATATGTGTACATCTGTGTCACCACCGCCCAGACAAAAATGGAGAACATTCCAGCACCCTAACGCACACCCTTGTGTCCCTCTCAGGATCGACTCCCTCCAAGGGAAACCACTGTTCTGACCTCTATGATCATGGATTAGTTTCACCTGTCTCTTGAACATCAGGTCAATGGAATTATAAAGTATGCATTGTTTTTGGTCTTTTTTCAAAAACATGCTTGTGAGATTCACCTGTATGTCTCAGAGGTTTGTGTCATTGCTACGGAAGGACTTCCGTTGCTCGTATTATCTCCCCCCATGCCACCCCCGCCATCTTGGCATGACCACCACTAGCATTTTAATGGAATGACCTGTCCATTACATGTCCTCTGCATATATATATATATATATATATATATATTTTTTTTTTTTTTAATTTATTTGTGAGAGTGAGTACACAGAAGGGAAGGGGCAGAGGGAGAGAAGCTTTAAGCAGTCCCCACTCTCTGCATTCCCCATTGAGTACAGAGCCTGCCTCAGAGTTCTGTCCCGTGATCCCGAGATCAGGACCTGAGCTGGAACTAGGAGTTGGACACCACCAACTGTGCCACCCAGGTGCCCCTGCCTGTGTATTTTAAAACCTAGTTATAAGGCAGTGTGCAATAGTTTACAGTTGACATTTCTGGTCTTAAGGGCATTTCTCTTTTCACCCTCTACCATATCCTGGAGAAGACTTGCTGGAGTTGCTTTGCACCCATGTGGAGAGTTCTTCCTCCTATGTGTTCTAGAACTTTATTTAGAAGTCATTTAGAAGAAGTCATTTAGAAAGCTCAGAGGGGCTCAAGATGATGGCGTCCTTCGTAACTTGGCTTGTCCTCACTGAGCCGTCATCCCTCCAGCTGGAGGTCTTGTTCTCTCCACTGACCACGTGCAGTGGGAACAGAGTGGTGGGTCCAGGCTCACGTCTGGGAGCTCACACCCATGATGGGCACACAGCAGCATGTGGAACACAAGTCTCCCACCTGGCACATGGCCCTCACTCAGGGCTGGTTCTCCCTAGAGATGTGGGCCTAGAGCCCTGGGGGACGGTCGGACTGAGGTCCTGGCTCCCCCTCATCCCATCGTTTCCCAGCCCCAAGCCCATGGTCAGAGTAAGACAGATCTAAAGACTGGCTGGGCTAGGAGTCCATGGGCCCTGTGGGCTTCAGCTGCTGGTGACTTTGCTTCTTCTTGCTGCCTAGATGTACAGTGGGACGTGTGTGTGTGTGTGTGTGTGTGTGTGTGAATAACCAGCACAGCTTGCTCCTCGCTCGCAGTACCGACATGTTCCCTCTTTCTGTAGTTTCTGATTTTATCTTGTCTGATACCTGAAAGGCTCCTGAGAAACTGCATGTTCAGAGCCCAAGTCTGGTTTTTACTTCCGTCCGAGTTCCTGGTGTCTGCAGTGACTTTGGGCCTCTCGGGCGTGTCTGCAAACACCCCCGCTCATTAGTTCCCTTTGCTCTGACTTACCGGAACACGGCGCACGGTGGGGAGGGTGGGTGTCACGGCACCCAGACACACGGGGCCTTGTCTCCCGCTCAGGCCACCTTCCTGAAGAGCTTTGCCTCCGTCAGATGCCTGCTCCCACAGCTCTTAGGTCACACTGATTCTGGCCCATCGGCTGAGGTCAAGGGTGGCAGAATGCAAGGAGCTCCCTGCAGCCCTTGCTCTGGGGGCAGCCGGGGTCTCTGGAGCAATTAGGGTCTGGAGTGGGGAAGAGGAGCCCTGCAGGTTCCAAGTGTCCCTGGGGGTGCAGGGGGCAGGGACTACCATGGTTGCTGCCTCATCAGCTCTGCTGCTCCAGACTCTGTCCCCAGCCCAGTCTCCCTGTGCCCTCACTGGCAGGGGCGGGGCTGGGGCAGGGTGCAGAGCCTCGCAGAGGCTTGACCAGTGGGTATACCCCAGTTAGCTCTGGGGCCTTGCTTCTGCTGTTTCCACTGTGGAGGGATAAGGGGCAGTGTCCTTGGCCAGAGGGACTTCCAGATTCCTGCACTGGGACCCGCACTGACAGCAGGTGAAAGAGATTTTTGTCCCCCACCTGCATTCCAAAGTTTCTTTATTGCTAGCTCCTTCTCTCCCTCTATTCCCAGGAGGTGAGGAGGACCCAGAGTGGCCAACTTTGCTGAGAAGCATCTCCGATATGCTGCTGAGAAACGGACCGGAACAGCACAGACCTGTAGTGCCACCTAGGGGACAAGTGTCCCCGGGTTTCAGGCTGGTGCACACAGACTCCTCATTGCAAGTTAACCCAATTTATAAAACCCAGGATTCACTTGAAGAAAAAAAAAGGGGGGGGGGGGGCGCCTGGGTGGCTCAGTGGGTTAAGTCTCTGCCTTCGGCTCTGGTCATGATCTCAGGGTCCTGGGTTGGACCCTCATGGGCTCTCAGCTCAGCAGGATGCCTGCTTTCCCCTCTCTCTGCCTGCCTCTCTGCATACTTGTGATCTCTGTCAAATAAATAAAACCTTTAAAAAAATTATTTCAGTTATTTCTCATTCACAAAGGCATGCCTTTTAGAGTACCTTTAAGAATGTATGCTCCCATCCTACATTTTAAGTGATGATTTAACAAAAAAAATTAGTTTTTTTCCATGAAGGTGGGAAGAGATGGCACTTACTGTGTGGAGTGAGGAGAAACTAGGAAAGCACTTCAGAAAGGCAATGCAGAGATACTTGGTTTTACATATTATACTCATTCTTCAAGATTTTCTTTAAGTCATGAAAATGAAAACCAAGGAATGTGTACAGGAGGAAGAACTGTTCCTCCCTTGCTTCGATCCATCCAGGGTAGAGGCCACTAATTCTTGATCACGTCCTATTTAAATGCCAGTGACTTACAGATCTGGCCCCCCCCACCACGCGCCAGACTCCTTCCCCCAGGTGCCCGTTCAGCGTCTCCGCTTGGATGTCTGAACCAAACTTTCCCATCCCCGCGGCTAGGAAGCGCAGGAAGCACGGGAGTCATCCTTGACTCTTTTCTCTCCCAACCAACAGCCAAGCCAGGAGGAGATCTCCAGTTTCCATCTTCAGAATATAAGCAGAGCCTGGCAGGTTCTCACTGCCCGGTCGCCGCCTCTAGGTCCGAGAACAGTGCTGTTTCTTGGCCTGGATTACGGCAGAGGCATCCTGACTGGTCTCCCTGCTTCCCACTTTGTCCTTCCACAGTTCAACCAGGCAGACCGAGGCATCCTTCCTGTAAGTCAGGTGATGTCTCTCCTTGACTCAAAAGCCTGCAGTGGGTCTGTTTTACTCAGAATAAAAGCTGAAGTCCCTACAGTGGCTTCTCAGGCCCACATGATATGCACCCAGCTGCTTCTCTGACTCCTCTCCAACCCCTCTCCATCTTGCTCCCTCCGCTCGTCATGCTGGCTCTTTGCACACCGAGGGCACGCCTGCTTTAGGACCTACTCTTCTCCCAGGTATCTGCATGGCCAATGATCACCTCCTTTAGGTGTTTGTTCAACTGTTAGGACAGCGAGGTGTCTACCCTGACCAACTCCTTTATAATCATCTAATCCAACAGTCCGTACTGAAACAGTATTTGCTCAGCTTTCTTAACCTTGAGGTGGTCACTGACATGACTTTGGTCAATTCAAAGTAGGGCGCCTCTATGTCCCCATTTGCCTAGGATATAGTTCCAGGTGACACTTGTTGCCCCAGTTATAATAATAACAATAGCATCCCCTTCACTTCCCAAGTCATAAATATACCATTTATTGGTATCAAGACTAAGTTCAGTAATTTGCTCCTTGGATATTTATCTCAGAATGAATTCTGAACATCGCTTAACAAAGTTAAACTGGTTTTCAAATTGGGAAAAAAAAAAAAGACAACTCAACTACACCAAAAAATAAACGATTCAACTTAAAAAATGGGAGGAGTACTTAAAATAGACATTTCTTCAAAAAAGATGTAGGGATGGTCAATACGCCTGGGAAAAGAAGCTCGACATCACGGATCATTAAGGAAATGCAACTCTGAACCACAGGGAGGTGACCCGCACCCCCACCAGGATGGCTATTCTAAAAAACAGAAAAGGACAAGTATCTGTGCAGGATGTGGAGAAATTGGAAACCCCTGTGCAAGGTTGGTGAGAGAGTAAAAGGGTGCAGCTGCTATGTAAAACTGTTTGTCAAGTCCTAGAAATAATTCCACTTTTGGGAACATGCCCAGAAGAACTGAGAGCAGGGCCATGAAGAGATACTCATCACAAAAGCAATGCAAGTGTCCACGGGTGCATGGAAGGACAGACAAACATCGTCTATACATACAATGGAATGTTCTTAGAAAAGGCAGCAGTGCTGACACGTGATAGGACGTGATGCTGGGTGAGATAACCCAGGTACAAAAGGACAGCTCCTGTAGGATTCCCTTTCTGTGAGGGGCCTAGAGTAGTCTAAAAGCAGTAGAAAGAATGGTGCTTGCTGGGGTGGCGGTGGGGGGCAGGAAGGGGAGCTGGGGAGTCTGTATTGAATGGGGCAGAATTTCAGCTCTGCAAGACGAAGCAAGTCCAGAGGCTACTGGCGGTCGCACAACAGTGGGAATGTATTTGATGCCACTTAAAAATGGTTAAGATGGTAAATTCTATAGTATGTGTATTTTTCCTCAATTAAGAGATTTTTAAAAATCCAAGAAAGACATTAAAGGATCAGCAGAAGTTAGAGCAGTATTTATTCCATTTTCTTGCAATCGTATTATCTAAGGCATTTGTGGTAATTACATGGCAAGAGAATACAATTTCTTTTAAGGCCTCTGTAGTTGGACTTTTGTGCAGAAATATATCGTATTTTGTATGCATTTGAGAGAACTTATTTTATTCATGAGAAATACATCTTTGCCTCATTATCCCTTAATCACACTCAGCCACCTGCAGTAGAGGGCACGTCTCATTTCACAGCTGCTCCGAAGATCCCCTGCTTGGCTGTGGCCCGGCCCAGACAGTACGAGGGGGCCTCGCTGCGTCCCCTGCCCCTCAGGCCGAGCTCTCGATGATAACGGCAATGCCCTGGCCACCGCCGATGCAAGCTGACCCAACAGCGTATTTCCCGCCCTGACGCCTAGAAGAGAAAGCAGTGGCTGAAATGTACTCAAATAAAAAACAGAGCTAGTTAGAAGATTAAAGAACTAGAAAGAATAATGACCACATCTGCATTCTTCATCCTCATTCAGCTCAGTGTCTCCGTCTTTTCTCCAGGCCTCAATACTGATCTAGAGTCACGAGGGAAGGAATTCAGGAAACAGTATTTTTATTAAAAGAAGGTGCTAACAGAGAAGAGAGAAGCTGAAACAGATCTAGAAGCTGAGGTGTGCTCTGAGAAAGGAGAGGGGCCAGGAGGTCCCAGAGATGAAAAGGAAGGTGAAGAAGGGGCCGGCCTCTGATTTTTATATAGTCCAGATTTTCATGGCACAGGAGAGAAAGGGCAATCAGTGAAGTGTGCCCATGTGAACGGGTGGATGATTTAGAAGCATTTCTTGTCCCTTGCATAAAAATTAGATTCCTCTAGACCACGATCTATTCTCGCTCAATCCTAGAGAAACCACCTAGGAATTTTCTGGTGCACAATACTCATTTCAACTCCGTGAATTATTAAATGAGGGGCACCTGGGTGGCTCAGTTGGTTAAGCAATCATGACCTTCAGCTCAGGTCATGATCTCAGGGTCCTGGGATTGAGCTCCCTGCTCAGTGGGGAGTCTGCTTCTCCCTCTCTTTATGACTGCCACCCCCCTACTTGTGCACTCTCTAATAAATAAATTCTTAATAAAATAAAAAATAAAATAAAATGAAATGAATCCTATTTACCTTAACCTAACAGGAGCCAGAGTGATTCTTTTTTTTTTTTTTCTGGCTTGACGTATTTCGTTTTTTGCTTCTTCCTAACAGAGCAAAATGGTCCAAACTACATAGTACCAGAAGGAGGAGCTCTTGTATTAAAACTGAGAAGTATCAGACCCACAGAAGGGCTCTTCTGGAACCCTGGCACCGGTGAAGGAAACACTTAGCTCAGACCCAAACTAGCAGTTTGCTCCGGTTTCTTAAATGACAGCAACTAGCTCAGAATCCTCCCAATATTCTGTTTGTTCTCCTAAAGAACCGTATCTCACTCTTGTAACTGGCACTAGAGTGTAAGCACACGACGACGAACAAGGCCTCGGCAACACGAGGAAGCGTGCACATCCCAAGTGTAGAGCTCTAACAGGTCAGCTGGGCCATCTACACTGTCAGTCGCAAAGGGTGCAGCCATGTAACATGTTCCTGGTGAGCAGCAGTACATGGGGATATGAGGACGAATGAAAAATGCTGGACTGTTCTGAGGAAACCCAAATCCACGCATTTTTAACCAAAATGGCAAATATGAAACGTAACAACTTCTAGCAAATACCTTAATTCGTGAACCAGGTGTGCCATAATTCTTGATCCAGATCCTCCCAGGGGATGACCCAGAGCGATGGCTCCACCATTCACGTTGGTCTTACTTGGGTCAAGACCCAAACTCTTCTCGACTGCTAAGTACTGAGGAGCAAAAGCTTCATTCACCTAAACATAATCAAAACACAGATAAAAATCCTCGCTCATAAGTTGATTTTTAACCGAGAATGTCCAGTCCTGCTGATGACTAATTATGCTTTTTTTCTATTTAAACTACCTTTTATCTTCAACCACTCTTTGTAAAGATAATCAGGTTTGAAAATGGGTGTAATTTACTAACCAATACTTCAAGTCAACTGCACCCCTTGGAGAAAAACCCTCAGCAATGTTGTAAATGGATACCTAGTAGAGGCAGTGGGAGATGGCCCACAGGTTCCCGAGCTAGAGGGATGGCTCAAATCTTGGCTGTGTGCATGTTCTTTAAGCTCTCGACACCCGAGGTTCCTTCAACAGTAAAATGTAACTGTAGTACATCCTAGGAGTTACTGTCAAGGTTAAATGAAATCATGAGTATTAAGTGTCTGGTGTTATTATCTGACACATACCAACCACTCAGGAGATGGTTTCTCCTATTATTTTTATTACTACCCAGTACTACTAGCCACTCTTCTAAGAATAAACTGACACACAACCGAGGATAAACCTGCAGAGCCAGATACATAGAGGAACTGTTACTGTGTTGAAATCTAGCAGATCTGAGATCTGATCATACTGTATTTACTTAGCAAGGTTGGCTATGAGAATTACCTTCCTTCAGGTTCATAGCACTATAGTTTTATATGATCTTAGAAAATTTTATAGGTAAAAAATCCCGATTTTAAGAAAGGTAACTTTTACAGAGTCGAAATCAAAATCTAGCCTTGTGTTCTTTTCTACTGTATTTTGTGCTTTTCCAAGATGGTGTTTTGTTTGTCCTTGGGTCTTGCATTATTTTTCCATTTTATATGGTCATGTTTAAGGTGGTACTAAGGGAAGTGGAATATGAACTAGGGAAACTAGGTTTCTGAGCCAAAGTAAAACAACCATGATCATCAAAAGTCCCAAAGACAATCCTATCAAGGTGCTGAGAGCTATGTCCTTGAGCACATACACATCTATAAATGATTATGAACAGCTTCGCAGAGCTGACATATTTAAACAAAATTTTAAGTGTGAAATCTAGAGTCAGAAATCCAGGAATATTATTTGCGAATATGATAATTAAGCAGCCCCCTTGAGGCTTTAAGAATGGAAGAAGAGATTTAAGGATAAGCTGTTTGTCTAAAACCCTGGTTTCCTGGATGAGAGACGATCACACCTGTGCCGAGTGACAAGCCCCCTTCTCTACCAATTTAGAGAAATTTCCTTTGTTATGTTAGTTATTTCCCAATGTCAAGTAGCAAAGATGTTTAATTACCTAAAATTTTCAAATAGTCCCCAAATGTAAAATGTATATAATCCAGCTTTATTTTCTTTTCCACTCTTCCTTTTAATTATGCTAAATGCTTAAGATACCTTTGCTCAAAATGAACATTAAAAAAAAAAAAAATGGGGGCGCCTGGGTGGCTCAGTGGGTTAAAGCCTCTGCCTTCAGCTCGGGTCATGATCTCAGAGTCCTGGGATGGAGCCCCACATCGGGCTCTCTGCTCAGCGGGGAGCCTGCTTCCTCCTCTCTCTCTGCCTGCCTCTCTGCCTACTTGTGATCTCTGTCTGTCAAATAAAAAAAAAAAAAAAAAATCAGGGGCGCCTGAGTGGCTCAGTGGGTTAAGCCTCTGCCTTTAGCTCAGGTCATGATCTCAGGGTCCTCAAATCGAGCCCCACATTGGGCTCTCTCCTCAGCAGAGAGCCTGCTTTCCCCTCTGCCTACTTATGATCTCTGCCTGTCAAATAAATAAATAAACTCTTTAAAAAAAAAATCACCATACTTTTTTCTATGCCAAAAATTATCACACCCCAAATCTAGGCACAACTATGGTGTAAAAGACAAAGGTAAGTCTGGGGGATGGAGAGTTTTAACTTGGTGAGAAGGCAAGAAACCAAGAAACTTCTAGATTTGGCACCAGATATTAATTTTTTCTATTATGCCAATTCTTTTGCTTATATATTTTTTCATTTTAATGCATCAAAGGTCGAAGTTATTCTCACCCACCTTACAGAATATTCAATTCAACAAACACACTGGTAGTCTAAAATGAAATATTCCTGTAAGGTCCTAAGACGTTTCCAGGAATTCATATCTTAGTAGGAGAAATCAGGCTATTTTAATTATTTGAATATACATATTTTAATCAGGTAGAGAAAAGTACCCATCCAAAGCACGTAGTGGAAGTAATACTTGGTCACATGTCATCTGGAAAGGCTAATCGCACGGAAACAAAAAAAGCTATAAAATACAAATTAAAGCCATTCATGCTATACATGTTAGTAGCTTATTCATGTAAAACAGTCTTAACACTTACCTCTACCAAATCCATGTCCTTAAGACTCCGTCCTATTTTCTTCAGTGCTCCGCTGATAGCAGGGACGGGACCTATATAAGAACAAAATCAGTTCCATCTTATGTGGCAGTTATTAGTAGCCACAAATCTTACCACCTTAGCACATTATGGCAATGATGGGACCATAAAAAACCAGAAAACAGAACCAAAGTGAAAAGCTGGTTGTGCAAAAGTGCAAATGAGAGGCTCACGTGGAGATTTCTGCCAGAAACAGCTTTAAGAGCTCACAGGCAGGGGCACCTGGGTGGCTCAGTTGGTTAAGTGTCTGCCTTCTGCTCCGGTCATGATCCCAGGGTCCTATGATCGAGTCCTGCATTGGGTTCCCTGCTCAGCAGAGAGCCTTCTTCTCTCTTTCCCTCTGCCTGCCACTCTGCTTACTTGTGCTCTCTCTCTGTCAAATAAATAAATAAAATATTAAAAAAAAAAAAAAAAAGAGTTCAGACAGCCAAAGGAGTCCTCTATGCGGTTCTGCAGTCATTGACAGATTGTGCCCCCTATCGAAGGTCAAGGCAGACTGAGTGCTCTCCTGGGTCACAAGTAATATGCATTCCCAGTAGAGAATGACTGTGGCCACTCCGAATTTTTCAGGTCCATCTGGACAGAAGACAAGAAACGGCAGCTGTATCTCCACATGGGCACAGCAAGACAGGAAACCACAAGGCACTTCAAGGAAAAGATACCTGAAGCAAAGAAGCGTTTCTATTGCCAGTGGTAGGCAGAGATTTTAAACAAAACCAAACCCCCATGGCAGAAACGCAAATCTACCTAGTAAGACTTCTGAAACTTTAGCTCTCAGATTACTGACGATCACCAATGACAGTTTAATGCTGCTCAAGATTTTCAAGTTATACTGATACTTTCTCCCGAAAGGTAAAAAAGCCGGCTGAAGAAGATTATCTACTTCACTATTCTCAGAGAATGGAATGGCCATGTCTAAAAAAATTTGTGCGTTATGTTCTATTGAGTTTAAGTAGTCAGATATTCTGCAACAAGTGTCATACATATGCCTAAGGTAATATGGGAAATCGGTCTTCACAAGAAAAGCATGATGCAATCCAAACACAGTGTACTTTGTTTTGTCACCTAGTTAAAACGTTCCTTGGACAGCCGTCTGCTTACCAGTGAAGGGCATCCGGTTAGCGCTTTTCAATCTGGCTACTGATTTAACATAAAACCTAGTTCTAGATTCTCTTTGAATGTCTAAGGCACAAAAATAGGACAGTCAACAGCAGAGCCAGCAGTTAGCCAGCATGGCCGGGGATAAAGTACTCTACAGGGGTCAGAGACACACGGAACCAAAAGCTGAGGGTCTAACTCCGCTCTACACACCTCGTCTTCATCTCCACAGTAAGCGTGACTCAGTGCATTCTTATTAACTCAGAATCATTACAGACAATTGTTAAAAATATGTGGGGTCACAATCTGAGTTTTAAAGGACTGTTCCCGTAACACTGTTACTGGACTTCACAGGGACCCAGAAAGTTGTAATAATCTTGTTGGGAAAATGGGACCTCATTTCTAGTCCCGCCACTAATAGCTATGTGACGCTGAGCACCTCTTTTGGGCTGTAAGCTTTCTCATCACAAGTGCTCTGAACTGGTTTTTAACCTTCTTTTTAACCACTGGAATCCTCTCTACAAATGAAGCCCAGTAAAAGATAAAACCAGAGCTGCTATACCTGCAGAGGTTCAAGGCTTCCCCCACCACTGCTGCCACTGGGGAGTTCCAGGGAACATGGACTGTCTTTCCGTATGTGTCCTTCCTGGGAGCCAGTGCGAGTCCCAAGTCCCCGCTTTCCTCCCTTTTCTGGGTCAGCAGCTTCTCTTGCAAGGCTAAGGATTGCTTGATGTTGGATAACTACATAACCGAGGGCACTATTCTTAGAAATTGGAGTGATGAATTAATCCCCACCACTCAAAAACCACTCTCCGTTGTTTATTCATTTGGGGCAATCCGTGTAGTCACCAAAATCCCATACAACAACCAACAGATAGCTGTCTAGTGAAGGGACATCTGACACTGGGGCATTTGGTGTTTATGGCTCTGCTCAAGCCCTAAGGGAAAAAAGCAATCCTTCCACAATGGTATTCACTGTACTGCAGGGCCAGCATCCAGACCCTGGAACAGAAGAAAGGAAAACTACATTTTCTTCTTTTTTTTTTCTCTTTTTTAGATTAATATCTATCTAAAAGAGACACAGCGAGAGAGGAACACAAGCAGGAGGGGTGAGAGGGAGAAGCAGGCTTCCCTCTGAGCAGGGAGCCGGATGTGGGCTTCGACCCCAGGACCCCAGGATCATGACCTGAGCCGAAGGCAGACGCTTCATGACTGAGCCACCCAGGCGCCCTGGGAAAATGACATTTTCTTCACTATGTTAATGTACCAGAACCTATTCAGTGATATTAAACTGAAAAGAACTATAAAATAACTACTTACCTATATCAAATAAATTTGACTGATCATCAAGATGAGCCAGGTACACTTGAACCCCATACTCCCCAGGCTCCACCCTGGAACTACTGAAACAAAATCTTTTGGGGTGGGGTTATGGGGTCATGGGGAGATTTTGATGATCATTTGGGGTCTGGGAAACCACTGTTCCAGACACTGAAGGGATAAATACCATACCTTTTAAAGCTACTTTCCATCTCTAAAACAACAGCAGTGTTTTGGTGAAAGCAAGGAGCTAAAAGCTAATTAAGCTTTTAAGCCTAAAACATAGAAAAAACTGACTTTTAACAGATGGTCACATAGCTTACGGTTTTGGTTAAAGTTAATCTGAAACACAGTGAAAGTGACAAAATATGGACAGATACAGTTGGGTATTTACTATGTCCCCAGTGAGCACAAATGCTATTACTTGAGAAGAACTTTGAGGGACAGACCAAAGGATTTCTGAGAACACAGGTCAGCAACAGGTCGTCCCCTTCTACTCTGGATCCTGCTTCAAAATCCAATTTAGTTGGAAAAGGCCTAACTGCGCTCACAGAAAAACCTCTGGACCCATTGAGAATCTGAATCTAGCCCCAGAGTAGCCTTTTCTTTGGGGTATGAGGGTACAGACGGGATAGGACAAAGCCTCCAGCACTAGTATTTTTTAAGTGAGGTGCCTCATCAATTCTGTTTCCTGGAGAATGAGGACAGACATTACTAAAATTCAGCACATCTGAGGTTCCTAGGAGCACATCCAGCAAAAAGCTGTTTCTTTTCCTAATTCGTTATCTTTCAAGCCAAAAAGAGCATTCAGCTGGCCCTTAAACAGCACAAGTTTGAATGGAGCAGGTCCACTTACGTGCAGATGTGGTCAATACAGTACAGTACGATGAATATATTTGCGTACAGTTTTCTTAAGAACATTTCCTTTCCTCTAGTTTACCGTGAGAACACAGTGCGTACTCCATGTAACACACAAAGTGTGTGTTAAAAGCTTATGTTACGGGTCAGACTTCTGGGCAACAGGAGGCTCTTAGTGGTTATGTTTCATGGGAAGCAACAGTTGTACTTGGACTCCGGCTGTGTGACGGTTGGCACCCCTCGTCCCCGCGTTGTTCAAGGGTCAACTATACACACTTGTAGGGAGCTCTCCTGATCATCTCTGCCAAACTGAGATCCACTAGAATCCTTCATTTTCCTATTAAGTGGCAGCTGAGTCAGGAGGGCGTGACTCTGACTTCCGGGACAGCACAGAGGGAAGAGCACTTGAATTAAGAGAGGCCTGGTTCCCATCCTGGCTCCATCACTTACCCGTCTGGAACTTGACAAGATAACCTCCCTAAACCTCCATTTTCTCCCTCACAAAGGGGTTGTGCGAAGAGGAAATGAGACACACCAGTGGCCGCATGCAGGACACCCAGCGTTCAGCCATCTCTGTTTGGCCCCAGGATCTCTCCTTGCCTCTTGTCTCCTGTAGTCAGCACCTTGTAATTCTTCTGTTATATGCCGGGAGCCAGTCTTAAATACAGACAGTGAGATGTGATTACTGCCCACGAGCAGTCTTGGTTTTCCTACTGGGCCCGGCACAGGTTTTCTAGATTTGTTTAAATGACTGATGACCAATCTCCTTTTCTCCACAAGTGACCTTGATCTGGCTACCGTTTCAAGTATCTGAATGCCAGACGACTTCTCTCCAGAAACATGCACTACAAACTTACCGATACCCATGATGGAGGGATCACATCCAGACACGAAATAGCCCACAACTCTTGCCAGTGGCGTGAAGTTATGTTTTTTAACAGCATCTTCACTAGCTATGATAACAGCTCCAGCACCATCGGATACCCCCTTGGAAACAAAAACAGGAACATTGACTAGGGCAGAAGGACCCAGTTAATCAAGGTTTGAACTAATGCGGGAGTGTTAAGATTGTGGTACTATGTAAGAAACAGCATCACAATCTGGGCTACGATGAGGGCTCGCAGTGCTCCAGGAACTGTTTTAGGCACAGAATCCAACCTCACCAAGGGAAAACAGGAAACAATGTCCAGATATGGGGAGATGTAAGAAATCTGTTGAGGTGTATACATCAGAAAACCAACAAACCAACCAACAAACCCAGGAAAATTGGAATAATAACCAAGCAGATTTCCTTCTACAGTCCTTGTAATATTTTGAAAAGACTAAGAAACTGGAAGAGTATTATATGCGATTAAAGTATTTTGTTTGGGACTATGAAACCCCCAATTAACTGAATATGAACGCTGCCAGTTGAAGGTAAACAGCTAAAGACTAGCGTGAGAAGTCTCCAAAAGACCCCACAGGACTACTTTGCACTGAACACGGCAGCAAGAGCCCAAGGTGAGCTGCGGCGTCACCTACCGAGGCGTTGCCCGCGGTCACGGTTCCCTCCTTCTTGAATACTGGGGGGAGTTTAGTTAACTGCTCCAGGGTCGTCTGGGGCCGGGCGTGCTCGTCTACCTGCATTGTCTGTTTCCCCTTCTTTGTCTTCACCTCAATGGGTGCCATCTCATTATTAAAGTAGCCAGCATCATTAGCTGAAAGAGGAGAAAGACCATCGTGAGAATGGGAGAAAAAGAAGATACAAGAAACGAAATCAAACACATCCTTCAGTTTCGGCTCTACCCTTTCCTCGCAGCCTACTTTTAACATAAGCCTCTGTTACAGGCACAACTTACGCTGCCTCTCGAAGGACTTAATACACTGCCATCAATCTATGCAAATGCATTTTGCCTCCTTTTAAAATTGTAATTTTGATCTATTTTACTGTAAATTTTTTTTTTTTTTTTTTTTTTTACCAGGTATCACTAGACTATTAGCAGTCCTTGTCTGTTAGCTACAGATAGAATAGCACTAAGTAAACTTAATGTCTCATTTAAACTGCTCTGGGTGAGGTAAGAAGTAAATTGAAAAGTCACCAGGTCGTACAACAATAACGTATTGTACACTTAAAAAAATTTGTTAAGGGGGTAAAGTTTAAGTGTCTTTACCACTGTAAGAGAAAAGAAGTTGTCTCCAAAAGAAGTTACCGATCTAGGTTACCAAGTAATCTATGACTGAAATTTAATGACAAACAACCTGAAGAAATTCTACGAGCGATTACCGACACAGTTGTGAGTGAAACAGCTGACCTGCTTCCACCTCCATTGACTACAATGGACCGCAGTAATCTACAGCTTCCAGAAACAGAATACGGCAGGAGTGAGACCACCTTCCTTCTGATAGCCCTTTACAAGGGCAGGCTACACACTTCCCTTATTTGGTTTTCACAACTTTTATCTCAATTGTACAGATGCCCAATGAAAAAATGACTTGGTAGAGGTTGGTTAACTTGTATGAGGCCAAGGTAGAAACAGAGCTGATGACTCCTGGCCTCTGGACCAGTATGCTCCCACTTTAATGTGTAAGAAAAACACAGAGAAGAATGAGCTGGCTGGTATCGGCTCCATCCCACTTCTCCCTCTGAAATGCTAAGACGGACTTCATTCTCACTACTCCGAGTACTTAACGCCCCTGAAGAAGAGTTGCTGCTCATTTGTAATAGTTTAATTTAAAAAATCTTTTTCAAGAGACTAACAAATGTCTTCAACTCACCATACTGTCATGTTGCCCACTTTGGACCGGTCTGACAGTAGTGAGAAGTGTTACACCAAGGGCAACAGAGCTCTGGCCGCAGAAAGTTCTGAGTCTTCAAGTCAGCGCGCAACGATTCTCAATTAGGAATGGGAGAAGGAAGGCGCACAATGGGTCCTTTCCAAATATACCATCCCTTCCTCGTGAACAGGGTATGCTTCACAGAGAAGAACACTCTCTCTGGGCCAGCAGCTTCCGAGAGCCATCGTCTCTCACAGAGTATCAAAGCCCTCGCCAGCAGAGTGCTCTACGTGTTATACTGACATCAGAACCATTGAGGACAAAATTCAAGTTGGCCAGATAAGGTCAATTAGCAATGCCACTTTTTAGGTAGCATTTCTATATTTCAAAAGAGAAGCTCCTGGTTAATTTTGCAATCATTCACAGAATATCTACTCATCTAAACATAAAGGAATGATGAAAAAAAGTGATTTTCAAAAGGTACAATTTTAAATAAATATTATTATATGACCATTATAATCCAAAAATGACCAAAATCTTCTCTATTTTTTTAAACCCAGGTATAACTGACATACAATGTTATATTAGTTTCAGGTATACAATCTAACCATTCGGTATTTATGTATGCAGGACTGCACAATGATCACTGCTCTAAATCTAGTTAACATCTGTCCCCATACATAGCTGCACCAATTTTTTTTCTTGTGACAAGAACCTTGAAGACCTACTCTACTAGCAACTTCACGCATGCGCTCTACACTGTTATTAACTACAGTCACCATGCTGTATGTTACATCCCTGGGACTTACTTTATTTTATAACCTTTGACTCCCTCCGCCCATTTCACCCACCCACCCAAGTTTTCTTCTGTTGACACTTCTAACATGCATCTCACTGACCAGCTTTCCACCTCTGCTGGGACTGCAGGGCGTACTTGTCGCAGTCTTCTCTGCTTATGTTATATTTTGCAGCAAGATTCTCTGCGGTGATCCCCATGGGGAGCCGGATGTGCTCATCTGTTAATCCTGACCACAAAGCATCTTCCAGCTATTGAAAGACATGAATAGTAAGGTGATTGGTTAAAGTGTATCTTTTGAAAGTAATATGCTGTAATATCTTTACATTTAATTAATTGTCCCAATAAATGAAAGTAAAATTACGTTTTCTGATTATTATTATTATTACTATTATTATTATTATTATTATTAATATTCATCTTTGGTTCTGGGACATTTTAAAAAACACGCAATGCCATAATCAAATGCACGCATCCTCACTGTTCAGGGAGGGGACACAGGAGATCATCCTACAATCAAAAACGAAACTGCCGGGGCACCTGGGTGGCTCAGTTGCTAAGCGTCTGCCTTTGGCTCAGGTCATTATCCTGGAGTCGTGGGATCGAGCCCCACGTCAGGCTCCCTGTTCAACGGGGAGTCTGCCTCTCCCTCTCTCACCCTCCCTCTGTATACTCTCTCACAAATAAATAAATAAATAAATAAAATCTTAAAAAAGAAAAAAGGGGCACCTGGGTGGCTCAGTGGGTTAAAGCCTCTGCCTTTGGCTCAGGTCATGATCCCAGAGTCCTGGGATCGAGCCCCGAATCAGGCTCTCGCTTAGCAGGGAGCCTGCTTCCTCCCCTCTCTCTCCTTCTGCCTGCCTCTCTGCCTACTTGTGATCTCTGTCAAATAAATAAATAAAATCTTAAAAAAAAAAAAAAAAGAAAGAAACCCTCAAGGCTACTTTTTAAAGAAACCTAACACGGGATCTTCATGCAATATTTCCCTGTAGCCACCTGTGACCCACGATTCTGCGCTCTGCAGGAGTGTGCCTGAGCTCCTTCAGTGACAGGAACAGCTGGTTCTGTCAGGACTGGGAGGTGGAAAACCACACACAGGTTCCTTGAGGAACAGAAAAGTTACTTATTATCCAGTGGGTCAGTCTCTGATAAGGGTGCCCCCTTGCGTCTTCTCCATTGCCCCTCATCATCTTTGAGTCACTGACCTGTCTTTCCAAAGGTTTTCTTAATACTTGGTGTCTAAAATACTATTTCATATTTTCTAGGTCTTATTCTTTCCAATTTTCAAAAAGGCCAGGGGATGAACTAGATGAAGTGTGAACCAATCATTGCTGTTGGAAAATGCTAACAACAGAGAATGTCATTAGCCCTTTCCCATGGGAGGGACAGCACACTAGTGCCCTCTGTCAGTACTGTCATTCCAGTGCCAGAGCTCTCAAAGATGCGAAGATCAGTTTTTGTCTGACTGACTCAGGACAACATCATCTCTATTCAAAGAGAATCTTTAAAAAACAAAATTTGGGGCGCCTGGGTGGCTCAGTGGGTTAAAGCCTCTGCCTTCGGCTCAGGTCATGATCCCAGGGTCCTGGGATCGAGCCTCACATCGGGCTCTCTGCTAAGCCAGGAGCCTGCTTCCTCCTCTCTCTCTCTCTGTCCACCTCTCTGCCTACTTGTGATCTCTGTCTGTCAAATAAATAAATAAATAATCTTTTAAAAAATAAATAAATAAATAAATTTAAAGAGCAAAATAAAAAAAAAATCAATATAACAAAGAGAAGGTTTTCTGTGAAGAAGATACCTATTCAATGGACACTGCTCCAGGAAGAAAACTTCCATAAATCATAGTAAGGATTTAATTAGTGGGTTTACCATTTATTCAGTAGAGAAATTAATTACTTCAACCTCTGCCTATCTTTTTGATCTGCCTCCTCCTTTCCTCTGCCTCCCCAGTGTATTAATTCCATGATCAGAGGCGTGGTGAGGTAAAGTCTATGTGGATTTTTTAAATGCCGGTTAAGATGTCAAAACTAAAACCAGACTGGGGTTTTGAAATAGTTTACAAATTTCAAGTCATTTTTGTATTTTGTCCATCCCCTATTAACGAAACTGGTTTCAAAATCTGTTTTCTCTCCCAAAATGGTGTGATTAAAATTATTAGCATAGGGGCGCCTGGGTGGCTCAGGCGTTAAGCAGCTGCCTTTGGCTCAGGTCATAATCCCAGGGTCCTGGGATCGAGTCCTGCATCGGACTCCAGGCTTAGCGGGAAGCCTGCTTCTCCCTCTCCCACTCCCTACTTGTGTTCCCTCCCTCACTATCTCTCTGTCAAATAAATTTAAAAAATTTAAAAATATATATTAGCATAAATGCATGACAAATAATTTTTAAACATTTGAATGGTTCCAACCTTGAGATCTGATCCAAACTTGGTTCCAAAGCGTACGTTTCTGACACAGTAGGGAGACTGGCTCATGCTTTCAGTTCCTCCACATAAGACAACTTCGGCCTCTTTAACACAAATTTCCTATTGGAAAACAAATGTGCAGCAGTAACAAAAAAACTTTTACTGTGACAGAGGTTTGTATTAAGCAGTAAACTAACAGTAAATGTAATGATTTACAGTCTCAAAAGAAAATACTTGTCAAGTCATGGTAAAGCACATGCCACAGCACCCATCCCCAAGACACAGGGGGAGAAAAACCTAACAGACGTCAATTGTGTGTGCGCAAGTGACAGATTCTACCTATGTTTTGGCAAGGAATGATAATTCTTACCCTCGAAATAAATCTTGAAAATCAGCAGAGATATTAATGCCTGGCATAATATATAGATTATCAGCTGAGGATAAAGAATAAATCCTTTAAAAAGGCAGAAGAAGAATTTATCCCATTAATGCAGGAGTCTGATGCAAGTAACAGACCACACACAAGAATTGAGTTAACTGGGGCGCCTGGGTGGCTCAGTGGGTTAAGCCGCTGCCTTCGGCTCAGGTCATGGTCTCAGAGTCCTGGGATCGAGCCCCGCATCGGGCTCTCTGCTCGGCAGGGAGCCTGCTTCCTCCTCTCTCTCTGCCTGCCTCTCTGCCTACTTGTGATCTCTCTGTCGAATAAATAAATAAAATCTTAAAAAAAAAAAAAAAAAAAAGAATTGAGTTAACTGAGGAGGATTGGAAAAGGAAACCCATTTCTTCCTTCTAACACCTCCCACTATTTGCATTTCTCAGAAAAGAAGCAAGGAACAAGCCCCCAGAGCCAGTGTTCACAGTGACTGCTAAGAGAATCAGGACCACTGTTTCAGATACATTGTTACAGAAATAAATTAACATGAAAATTATACATCACAATATGTCCATGTCCTTTATTCTGTAAAAAAAAAAAAATGAAGATATTGGACAAATAAAATTGGATTTCACTGTATCCCTTTTTCCCTGTGCTCACGGATCAAATGTATTTGTCCAAGTACCCATCCCTTAAAAAGGAATGCATTTCTGACCATCCCCTAAACCCTCCAACTTTCTTCCTAGCCTTATAGTCTTTATTCCGTGTTTCACAGGCCTGCGTTCAAGTTCATGTCTCTGTAACTTAGTCACCTTACTGATCAGTTTCCTTGTCTGTTAAATGGGAATAGTGATAGTTCCCGTCTTACCGGATGGTTGTGAAGACTAAGTGAGATACTGAATGTAAATCTAGCATAGGTCAGGCACACAGGAAGCACTCGATAAAAGTGAGAGTCATGATTAGCTTTAAAAAAAAAAACTGTGATAAAATATACCTAAGTTCAAATTTACCATTGTAACCAATTTTAAGTGTACAGTTCAATAGGTGCATTCACAGTGTTGTCTGACCAACCACCATCACTCATCTCCAGACATCTTTTCGGTTCTGCAGGCTGAACTCGGTACCCATTAAACATGAACTCCTCCTTTTCTCCTCCCCCAATCCCAGCAACCACCACCCTCCTTTCTGTCTCTATGAATCTGACTACTCATATGAGGGAGATCATACAGTATTTGTCCTTTTGTGGCTCATTTATTCCACTTAGCATGTCTTCAAAGATCTGTGAGCAACTTTTAAGGAACTGTGGATTCTTGTATTCCTCTGTACTTTTCCAAGAAAAACCAAATACTGATCTTTCCTAATGAAGCACTATAAAGTAAAAGCCTACGGTGTTCTACTGAAGTGGGGCATTTTCTCCAACAGCTTTTAGCGTATTTTCAGAGAAGTAATAAAACGTTCCCATACCTGACATCCACTCACAATGGACTGGAAACCAGAGCCACAGAGTCTGTTAACAGTGAGAGCTGGGACCTCTTTCGGGACTCCCACCCGCAAACCAACGTGCCGGGCCAAATATGCAGCATCTGAAGAGCTCTGGAACAGAGGGAGAAGACAAAGAATGTCCTCTATAAACTTGGCAAAAAAGAGGACAAAATACACGGAAATGTTCGCAATCTATCAAAAATAATGAACTACATGGCTCTAAGGTAGGACACAATGTATACAGGTATAGCATGTATTTTATGTAATACATGTGTTTATTATTTGAATAAAAACTACAATTTGGTCTGCTGGTTTTTAAACACACAAAGTCCAAGAAATCCTTATATTACTATAGTTAAAATAATTCTTGTATTAATAGAAGATAGAAATTTGTAACATTAGAACAGTTTAAAAATAAAATGGACTATTGGGACGCCTGGGTGGCTCAGTTGGTTAAGCAGCTGCCTTCGGCTCAGGTCATGATCCCAGCGTCCTGGGATCGAGTCCCACATCGGGCTCCTTGCTTGGCGGGGAGCCTGCTTCTCCCTCTGCCTCTGCCTGCCATTCTGTCTGCCTGTGCTCGCTCGCTCTCCTCTCTCTCTGACAAATAAATAAAATCTTTAAAAAAATAAATAAATAAAATAAAATGGACTATCTTAAAATAATATGTTCCTTAAAAGAGAAAGTATCCGGGGTGCCTGGGTGGCTCAGTGGTTAAGCCTCTGCCTTCAGCTCAGGTCACAATCTCAGGGTCCTGGGAGCCCCGTGTCAGGCTCTCTGCTCAGCATGGAGCCTGCTTCCTCATCTCTCTCTGCCTACTTGTGATCTCTGTCAAATAAATAAATACAATCTTAAAAAAAAAAAAAAAAAGAGAGAGAGAGAGAGAGAGAAAGTATCCGAAGCTGTAATTTTCAACTTTTGTTGCATACCGGAAAACCAGGACAGCTTGACATACGAATGCTGAGCGTAACCAAACCAATGAAATCGGAAAAGCACAGGCAAGGCAAGGCTATCAGTAGACACTTTTAAAAGCACCCAGGGAGAGGCGCCTGGGTGGCTCAGTGGGTTAAGCCTCTACCTTCGGCTCCCGTCATGATTTCAGGGTCCTGGGATCCAGCCCTGCCTCGGGCTCTCTGCTCAGCAGGGAGCCTGCTTCCCCCTCCCTCTCTGCCTGCCTCTCTGCCTACTTGTGATCTCTCTCTGTGTCAAATAAATAAATAAAATCTTAAAAAAAATAAATAAATAAAAGCACCCAGGGGATAATGTGAAACTGAGGCTGAGACCTGTTGACCTAGGGAGGGGAGAGTTAAACAAGGACCCCAGGTTCCAAAGCAACAGCACTGGCCCGGCTCTGGGGTCCAAGAAGAGCAGTGATGGCAGGTGGTCTGCTACAGACTTACCAGCTGGTTACAATCTGCACTTTAGTGTTTTTATAGGTTTCCTACCCTATAACCCCAACCTGTGTATTTGTTCTGTGGTTCTGGTCTCCTGTTTATTTATTTGTTCTTTTTTAAGATTTTATTTATTTTGAGAGAGCGCACAGAGGGAGATGAAGACTCACGGCTCGAGGAGAGCCTGATACAGGGCTCCATCCAGGACCCTGGGATCATGACCTGAGCTAAAGGCAGACGCTTAACCCACTGAGCCACCTGGGTGCCCTTGGTCTCCTGATTAATGGCACACAAGTAATACTACCAGGTAACCAGGACCAGGTGTCAATGTGTTGAGACTTTTTACTGTGTTTACCATGATAGGAAAATTGTGAAAAAACAAAAACAAAAAAAAAACCACAACACACATCCAAAAGATACAGTGGCATAAAATGCAGAGCTGGAAGTGGACTCCCAAGGAGTCAGACTTGGCGTAGGAGTGAGTGTGTAACGAGCTTCTCACGCCTGCATGGATGCAGTGCTCTCAGCCTTCGGGAAAAACCTGGTGGAGTGGGTTCAGCCTAGTGTGGCAGACAGATCGTAAAGGACAGAGTAGTAAATTGATACCATACACAGCAGAGCTAGCTGTGTCTGTATAAACAGAGAAATGGGCTTAGCCACAGAGGTTTAATCTGGTTGTCTCATGCAGTCACACAAGCCAGGGCTTGGATGCACAGTTGTATCTCATGTTTTATGGTCTCCCAGCCTTTCCATCCTAGGCACTTTTGGACAAATCTTTGTCCTCGTTCAAGGCTTTGTCAGCCCCGAGACTGACTTAGAACTGGAAGTTTATACCTTTTTGACCTCCGTAACTCACTTAATTCTTTTCATATATGAGAACCGCTAAGGACAGAATACTTTGGTACCTTTAAAACCTCTCAAAACATCAGTTAGTCGATTCCCATTATTCGTTGATTCTATACTTGCGAATTCACCTACGTGTTAAAAATTTATTTGTAGGGGCGCCTGGGTGGCTCAGTGGGTTAAAGCCTCTGCCTTCAGCTCAGGTCATGATCCCGGGGTCCTGGGATCGAGCCCCACATTGGGCTCTCTGCTCTGTGGGGAGCCTGCTTCCATTCCTCTCTCTCTGCCTACTTGTGATCTCTGTCAAATGAATAAATAAAATCTTTAAAAAAAATTTATTTGTAACCCCAAAAGTAATACCTCCAGCACTTCGGTGGTTATTTCCAGATTATGGGCAGGGTGGAGGAACATTGAGAAAATTTAGTCGCCTAAAATAATACACACTTTCCTGGCTGAAGAGGAACAAAGGGACACTCAGCCTTCTTGTTTTAGCTCTCATGCTATTAACAAGTGTCCTTTCTGGGTGCCTGAGTGACTCAGTCCGTTGAGCGTCTGCCTTCCGTTCAGATCATGATCCCAGGGTCCTGGGACTGAGCCTCCTGTGCAGGCTCCCTGCTCAGCAGGAGTCTGCTTCTCTGTCAGCCCCTCCTTCCCTCCTGCTCTTACACTCTCTCTCTGAAGTAAATAAAATCTTAAAATCTTAAAAACAAACAAAAACAAATCTCCTTTCTGTGGTCTATTTATTGCAACGTTTTTTGCATTTTTGTGCTTTTTGTTGGAAATTTTGCTGTTCAAAATCGCCGCAGGCATAGTGCCATCGAAGTGCAGTGACACACAGAGCACTGCAGAAGCGCGCTGGGGACCTCACCTGGACCAAAGGAAACCAGATGGTCCAAGAGGTAACTGCTGCCATCAGGAACATCTTACACCAACAGTGCAACAAGTACGAAAGTACCAGTGCCACTCCGTGTGAGAACGTTGTCTTGCTGGATGAACCAGACCCGTGAGCAGCTGTGATTTGGATCGGGGCAGAGATGAGTTACTGGAGAGCGTCCTGGAGGGTTTTCCTGATGAGCCCAGGTGCCGCTCACTCTGCTTACTGCCACAGCGAAGCTGCTTCTCAAGCAACCACCAGAAACACAGGAGCTGCTACAGCAGGTCTTGAGTTTGACAACACGGGATTCTGATAAACCTGACCTTCGAGACCAGGGCTATTTACCAGCATCTTCTCTCAACAGACCCTGTTACAGGCAAAGTCGTCGTCTTGTGTGAGAAGCCACTGATGTCTGAGACAGATCTTATTGTGCCAGCTCTGCTGGACGAGCTCATCTGCCACACCGATCTTTGACCTTGGTGTACCATAAGCCTCCCAATGCTTTTGTAGAAGGAAGTCATGGAATCCGTCCCAAACACGTGCCAATACATCATGGGAGCACTGATGTAGATGACAGCCTTTGGCACTACCACTGCCATGATCTTGGAACAGCCTCAGGTTATCCCCTCTCAAGGTGACCTTCTAGACCTTCTAAACCTTGACCTCAGTCTCCCAGTCAATGTGCTTCAGGTGTCCTCCATACAGATGGGAGCAGCAGATCTCCCTGGAGGAGGACTAGATGGTCCGGTGAGATGGTCTTTCATCCCATCCTCAGGGCCTGTAACCTTCGCTCCTCTACTTACTCCCACTGTGGTCAGCAGTGGTCTGAATGACATGTCAGCACTCTCCATGGGACAGGCATGGGACCTGCTGGCTGGGTGGTTCCTAAGGCTGTCTGGCTGCCTGCAGTAAAAAATAATGGTCTGGAGATTTCCAGGACATTTACTTACTGCCAAGGTCACACCTACGTGGAGATGAACTTCACCAACAGTGCTGTGCAGCACATGACAGACTTTGCAATCCAGTTAAACAAGAGGAGCTTGGAGGTCATCCCCAGCACTCCTCTGGCAGACCACACACCACAGATGGCAAAGCAGCATGCGGATGTCTCCCTGCCTCTGAACACCTTAGGTCCTGTCACGAGGATGGAACCTCTGAGTAACTGCAGGTGGCTGTGAAAACCAATGTTTGTCTTCTCCTTCAGCTTCTCACCCACTCAGGGTGCTCTCTGTAGAAGATTTCAAAATGGCGCGCCAGGTCTTCCTTGCAAGTGGAAGGCCATTCCCAATGAAAAAGAACTTCAGTTTCAGATTAAGGAATGTCCATTAAATACTGACAGTTTCCAGCAAACTGAAAACAGCAATATTTATTGCCTTGCCAAGAGGAATGTGGAAGGGGAGGCCATGCTGTACCAATCCGTGAAGCTCAATAATGGCATTTGGAGTTTGGCTGAGCTATGTATCCAGCCAGGAAACCCACACGGCACGCTGTCACGGAAGTGCAGAGCTCCCAAGGTCTCCCAGGACGTCTGTGAGGTCTATGGCAGCATTTCTGAAAAGCTAACAGACGGGTCCGGTGCCCTTTGGTCATCCTGTGACTGGTGCAAGCCAAGAACTCTTAACTGGAAGAAATCGTTTTGCCATGTAGACTCTGAACCCAAACACGCTGATGCCACATCCCAAGGTAGTGACTAGTCTAAGCTGTGCTGCCATCAAGGCACAACCTGTTGCATAGTTTTAGCTTCTCATGAACATCTGTAAGCACTGCTTTAATCACTTCCCACCTCTTGTCACATACTGCTGCTACCTGTCCTTACTTGTGAGCTTCTCCGTAGTGTGTCGACAGCTGGCATTTTTGAGCGGTTTGGTATTTTGTAACTGAGAGCTCATTTGGAAAGCAGAAAAGGACAAAAAACATTAAAGGAAAAGTGTCACTGAGGAAAAAAATGAACGAAGCCATTCAGACTCCACTGCAAACAAAACTGGTTGTTGCTAGAAGCAAAATCTCTATGAGTCATGGCTCCGGAGCAGAGGTTGGGGGTGGAAATAATTGCACACCCCCGTTCTGGAGCCTTATTCCTGCCCCAAGAGCTGAGCACGTGGTGGAGGTGGTGGCAGCAGCCTCCAGTCTTCTTGGCCTGCCTCTCCTAGTATGGAACAACCACTTTCTGAGCCAGCAGAACAGTGACAAGGTACTTGCCGTGGCAATGCACTCTGCGTGGAGCTTCTGTTAAGCCAAGGGCCGGGAGGAAGAAGGGAGCCCCATCTCTTTGGCAATACTTCAAAGGAATATACAGCTTTCATTATCTATGAAATGATGTGATCTATTTTGTAGACCTCAACATAGCAATGTAGAAGGTAAAGGAGTTTCTTATTTCCGTAACAAATACTGACCAAGGTCCTGCTGGTTAAGAAATTATAGGGGATGTCTTACACTGACCAGGTTTTCTACCCTCCTTAGTTGGTAAACAGAGAGAGCCAACTAACTTTAGATAAGTCAAGGAAATGAATCTGATAGAGAAGCAATGAAATGTAACCCCAATGGGATAGATATAGAGCTTCTGGATTATATGTGGCTTTGATGTATGCCATCACTTCTAGAGTCAAGGATTACTTAAATCATAAATACCTTTAACTATTAACTAGTTCACAGTTCACTATTAAGACATATTAAGTTATCTTCTTAATAACACAAAGCAACAAGAAAGAATACCGACCTCCCTTCTGCCCTACTGACCTGGATGACATTGCCTACAATGACACTGTCAATGGTCTCAGGTGAGACCTTGCCCGCAGACAAAGCAGCCTTGGCAGCAAATTCAGTCAAGTCGGTAGCTGTGAAGTCCTTCAGAAGACCTCCATACGCTCCAAAAGGGGTTCGCTTAGCGGCAACGATGAACACACCTGTAAGCAGAGACAGATTCCTCAGTGTCCTGAACATGCTTTAAATAATCTCAATATGAAACCTAGTACTAGGTACTGTTTTCAATTAGAACTTAGACAATTTTTGTCCCAGAACAGTACATGAAACAAGTCCCACTCACAGAAGCAGTCTTTTAAGGAAGGGGTATCAGCTGGAGCAGTACCTACATGCTGGCCCCCAGAACTGCACGTTGCAACGTAAATCCATCCTGGTAGACAACATTCTTGTCCTCCGGTGAGCTACAAAGCTAGAAACATTTGTTTAAAACTAAAATGTTGGGGTGTCTGGGTAGCCCAGTAGGTTAAGCGTCTGTCTCTGCCTTTGACGCAGGTCATACTCTCGCGGATTCCTGGGATCCAGCCCCACACTGGGCTCCGTGCTCAGCGGGGAGCCTGCTTCTCCCTCTTCAGTTCCTGCTCCCCCTTCCCCCAGCTTATAACCTCTCTCCCTCTCTCTGTCAAATAAATAAAATATTTTAGAAAAAAATAAAAATAAAAATAAATAAATAAATAAAACAAACGCTGGGACAGCTGGGTGGCCCAATTGGTTATGTGTCTGCCTTTGGCTCAGGTCATGATCCCAGGGTCTGGGGATGACATTAAGCTCCCTGCTCATTAGGGAGCTGCTTCTCCCTCTGCCTGCCGCTCCCTCTGCTTGTGCTCTCTAGCTCCAACAAATAAATCTTAAAAAAAACAAAACAAAACAAAAAAACTACAGGGGCACCTGGGTGGCTCAATGGGTTAAGCCTCTGCCTTTGGCTCAGGTCACGATTTCAGGGTCCTGGGATCGAGCCCCGTATTGGGCTGTCTGCTCAGCAGGGAGCCTGCTTCCCCCCTCCTCTCTGCCTGTCTCTCTGCCTACTTGTGATCTCTCTCTCTATGTCAAATAAGTAAAATAAAAAATCTTTAAAAAATAAGATAAAACAAAAACAAAAACAAAATGCTTCTTCGATGTGCTGAAGTATATTTCCTAGTCACAGACTCAATGAATCTCCAAATTAAAAGTTCTCTTGAGGTTTGAGGCCAACCACTCACCCCACAGAAAATTCCTGACCCAAGAGACAAAAATTCCTCTGCTAGAAAATTTACAGTAAGGCATACTCCACTGTGTGAAGCAGTGTGCCTATGAATGGACAACCTAAAGTATGATTTTTTTCCTCCTACATAGCTAAGCCAGCTTACCCAGTCTTCCATCCACCAGCTTACCTAAATGTATCCCAAGTCAGAAAAACTGTTTCTACAGGAAAAACAAAAAAAAAAAAGGAAAGAAAAATTGTTTCTAGAATTGATAATGTTTTGAATGTGAACTACATATGCCTTTAACTTTGGAGCCATAGGATGACTAAAATACAAATTTCAAATAATATGAACCATTTGTTACCTTTTACAAAGTGGACTATCTTTTACACAGATAGCCCCTCCGGATCTAAAGTCAGCTAACCTGTAACATCTCCCACCTCTGAAGTAAATAAAAGGCATTCTTACAAAACTTCTTTAACATCATTTCTGGTTGCTTTCTTCTGAAGACATTCTAGTTTGCCAACATCCTGTTAAAACATGTCTCTTAGAATACAACAAGATTTCCTGATTCAACTGTAAGGGCCTACTTAGCCAGAGTGAGCCATTTTATTGTTTATGCAGTAAACTTAGATTGAACCTGCCCCTTCCCCCAAGAGGAAAGCACTTAGAAACAGAATTGGTGAAATACGGCCGAATAGCCCCCGATAACGGAGTCCAGATTCAAGGACGTGTCTGGCCAGACGGAAACGTCCAATCAAGGGAAAGCGCACGTATTACCTCCCTACCCGCCAAGGACGTGTTCAGCCAAGTGGAGATGTCCAATCAAGTAAAAGCGCACGTATTAGCCGCCAGGGAGTGTGAGCCCCCACCTTTTGGGCACCAGACACAGGCGCCAATTCTAGCTAAGGTCATAGGCTCAATTAGATGACTATCATGGGGTAGAATGTAATTCAGTTGGCCACCTGTGTGTGGCCAGGCTCAACCACATGGCCTTTACTCTATAAAAGTTAGTCTGTGAGACTGGGAGGGGTCGCCTCTTTGCAAGAGACGGCCCTGGCTGGTCAGTTTGATTCTCGATGCTTGGTGCGAAATAAAGCTTTGCTTGACCTTCGCCTTGTATCAGTCTAGTCCTTTTGTCTACGGACCCTTTCACAACCACAAAGAATATAGGGGAAATTATCTATACATATAGTAATGTAAATTAAGAGTATAAAATTATGGTATCACTATTAGTCCAACAGATGTTCATGCAAATAAATAAAAATTGCTCCTAACTGAGGCACTCTACTGCCATCTCCCCCGAAAAAGGCTACAGAAGTCTCTGACGATGGGAGTGATACTCATTAGAGCTGTATGAGGCAAAATTTGCACATCGGGAAGCAGCACCCAATATAGCCCGTTTCATCCCACTAACATTTATTAGGCACCAACTAAGCACTAGACATTTTATCACTTTTCATTATCTCATCTTCCTAACAATACCGCAGGTCAAAAGTACGGTGGTGCGTACAGGAGGCACTTAGTATGGGGCAGACCTCATGCCTGGTGCTTTGCATACATAGGCTTCTCCCAAAACAATCTGAGCTCACATTTCCGTGTCCTGCCAAGAAATTATGGGACTTTTAACAATGGGTTTGTGTCAAGATATTAACCTGTAATTGAGACCATATAAACACTATACCATGCTTGGTATTTAAGTACAATTCTCCTGATTATGTTAGTGGAGGCTATCTCTTTTGTGGAATAAACTCAACCTATCCTAAAAAAAACCAAAAAACAAAAAAACCTCCCAGAACCAAACCAAACCAAACCAAAACAACTTCAGCTTCTCCTTTCATTCCTACTTTGAGAAACTCACAGTCTAAAAGAATTTTAGGAGGGGCACCTGGATGGCTCAGTCAGTTAGGTTAGGCATCAGGTGGTTAAGCATCTGACTCTTGATTTTGGCTCAGGTCAGAATCTCAGGGTCCTGTCATGAAGCCCTGCTATGGGGCCACTCAGAGTTTGCTTGAGATTCTCTCTCTCTCCCTCTCCCCCTCTGTTCCTCTCCCTGCTCATGCACTCTAATTTTTAAAAATCTTAAACCCCCAAACATTAAAAGATAAAAGAATGTTACTCCTAACATATGCAATCATAATTTAGAAGAGAACCAATTAATTTTTACAGATACAATATTCAGATATTTACAAGCCCATAAATATTACTTCAGTGCATTACAGATCTTTTGTTCTGATAGATGGGTTACTTTATGGCACTATACCTTCCTCAATTTCTGCCAATGTCCTCTAAACCTCCTCGCCTGGGGCGCCTGGGTGGCTGAGTTGTTAAGAGCCTGCCTTTGGCTTAGGTCACGATCCTGGAGTCCTGGGATTGAGCTCCATATTGGGCTCCCTGCTCAGTGGGGAGCCTGCTTCTCTCTCTCCAGCTCCCCCATGCTTGTGTTATTGCTCTCTCTGTCATAAATAAATAAAATCTAAAAAAATAAAAAATAAATAAACTTCCTGGCTTTAAAATTTTCCTATTTTTATACTGGTATTTTATTTCGGTTTTCTTTCCCCTTCCCATGTCTTCTTCCTAATTTCATTACAGCCTGATTGTGGTCATGGCTCCTATCTGACCACCTCTCCAGCAAATAACAATGAGGGTATAGAAAAATGACTAGCCGACGGCCTTGGAAAATGAACAAAACTAGGCAGGTATGGAGGAGATGTGGAAGAAGGGAACAGTACAGGGTGAGTGTTCAATTTATTTATAGCCTCTGACTTAAAGGCAAACAGTCCACATCACGTGAATGGCTAGAACTCAGAAACTCAGTCTTATTGGCTTGAAGACTCAGAGAACTGAGTTCATGGCAACCACAGCCACTGGTAAATAAGAATGAAAGTGGGAAAGGAAAGGACCACAGGCAAGAGCCCAAATCATACACATGAACTCTGCCTAAGTATCTGGCTGGCCCTTTAACCATGACCTACAAACACCTTAGCTAAGGCTAACAGAACTGAACTTAGATTTGAACTGTTACCCGCTCCCGGGGAAACAGAGTTTACCGATTCCAAGTTCAGATGAATTAACTGCCTGCAAATTAAACAGCCAACCAACCAATCAATAAATTAACATGCTTTGGAAGAACATAACAGAATCAGGCTCTACAATGTTTCATATGCAACGTTCATGCTACAATCCAAAATTAATGCACATATGAAGAGCCAAGAAAATATGATATTTTAATTTTACTTATTTTATTTTTCTTAATATGATTCATTCTTAAAAGACAATCAACAGAGACTATCCCCAAGATGACCCAAATGTTAGAATTAGCAGACAAGGATTTTCTAACTATGCTCAAGGATATAAAGGAAAGTAAGCTTATAACAAAGGATAGGCCATCTCAGTAAAGAAACAGAAACTGTTAAAAAAAAAAAAATCAAAATGGAAATTCTAAAACTGAAAGGTATCTGAAATAAAAAATCCACTGAATGGGCCTCACAGAAGAATGGAAATGAGAGATTCAGAGACTTTGAACATATGGACCCAGAAGTTTTACAATCTGAAGAAGAGAGAACAAAAAAACATGGGCAGAATCTCAAAGTCTGACAAAGAACAAAGGTAACTCAATGGAGAGAGGGAAGTCTTTTCAGCAAATGGTGCTGGAGCAACTGGACATCCACGTGCAAAAATAAAGTAATAAATTAATTAAAAAATAAAATCTAGATGCAGACCTTAAACCTTTCATGACAATTAATTCAAAATGGCTCACAGACTTAAATGTACAATGCAAAACTATAAAACTTCTACAAGATAATATAGGATAAAATTTAGGTGACCGTGGGCTTGGTGATAACTTTTTAGATTCAACACCGGAAGTTTGATCCATGAATGAAAAAATGTGGAAAGGTGAATGTCATTAAAATTAAAAAATTCTGCTCTGCAAAAGACACATAGAAGGAAATGAAAGGAACAAGCTACCAACTGAGAATATTTAAAACACACTTATTTGATTAATGACTGGTATTCAATATACACAAATGATGCGGTTTTGGAATATAGAAGAGTTTCGGTGGGGTGAGGTCCAGAACCGAGAAGTCTTTGGTGCAAAATGGTGGTTTATTAAAGCATAGGGGACAGGGCTCTGTGCAGAACAGCTGCTGTGCCGGTGTCTTAAGGAGTGGCTGATTGGAGCACCTGGGTGGCTCAGTGGGTTAAGCCTCTGCCTTTGGCTTGGGTCAGGATCTCAGGGTCCTGGGATCTCTGCTGGGCAGGGAGCCTGCTTCGTCCTCTCTCTCTGCCTGCCCCTTTGCCTGTTTGTGATCTCTCTCTCGGTCAAATAAATAAATAAAATCTTAAAAAAAAAAAAAAAAGAGTGGCTGATTATCCCCTTGGGAGTTGTAAGGAAGGAACTGGGAGGTTTCAAAAGAACTTTCATATGCTAAAGAGGACCAACCTACAAGGTACCACAAGTTCAGGTTGTCTTCCCCTCTAGCAAGATATTAATGAGATGACAGTTGGGAGATTCCTGGAACAACATCACACAGGTCCCATCCAGGAGTGGGGGCTGGGAGGAGGTTGCAGGCTGTCGGCGTATGCTTCGTCTTCAGCTAGCCTTCTGCTCCCTCACCACATATACATCTTAAAATTCAACAGAAGAAAACCAACAACCCAGTGAAAAAGTGGGTAAGAAAAAAAGCTTAACACACCCCACGAAAGATGATATAAAGATGGCAAACAGCCGTAAGAAAATATACACAACATCCTACGTCATCGGGGACATACAAATTAAAATAACAACGAGATAGCACAACACAACTATTAGAATAGCTAAAATCCAAAGCACCAACACCACCAAATGCTGGCGAGGATGCAGGGCAAAAGAAACTCGTTGCCGCTAGGAATGCAAAAGACAAGCACTTTGGAAGACAGTTTGGTTGTTCCTTATAAAACTAAAATAAAACCTACCCTATCCACATGATCTAGGAATCACTGTTCCCGTGCATTTATGCAAATGAGCCAGACTCACGTCCACACAACCTGCACACAAATGTTTACAGCAGCTTTATTCTGAACTGCCAAAACTTGTAAGAATCCGAGATGTCATTCAATAGGTGAATGGATGTGGCACAGCCATACAACACATATTCAGTAATAAAAATAAATGACCTGTTAAGTCAAGAAAACACACGGAGGAAGCTTAAATGCATACTGGTAAGTGAAAGAAGCCCATCTAAAAGGGCTACAAACTGTGATTCCAACTATATGCCACCTGCACCTGGAAAGAGCAAAACTATGGAGACAGTATAAAGATCACTGGTTACCAAGGGACTTGCAAGGTGTGCTGATGTGACAGCACAGGAAAAAAAAAATACCACCAGAATGCAAAACAGGAACACTGCCTTCCTGTCTGTCTCAGAGTAAATATCAACTCATTTAATTAGAGCACGGACACACAGCAATCAGAAACTGCTGCTACAGCATCCATTGCAGTTTCTAGATTAATTTGGCAGGCACGCCTAGCTGCCTTGAAAGGATATACAAACAATCCCAAAAAGCGAAACAGCAGTAAGAGAACGATTCCCTGGGTGCAACGGGATGCATGCTAAAAAACAAAACAAAACAAAACAAAAACCCCTGGGGTACTGGTTCTTGTTCCTGAAAATTAAAGTTCTATTGACTGTGACCATTTGTTATGAGACGAGAGTTTATAATTCTTTTTTTAAAAAGGTAGTAACCCTAAATTTATGTACTTAGTGATTGCACTTTCCTAGAGTCAACTTAAAGTAATGGAAGGGAAAGGGAATAAGCTGGTCTTCCAACAGAATGCCACGAAGTATGTGGCGGAGCAGGTCACTGGGGCAGAAATTCCCCGGCGACCCCAAGGAACCGTCAGTGCGTCCCCACAAGATTCTGCATCCCAGACCTGGTTAGAGGCGGGGGCTCCTCTGCGAAGCAGCCCCCAGCCCCAGGCCGCCCGGTGCTTCCGGCGCCGCCCCAGTTTTCCTAACTGCTGCAAAACACCGGGCGCGGGCGGGGTGGTCTGCGCGAAGAAGGGAAATGACCTTCAAGGTCAGAAGCAAACCTTGGTTTCGACCCTCAGCTGGAAACTGCATTGGAGTCGCTGTCGCTAATGCCTTACAAGTACCCGGGGGAATCCTTAGGGTTGGGCTTTCATCAATCCCCCACTCCCGCCAATAGAGACACCACCGATGCTCACCTCTGAGCAGGGCCATGGCTGCGAGCGAGGACGAACGCAGGGCTTCCCCTCCAGCGATGAGGAGGGGCCCCTGCCCACCTCCCCGCCTTAAACCCAAGGGCGGCGACCCGCGAGGCCCCGCCCCCGCCCTTTCACCCACTTCCCGCCTCTCTAGCCAGTCCGTGCTCGTCGCCCCCGGGCGAGACGCCACCCTCCGTGTGGGAACCCCAACCCTGCCAGCAGCCGGGCCTTGCAGAAGAGAGCGTTCCTTGCCAGCGCATTTCCTCCTCACTCTTGGCTTTAAAGACTTTACCTCTCTTTTCCCCAGCGAGACAATGACTTGACTCTGCCCTTGTCCCTCCTGTCCCTGGCCTCCATAACCCGCCCCATAATCCTGTACTGAACGTTCCCTTTCACCCCGCACTGGATCGCCTTAGTCACTGGACCAGGCGTCCCGACACCAAGACGCCTCCCATGTGGAAAGGACTCGAGGGGAGGGGGCGTGGGGCCGGAAGTCGGGTGGGCCGGGCGCGAGGTCGCCGCGAGGGGATTGGCTGAGCCTCTGTCGCAGGCTGCGCGGTGAGGCTGCGCGGAGAGGCCGAGGGCGGTGGGGCCTGAGAGGGACCGGGAGATCCGGCTCCGGGTGGAGGTGGGCACCGGGCGGACGGGCGAACGGGGCGGGGGCGATTGCAGTGCGAGGGAGTGCAGCGAGTGTAGCGAGTGTCGGAAGGCAGGGAGTCCCCAGCGTATCCCGCACATGAGCTCGCAGTATTTTCCTTATATGATCGGGCCCCGTTGCTGGCGGCGCCGCTGGCCTGGAGCCCGAGAGGATTATGAAAACGCGTCAGGCGAAGTGTGGCTGGGGACCGGGGCGGGGAGATGAGGGGCAGCGGGCTAGACTGGAGATGAGGGAGAGTTAGGGAGGCCTCCGCCGCTGTGACTGTGAGCCCTGGTCGATGATGACGTGACCACTGCGCAATCTGAGTTCTAGGAACCAGGTGATGGAGTGTGTGCTGAGAACGGACTGAGACCGGGCGAGCAGCACGGCCGCGGCGGGGGGGCCGGGGGTGGGTGGGGGCGGGCGCGGTGTGTGTGTTGCGGGCGGTTCCTGTGCCTGCGAAGCTGCGGCGGATTACCTCGAGGTTTTCTGTGAGCCCTCAGGGCGTGCCTGCCCTAGACTCCCGCTTTCAGGCTCCTGTAGCCTTCTTGCAAGGTCTAAGTCCATCCTTTTCTTTATGAAAACATTTGAACATACAGAGAAGTGGAAACATTTCTGCAGAGAACACCCATACATCCACCACCTGTATTCTGCAGTTGTTAACGTTTTGGTATATTTGTTATATCACATCTAACCTCAAACTACCTTATTTTCCTAATGCAGAACTTAATACAGTAGTCTATACGCCTCACCCCCGAATGGGGGGAGGGGAGGAAGACATGGTCCCAGACCCCTAGGGGATGCCTGAAACCAGATAGTGCCAAGCCCCGGGTTTTTTTCCTGTATGTACATATCAATGATAAAGTTTATGATTTAGGCACAGTAAGAGATTAATAGCAATAATAAGACAATAATATACCGTAATAAAAGTTATGTGGGGGGCGCCTGGGTGGCTCAGTCAGTTAAGCCTCTGACTCTTGATTTTGGCGCAGGTCATGATCTGGGAGTGGTAAGATGGGGCCCTGGTTCAGGCTCCCATCTAGGGGTGGAACCTGCTTAAGATTCTCTTTCTCTCTTACTCTCTGCACCTGCCCCCGCTTTCTCTTTCTTTCAAAAAAAAAAAAAAAAAAGTTACGTGAACGTGGTCTTTATCTTTCCTTTTTTTTAAAAAAAATTTTTTATGATTTTATTTATTTGAGAGAAAGAGCAAGGGCACAAGCAGAGGGAGGGGCAGAGGGAGAGAGAGAAGCTGACTCCCCGGTGAGCAGGGAGCCCTAGGTGGGACTCCATCCTAGGACCCCTGGGGTCATGACCTGAGTGGAAGGCAGATGCTTAACCAACTGAGGCTCCCAGAAGCCCCAATATTTCTTGTACTGAACATTTTTATAAGGATACGAGGTAATAAAATGCCTATCTGATGAGGTGAAGTGAGGTGAATGCTTTGGTATTGTGACAGAGCCTTAAGGCTACTATTGTCCTGACACCTCAGAAGAATCCTTGGCTTCCCAGACCCTGCTTAGCTGCAGGTGACCTTGGGTAACTGAAATGGAGGAAAAGTGAAATGGCAGATGAAAGGGTTAAGTTATACACTACTCTGGGAACACTTGGCTTGGGTCCTATTAGATATCAATATTTATTTCTGGTTTTTCTTAAGGCAGAATTTACATGTGGCCATACATGAAAATCTTAAATTGGTTGAATTTCACAAGTGTATACACTCTTGTAACCCGTTCTATCATCGGCTATAAAACTATAATTAAAACATGTCCATCATCACAAAAAATCACTTTATTCTGCTTCCTACCTTCTACCTCCTCGTCGCCCATCGTTCTACTTTTCTTGTGATCTACTGCAGTTTGACCCTCAGATTTATTCCTTTTCTCCTTTCTGTCACTTTAAATGGAATGAATGCAGGAAATGGATAGCTGATTTAATATATAGGTAAGCTCTGAGGGTTATTAACTTTTAAAAATATATAAACTACTTTCCCACAATGAGTATGTATAGTCAATAGAATTCTGACTGAGATCAAAGCTTCTCACCTACCAGATGATTTTTTTTACCTGCATCTTCTGGATGATGAACAGGGAGTAATAATAAAAGCTACCATTTTTTGGATACTGTGTGCCCAGCATTGTGCCAGGCCCTTACATATGGTGTTTATAAATTTTATACCCAGGTGTTATAGTAATCCTATAAAATGGAATAATACACAATTCACATATATCAGACAAATCCTGACTGAGGGACAGTCTACAACCCCATGAGATAGGTGGGGTTTTTTTTTCCCCTCTCATTTTATAAATGATGAAGCTTAGCCTCAGAGAAACCAAAGACCTTGCCAAGGCCTCCAATCTAGAAATTGCTGAATTAGAATTTTGAACGTGTGATTCTCAAATGCCCAAGGCCTGCTGTCTTCAGGACTCAGAGGATATGGAAATATAGGAGTGGGGATAGAGAAGCTGACCGGTATCATTAGCTAAGGTCTCTGTTACACAAAATGAAAGGAGGTGAATGTTAAGTGAATCTTCCTTGGAGGAAGAAATAAAAGTACTTGGGAAGAAATCCTGTTAAGGATGACTTTCTGTATTTTCCAGTGTATGGTGGCTTAGGTTCTGAAGATTTATTATTTCCTTTTTTCTGCAGGGGAGGGTGTGTGTGGCGGGAGATGGGGGGGGATAAAGTGGTTTCAGGTAGGTGGAGAGGTGAGGCAATGTGTCAGCAGTAAATGTTCATACTTCCCCAGCCAGAGTTCCTGTGGGAAACAATATGAGTAACTTTTTTTAAATCCTCTCAAGGATGATACAGAGCACGTACTATTCTAGGTGTAGGAATTAAGTTATTACATTACATATAACGGAAACCTTGGACTTGATTTGGGTTTGACAGTAATTCAGTTCTAATATTTTTTTTTGCCATCGTAGTTGCTGTGTTAAAGGCTTATTTTTCCTTTAGGGCTAATTATCAGTTGGGCTGCTTTTGGCTGCAAATAACAGAAGACTTAAAATGGCTTAAACAATAAGGTTTTTTATTGTTTCACATAACAAGAAGCCTCCAAGTATTACCGTGTCATCAAGTATCCAGGCTTTTGGTTGCTAAAGCTGTAGGCATCATGTCTGCACGAAACCATGTTCAAATGGGGGAAGGTGGGTATTTATTGATGTGGTTTGGAGTGGTGGGGTGGTGGGGTTCAGAGCCCATGGCCAAGAAAGAATTCTTGAGATGTCTTTGGAGTGAAAAGATGGTTTTATCAAAGCACGAGGATGGGACCCATGGGCAGAAAGAGCCGCTCTGCGGTGTGAGAAGGGACTGTATATGAGGTTTTCTATCCTGTGGACGGGAGGGTGATGTTAGGGAGATTGAGTCTATAGGTTTCTAGAGATTGCTTTTTTCTTATAAATCCTTAAGACAGTTGCAGACTGTTGGAGACTCATATCCTGCCGACTGTGATCTCTATCATTTAACCATTTGTTTTCCCCTTTCCTTTATTGGAGGGCAGCCAGGAGTGCCTGGGGAATGTCACATTTAGGGGTGTGGAGGGGTCGGGTTCTCTCTGGAAGTAGGGACAATTCTTTGGATGATATAATCCTATCTAGGAGGAGGCAGATCCAAGCTAGACTAGCTTGGCTGCTGGTGAGGCTGCGTTCACTCCTATTGGCTGGGAGAGGCTGGGTTGGAATCAAGTGATTTGCCCGTGGTCTTGTCTCTATACTTAGACAAAACTATCAAGTGGTCTTCAGTCAAATGTTGTCTCATTTCATCATAGGCACAGAGCAGCCTTGCCTGATGTTGGTGTCTTGTGAGATTGGGCCCCAGGGGGGGACACCCTGGCCTGGCTGGGAGGGCCAGTCCAGCTTCTCATACCACCGGGCCTCACCCTAAGTGCCAGACCAGGTCCCTGATGTTGGGCTTCTTTGCTCTCTCAACTCTAAGTAGTTAAGTGTGTCTTGTATGAAATTTGACTCTTCGTGGACACCTTGATGGTAAGCCTAGACCTCTCTGGGTGTGAGGGGGAAGGGTTTCCTGAAGAGTGACCTTATTCTTCCATCAGCCACCCAGAAGAGAGGTGAGTCCATCCTTAGGTAGGAGGTTGGGTTTTATTATTTTTTTAAGGTTTTTGAGAGAGAGAGAGAGCGCCCGTGTGTGCATGAGCAAGAGGGAGGGGCAGAGGGAGCAGCTGACTCCCTGCTGAGCAGGGAGCCCAATGAGGGGCTCCAGCCCAGGACCCTGAGATCATCACCTGAGCCCAAGGCAGATGCCCAGCTGACTGAGCCACCCAGGCACTCCATGGAGGTTGGTAACTTTTAGAGGTAACTTTTTTTTTTTTTTTAGAGGCAACTTTTCTCTGACCAGTATTTCTGTATCATGAAGTGTTTCATGGTGGTTCCTAGTGACAAGTGTTTAAGGGCACCGTCCCTGGAGAAACCTTAACCTATACCTACTGGTGGGGCAGCTGACCTAGGTTTCAAATATTTCCAGGTGATTTTGGTGTGTGCTCTTGTAGGTAAGAAACAGCCTACCCGTGTTTCTGTATATATGTTTAGTTTCTGGGCTCTCTATTCTGTTCCAGGGGATAACTGGTCTGTACCATTTCTACACATCTCACATCTTAATTACTAAAGTTTTATATTAAGTCTTGGTACTTGTTGGGAAAGTTTTCCCTTTAAGGAATGTCTTCCTTATCGTTGGGTCTTGGCACTTCCCTATCAATATTAGAATAAGTTTGTCGATTTCCCCCACAAAAATACTGTTGAGATTTTTTTTGGTTGTGTAGATCAACTTGGAGACAACCGACCACAGTTTTGTGGTATTTAAGTCTTCTTATCCGCAAACGTGATATAATTTCTCCAGGCTGTCAATGTTTCACTTATGTTATAAACTCCATACAGATCTTGTAAATATTTTCCCACTTTTTTTTTTACACATATGCAAAGTTATACATGTGACTGAGTCTGCCCCTAGGCTGTGTCCTGTGCCATTGATCTACTCATCTTTTCCTCTTCCAAACTACTGTGTTTGAACTCTGTGGCTCTGAGGCAATTGCTCAATAAGTCTTGTTATTTTACAGGGAAAGTTGCTCCCCACCCCCTACCTACAGGCAGAAGTTTGCCAACCCCTGGTTTAAGTGATCATGATCCATGTTTGAATGTAGGCCCCTAGAATCAAATTTCTCAAGCAGGCATTAAAAATAAGATTTTCAGCTGGTATATAGCTGCAGAGTTTTAAATTTCATTTAGATTTGGCACACCACTTTCTTCAAAAGTATTTATTTCCACAAATTTTTATCCACAGCTGAATATTATAGTAACTAATACAAGCATCTTTTTCTATAAACAAAGGTGTACTTTACAGATTTGTTCAAAATGAAAAAATATTTTTATCAGTAGTATTTCTTCTTACAATGTTAGATTTACTCCTGCCTATGATGTGAACCCTCTTCGGAGAAGCAGTCTTTCATCTAAATAATGGTTGCCGGCAAAACGTTATATCCAAATCTGGGTTATTCTGATATAGTATCATCTTAGAAAGTAGCTTAAAATCATTTGATTGATTGCTTTATTAGAATTAGAAATTTCTTTAGGAAAACCAATATTTAGTATCAACCTAATAAGAGGAAAGAACAGTCCTATATTTGTCATTGCCATTAACCTCTAATTTTTCTATACCCCCTAATTCTCTAATTATGGCACGAATGTGTGCAAAAAAAATTAATTTTGGCTATTCGGCTCATGCAGCAAATTAATTTGAGAAACTGCCTAGGAATACTCTAGGAAGAAAAAGGACAGGGACCTGCCCCCATGCTGTCACACTGTAGTGACTGTCCAGTCCCCTAGGCAGGAGACAAGTGCTTCAATTCTGGATATCTCTGCTGCCTAGAAGGAGGTCAAATGTATGACAACCGTTTCCTATATTGTAGGCAGAAGAAATGAATTCTAATTTGTTTCCTATAATCTTGATGCCTACGAGTGGTGAATTGATGGTAGCAGGGTTAAATTTTTCCTAAGTGTTCCAAGTTCCTAGGTTTCTCTTTTGTCTTGTTTTTACAAAAGCCTGAAAATTTTGAGTATAGGAAAATCAAGGGAAGGAGCTCCTACGGACATGCCCCATGGAAAGCAGAGAAACAACCTACATAAAGTTTGGGTCTCATCTGCTGTTCAGATGCCACAGGGCCAACTGCAGCTGTGAAGACCCAGGGAGAACGCATAGAGGGAGCACGCTTCCCAGCTCCAGCAACAGTGACTAATCTGCAGTACTACCAGCAAACAGAGGTCCCCCGTGATACTGAAAACACAGGCTGTTTATAAATATTTGATTCTTAAATAATCGTTAAAATGCTCTTAATGTTTCAAGAGACAAAGGAAAACACCATGATGTCGAACATTAAAATTCTTCCCTCTGCAACTCTTGTTTCCGAGAAATAATTGACAAGTCAGTTATCTTAGTAACTGCCCAAGGCACGTGGTGAGAGAGAGTGTCGACTAAATTTTAAATAAAAAGGAGAGACAGGTATCCAGTGCGGACTGAGGTCAGACCTTGGTGTTGAATTAAGTTACATGAAGTCATTGATTTCATGAGGTCGGAAAATGTTTAGCTTTAAAAAAGCAAATAAAAATGCTAGTAAGTGATTAAAGTTTCTCTAAAGGTGCTTCTTTTCAGTCTCCAAGTGTTAAGTTAAACAGGAATGACCCAAGCATTAACCAGTTGCTGTTATTTCTCTGTTGTTAGTACTCTATTAAGTACAGCTCCAGTGGAATGCCCCTCTCTCCTGGAAAAGGACTATTCATACTCCCCCTCCCCCCTCCGCTGCCACATTTATTCTAATTGCCAAGATTTTATTGAATGAGTCCTTAGCACCTATGATTAATAGTGACAGCAGTAGTGACCCATGGAGATGGAGAGAGTGAGGGTATAAGACACAATGTAAGGACAGCAAAGCCGTTGCATTTATAGAATAGTCTGCTTTTCAGGCTCCTCAACACTCTAAACAAGGACATTTGGGGTTATCTTGAAGATGAAGGTCAGTCCTTATATGAAGGCTTAGTTTTAAACTAAAGTGCAACATCAAGCAAATTATACTTAATAAATGACTTTAAAAAGAGGTAGCCACAGACCCACAGACTGGCCTTCCCAAGGAATTCACTGTGTGAGCTGAGGGGGGTGCACTGTGGGTTTCAGAGGACATAGCTGTACCCGCCAAAGGGGGGACAGGCACAGCTCTGCGGATACCTGAGAGCGGCCCGCCATGGTTTCCGTGGACGTGTCATGCTGGGGTTGTAGATTTGGACAGGATGCTCCAGAATCTGCCCAGGCATTGGGCCTTGTGCCCCAGCAGGCCCAAGAATGGTGGAGCAAGTGGAGCCAAATGGACACAGGACCATTCGGGTCTTGGGGTGTGCGGTGTTTCCAGGAGCTTTTGGAGTTGGCTGGCTGATGGACAGGTGGTGCTTGCGTGTGTGTGTAAGTGTGTGTGTGTGTGTGTGCATGTGTGCGCATAGGGGATGTTCTACCTGCCATTCATGGGGTAATCTTGATGTCATATAGAGGCTCTTCTCAGTTTTGCAAATACCATCTGTTCTGGTCATGGGAGCAACATACTGTTATCTATTAGAAATATGGAAAAAAGGGGCGCCTGGGTGGCTCAGTGGGTTAAAGCCTCTGCCTCCGGCTCAGGTCATGGTCCCAGGGTCCTGGGATTGAGCCCCATATCGGGCTCTCTGCTCAGCGGAGAGCCTGCTTCCTCCTCTCTCTCTCTGCCTGCCTCTCTGACTACTTGTGATCTCTGTCTGTCAAATAAATAAATAAAATCTTAAAAAAATACGGAAAAAAAAATCACCAAAAAGTGGGTGTAGAGAATATGCAGGGTTTTCTAATTGAATGCCTACTGTTGAAGAGGCAAGGAAAAAACCTATAAAAGCAGCGAACATAAAATCGGCTGTCATATTTCACTGAAAACTGTTTTAATCCTTTTTTCAAAGCAGAGGTATTTGCCATGTTTATGTGGTAAATTTAAAAATTGTTGAAAACGGGCGCCTGGGTGGCTCAGTTGGTTAAGCATTGGCCTTTGGCTCAGGTCATGATCCCAGGGTCCTGGGATGGAGCCCCACATCGGGCTCCCTCCTCCATGGGAGTCTGCTTCTCCCTCTCCATCTGCTGTTCCCCCTGCTTGTGCTCTCTAATAAATGAATAAAATCTTTAAAAAAAAAATAAAAAATGTTCAAAATAACCTGAAAAGGGAGTGTTGACCTAAGCTACTCTCACTCTTTAAAAAGAACATACACTTATACACACATACAAACCCGAAAAGACTTTTGGATGATAATAATCCCTGAACTGAATATTTAGAAAAGTTTTTTCAAATAATCGGATTCTCAAGTTCATTTTCCTTTACTGTTTCTGGTTACCTGGAATTATAGTGCATTATATGATGTTCTTATTGGAAGTTTTATGGCATTAAGGGATTACAGGCTTTCATACTGACTTGTTTGGTTTTTTTATCTGTAAATAAAACCAAAGTTGGTATTCTTTTCTAATATTTATTTTTTTTTAAAGATTTTATTTATTTATTTGACAGAGAGAGATCACAAGTAGACAGAGAGGCAGGCAGAGAGAGAGAGAGAGAGAGAGAGGGAAGCAGGCTCCCTGCCGAGCAGAGAGCCCGATGTGGGACTCGATCCTAGGACCCTGAGATCATGACCTGAGCCAAAGGCAGCGGCTTAACCCACTGAGCCACTCAGGCGCCCCTCTAATATTTAGATTACGTAGATTTTTGTGAAAGTCTTGTGGACTCAGGAAGCACATGGACTAGCACTGGAAACAAAGACTGTCTTTCCATGTTGCTCACACTTTAAGTTTGGGACTGGAGCATTTTAAGCAGGACTCTTCCATAAACCCAAGACTATGCAAAAAGGGTTTAAGCATACGTGGGACAGAGTCTTCTAATTTTGCTTTAGAAACCTGTCCTCAGAATGTTTGGAGGTTAGTTATACCACTGTCTCTGCATCACCAGGCTTTCAGAATACTTTTGAAAAACTTCTCAGAAGGCCCAAGCCCTGTATTTTTGTTCTCCAAACATCTCCCCACAAACTCATTTGCACTGGTGGTTTGTAGACCTCAGGAGATGGCCCCACTGTGCAACAGCTTCATGTTATTAGTACCATTATTTGTTCTAAGTCCTTTGAAGGCAACTTACATGGCATATTTTTCATATTATTTTACTTTGGGCACCCTCCAGTTATATGCAAAGATCAAAACTGGGCAGTTTCCATTTTAAAGACTGACACCTTTTATATGGGCCATGGGGGCTGCTGGGTGGCAGGAGAGGATTTTAACATGTATTTGCTTACACTGAAATCATATACTTAAAAAAAAAAAATCTTCCATACTTCAAGTGTTTTTATTCTGAGCAGTACGTACAAAAAAATAATGCCAAATGTGTCTTATTCCGTATTGTTCAGCACTCTGTACGGGCTCTCAGTCTTTTACAGATTTAACAGACCCCTCACTTCACCATATATAAGAGGCTTCCTTCTTGCCCTCACTGGAAATGGAGCCACGGGCGGGGGCGGGGGCTGTGCCTTGTCAGACCTCGCTGAGGAACTCCAGGTTCAGATAGGCCGGGATGTGGATTGAGTCCATGGTCAGCGAGGATGGGTTGAATGGAAACAAGACGGGAAACATGTGCTTGGAGTCTAACAGCAGCTGCTGAGGGTCATTCCGCTCTTGTAGCTGTGCCTGTGAGGGAGACGACAACCACATGAAAGGCCACCCCCAAAAGAGCTGGTTTAGAGAAACTCACAAAAGTGAAGTAGCGTGTATTATGGAAATATTTGTTAAGACAATTAGGGTGGGCTTTGGGAGAACATGGCCTCCCTGTCCCTGTGGCATTTGGCAGGGAGAGGAGCCCTGGTTTCAGCCTGTTGGAATCCAGATGACCTTAAGCTCTCCCCAAATTCTGGCAGTCTTTAAAATAAATTTTCCAGCTAAAGGAGAATAGAAAAATACATTTCAGGTGCAAATCGTGTGGAGAGGTACTATAGTGAAGGGGTTAAGACCACGGGCTCTGGAGGCAGACAGCCTGAGCTCTGATCTGGTGGGCAAATTCCTGAACCTATCTATGCCTTAGTTTCCTCATCTGTAAACCAGAATGGGGAGAGTGACATCACACAAAATGGCAGAGTGAAAGCACTGGGCCTCAGTCCCTCCATTGAAGCAGCCACTGAGCTGGAAAAAGCAACTGCTCTCAAATATGTTGGAACTCTGGAACCTGATTAGACACTTAGGACCAGCAGGAGCTGAAGAAGGGGGAGGTTGCTTATCTCTGCTAAGGGAGCAGTCTATGTGAACTGGCTGCTAACCCAAGTCTCCAGCCCCTGTGCAGCTGAGGGACAGAGGCCCACACTCTGGGAGAAGCCGGCCGGTGCAGCAGGCCAGGCAGTGGGACCTCATCCTCCAAAATCTGAGCTCCTGCCCTTCGTCTCATGTTCCCTGATGGATGGGCACAGATGCCTGCCTTGATTTCACCTCCTCTTGGGATACAGTGGCTTCCTCCAGTGGCATCAAGTGGAAGATTTAAAGGGACACAACCCTCCTTTCCCCCCCCCACCTAATTTGGACCCAAACATTTTAGGAAAAGTATAATAACTCAAATGAAACTTTTCAGTTCACTAAAGGGGTTCAACAGCAGACTTGAGCAGGCAGAAGAAATGATCAGTGAACTTGAAGATAAGGCAATTGAAATTATCCAGTTTGAGGAACAGATAAATAAAATGGATAAAAGTAAACAGAACGTGGGACCTGTGGGACACCAGAAAGCATACCAACATATACCTCATAGTAGTCCCAGAAGAGGAAAAGAGAAAAGGGCAGCAAAATATTGAAGACATAATGGCCGAAAACATCCAAAATCTAATGAAAGACATACACCTGTTCCCCCTCCCCAAGACTCTCAACTCCAAGCAGGAAAAAAAAAAAAATCCAAATGGGATAAAAAACATTGACACTGAGACACATTATAGTCAGATCATCAAAGCCCAACAACAAAGAGGGACTCTTGAAAACAGCGAGAGAGAAAGGACTCCTCACTTACAAGGTATCCTCAAGATTACGAACAGATTTTTCATCAGAAACCACAGAGACCAGAAGGCATGGGGTAACCTATTTAAAGTCCTAAAAGAAACTCTTAACCAAAAACTCTATACCCAGCAAAACTATCCTTCAGGAATAAAGGAGAAGTTAAGTCACTTCCACATCGACAAGAAAGTCCTGCAGGGGCGCCTGAGTGGCTCAGTCGTTAAGTGTCTGCCTTCAGCTTGAGTCATGATCTCTGGATCCTGGGATTAAGTCCCGCATAGGGCTCCTTGCTCAGTGGGAAGCCTGCCTCTCCCTCTGCCCCTGCTTATGTTCCCTCTCTCGCTGTGTCTCTGTCAAATAAAACGAAAATAAAATCATAAAAAGTCCTGCAGGCTGACACAGAAGGACACTAGACAGTAACTTGAGGCTGTAGGAAGAAATAAAGAACACAGCCAGCATTGTACTTCTGCTTATAGCTCCTTCTTACATAATTTACGCAGATGCAGAAAACAGTTAAGCATTTCTGTTAGTGGGAGCATCATGTACAGCAGATGTGGCAGCAACAACATAGTGGCAGAGAGAGGGATAGAGGTATGTATGTAGCAGAACATGTGTATTATTGACCTAAGTCGGGATTATTTAAATTAGGTGGTTTCAAGTTTAAGATGTTAGTTGTGATCAGCAGGGTGATAAAAAAGTACACAAAAAAGGAAAGTAGGGAATCACAGTGGTACACTACAAAAACTAAAAACACACAAAGGCAGTAATGAGTAACACAAAACATAGAAGGCATACAGAAAACAAGTGGTTCCCTAGCAGAGGTGATGAATGATAAAGAGTTAACTAGGGTAAAGCAGAGAATGGTCTCTGGCACTAGGTGAGTCCCGTGTGGGTGGCTAACGCTCCTTTGTTCCTTCTGTTGGTTCATATCCCATCAACCTCTGAACCAGGAACCCAGGTGGAGACAACCTTACATGAAGGCCACGGAGACCAGTTAGCTATGAGTGTTGCCCAGAGGAAAATCAATACATCCCGATCTTTTAAAAATATAGGCCATCACCTACTAGCTTAAGCTATCAAAATTTTTTTCCTCCTTAGGAAAACTCACCACTAGGCAGTGGTAACATTTGGTATGTTGTAACTTTCTAGAAGTTTCATCATTATCCTGTATTAGCCAAGACCAACAAGAGATCCTATATGAACTCATTAAGCCTTTGCATGTCACAGGTGACTATTACTCATAATAGCTTTGTGTTTCTAAAGCCTTCAAGTGGGGCTGAGGTTAGTAAATAATGCAGGATCATTTGAAAAGTGCTGGGAAACAGATTTTTAGAACAAAATCTGTGTGAGCATAGGACTGTGAGTCGATTCTATAGTGGCTGTGGAATGCATAAAGGTGAACCTGGATAATGAATGGAAAACTCTTTAAATTTCCAGTTGTCAAGTAAAAAACCTCCATGTGTTTGGTATCACATGAAAGGTGGGCCAAAATTTTGTATATATGTATATGTATGTGTGTGTGTGTGTGTGTGTATATATATATATATATTTAGAGGGAGGGAAGGAAGGAGGGAATTGTGTATGTGGGGGGAGGTAGGGGGGAGAGAATCTCAAGCGGACTCAGTGCTGAGCATGGAGCCTATGTGGGGCTTGATCTCACGACCCTGAGACCATGCCCAGAGTTGAAATCAAGAATCAGATGTTCAACACACTGAGCCACCCACATGCCCTGGGCCAAAATTTTGAAGTAATTTTAACAGTTTGAAAAAGTAGCTTGAAATAATGGGAACAGTTTAGCAGAAGAAAGGACATTTAGAGACACATAAGCAACCACTGTTACTAATTTAAGATACCAAATGGTGGCTCTGTTGAGAACCTAACAGAATGGTCTCTCCAGGACCACTGAAGTCCAAAAGTGAATTCAGCTTGCTGCATTTATTATTACAAACCCGGGCACACAGCCTATAAAGGTGTACATAAAATGTGAAAGGGCAAAAGGCTCTTAAAAATTGTTTTGTAGCACTTAAATGTCCTTTTATTTCTCAACCTCAGATAGATCAGCAGGCTCTACTCTTTAAAGGGTTTGAAGAAATTGTAAGGGATTGAGAGGAGGGTATAAAAATGGAGAAAAGTTAATACCTGTATTATTTATAATTCAGCAGCAAAAGGTGCGCATACTTATTTAAAATTAACAAGGTAGTCATCTCATAGGCATTATCCTGTGAATCCTTCTGTGAGTTTGAGAATCCCCTCAAATTTACGTTTTTAAAGGTCAGCACGTTCTGCCCATATCACCCAAGCAAATGGTTTGCTTTAAGGAACAAATAGTATTTATCCCACATTAGATGTGTGCAAGTACAGGAAGTTGGCACAAATCATTCCACCCTTTCCTCTGTATAGCCTCTGTCTAGGGAGAAACAGACCATAAAACTACAGCTGGCAAAACAAAACAAAAAAACAAAAACAAAAAACAGAAACCCCACCCCAAAACCAAACCAAAACAAACAGAAAAAAACAGGAAAAAAAAAAAAAAAAGAAAAACACCAGGCAGAATTTTTTGATAGCGTCACCAGCCACTGAGAGTGGTGGCTGAAGCAACTCAGAACCTGATTCTGGCTCTGCAGAGACTACCTGACCAACCTCTGCTACCTTTTTTCTCCTCTGCCCTTAATTCAATGCCAAAGTCTGATGTGGCAAAAATTCTTTGACCTTTGGCTTGACTTCCAACTTGTCTTTTAAACAGTGCCACTGTCAACTCAGCAGCGGTTCCAATTCTCCCTCTGATGTGTGTACTAGTATTTAAAACCAAATAAGACTTTTCTGAACTTGTACTTTGATTCGTGTAAATTATCAGTGCTCCACAAAAATCCGTGGGGACTCAGAGAACCCGGTGGCTTCTCTTTGTCATCGAAAGGCTTCCTCTACTTTCAGTAGCAGACTGCGGCTGTGTCTGGAATGGATCTTTTCAATCAGCACCCCACCTTCTCGAGATATCTGTGGTGCTCCCTCTCTGCCTGCTTTCCCTGTGCTCCGCATGTCACTGCGTTGCCTTTAGAAGAACGGCCTTCCACCTGACTTGGCGTCCTTCTTTTGACCTTCATCCTCTGGTTTCACCTTAGACACAAGGCTGAAATGTTCATTTGTCCTTAGACACGGCTGACTTTCTCAATCTCTGGATCTCTGCGTGGCCATGGTGTAAGGCGCTCTGAAGAGAAATCCCAAGACTACACCAGAGGGAAGAGCGTCTCCTACCCCATGTATTCTCCAGGTTTTTGAGCATCTTTTTGATAAAGCCTCGCTTCAATTCCCTTTTTCCTGCCTCCTCTGCTCACTTTTGTCCATTTCTCTTGATCCTGGTTTCGTATGCTGGGATCACAGTGCATTGGCTGGCCAAGGAGGCATTGAGGAAGTGTTGTATCTCCTCAAGGTGTTCCCCACAGTGGGTAATGGGAGAAACGGTCACCGTCCTTCTGAGTCATCGGGATGTGGCTACAGTCACACTTACAATTCTACTATTGCTACAGCATTCGGGGCCTGGAAAATTTCCTCCCATGTGTTGTTACGACATTACAGTTAACTCCTGCAAGGTCTCCCAATTAATGGGGGACATTTGTGATCCACTAAACATCACCAAGATATCCACTGATCTATTTGAGAAATTTGGTAGTTGGGGACCTTAATCTACTCACAATTTGGAGCTATAACTTGTTTCACGTTTCTCCTCTCGCACGTGCTGACGCATGTGCCATTTGCCGGCCATCGTGCCCCCTGGAACCATACCGTAAGCCCCTGGACCGACTCCTGGATTGATTCTAACTGCCTCACCGCCCACCGCCCCATTTCAGCAGGAAGCAGCCCGAGTGGTCACGGCTCCCGCCCCCGACAGGAGTCCTTACTGTTCCGGGGGCAGGAGGAGGGAGGATCAGGCGGGGCTAGGTAGGGAGAGAGAGAAAGGGGGCTATGTGATCAGGCTCACAGAAATCCCAAAAAAGTGGAGGTGTGGGGAAACCAGAGAGAAGAGGACAGACCGGATCACCCTCCCCTAAGCATGTGAGGTGGGTGGTGTCTCTACGATAATCACCTGTGACCAACAAAGAATAACCAGGTCCTAAAAAGGAAGGAAGCCGTGGAAGGTGTTATCAATAGAGATGTTAAAAGGATTTAAGTTCCCTGGTTAGCTTTCTAGAAAAGACAAACCCTAAAGGCCCTCATTGGCAACCCTGTTAGGACCCCTCTCACTCTTGAGAGCTTTTTCTGTATCTTCACTTAATAAACTTCTATCACTTTAGTAAAAAACAAATAATTTTTTTTTTCTTTAAGGCATTCAGCCAAATCACCTAAAGCTCAGCTTTAGGAAGCTCATCTTAAAAAGAAAAAAAAAAAATCCCACAATCTCAAGACAGATTTAAATAATCACTTCCCTAATACATTTTCTTTTCTTTAAAGCATATACCTAAGGGCAAATGTTATGAGTCTTAGAGGCAAGACTGAGAGCTCAAATTGTTTTCTTAAAATAATATTTCTTAGTTTAGTTCATGGGTGGGGTTGATATTCTGCTGACTTTTTAATTCCACTTGGCGCTCTAATTCAGTGATGTGCTAGTGGCAAATATGACATCTAAAATCCAAGCAGAGATTATAAAAGTTCAGTCTTTTGTGTATACAGCTAAGTTATTTATGGGTGATACAGTTAGTACTTACCCAAATGGAAAGCCTTAGGATGTAAGGTCTTTTGGCTTAGAATATAACCAGTGATTTATTAATACAGAGAAGCAAAGTTAAACTCTAAATTTTGATTTCCTTTATTAGTTTTAGGTGAGAGCTTTATAAAATTGATCCTAGTTTTGGACCAGGACTTTATAAAATTGATTAATGTTTTAAAACTCACCTGGATTGTTCGTATAAAGGCCACGGTCACCCGTTCTTCAAATTCATTCAGGGGAGTATAAAGGTTTAAAATTTTGACAATCTGTTGGAATAAAAACAAAAGCTTAGCACAGACCTAAAGGAACATATGACAACTTTTGGATTTCAAAGAATATAGGACACTCACAAGAGTATACTATTCTTTACATAGGACCCATACCTTGCAGCGGGAGTGAAATTGAGGAGGAGCCTACAATTTGTAAACTACAGACCAGAGGCTTCGTCTTGTAGACCTGAGCCCTCTTACTCCTGTCTCCATCACGCCTCCCTACCCCCACTCCTGGCTTAAAAGATAATGGTTCTAAACAGTGTGGAGATTCCTCAAGAAATTAAAAGTGGAGCTTCCCTATGACCCTGCAATTGCACTACTGGGTATTTACCCCAAAGATACAGATGTAGTGAAAAGGGCCATCTGTACCCCAGTGTTTATAGTAGCAATGGCCACGGTTGCCAAACTGTGGAAAGAACCAAGATGCCCTTCAACGGACGAATGGATAAGGAAGATGTGGTCCATATGCACTATGGAGTATTATGCCTCCATCAGAAAGGATGAATACCCAACTTTTGTAGCAACATGGACGGGACTGGAAGAGATTATGCTGAGTGAAATAAGTCAAGCAGAGAGAGTCAATTATCATATGGTTTCAGTTATTTGTGGAGCATAACAACATGGAGGACAAGGGGAAATGGAGAGGAGAAGGGAGCTGAGGGAAATTGGAAGGGGAGGTGAACCATGAGAGACTATGGACTCTGAAAAACAACCTGAGGGTTTTGAAGGGGTGGGGGGTGGGAGGTTGGGGGAACCAGGTGGTGGGTATTAGAGAGGGCACGGACTGCATGGAGCACTGGGTGTGGTACAAAAACAATGAATACTGTTACACTGAAAAGAAATAAAAAATTAAAAAAAAAAAAAGATAATGGTTCTAGGAAACCTGCCTGAAACTCTCAGCCTCTTACCTACTAGTCATTTAAAGATTTCTTAAAGAGTACTGGAGATCTTACCTTAGATAATGAAAAGTGTTGTTTTTACCACACCTCCCTACCTCCTCCCACCCCCCAAATCACTTAATAAAAGGAACAATTTTTCCTAATTGAACAGAGAGGATAATCTTCTGTCTGCCTGCCGACTGTTGGGTGGAAGTAGCCTGCTCAAATGCAAAGTGAGGCCAGCTGAACTCTAGAAGTAAACTTCGGAAAGCAAAATATATTTAAAAGGGGGATAAAGTTGGCAAACTTGCAGTACGTCTATAGAAAGAAGCAGTTCTCTGAAGAGTTTGTCATTTCATCTTATAGTGGTTAGTGGGGAGGTATGGAAAGGTATATTTACAACACCGAGTTTGGATTTTGTTCTTTAGGTGCTCGACAGGGAGAAGAAGGTGTATGATCTAACTTAGAAAGTCGGATTTGGGGGCGCCTGGCTGGCTCAGTGATTAAGTGTCTGCTTTCGGTTCAGGTCATGGTCCTGGGATCAGGTCCTGCATCAGGGTCTCTGCTCATCAGGGAAACTGCTTCTTCCTCTCCCTCTGCCCTTCCCCCTGCTTGTGCTTTCTGTTAAATAACTAAATAAATAAATAAAAACTTTAAAAGAAAAAAAGAAGAAGAAAGCAAGCCCGATTTCCTTGTGCTGGCCCATTTCTAAACAGGCGTACTCATGGTGGAGGCAAGCCATCCCAGGTGTGGGCAGGATTTATCTTCTGACAGTCTGGTCACATCTCTGCAACTGAGTCCTAGTAGGAATACAGTTTGCTGGGGGAGGGCAGGGAGGAGAGGCACATTCTAATGCCTCTAGCTTCTCAATGACTGTTTAAAACAATGTCAATGGCTTCTTTTTTTTTTTTTTTTTTAAGATTTTATTTATTTGTCAGAGAGAGATCACAAGTAGGCAGAGAGAGAGGAAGAAGTAGGTTTCCTACTGGCTCATCCCAGGACCCTGAGATAATGACCTGAGTGGAAGGCAGAGGCTTAACCCACTGAGCCACCCAGGCACCACAATGTCAATGGATTCTAAGTGAAAACATGGCCACAATGAAAGTATATTCGGCTCAGGTCATGATCCCAGCGTCCTGGGATCGAGTCCCACATCGGGCTCCTTGCTTGGCGGGGAGCCTGCTTCTCCCTCTGCCTCTGCCTGCCATTCTGTCTGCCTGTGCTCGCTCTCTCTCACTCTCTCTGACCAAAAAAAAAAAAAAAAAAAAAAAAAAAAAAATCTTTAAAAAAAAAGAAAATGATTTATTTAATGCCAAAGGCATGATGATGCCCATTTCTGAACAAAATTTTAAAATTTCTAGTTAGAAACATTCTAGAATTGATTATGTTTAAAAAATGTTTCTACCTTAAAAACAAACCAACCTGGGGCACCTGCGAGGCTCAGTCAGTTAAGTGCCTGCCTTTGGCTCAGGTCATAATCCCAGGGTCCTGGGATCGAGCCCTGCATCAGGCTCTCTGCTCATCTGCTTCCTCCTCTCTCTCTGCCTATATGATCTCTATCTGTCAAATAAATAAATAAAATCTTAAAAAAAAAAAAAAAAACCAACCAGGTGTGCCTGGGTGGCTTAGTCGGTTAAACATCTGACTCTTGGTTTCGGCTCAGGTCATGACCTCAGGGTCGTGAGATCGAGCCCCATGTGGGGCTCTGCATGGAGCCTGTTTCAGATTCTCTTTCCCTCGCTGCCTCTGCCCTTTCCCCTCCCCTTAACCGCTCCTGTGCGTGTGCACTCTCTCTAAAAACAAAAACAAAAATACATTTTTACTCAAGCTTAATGTTTTTTGTGTTTACTACCTTATCTTTCTATGTGAGCAAAGGGGCCCAGAATGTTACCGGGGGAATGGTGGCATCTTGTCCCAGAGACCAAGGCGGTCTTTGGTTCCCCCAGGAACATTCCGTCTGCGACAGCTTCTATTGTGTCACTGGCGGCTAGGAAGGCTGTGCTTATATCCCCCAACACAGAGAAGCCTTTCCCTTGGACTGGGAGGCGGGCCGGCTGGCTGCCGGGGCATACCTGCTGGGTGCTGAGAGAGGTGCACAGGGAGCAGATGGCCTCTGCGTCCTCCAGGGTTTTCTTCTTTAGCTGCAGGAGCTGGGCTGCTTGGATCAGGGGTTCCATGGTCTGGACGGCTCCGCTCTGGTGAAGGTTCCTTCCCCGCAGCCACTCTTCAAGCTGGCTTATGTTGTACCTTAGACACAGGTCAAAGGGAGCCGAGTTAGTCCAGACTCCTAAGGCCCGGGGGCGAGCACACCTGGCATGCCTGCGGTACCACCCAGCTACAAACAGTGGGATCATTCTCTTCACCCTCACCAGCTCACACGGAGCAAATCTTGAAGAGCACTTTGCTGAATGAATACAGCGACGAATGGGTGTTTAAAGTCAAGCAAAGCTGAGGGACATGAAGTGTCTGTGTATTTGATCTACTGAACTGAAGCGATTGGTACTTCACCTTCACAAACATAGTTAGTTCTACGTGGGCCTTCTCGAGTCTCTAACCTCGCCGAGGTTTCCCCCTGACCTACCCACACTGTCTTTACAGTCTTTAGAGTGCGTCAACATCGTTAAAGCTCTGAACTCATTTGTTTCCCAGGTTACCGTCTCGGTGTGGAATTCCACCAACAAACGAGCAGGTGATGGAACTGTGTCTCGCACTGACTGTGACAAGGACCGGCAGCTAGGTCTGGATGTCACTGTCAGAGACAAAGGCCCCGGGCTCCGACTCCAGCCTGCGGGGGAGGGCCCCTCCGGCCAGGAGGCTCGGGCAAGGCGCCCCGCTCCTACCTGAGCTGCATGCCAGTGCTCCACGAGCAGACGTCTTTCCGCAGCAGCAGGTTGTTGAGGGTCACGGCGTTGATCATGTAGAACAGCTGCTTGAACACCTGCAGGATGATCTCAGGGTCCAAGCCCTGGTCTCGCATGACCGTGTGGAAGGAAGTCATCTGGCGGATGACGGCTTCCAGGCAGTAGGAGTTGTCCCCATCCACCATGCTGGAGGAGCGCTTCCGGTAGCCAGTTGGCTTCACACCAGAGAGACCCTGAATACTCTCATTTTCCAACATGGCGGAGACTGAAAGAAAAGCATGGTTGGAGAAGCTGGCATGTTCCCCACGAAAGATCTGTTCTTGGACCACTAAGATCATTCAGCACCTTGGGCTTTGGCGATGGCACCATCCACCGGCATACATTGTTGATGGGCTCAGAAACTCACAGCATTGAGCATCGGATTGCTAATGTGTTGGAATCTATACGGAATGAGGTTTGCCTATAGAAATCTTGGACCAAATTTGTGCTTAAATTCATTAGTGATGGGACAAAGATAATGGGCACGTACCAACTCAGTTCTGTACTGGTTTCTGCGCTAAGTACAAAGTTTGAGAATTGAGCATCTTGGGTATAGTACCGGCCCAGCCCTTGACTTGGCCTTGGACCCTGAGATCATCCTACTCGTTTTCAAAAAGCTCTTTTCCATGAGGCACTGACCATATAAATCTCAGGTTAGCTGGTCTTATTACACTTTCTACCCAGTGTTTAACATGTGTCTGGGGCTTTATACTCGGTATTTCTTTCCATCTCCCAACAACCCATTTCCTGGTGACAAAACTGAGGCACACGAAAGTTAAAATTACTTGCCCAAGGTCACACCACTAGGAGTCAGCAGGGCCAGGATTTGAACCCAGGTGTGTCCAACTCCAGAATTGTTGCTATTAGCCATCACACGATTTGGAATCACAAAGCACCCCCAGTGTTCTCTACGCCCTGTGCCTCATAAGAAGTTTCTCAGGAATAACAATGTGGAATGACCCTTATGCTACATAAGGTTCTGGATGGCATGGAGTGCTCTGTCCAACTTGGAATCTACATACAACCTATCTGTAAGAACCCAGGGGAAAGCTTTACAACACAGTCACAAGGGACAATTTCCTCCCCAGCCTTCTTGGAGCATCCTGAGTGATGTGTGGATGTGTCATTCCTGACTCAAAAAACAACAGGCCTCTCATGTTTCAATTCTGATTTATTGCTAAGTGCCCAAGTCTACTGCTTTGGACAGAGTGTTCTGTAAGTACTTACTGTATGAGTACTTGCCACTGTGTTTCTTCATGTGCACCTGCTTAATGCTTTTATTTTTTTCATGAATAAAGTACACATATGGGCATGAGGATTATATTTTTTACTCTATATGCATTGATAACCTTTTGGATTTATACTTATTACCTATGGAAGACTTCATAGCTCTTTCTGAGCACACAGCACACACCTCCTTGCTGCCTTCAGTGGGAAGGTTCTAGTTTTCTGGAAGCCACACCTAAGGTACAGGCTTCCCTGACAGCAGGCGGTGTTCACCATCGTTTCTGACCCCACAGTGAGTGCTGGAGATCTGCTGCTGCCAGCTTACCTATCATAGGCTGCAACACACCCTCGGCGATTTTAATGAGCTGCTGGTAGATCTGAATGGAAAGGTCACTCAGCACCTGGCGGTATTCGGTGAGGTCAAAGTTCTTAAGACAGTGCTCATTCTGCTTGGGTGTATTCTGAGTCATGAAGCCCTGCAGAGAGAAAGGGCATTTGAAGGAGGCTGGGCGGTCTGCCAGGGCTCAGCAGGACTTCCCGGTCTCCCTCTCATCCTTGACACCCTATCTGTGGAGTTCCACCAGCCTCTGTTAACATGATGGTCCACAAGAGCCTGTCAGTTCCTTGAGGCCTCAGTGGGGGGCCCTTGAATCTGAAGGTAGAGCAAAACCTCAGCATGATAGAGAAGTCGGAACTGTTGGAATTAAAAGGCCCAAATCACTTAGTCCACATCTTGAGGTGATTTCCCTGCAGCAGCGGACCCAGCTTGGTAGCAGGTCCAGGGAAAGAGGCATCCGACCTGAGTCTCTGTCCATCTCTCCTAACAGGCCAGGATGCCTTACAGTGTGAAATGCACAGCCACAGAAGGAGTACGGCCGGGTCAGATGATGCTTTTATAATGGGAAATTTTACATGGATGCTATTGTTGGATATCAGAATTAATACACAAACGGAAATGATCTCACAGCTACAGCACCTTGTCCCCTTAGCTTTCTACACGAACAAGAGGAAATAACATTGTCGAGAGTTGCTAGTATCGAGAGGAGTCGGGGGACCCAACAGCCCTTTGTATTCAGGCCGAGATACACCAAGGGCAGCCAGAAAGATCAAGTCTTCCAAAGAGTGACCATCCCCAGCAAAGTCTCTCAAACCAGGTCCCATTACAAAGCATTTTTAAATAAAAACTAAAAAGCAGGTGAAAGAAGGAATCACTGTGACAGCTAAGATACATATTTTTCTCCATCTTTATTTACACTACACCGATCTGGCTATACTGTGCTTCGGGTCTTATGCCCCTGCCAATATATTATTTTGAATAAAAATGAAAAAGGAAGGGCAGAAAGGAAAAGTGGAGGCACCCTCCCACCCCCGGCCAGGGGCCTGGGAGTGGTGTCTGGGGTGAGGTGGAATTTTTACTGGAGAAGCCAGAGTGAGGACATGGCCTAGGTCACCGAGCTATGGGGCTAAATGCAGAGTGTGGGCACAGTTCTTCCAGGGACCAGTATTGGGAATGGTGGGTTCCAGACGAAGCTGGGCTCTCGAGGGCCAGAGCAAGATAGGAAATAATGCAATCAGTTGGGCTGCAGGTCAAGGAATCAAATTTGGTTAGAAGTAAGAAGCTGGGCCTCCAGGTCAAGGTGTAAAAATGTGGTCTCATCACATTGTGCCCCTTCTCGGCGTCTGCCTTAAAATGGACAAACTACCGGTTGGCTTAAAAGACAGTCTCACTCATCAGATAACTGACCGGGCTTTCTTCCGGCGTTCAAGGAAACAGGGCTCTTCCACGGATGCTTCCGAAATTTAAGGTCACAAGGTTCTCCCTGGAGAGTCCAAGGGGTTCTCAGATAAAGGATGGGTCACGTAAACTCATTTCCCCACCATTCTACTTATTTGATTCCAGGTGCTTTCTGGGGCTACTGGGATCCTCAAGGCCACCTAGAGGACAGGTGTGCTGTGGCCTGCCTATCCCTGAGTCTAGCTACCAGGTAGAGGAAGGTGTGCCCTGAGCCCGAGGTCCCAGAGGGCGCCGGACAGACCTGACATGCTCTCCTCAGGGTAGAACCGCATTTGGACAGAGCAGGGCTGCCCTCCATGACAACCCAGTCTCTGAGCTGACATCTGCTCTGAAGCAGGACACACATTGCTCTGTCCAAGGAAGCGAGAGCCTGGCAGGGGATCTGGAGTGCTTTAATGGTTTTTGAGTGCCCTTTAGGCGTTGGGTTATCTCAGCACGCACCTCATCCCCGCTGTACTGCTTCAAGCAGTGAAGGAGGCGGCAGGTGTTGGATAACCAGAATGATGTCATCTCGAAGTCCTCGTTGTGCTTCTGTGGAAAGAAAAAGACATCCCTCGTTAGTAGGGGCTCCCATCTGGTTAAACACTCACCTGCAACCTGTCTTTCCAGGTTTCTAGAATTACTCAGCATGCCCCAAGCAGACACGATGGCCCATCATGAAGAGGAGATCCACTGTCCAGGGGCTGTGTTACCATTCCTCCACTGCTGGGAGGGGCACAGAGGCCCCCACCCTGGTTTCCTGAGCAGTGGTGCACCCCTGTGTAGCCCTGGGCTGTATGCTGAGCTCTGGGCAGCTGGCCCCGGCAGGCTCCAAACCATCAGCGATCCAAACCAGGAGATGGGAGGAGCACGCCAGTGCACTATTCTGGCATTCCATTTATTGAGAGAGCAGATGTCCTATGGGTTCAACCCTCTGGAAAATGACTATAAAGCGTAACTTGGTGAAAAAGGCTGTTGCACAGCCCAAAGAGCTGAGACACAGCTTATGCCCTAAGGCCAATGACTGCACAGAGTTCGTTTTGTCCGGTAACACCGCCCCTGTTTAAACATCAGAGATGGGAGCTTCAATGGCAATCAAACAAGGGGGTCGGACGGAGAGTGATGGGTAGGGCTGGGCATGCCGGCGGAGCCTGGTGATGAGGGAGGGTTTTCCTGAGGCAGTGACCTCTCAAGTCAGCCTTCGACTTGCCCAGACCAGCACAAGCGTCTGGACGAGCTCGAGTGAGGGGTCGAGGCAGGAGACTCAGACCCAAGAGTTACCAGCATGTCCGTTCAGAGCCAGGAGCGGATAAAATTGGGCAGGAGGTACGGTAACTGAGACACAGCTGGCGCGAAGCCAGAAGCTACAGGCTGGTGTGACACACTCCCAGAAGGGTGGGGGGCAAGTGACAGTGGTCTAGACTCCGTGCTTCTGCCATACCACAGAGTGGCAGAGCGGGTGAGAACGGAGGGCGGTCTTAGAGCAATGCCGCTTGGGGTGTGGGCCTGTGCCGAGGCACAACTCTCTCTCATGGAGGGCTGATCTCCCTCACAAAGCTTACCTCTCCCCATAGCTTCTATGTGGCCCGGCCTCTCCCCTCCCTGTAGGCCAGCCTCCTTCTGCAGAGGCTGTCACTACACTGGTAAGGGGCCTCGTGCCTTTAGGTGGAGTTCCTCCAGTGAGGGCCCCATAAGCAGCCCTGTCCCAGCCCGGGGCCTCCTCACTTCGGAACCTGATAAATGTTTATACCTTCCTTGGGCCACTGCCCTGCCTGGGCAGCAGGCACCCAGCTCCTCGGAAAGGTCTGGGAGGAAGTCTCTATTCAGGTTGTGTTCCTGCGTGGCACTGCAGGGCAGGGTCAGCCTGCCCTGGAGTGGAGCACGGCATCCTCCTGGCACCACAGGTCAAGGCTTTTGAAAGCCCCAGGGTTCCCTGGAGGCGGCTGGACAGCAACACTGGATTTCTGGGCGTCCCACCGTTCTGAGCCTGAGCATCCTGGCTCCGCGGGCGAGCTGCGTGGCTATCATCCACCTTCAGAGCTGGAGACGCGAGGAAAGCCCAGACAGGGCCGAGCTATGGGGAGCCGTGGGCTCCGTCCCATGGGCGTCCCTCCGTCCGCTGCCAACCACCACCTCTGGCCCGGGGCACCTACCTTCAGGACTTTCTTAATGCCGTTGATGGTGGAGGTCAGCAAGGAGTGCACTTTGAGGTCATCGTTGACATAATCGGCGTGCCTGATGCACATGTAGAGGACGTAGGCAGGAAGGCAGGGCACGGTGCCCGCCAGCGTCTGCGGCTTCAGCTCTGACAGCAACAAACACCAAGAGTTAGACTCTAGCAGATGCCTGGGGCTCTGAGAACCTGCTCTGACATATTTTCTTTCCTTTTTTTTTTTTTTTTTAAAGATTTTATTTATTTATTTGAGGGAGAGAATGAGCAAGAGGGTACACAAACTGGGGGAGAAGCAGAGGGAGAGAGAGACCCGGACTCCTTGCTGAACAGGAAGCCTGACGCGGGGCTTGATCCCAGGATCTTGAGATCATGACCTGAGATGAAGGCAGACGCTTAGCTGACTGAGGCACCTAGGTGGCCCTGAAATAGAAGTATTTTCAATATTTTCCTGGAGCTCCTCTAACCTTTCAAGGGGCCGGGTGGCTGGAGGAGGAGTAGGGGAGAAGCTGTCGGGGATACACAGACACCTTCTGACCCTGAGTACTAGTTTCAGAAACTAGTTAAAAGCCCCAAACTCACAAAAGCACATTCCTCATTGTTTGGACCAGAACAATAAGACAGGCTCCTAATGCCTGGTCCTTAGAACACGAAGGAGAAGAGCCCACAGGTAGCAGCTCTCTGCCGGGTTTCCACACAGAGGCCCGGGCCCGGGGCCAGCCGCAGGGAGGAGCCGGCTCCCCAGCTAGTGAGGGAACTCGGGGCGCCTCCTGCTGCGGGCACCCCGGACTCTCCCACAGCGGACGGCGAGAGCAGGTTCGGGAGAAGCTGGCAGACCGCAAATTCCCAAAGCCAGAGCCCGCGCGCCGGGGCCCGGAAGGCCACAGGGACCTTTAGCCCACTTAACGTCCGTTTGGAAACTATGCACTTCGCAGCAGCTGCCTAGACCTCCTCAGAGCCAGGAATAGATCAAGTCGGCTGCTGAGTGGCCACGGCCATTCCCCCACCCCCCAAGGGCCACAGTGTGACACCGGTCTCACCAGCCTCTCCACTGACGGGTGGCCTTGACCTGTGTACAGCTTGTCCTGTCTTGGGCTGTCCTATCGTGACCTGAGTCCCTTGTCCTATAGACTCACGTGGTCTGCCCAGCTAAGTGTTAGCGTCTGGGGCAGGACCAATGGCTCGACACGTCTCTATCCTCCACAGCAACCAGCCCGTGCCAGGGACCTAGGAGGAGGTCGGATGGAGTCTTGGCATTTGTTTGGCTGAGAGGGAAGGGGACTGGGTGTGACATGCAGGCAGCTTAGGGGGAGATGGCCTCATCTGGGGCTGCCTGAGCGGGGACAGTGGGGAGGAGCCACCGTCTGCTAGCACAAGCAGTCCCGTTAGTTTTGGACTCTATTGTTGGGAACTTTGACTTTCATTCCCCAGAGATGAAAGGCTCATTCCTAGCAGCCTTAGAATCAGATGCAGCCCGCTGAAGGAAGAGGGGCTTCCCGTCAGATTGCCGGGCAGCTCTAGGGGGAATTAGCCTTTAGAAAAAGAGCCAAGGGACGCCTGGGTGGCTCAGTTGGTTAAGCAGCTGCCTTCGGCTCAGGTCATGATCCCAGCGTCCTGGGATCGAGTCCCACATCGGGCTCCTTGCTTGGCAGGGAGCCTGCTTCTCCCTCTGCCTCTGCCTGCCACTCTGTCTGCCTGTGCTCACTCTCGCTTCTCTCTCTATGACAAATAAATAAATAAAATCTTTAAAAAAAAAAAAAAAAAAAAAAAAGAAAAAGAGCCAAAGCACTCAGTCACTGGAAATACCCAACGCAAAGAACGGAGGGAAAATCTGCCCTAGGCTAGAGTCATCCCAGCTTCCACAGCACTCGGCAAGCTGCTCAGCAGGGTGGGACTTTGGCAAACTCACATTTCTCTAAAACAACCTCCACCTCCTAGTTGACCGTCCAGTGCCCCTACAAAAAGCAGCCACTTCATCTTGTCATACTGAGAAGAGTCTGTGACTTCAGCATAGCACTTTCTCCGGTCATATTTCCCATCTATTGTATCTCCCACGTCTGCATTTTATGGAACACCTAAGGCTCCAAGTAAAGAAGCTTGTGGCTCAGGGTCCAGAGGACCGTCTACCCAAGATTCTTCCCTTTTTTCACCCAGGACTCTCTCCTCCAAGCCTCCTCCCGCTACTCTGCAGGCAGCTGCTGGACTGGGCTGGGCTGGGCAGAAAGGCAGGCCTGGGGAAGCCAGGTGGAGCAGGACCAGAGGGGAGGGAGCCAGGCCACGTGGCAAACCAGGCTGTGGCTCGGGGTGGCAAGGAGAGTCGCACCCAAGAGCCTGGCATGTGGTCGCCATAGCATCACAGCATGAGCATGGCCTGGGTGGGGGTGTTGGGAGCTGGTTAGAGAAGCAGCCATGTGAAGGGAGGGTGACAGAGAGCCAAGGATGGGTGGGAGGTGGTGGGGTGCAGAGTGGGGGGTGGGTTATGCTGGGTTGGCCATGCAGTTGGGGAAGGAGCTGTGTGGGGGTGGGATGCCACAGAGGGTCCCGACCTGTCACCAGGTTCCGAATGAGAAGGGCCTCGTCTTCCTTGTGGTACTCCAGCATGCCCTGGAAGTCCTTCTCCTTCCGCTGGACGGTGACCTGCCTGTTGAGCTCATGTCGCTTCCGCTCACTCTGGGCCAGTGCCTGGGTGGCTGGGCAGGAAAGAGACAGGGAGCATGAAGAGAGAGCTCTAGGCTGCAGGCCCAAGAGGTGGGGGTGCCTTAGGTCAGTGGTGCTTTGCTCTGGGGATCCAGCGTTCCACACCCCTCACGTGATCTGTCCTTGTAGCCCAGACCACACTCCAAGGGGCTTAGCACCAGGCACTGGGGGCCCCCCAGGATAAGAATTCAGAATGAATGAATGATAGGTCTTCAAGACTGAATGAGAGAGAGAAGCCTGAAGCCTGAGAGGCCAGGAGAAGGAGAACTCAAAGAGAGCAGAGAGATTCAGGGATGGAGAGGGGCTGAGCAGAACACATAGCCTCTCCTCCCAGATCCTCCTCTAAAGCAGCAGGTGGACATAACCAGGTGAGTAAGCAAATGACACCCGTGCTGGGTGCTGTGCCCAGAGGCACTTGGTATTAGGACGAGAGATGGGACTCAACCCTGGGGACACAGCTCTTGAGATGAGAGTAAAAGGATGGGGGGGATCCAGGTGGTGGGGGGACCCAGAGAGGATTCCACGCCAGGTGGCATGTGTCAAGAAGGATTGGGGCTGACAGATTTATAGCAAGGAGTCAGAGAAAGCACATTCTGGATGTTCCTGGAAGAAAATCTAAAACTGCCTGACCTCTCTGGGCCAGATTCCAGGTTAGAAATTTAATCACAGGACTGACCCTGTTCCTTCCTGACTACCTGTCACATGGAGTGAGGCCCCTGTGGTCGGGGTCTGTGTGTTGTGTAGCATTTTTCCCCACACCAAAAAGCTTCACCTCCCAGCTCCCTTGAGGGCAGGGCCACAGGGCCACGGTCTCAGTGCAGAGCTCAGAGAAAGCACCCAAACACCTGCTGGCTGACTGATCTTCGTCCAGATTCCGGCCACCTGAGAACGTGTGAGCCTGTGGGGTCTGACTTGGTCTATTCTACGGCTGGACTGGGCACAGGCACCAGAGGACGGGGGAAGCAGGAAGAGCCTGCAGAGGGAAGTGGGCCGTCCGTTCCCTTCCCTCACTCGTGACTGAGCACACACACACACCCTCTCTCTCTCTCTCACGGACCTTACCTTCTAGGTCCTGGACCTTCTTCATGTAAATTTTCAGTTGTTTCTTAAGCTTTTTCTCATTCTTTTCCAGCTTTTCTACCAGTTCTTTGAGGTCCTAAAATCAGAGGGAAGCAGTGTGAGAACAGACTTAACCCGGCCCTGGAGGGCAGGGGCTAGAATCCTGCAGCCCAGGATGGCCCTCGGTGGCCACCAACCCCAGTCCTAAACCCTTGCTGAAGGGGGGTTTCTAGATTCTGTTCCTGCTATGGGGCCAAAGATGCAAACCTGGCCCATTTAGCTAAAGGCCATCGATGGCTCCAACGGTTTCCAGAACGTGACTTTCCAGAGTGCGATCCGATGGACAACATCACTCACCAGGTTCTCGTTGGTCAGCCGGGAGATCTCCTGCTGGACACCAAACTCCACCTGGGCCTCCGGGGACAGCAGCAGCGTCTGGCAGAAGGTCTGCTGCTGCTTGTCCAGCTCCTCCTTCAGGGCTTCCACCTGCGCCTTGAGGCCCTCCACCTCCTCCTCGTGCTCGCGGCTCTGGGCCTGCAGCTGTGCCTCCAGCAGCCTGCACCAGGGCGAGGGGGGGCCGGTGACCGTGGGGCTCAGGTTGGCGCCCCACGTGAGGGGCCACAGACGGACAAACAACGGGGAGCAGCCAAGCACACAGCAGCAGCAACTGCACAAACCCAATGGGGAAGATGCTGAGGGGAACAGTCTGGCAAGCAGCCCAGCCCATCCCGTCCGAGGATGGGAACTCGGAGCCAAATGCACACCCCTGGTCTGAGGTCTTTTCCTTGCCACCCCCTCCCCCATTCCGTTCCTCATCCTACGCAGGCAATTGGTTTGGGATTGAGAGATTGTCTCCGTGTCAAATTGCCATCCACAGAAATAAATTTCTTACAGCATCATTTACAGAAAAGTATCCACATCTGCGCCAGCTTCTCAAGAATCTCCTTGTTAAGACAAAAGCCTAGTAGACTCAACTAGTGCTTGCGTATTTCCTCTATCCTAGATTATCTGCCTGTCTTAGAAAGGCAAAACCCGAGCGCCCTTTTTCTCGTCACCAGCACCTCCACTTTGTCTGCAGCCATAAATACACAAATTTTTCTCTAGTCAAAACAGAAATTAAGACTCCTGGCGAACCATCTGGGGGAAGGTTTCAGATCAGCTGGTGTCATGAGCAGAAGCAGAACAATCTTGAGAAGATCTGGACAAGGTTGGCGAGAAGTCTCAGAAGACTCTGAGTCTGAAAGGTCCCCAGGCAATTCTGGGAGATGCCTGTTCCATCCGTCATGAGAAGGCAAGGGATTCTCGAAGCTTCCCAAGCAGCTTCCTCCTCCTTGGGAAACATCAATGGGAACGAGGTGCTACCTTCTTGGGCTCAAGAGCAAATGTTCTGATTCAGGGTAGTGAACATCATATGAAAGAAAGGTAGGATGTTCTGGATGAAAGGTACACCAAAAGCTGTCTGACCAGACCCACATGCTCGAAAATTCTCTTTGGTCTCTCCCAGGGATGCCAAGACAGTGACCAGAGCTTAGAGTCAGGAACCTGGAAGTGCCTCAGAAATGCCAGTAAGAGTCCCCAGCTGCCCTGGAGATACCTTTTTTGTTTTGTTTTGTTTTACAGTTGTGCTAATTTGGCCACAAGAGAGGAGGGACCAAGTTGCCAAGGGAGCGAGAGATGGGGAGTCTCTGCTGTCAACGCCCCCATGGCTGTGCCCATGTCTTTTGTAGCTCAGTCAGCTCCACAGTGACACGGGGAGCAATGCCCGACTCCCAGGGGCTTCTCAACAGATTCATACAAGTGAAGAAATGCTGGAAGAATGACTGAATCACCCACGCCACACGCAGCGTCATCAGCTGAAAGCACTAATGACGTGAGGATTAGGGGGAAGAGCTCTGTGATTAAATTAGCATTTTAGAGGACATAGGATATTTAGAGAGCATCCACTCTTGGCTACAATACACTAAAAGCATCACCAGAAAGCTATAAACATCTCAAGCGAGAACAGAAACCACTAGGTTCTCGGGACTCCCCCTCAGGATTCGGTTCCTGACTTGTGCTGTGAGTTTGTGCCGGCAGCTTTCTTATTCTCCATCTAGACTGTAGTTGGGTGGCTTTGGTTCTAGGCAAGATATGAGAATCCCTAGCCAAGCACCGGACTAGACACACCTCCTCTGAGGCCAAGAGTTCAGAGGTCACAGCCAGTGACGGAGCTGGTTCTAGAAGCCACGTCTCCTGATGGATAGGTCTGAGCTTTCACTTTTGTTAATGCATTCATTTGCTTATTAAAAAAAAAAAATCCAATCTGCTGATAGAGAGCCACAAGGAATCACCTGGTTTTACATGGGGGTTCCCTCCCCAATAAAACAAACTTCTCGTTGGGACAGGTCTTACTGAATAATGGCCATTATAACAGAAATGTCAGATAATATGGGTCCTGTGCTTACTACGTGCCAGGCACCTGTCTTAACCCTATTCCTTAGAATGACTCCATGAGGGAGGTCCCATTCTGGTCCACATCAGAGCAGCGAGGGAAGAGACCCTTGCTCACAGGCAGTGGGGCCACTTAGCAACCTAGAGCCAGGAGGCACGCTGCCTCAAGGACCAGCTGATCTGGACTTTCTTCTCCCAAGAACAGATTCTTGTTGCTGTAATGGGCCCTCCAGCAGGTCACAGGCAGATAACACTTCGGAGGTACTATGGGAGGGCGTCGGGTTCCCACCCGGCCCCGCCACCGACAGGCTGAGGGGCCTGGGCCAGCATGGACTCCACCGCCACGGCCTCTTCTGGGACACAAGCCTGTGGACCATCACCGCTTTGGTTGTTGGGGGGCTCAAATGCGCCAAGCTATGCCACAGACCCGAAGGGCCACACGCGGGCAGCCAAAGTGGGATAGGACCATCACATGGTGCATGTCTAACCTCCCTTGGTAAACTGCTCACCCACAGCTCAAGGCCAGTGCCTTATTCAGATTCTGGTACCACATGGAGGATTCAGGTTCTAGATCTTCCACTGAAGCGGCAAGTTCCTTGAATCCTGGAAGCATCAGTGTCCTGACCCCAGGAAGGTTCCCCTGAGCCTTCAGCTGCTGTCGCCTAGACCCATATGAGCAGCTCCCCGGGCCTCATCCACACGGAGCCCGGACACAGAGCACCAGCCAAGTGACCCGAGGGGCAGCCCACGGCACCCCCGAGACTCAGGCCCTGGCCTCCACTCCAGGTGAGAGACAGGTAAGCGTAGACACGAGCAGGCGGGACAGACAGAGCAGGCACAGGCAGGAAGGCGTATGCGTGACCTGGCAACTTGCTTTAGGCCTTGGTAGGCCAAGCCGAGCTCTCCATCTTCATTCAAATATCCCCAATCCTCAGTCTTGCTAGAAATAAAGGACAAAAACAGGGCATCGAGTATAGAGAGAAGAGACAGGGAGGAAGAACGTCCAGGAAAGTGAGGCCAAACATTGGAAACCAAAAAAAAAGGAAAAGCTCGAGAACTCCTAGCTTCCCTTCTTCCTTTGCGATCACCAGCACCTGAGTGCCTAAGAATGTCCCTGTTCCCCAGGCTGGGTCTCAGAAGGGGGTTCGTGCGCTCTCATGGGGGATTGTGGATCACGATGGGAGCCAAAGGCTGCACTTGCCCCAATAAATTCTGTGAACAGCAGTGGTCGTCCCCCTCTCCCCACCACCCCCCCCAGAAGGATTCAGAAAAGGAAAGAGAATGAGGAGACCTGCAACCAGGGCAGGGAGGCAAGGCCTGCGCTCAGTAGAAGCCCCAGAGGGCCTCCGGGAAGGCGGCATCTGCTGTGCTCTGACCGGGGACACGAGGCTCAGTGACACTGAGGGAGACAGCTCCACCGCTGTCTGCTTTTCAAGGCCATTCTCCACTTTGTCACTAAGGATGCAAAAGCATCATCTCATCTCACCTCAGCCCTCACCGCAGTTGCACATAAACCATGAATAAAAGCCAAGGAGGATGCCTGTGGAACTTTCTCTGCCCCCACCCCAGGGACTGGGTGGCATCTCTCCTATTCACTCAACCCGGAAAGCAGATGGCCAGCTGCCGCCTCCTTGCAAATCCTTTGACCCTCCCCAGGGGCCCAGTGCCTGCCTATTGCCAGATGAGTCCCTCCTGGAGGTCAGGCGCATGCTCCCCGTACCCCCAGCCATGTACCTCCCTGAGGCACACACAGGATATCCTCAAGGGCCGGTGGGAGGGGGCTGTAGGCCGCAGACTGAGCCTCTCCCACCTGCCAGGAGGCTGCCCCCGACTCTCTGTGTGGGGATCCTCCTCGTGCTGGCTGGATCCCAATTTTCCTGGCAGGAATCCTGGAGGAGCCGTAGGCAGTGTGCAAGGATGGGCAACCCTGTCCTCACAGCAGGGAGACAACCTTCACCCGGAGGAGTGGAGCTGCTGTGTTGCTCCTGCTGGGTGCTAGGTGAGGTCTGGGGGAGTAGCTACCCTGATGCCCCCTCCCCGGAGCGCAGCCTCATGAAGGGCAGCCCCAGGCCTTGGCAGGGTTCACACAAGCTGCTTCTAGAGGGAAGCCGGTCATGTGGCTCCTAGGTCCCACCCTGAGAAGCTTGAAGGAGAGGGAAGGGGCAGGGACCACTGAGAGCATGCGGGCTCCACGCCTTCCTTTCAGGGCTGTGCTGCCTCCCGCTGGGCAGTGAGCGGATTACTACCAAGAAGTCCATTGTGGGGGCCTCTCCTCTTCAGGACTCTGGCTCCTCAAATGTCCAGAGCTCTCACGGAGGCCTGGCCTCCCCCAGAGACTGCGTTGACTGGAGACTTTGAGCTGTCCCCTCCAGTTCCTAGCATGGAACTCACCTGTGTGTTTCCACTTATCCCAGCAAATCCAAAAGGGACCCTGGCCATGTCAAGTGGGAGCTGGCAGCCTAGCGCCCATCCCTTCTCAGCTCCTACCACATTTAACTAGGGCGGTCAGTAGCCAGTACTTTGCTCACCAGGAACGCGGGACCTTTTCCTTCACCTTGTTTGCCATGAGTGAAGGGACCCCAAAAGGGAGAGGACCTGCCTGGCCCGGACAGCCGCCCACCCTGGCTGGCCCTCCAGATGCCCAGGCGGAGGGAGGGGGCTGATGGCTCTGGCCGGGAGGGTCACGGTGTTCCTATAGTTCCGGTGATGGCACACGGAGTCCCACCTCTCACCCTCTGGCGGGTGCCTGTGCGTTGCTGAGTTACACAAAGAGGAAGTTAGCATTAATCCCTGTTCCGAGGGAGACGCTCTCAGAATTCTTAATTCTGGAACAGGCCGGGCATGATGCACAGAGATAAAAGTAGAGACTGTGCGGGCCAGTCATCACACAGTGCTCAGGAAGTCGGGCACACCAGCTAATGAAAATGCAGTCAGCCAGCTCAGGTCCGAGCCTTTGTTCCTGGATGAAAGAGGTCCAGTTCCTCCACGGGGACTCTCTCTTCCCTTCTCGGGCCCTCATGGCGGGAGGCCCAGGAGGGAGCGCCACCTAGTGGCAGGAGAAGGAAAACCCAAATGCCAGCTTACGGGAATTAAAAAAAAAATAAAGTACAAGAGGTCAATGAACATATCAACAAACATTCAAGGAGGATGGGCTGGGTACACACCACTGTGCCGAGCTCCATTCCCAGTGAGCCTACAGACACACTTGAGCAACCAGCAGGTAGTATCCAAGTTGCTCCAAGAAGGCAGCAAGACCGCACAGAGGAACCCGTCTGGAGAACCAGGCACCCCAAAGGCGTGGTCGTGGTTGTCGCCTACATGTCCTGGACCTGTTTCATGTGTAAAATGAAAGTGCCCCGCTGACTTATCTGAGGTTCCTTCTAGATCTTTAATGGCATAATCTTGTTCACTGTAAAGCTCATGCAGCCGAAAAGGCATGGGAGAGTATTTGCTTTCTCTCTGTGGACACTGTCCACAGAGTCCCGTCAGGACTTTGACCCAACCGCCATCCCTCTGTCCTGGCTGGAGGCCCTGCCTCCTTGTGAACGGAAACAGGCAAGGTTCCTAAGAGCATGAAAATGGTCGGTTTCCAGTCTCTAAAAAACTGGAAAATGTCCTGCTCCACGGATGTCCTTATTTCTGTAGCTCACAGCTGGATGTTCTGCCCAACTGCCCAGGATGCTCCCCACAATCTCTGAGAATAGGAGGCCGTAACCCCAGCACCATGAATGAGAGAAATGTCTGAGCTGCAGGCAGGGCCCGGGAAGGTGAATTGTCTCGGGATAAATAGGGCCATGCCTCTGAATTACAGCAGACAGGAACTATGCTGATGGTTTGGGACCCAGTGAATTTTGGGAACACTTATGAGGGAATCATCGCCCCACAGAGTTTCCAGCTGGTAACAGTGACAGTGAGGATTCAAGGAAGGGAGCTGGGGAGGCTGAGGCTCTCTTCTCCCTCCCTCCTCTGCTGTGTGAGCAAGACATCCCACAGCAGCTGGGGTTCAGGCCCAAATGAGCCACGAACCCCAAGCCTATCCTAAGAAATGTGCACACACCCTTTTCTGGTTAAACAGGATCTCCCCTGTCCCAAGGAGGCTCCTTGTAATAACCCTGGCTTTGCCTGTCCAACAGGCAAAGCTACCTTTTGTGCCAAGGGCCTCCTGTTGTTTCCTGGAACCTGCTGGGTAGAGGGACGGCAAGGTTTCCTGGGACCCAAGCAGAGGTCCAATAATGCACTCTAAGTTTCTCTTTGCAGTTCCACAGACTTGAGTGGAAATAGACAGTGGCCAAAGGTACACTGTTCCCAGAGCTAGACCTGAGCCCTCACCACACTCCTGCTCCTACCTCACTCTGTGACCTGAGCGCACGCGGGGCGTGAGCCTAGCCTGTTCTGCTACCCACTTCCCCAGGCCTGCCCCACCACACTCTCCAGACACCCACCTGTGTCTGCAACCGCCCGCCCCGGGGGCAAGGACTAGCCCTCTCTTTAATTCGATTTTGGCCACAGATGAAATGGTAATAACGTTGCTGATTTCTCTTAGCTCCCAAAACGTGGAAATGAAAGCCCTTTCTGGAAGCAGAAGAGCCATCCATCTTCCTGCAGTTCCTTCCCAGAACAGACCCTCATTACTGGCTTCTCTCCCAAAGTGGAGAACAAAGAAAGAGGCACAGTCATAAAGATGAAACAGAACTCTATAAACTCTGGAGGTTAGCACGTGAAAAAAGTTCCAAACCCGGGGACCCTGGACTCTCAGAGGAGCTGTGACTGGGCGTGGGGAGTAGCCCTCCAGAGAGCTAAGCAAAATCCATTGCCTGGGAATGTAAGCTTCTTGTAGGTAGAGGACAGATTTTTGTAACCGTCCACCCCAAAGCATATGTGCGTTCATGCAACTTCTGTTCCAGCCAGAACACTCTGTTACAGGGAAATCGCAGGCTGGGTCTTCGGAGCTCTCTTATGGGCAGGGGCTGCCCTTGTAAGAAGTGATGGCCTCACTGCCTGGCCCGGGAATCGCCGTCTGCACCCCCCTGCCCTGCATGCCCCCCAGCGCTCCTTCCTCAATGTGGCGGTTACCAAACCTCGAAAGGCACAAACCCATCACGGTCTGGTCGTGTCACTTTCCAGCTGTGGCAGGCACTGGGGACGGGGTTCTACAGGCTTCCCTTCGTGAGGCAGCTTTCTGTACCTAACTGGGGGTCACGGGCTGGGAGCCCCCTATTGTACCCCGGGCTTGCTGGGAGTGCAATTCTTTTAAGATATAAGAAAAGCTATTTTACTTTACCACACCATGATTATTGCTGCAAAGGAAGACAAATCCACAGTAAGTAAGCAGCCTCTGGGACTGGATCCCTGACAAGCACTTGGGTAAGAAGGAAGCTGACAGCTGCTGAGAGCCACGGTGCAGGTCAGAAGACCCACACTCGCGCTCCTCCATCAGGGTCCAGCTCACTTCCTTCCTTCCTTCTTCCTTTAGTTTCAAATACTACACCTGTGTTCTGTTCTCTTATTCAATGCATTTCTTCACTCAAGATATATTTCAAATGACTAAATCTCGACTCCAGTTTCAGCACCGAGAAGCTCGCCTTCAGTTTCTTCTCTCTCCTTTCGGGGACAGAACCGCAGCACTCCAGGAACGGACTCTCCTCCTGGGGGGCCGCTAAAAGGTCTTCATCTTCTGATTACCTACACAGTGCGCTGGGAGCAGCCCAGCCCGGGAGTCAGGCCTTCTGGATCGTACCTCGACTCGGTTTGGGGCTGGCCGCGTGCCAGAGCCACTCACCCCTTCTGGGCCTCAGTTTCCCTCTCTGCAGAAACGGGGGCTGGAAGACCTAGAAATCGCAGCACTAACTCTTCAGGTCATTTTGTGACATTCTCGCTGAAAACATCAGGCTGCATTCCCAGTGACACCTACTGACATTTTCCAGATATGCTTCCGGTTTTCAACAATTCTGTAAAACGCTTAGTGACTGCTGGGACATTCGGTTGAGGCGAGAGAGAAAGGCAGCCAGGAACAAGGCTGGCTCTGCTCTGACGAGTACCCATGGGGGCACATAGAGGCAACGTCATTAATAATGGCGGTCAGTGTTCTCAGTGCACTACACAGACCAACTCACATGGTCTTCTCCATCACCGTGTGTGAGGTGTACTGCTGGGACTGTCCCCAGTTCAGAGGAGGAAACTGAGGCACGGAGCAGTTGTAAGTTACTGAGGGAGTTACTGCATAGGTAGTAAGCGAGTGGAGCCCAGGATGCACATTTGCCAGGTGCTCTGCCACACTGCCTGGGGGTCTCCTCCAGGCCCTGCCGCCTCCCAGGGTCACACTCTGTTGCCTTAACCTGGGGGAGCTCATCCTTAAGGAGGGACTAGAGGTTGGTTAAGTAAAATCCAGGGAAAACTCATGTTCGCCCATTGGGCAGTGGTCTAATTCTCCTGTCCAACCTCTGGGGTGTCTAGCTTGGGTTCCAGCTCTTAAATGCTGGGCACTGGGGCCCCCCAGCGGGGTTGTGTCCGGCTGGTATTAAAGCAAAGAGCTGCAGCCGGCCCCTCCCACAACTCTGTTGGGCTCATTTGGCGCAGGCTTCCCCCTCAGTGCAACGAGCCACTCTCACCATCTTCCCCGCTCCTCCTGTCAGCACTCCTCCCAGGGAGGGTCCCTTTCCTCAGGCCTGTCAGAGGGTCTACCTTCTGGAGGCTCCAGCTGTGTTCTTGGAGTCTTGCAGAAGCTAACAAGTGGTTTCCTAAGGGCATGGGATTCAGGGAGTCTGTTCCTTTTCATTTGCCTCCGGTAAAAAGTAAACCCTGATGCTGAAGCACGGGGTCAGTGTCTGAGAAGCAGACATCACACAGCAGCTTGGGTAAGACCCCTTCCCATCACCTCCTCCAGGCAGAGTTACCATGAGGTGGGACTTACCGGTTTGTCTGGCAGACCCCGTGATAGGCCTCGATGGCGTCTTCCTGATCTACATGCTTTTCACTGTTAGGCCAACTTGTTCTGGCATTAATGTTTGGCTCCTAGAAGGTTCCAGATTAAAATTACACTCTGGTAATGTAAACAACTGTCATGAAACAACTTCATAAACTTTACATGCAGAGGCATAAAAACAAGTTTTTCAGGTGGCGAGGTGGGGTGCCTGGGTGGCTCAGTCGGTTAAGCGTTCCACTCTTGATCTCAGCTCAGTTCTTGATTTCAGGGTTATGAGTTCAAGCCCCACGTGGGGCTCCTTGCTGGGCCTGGGGACTACTTACAAAGAAAGAAAAAAAAACCCCAAGCTTTTGGGGAAAAAACAAAGGCCCAGGATGACCTCAAATAAGAGCAATTAAACCCAGGCAGGAATGTGACTTCCAAAGGCACAGAATGATAAGGCCTGGCTGTAAAAGGCCCTGAATGTGGAATGGTGGTTGGGGGGCCATGGGGAGGTGACAGCGTCTCTGGAGGTGACAGCACCCCAAATCCAAAGGCCAGGGTGACAATCTGTCTCAGCATTGATCCTCCACACTCATGACTACCTAGGACTACCTATGTATCCTCCATGTCACCCCTGAGCCATACCTAGAGTGATCCAGGTCCTCTAGGGTCCCTGTCCCCTCCCCCTCCCAGTCTCCACTCTGTCCCAGAAGGTGAAACTATAACGAACAAATCCTAAGCCAGACTTGCCCCACTGGGGAGGGCTGAGAGGAAAGGCTTTCTCTACCTCAGAATCAAGGTAAACAGCAAGGGGCAAAGCATGAGGTGAAACACAAGGCCAAGGGGGTCTTGCTTCTCTAATTCTCTGCCTTGTTCTTTTTGAACCTATTCATACTGAGTAACTTCAGAAGATTCCAGAAATTTCCAGCAAAGTCAGCCATGAAAGGTCACACCGAAAGGGCAGCAAGTATCTTGCTTTGTCCTTAGTGGGGAGACCCCTAGAGCAGGAGAGTTTGCTCTTTTAGGTTAAAGGTTCTCGCGGGTAAAGATATGTAAGAAAAACCCCGCCTGTATTACCACCGAGGGTCACCCCCTCACCAGCCCGGCTGGGGGCTGCCGAATCGTTACCGTGCTCTTGCCAGCAAGTCGGCGCTGGTCGGCGCTGACGATCTGGGTCCTCAGGATGAGCACCTCCTCCTTGCGAACCTCCAGCTCCTCATTGGCCAGCTTGAGCTGGTTCAACAGCAGGTGGTAGCTGTCTGGAGAGCCGTGGGTGGAGTTGTTCTGGGTGGCTTGGTCGGCCACCGCTTTCCTCAGCTCGTTCAGGTCATTCTTCAGCTTCTTGTTTTCCGACTCTAGTTCTTGCCTCTGGAAGACAGCCCAAGCAACACACTCCCTTTCTCCCTGGACCTCAGTTGGGGATGGGGGTCTCCCCATGCCATCTTCCCCCTCCACCTTCCTTAACCAACCTGCCCTGACTCCCACGAAGCGAACAGCAGCCTTCTGGTTTTAACAAGAACATGCACCGTAAATGTTCTGACCAGCGAAAGGCCAGTAGTTAAAACTGGATTTGAACCCACAGCCCTAAGTTACTAGCGTGAAGCATCGCACACAAGGCCTCTATGATAGCATTCCCTGAAGTGACTGACAGTGTTCATACTTCTAAGTGTACTTGGCCATGAAACCCCTATCTACCTTCATGGAAATGTCAGCTTAATTTTACAGAACATGCTTTTAACACTGGACTTCCTAGAACCTTAATACACTAATGCACTTGGTGACTTTCCAGAGAGCATATAGACTGCAGGATTTCCTAAACTTATCTCTCAAGAGATCACTGTCCACCTCCCCGCTCGCCCCCCGCCCCCCCCCCCCCATTCTAAGGAGCACCACGTAGACTAAAGTTTTGGAGTATATTTTGGAGTATACCAGGAACACTCTTTTGTTGGGTCACATGGAAAGCCACCAATAGTCAATGCCAGTGGAAGAAAAACCACTTGTGTATAGAGTAAAATATACCACTGAAATTCAACTTTAGGATGTATTTTGAGTTTTCTGGGCGTAACATTTAACTTGGTGTTGGACAAAGTCAGACCATATATAGTTTGATAATCACACATATAATGCTTTTAAGGTCTTGCTGTATATGGGATTCAAAATTTCCCAACCCCAACTGCCGGCCCCCCAAAAGTGGATAAGTGGGGGACTGGCTGCAGATTACAGAAGCCACAGAGCTAGGAGACCATATAAACAAACAATGTCTTTGTTTTCTGAACAAGGACAAGAGAACAGAGCTGAGAAGACTCACAATAAATTTAGAGGCCCTGTCAGGACTAGCACCCAGGATTCCCGATGCCTGGTCCAGGGAGTCTCACCTTCCAGCCCCCCTACATCACATCAGGCCTCTTTGAGCAATGCTCTGCAGGTGTGGTGGGCCTGCGGACCCCCCCAGTCCCTCTCATCCACAGCGGGGGATGTCTAAGCCTAGAGCCCAGTACCCAAATGGTGTGCTTCTAGCCCCTTCATGCACTAGAGAAGGATCAGGACCATTTCTAAAACTCTGGTAGGGGGAATTCAGAGTATCAGCAAAAACCACTACTCATGGTGGGGTGTGGGGGGGTCCTCCTGCCGTTGCCTCATCTCCCCCCGTGCACTTGTGGGCAGGTTTTCCAAACCTGGTTTGCTGAGGATTGGGTAAGATGGCTCAGTGGCCAGGTGTGTAGACTCGCCATCTGCTCAGACCACGTCTACACTCTGAGAGGGCACGGTTGACCTCCCGCCCTCCATGCCCTCGGAAAGATATGCCTGCTAGATATGGGTTTGCATAAAGCCCCATTTTTCCTCCTTTCCCTCAAGGTCTGGGTCTGTTAAGTGAGAAGCATCACAGCCAGCCTCCCCAGCATTGGTCTCTTGCAAACCCAGGGGTCCCCAGGGCCAGCCTCTGGGACAAAGGGCACAGGTTGAGCCCAGTCTCACCAGAGACAACAAAGGGAAACCAGGTCTTGTAACCTCAGAACCCTGGCTTAACAGAGCAGAGGGGTCATGGAGCTTCAAGAGTTTTGGACAAGTATTTGTTGAGGTCTCCGTGAGCCCAGCCCTGCGCTGGCAGTGCGATGCAGCCTACAGGACCCGGGGGAGCACCTTCCTCGGGGGGCAGCTGAGAGAAGGGGAGCTTTTGAGCAGATTGGGAGAGGGAGCCCTGGGAGCAGCACTCTGTGCTGGAGTAGAGCACTGGTTCTCAGGGTGGCGTGGGTAACAGAAACCTCATGAGGGCAGGTGAAAACCAATGGATATGGCAGGGCTGGGCTGGGCATTTGCCTTTCTAGCATGTCTGCAGTGATGCTGTTCCTAGACCACTCCTGGAGACCCATTGGCCTAGACTGTCTTACCGGTTCTAATGCAGCCTAACAAGTTCGCATGCTCGGGGACGGCTGTGGAAGAATGGTGTGCAGAAGGCCGGTACCACAGGCATCTACCACCAACACCCTTGCAGTGCTCTGAAGCTTTTAAGTATCACACGAGAAAAAATAAGTCCGATCAATAATTCCGAAAAGAAAGCCCCCACACTTCTGTGGCTCCCATTGTTCAAAGAGCCATGGGCACGATTCTGGGCTGTTCTCCTGGGGTAATGAAGCTGTTGCCAGAGATTTCCATGGTCCTACGAGTGCAGCCAGACTGACCACAGCAGAATGGATAAATTCCCAATTCCCAAGTCTCTGGGAATTGGAGGGGTGTTGGGGGAGTGCTCTGATGCCCCTTTTCTATACATTCCCTCCCGGCCCCAGAGCCTAATCCTCCATCACTGTAGTCAACATAGGCCTGCTTGCCCTGGGACCTTCCACTCTCTAACCTCCCAGCTCTCATCAGGCCAGCCCTGGGTGCATGGGGACATCTCTCCATGCAGGTCTAGCTCATTTTTCAAAGTGAATTCATCCCACTGGTCACCTACGACTTTAACTGGAACTCTATCAGGTAGGTAAAGACATATGTGACATAACAAATCCATATGTGGTTCTGGCCCTGGTTCCTGGCCCAGAGCTTCGAAAACTCTTGTGATTCCTACTGACAGAGATGAGAGGAATAGCTTTCATTATATTTGGTCTCAGGGCCTGGTTCTGGACTCAGGGATGCTAAAACCCTTGGCATTTCTTCTAAGTCCTAACAAGCCCCTTTCAGCCCCACTGAGTTGATGCCAGCCACCAAGGGAACCAGCCCTGAGAGCAATGCAGCTTACCGCCCTGCCCCAACCAACGCCCTGAAAGGGAAAGAGGAGGGCTGGAGATCGAGCTAAAAACACCCAAGGCCAATAATTTTATCACTGGTGGCTGTGTAACGGAACCTCCACAGAACCCTAAGCAAGGAATTCAGAGGGCTTTGGGTTGGCAAGCACAGGGAGCTGGTGGGGGGTGGAGATGGCCTGTGAGCTCTGTGCCCCTTCTCATACACCTTGCGTCTCTTCCATTCGCCTGTTGCTGAGCTGTATCCTTTATAATCAACCAATAATAGTACATAAAATGCTCTCCTGAGTTCTGTGGGCTGTCCTGACATATGGTCAAACTTGGGAAGGGGGTTATGGGATCCTCCGATTTGTAGCCAAGTTAGACAGAAGTGTGGGTCACCTGGGGACCCACCCATCTGATTGGCATCTGAAGCGGTGGCTGTCTTGTGGGACTGAGCCCCTAACCAGTCGGGTCTGTGCTAACTCCAGGGAGCCAACACCTCGTTGGTGTTTCCTATGAGCACAGACTATAGCTGCTTGCGGTGAATACACATTTCCTCCATTTCCGAGAGGAAGAGACCCAAGGGGGCCTGGTGTGCTGATGGTTCCACTTGAGAACAGACTCTGTCATCCATCCTCCGCAGGGGAGAGTTCGAGGACCTCGTGTGCTGACAGTCTTACCTTCAGACTATTGTAGGCTAGATCTGCATTCTGGTCCAAGTCTAGGTCACTCTTCACTTGCTCCCCCTGCACAGATGAGGAGACAGCAGGTGAGCCCGGACCACAGGCAGGGGTTCTGTAGGCGTGTTTCCACCTATGGTCCCTGGGCTTGTTTGCACAAGTGCCCATACCCACTGCCCCTGCCACCCAGCAGGACCACCTCCTTCCCACCTCTAAAACACAGCTTACAGCTCCAGGCCACTAGGAAGCTCTCCGCAGATGACCCCTCCGCCGGCCCTCACCCCCTCCATGACTTTATTCATGGGATCCTCATATATACAAACATGTAAACGCTCCATTGTGGGTCGAATTATGTCCCCACAAAAGAGACGTTGAAGTCCTAACTCCTGGTCCCTGTGAACATAACGTGATTTTTAAATGGGGTCATTGTAGATCAAATCAAATCAAGATGAGGTCATTAGGACGGGCGCGAAAGTGTCCTCACAGGAAGAGAGAGGGCGCACGCATGAGCACACACACACCATGTGCACACATGAGCACACGCACGCCATGTGCATGCATGAGCACACACACGCCACACGCACACAGGGAGGAGTGCCGCGTGAAGATGGAGGCAGAGACTGGAGTCATACGGCGCCAAGTCAAGGAACTGGAGCTGAGGCATACACCCAGGGTTTCCAGCAACACCAAATGCTCAGAGAGAGAGGCATGGAACAGATTCTCCCCCAAGGCCTTTAAGACAGTATGGCTCTGCTGAAACTTTCATTTTTGACTTCCGGCCTCCAGAAGCATGAGAGAAGAAAGTTCTGTTTTGAGCCATCCAGTTTGTGCGACTTTGTTCCAGCAGTGGAGGAAAACAGCACCATAACACGTATGTACTTACTAAGAAGGTTAATCAATAATTTTGTCCTTATTAATGAGATCCAGGAGTTACTTTGGGGTGTTTTGGGATGTGTGTGCACAGGTGTGTTCTGTTTCTCCAGCTGCTCCCTCCATGTCCCCCTCCAGGAGGGGGTCCAGCAGCTGGCCCCTGCAGTGCTCACATGCCTGACACTAAGCTCTGAAGGATGTGGACAGCGGCGCCCGGAACGCTGGCCCATCAGGACTCAAGGAACCAGGACTCCTATGGCAGCTACTGGACTTGAACTGGCAATGAGAAGGGGCAGGAACACCCTCATAAAGGGGGTGTTCAGGGCGATTTCAAACAGTGGGTGACGGTCCTTAAATAAGATAGGTTTTGGAGCTAAAACCTGACAGTGCTTCACTGGATTATCTGCGCGTTAGCGGCCTTAGGTCCGGGCTAAGGCCATCACCAGCCATGCGTGGATCAGGTGTACCCAGGCAGAGGGCCCGGGCAGAGCATGCCGAGCACCTCCGGAGGACGCTCCCGGATTCAGGGTTGTGGCGCTGACCACTGGGCTCCCTGCCCCCGCAACCTGGGAAAGCCGCTGTCCAGGGTACCAGTCTCTGCCTCGCCTCCTGCCTCAGCAGTGGTCTGGGTCAGCTCTTCACCAGCCGCCCCAGGGAGAGGCCTGCACTTCCGTTCTGTGGAGCAGGGATGTGATGCGTGGCCATGGATCACTGTGGAGTGCGTTTGGTTCCAGGAACATGGAGATCGTCTGCAGTCTGGGGGGCTGCGTTAAGGTGGATTGGCAGTTATGTTTCTAAAAGGGCAGCCTGTTGGGATAACCCTGGTGGCAAAGGTGACTGTGTCAGGCCTGGGGAAAGGGAGCCGGATGGATGGGAAGCCTAATACAGGGGCAGCCCAGCAGTCACAGAGGCCCCCTCCTCACAGCAGGCTATCACTCCCACGCTGATGGCACAGGTTATAGACATCTCTGTCCCTCCTCCTCCACAGCATGACCTCTCTCAAGAGGCCACCCCGTGGTGACAAGAGCGGACACCCTGTAGCACGTCTCTCCAGGGAAAAGACCCAGTGGCTTAGGATCCCTCTTGCACCCGAAGGCAGATCCAAGAACATGATCTCGGCAAATTCAGTTTCAGGGTGCTCTAGAGGGATTCCAGAACTTCCATCCCTGCTCCACTCTTGCCTTTCTTCAAAACTCTCAAAAACAAGATCCTTCTCCTTAAAGGAAGACCCTCAATTTACATCCAGGGCTGTGTGGCAAGCCTATGTTCTAACTCTTGTTCAGTGATTGCTTTCAAAGAAATGGATTTTTAAAAAAAAATTTGGTACCACAGAAAAATCCTAAAGCCAAGATTTTAGAATTATTTGGCATTTCTGTGATGGGTGAAAGTCTAGGCATAGCTGGGTGGGCCGGGGACTTTGAGGTCAGGCACTGTTTGGTGTCATCGATGTGGGTTTTCATACATTTGACTTGTGCTGCCTGTCAGGGCGGCTTCTCTTCTAATGGACCGAGTCATTGGTAAACCTAAACCTTTCGCTCTCCATTAGGAAGCTAATCGACCTTAGAGACTCAAGTCCACCACAAGATTCACCTCCCACTCAGTGCTCAGAACACCCAAGAACACGCTAGCAACACAGACCAAGGTCTGTATTACATCTGAAGGGAAAGGAAGCCAGGTGTTACCAAAAGGAGACAGGGTGCAGACGTAGGAGTGGGGGCAGGGCTGAGATGCGGGAAGGGGGTCAAACCCCACAACGGGCAAATCAGGCCTAAGAACAGAGCACAGGCCTCTGACAAAGCCACCAGGAGGTCAGCTAATGACATGACCCATGTCAGAACCGGTCTTCTGCCCCATCAGAACGGGTCCTTCTACTTCCCAAGACTCGTGCAGCTCCTCCCTCCATACCACTGCTCACCTCCATGGGCTCTGTCCACTTTTACAGCACCAGTCCACACCCAACCTTGCATGGGTTTGAGTGCTTCCAATGTTATTCTTTCTTTCTCACCCATGTTATGCCTGGTCCTCCCAACCTGGATCACAAATTCCTTGATGGCTAGGAAGTTTTCTGACATTTTTTGTGTCCTCTCCTTTCATAAGCATTCTGAACACCTGCTATGAGCACAGCACTGAGCGCTGAGCAGGGGCCCAGCGGGTCCCGGACAGAGAGGGGACTCGATCCGGGGACACTAAGGGTTCAGGCAATATCCTTTCGAGACCCAAGATACGGATGATCATCCGGGCTGAGGCCAGGGGGCAATCATGGGACAGCAGGGTGAGCGACTGCCAACCTGGGCTTCCCCACGTGAGTGGGGCTAAACTCCAGTCCACGCCAGACTCCACATAAGGGGCGATCACTGTTCTCTACTAAAAAACTGTGGCTTATGTTTATACTTGAGTCACACATTCCAGTCCTCTTGGCGAATAGGGGCCAAGGCCACAGCACCTCCCCCACCCCTGGCCCAGCCGCTTTGCCTCTGGAAATCCCTTGCCCTGGGGTACTTGGCAGAGCCTCCTCCTGTCCACCTGGAGTGGTTGTGGGGGCACCGGCAGGCAGAGAAAACTCGAAAGGACATCAACAGGAGAAGCAGCTCTTCCCTGCTCCCCAACACCCGCAGGACCCCAGCGGTCACAGCCTGAGCCCCGGGAGGACGTGGGGCCGCCCTGCAGGCTTGCCGCCCCCACACGCACCTGCACCTTCCTGCCATCCTGCTGCTCTCTCTTCTCCAGCTGCACCTGCAGCTTCTTCCGTTCCTGCTCAAGCTCCCGCACTCTCTTCTGCAGCTTCAGGAAGACCGTCATGTCCATGGCTGCCTTTTCCAGGCCAATGTCCTTCGGGGGAACACAGGGAGCCAGGAAAGAGGTTTCAATAGCACCAGTGCCTTAGGGGACATGCAGCTTGCCTCTCTCTGAGCTGCCTGTCTTCTCTCTCCGCCCAGACATCAATCCACGCCCCAGAGGCAGAGCCAGTGCCAACCAACCATCAGTTCTCCTAGTAAAGTTGGCACTCCAGGCTCATTTTCTGTCTCAATAACATCTGAGTCTTGGCCATTTATATTCCTGTGAGAGCCACTTAAGATAACCGCTCATACATTCCCAGAATAGATAAAGACACAGCCATTTTATTTGGAAGTTAAAAGAGCTTGCTTATGGAAACGGTCTCATACCAGAGAAATGGTAAAACGCAGGCTTTAATGCTCCCTGACCAAGAACCAATGCGGTTACCTGTCCCTGCAAATGCGTTGTCTAAACTCCACTTGACGGCACCTTGAGACAGAACCAACGCTGCCTGGCCACCGGACCCGTTTCTTCCACAGACTGTAGAGCGTCAGTTTCCCAGATTTCCCCCCTTTCGATTCAGGCCTGGCTTTGCCCCCTGGGTTCTGTTGTGTGCAGATGTGTCTGCACGAGCATATCCATGTGGACTTCTAAAGTCCACGTGCCCACACGGGGGACAATAGAACTTGTTCAACATGCATGTCAGGAGCGCACGGAGCTCACTGCTGTGGCTCATCCCAGGAACCAGCCTCAGTCTTCCTGAAGAGTGAAGTCCACCGACGGAAGCCCTTATGTCTACCCAGAAACGGTCACACACACACCTGGGTGGTCTGTCTGGAGCTCAAGTGGCTGAAGCCTCTGGGACCCAGACTTAGGCGATCGCAATGGTAAAACCAGGGGCCCCAGTGAGCATGGTTAGGCACTTGCCAGGCATTCATAGCCAGCAGCCTGTAAGACAGACCACCTTCTTGTCCCAGGGGCTCCTTTTCCATCCTCCCCACCTTTCCTCTGTCACCTGCTGTCTCTCATATGCATCACACGTACCCGCAGTTATTTTCCAAATGTCCCCTATCACCTGACTGTCCCCTGACTCCACACCTGACAAGCCCCAAGGGGGGCCGTCTCTGGCTCGGTGACTGCTCCTTCTCCAGGGCTCACCCGTGGTGCATGACACCAAGACGTGCTCAGGGCACATTCGTGTTCGTGACTGTCTCTCCTCCAGCTCTCCCATGTGCTCTGTAAGGTCTCATCTGCTTGTGGATTCTCTTCTCTCCAAATGCCAGAGGAAAAACTGTGTCTATGCACCCCTGACAAAACCACACACAGGTTACCAAGGCCAGTGAGTTGCACTGCATTTAGAGACAAAGATGTAGTCACTCAGCACACATGTGTGGCTCCAAATAGTCCAAATAATTCTTCTCTGAGTTTGATCTGCTTCTCGGTCAGAGAAAAAAAAAATTCTTGCATATGTATGGATATTCTGTATGTGCTGTGATACTAAATAGGGATGATAATCTCTATTTTAACGACTCTGCTGTTCCTTCTTCTTTTTTTTAATTTGAGAGGGAGAGAGGCGCACAAGGAGAGGGAGAGAGAGAACCTCAAGCAGACTCCACCCCTGGCACAGAGCCAGACATGGGGCTTGATCTCACAATGCTGAGATCACGACCCGAGCCGAAATCAGGAGTCAGACGCTTAACTGACTGAGCCCCCCAAGTGCCCCAAAGCTGTTCCTTCTTAAGCCAGCCACTTTGCCTCTCTGCCATGGGTTCTCAGTTTTACAAGAGTGACAACCAGGGATGTACCTTCTTTCTTTCTTCCTGGGTAGTGGGTAAGGGGAACAGTAATGTATCCCTTTGCACTGTAAATATTAACTCCAAGGTCCTGTAAATGCACTGCAGGCCAAGTGATGCCTCCATCAATAAGAAGCCCCAACCAGCAGCAGAGGAAGTCACCGTACAGCTGGTAAACCTCAAACTCTGCCTTCCCCCGCGCCCGCCCCCTCCCAGAGCAGCCGCTGCCTTACTCACCTCCGCCTGCTGAAGGGCGTCCTCTGTGTCTCCGACCTCAGATGTGGAGATGGACGGGTAATTGGAGTCAGACTCTAAGCTACTTTGGTTTGATGGGTTCCGCCTGTGGCCTGGGGTTTGCTGTTGAAGGAAAAAAAAAAAAGGAGTGCTCATAATGAACTAATGTTAACGAGAACGGTTCCTTTTCAAAGGCCAGTAGATCCTAGAATTGGACTTTTGCCTTATTTGCCAACAAGAACAGGTATCCCTGTTTCTGGGAACAATGGCTAAATGGAGCCATTCCCACACAAACTTCACTGACGTCCATCTAGCCAACAAAATGACCATGAGAAGGAAACCCCATGGCAGGATGGAACTCCCTAATGAGTCTCATGACATCCAAATCCCTGACACTGGCCGATTTCTCTGAAGGTCCTGTGGAAACAACCCGTATCTCCTGGTCTTGCCCTGAAAGTACAAACACACTCTCCTGTCATTGGTCCCCACCCCCTGCCCCGGAAAAGAATGTTACAGACCTGCCCCCAACTGGCTCATACTGCCACTTGTGCTCTCCCAATTTTATGAAAATAGTAAGCATATTAGAAATAGAGGTTACCATTTATACTGCTCATTTAAAAATACTTTTTCCCCCCTTGCATATGATTTGGCTTTGAGAGTAAAAACTGATCTTGGTCAGAAAATTCTGTATTTATATATGTTCCTATTAGTTTCTCTTCCTGGTTTCTATGCAATTAACTTATCAATCTTGTCTGAAGATGCATTTCTGGAAGGAATGTTTACGTGAGGTTAAAAAAAAAAAAAAAGATAAATCCTGAAATAGGACATTTCTACGTCTACTACGTTTCATCTAAGATTGGGAAAAACCATCAGACCCTGTGGGGGTCTCTCTGCAGTACACGCCACGGATACAGAGGTCAGAACTTGCCCCCACACCGTCACTGTTTCAACTCAGGAATTCCCCAGAACAGGGAGCAAGATAGCATACGCCTAGGTGGGATTTTCCTTAGGCTCCTGAGAACTCAAGAAGACCGCAAAGCTGGGAAAGGAGCCATCCCTGGGAACGATCACCCGGCCCCGTTACTTCCATGCATGGCAACTCTCAGCAGGAAGGGGAAGGACAGGGGCAGCGTGGTGGCCCGAAGGCAGTGCCGGGGCCAGCCTGTGCAAGAATGGCGTGGAGTGTCAGAAGCGGGGCCGGCTCAGGGCCGGGGCCAGGACTGCCCTCCTTGCCTTGATGATGCTCATCTCATCCCGGAGGTTGTCATATCTCTGCTCCAGCCGAGAATATTCCTTCACGAGGTTCTGGTACCGGGAGCGCTCCTCCTCCAGCTCTCTCTTCATCAGATTCTCCTTGACAGAATTTTGGGCAAATTCATCTGGAAAGCAAGCACACTAAGTTGCAGTTTGGCTTTCTGAACGGATTCCTCTCACACGTATTGATTGACTTGTGCTTTCTGATTCATCTCTTTTTAAAAGGCTGCCCATGATGAGCTCCTTTTATGAACCCCTGATGCCTTTATCCAGCAACCTCACCCACCGCAGAGCAAAGGACTGCTGCTTCTGGTGGCATAAGTCCTCAGAGAAGGGGAGAGCTCACCCTGCTTTCGGGAAAGTGCGGGAGAAGCAGGCAGCCTACATGACTTAACACCAGCTTCTCCCCTGGGACCACTATCCTGGCAGCGGCTAGCACTGTCCCTGGGAGAACCCAGGCTTTGTCCCCCAGTTTTGTCCCCATTCCTGATCTTCCGTGTTCTTGAAGTGTAGGGAGACTGAAGAAGGGAAGGCAAATAGATCAAATAGATGGGCTTTCCCCCCACCCAAACTTATTATTTATACCAGTAGAAAGAAATCATTTTAAAAGGGAAATTTAAAAGTTTAAGTTTTCAAGGAGATTTCAGGGTTCGGATGGGGGACAGACCTAAGGATGGGAGAAGGTGGGTGACTTGCTTAAGGAACCCACTGAGCCAAGCAAGGACTGGGGTCTGTGGAAACCCACCATTTCTCATAGGCCAGACGGCACATGTGGTCGATGGTGGTGCGAGGTTTGCTGGGATCAGACCCCTGATTTCTGTTGCAGCAACATTAACAGAAGAAATCACAATGTGCATTATGGACGTTATAGTTAAAATCAGCAGTAATGAGCTTTAGGTGCTCATTATGGGTCAAGCATCAAGCTAAGTGCTTCAGACGTCTGAGGTCTGTACTTTTATGTCCATTTCGCAGATGAAGAAACGGACTGAAGTTATTAAGGGACTTGCTCAAAGCCAGGCAGTCACATATGGTAGTCAATCTTCAAGTGCAGGCCCCATGGGCTCCAAAGCCCATGCACTACTTCGTCCATCATGTGCGCATCTCACCGCATTCAACTCTTGAATCCAAGAGTCACAGCAGCATCATGAAGACCACCCTTCTTTCATATGCATTAAAGCCTTTCCTCCAGTGCACCATCTTGACCGTGTCCTTGCCAAGAGTCTTTGGGGGAAAATCAGTGCGGAAAAGAAATTGAACTCTGAAATGAAAAATCAAGCCCTTTGCACTTACCTTTCACTTGGCACAGGATTTGGTTGTTCAGCTGTTCTTTCTCATCTTTTAAGAGAGCGTTTTCTTGCTCCAGGACTGCAACTTGCTGAAAGGGAGAGCAACAGGAGAAAATGTTTGCCCTGTGCAGCTGAGCAAAGGAAAGTCTCCTTTTGAGAGGTCTGAAGTTCACCTGGTATGTTTAAATGCTCTTTTTAAGAAAATCAAGCCAACAGACACATGAAAAAATGCTCCATATCACTTGTCCTCAGGGAAATACAAATCAAAACCACAATGACATGCCACCCTACACCAGTTAGAATGGCTAAATTTATCAAGGCAGGAAACAAAGGTTGGCAAGGATGTGGAGAAAGGGGAACCCTCCTACATTGTTGGTGGGAATGCAAACTGGTGCAGCCACTGTGGAGGTTCCTCAAAACCTTTAAAACAGAGCTACCCTATGTCCCAGCAATTGCACTACTGGGTATTTACCCCAAAGATACAGATGTAGTGACAAGAAGGGGCACCTGCACCCCAATGTTCATAGCAGCAATGTCCACAACAGCCAGACTGTGGAAGGAGCCGAGATGTCCTCCTTCAACAGATGAATGGATAAAAAATGGATAAAAATGGTCCATATATACAATGGAATATTACTCAGCTGTCAGAAAGGATGAATACCCACCATTTGCATCGACATGGATGGAACTGGAGGGGATTGTGCTAAATGAAATAAGTCAAGCAGAGAAACACAGTTATCATACGGTCTCACTCACATGTAGAATATAAGGAATAGTGCAGAGGACCATAGGGGAAGGGAGGGAAACCTGAATGAGAAGCAATCAGAGAGGGAGACAAACCATGAGAGACTCTTGACTCTGGGAAACAAACTGAGGGTACAGAGCGGGGAGATGGGTGGGGGGACAGGGTAACTGGGTAATGGGCATGAAGGAGGGCACGTGATGGGATGAACACTGGGTGTTATACACAACTGGTGAAATTACTGAACATTACAATCTAAAACTAATGATGTACTATATGCTGGCTAATTGAATTTAAATGAAAAAGAAAAAAAGAAAATCAAGTCAGCCGAAACAGCTTTCATTTCGAGGGAAAAACAAACCGAAAGAAAAATCCCATTACAATAAGACAGATGAGCTCCCCACTCTTTATGGTCTTCCCGGGCGCACAAAAACCTCATGAAAAGTCAGCACTATGCTCACATGCCGTGCACAGGAACTGACGATAATAGGCTTTCACCTCCTGTGTTTGATTGCTTGTCTTGGTAAATTTTGAGCTCTCAAGTCTGAGTGTCAGGAGAGCCCAGAGCTCGCAATGACGCATCATCTCTGGCCTTCATCTCACTTGCCCTCGCCTGTCTCATGGGGCCAGCACACAACCTGGGTGCTGCAGAAGGAAAGGGAGCTCTAGTGTTTAGCTTCTTCCTGAGACCCCCAAAGGAAGCATGAAGTGAACAGTATTGAAAATGGCACAGGAAGAAGATAGTAATTAAAGAAAAATCCTCGTCTGCTCATAGAATGAAGAATTAAAACCACGTGTGGCAAGCTTTTTAAAAAATGAAAATTTGAGGCTATTCAGGATCGGGTCAAATTCATGATCCCGGGGTCCTGGGATCGAGCCCCGCATCGGGCTCTCTGCTCAGTGCAGAGCCTGCTTCCCCCTCTCTCTCTGCCTGCCTCTCTGCCTACTTGTGATCTCTGTCAAATAAATTTAAAAATCTAAAAAAAAAAAAAAATTAAAAATGGAACAATGCAGACATGTTCCAGGAGAACTAGAAATTATTAGTTGTCATCCAGGAGAAGGGGAAAGGGGTCCATCTCTTTGGTAACATGGGCGTTCAAGTGCAATGGCGCCACCTCTGCATTTTCTCTCAGGACCCCCCAGGGACCCACTTTGCAAAAGGGCACTGAGTTGTTTTCCCCACCAAGATTGCATCCCTGCCTTTATGACAGAGGCAAGGAGGTGAGCGCTGCAGAAACTGGACAGGAAGAGGAGGAGGAACACGTGCCCTTATTTCAGGCATCCAGACTTGAGTCCTACTTCCCCGGAGGTCCTCTGAACCACCGCCAAGTCAGCAGAAAAAAGACCCCTGTGATCACACCACCATCAAAGCACAGCAGGTCTGGCCAATGGCAAAGACCAGGAGCTTCTCAGCCACAGAGCACTCCCTCTCCACATCGAAGCCCCCACCCTCACCCCGTGACATGGACATGGAAAGGGCATCTGTAGAAACCGACGACATTAGACTTTATGCTGAAACATAGACTGCCTTTTGCATCCATGGTCAGGACAAACACGAGGATGCTTGCTCTCGATGAAACCAGTCAACGCTGTACTAGAGATTCTAGACAGGCAACTGAAGAAGAAAAACAGTTCAATGAGGAGAGAATAGTCTTCTCAGCAAACGGCTAGGACAACTGGATGTCCACACACAAAACAAAATTGGACTCCTACCTCACAGTATATACAAAAACAAGCTGACATTGTATCAAAGACCTAAATGTAAGGGTTAAAACTATAAAACTCTTGGCAGAGAACATAGAAGCAAATCCCTGTGACCTGGGATTAGTCAATGGTTTCTTAATACAACACCAAATGCATAAGCAACCAAAGAAAAAAACATTTAAGTTGGAACTCATCCCAATTAGGAACTTTCCATGCTTCAAAGGATACTATCAAAGGCAAAGGTCAACCCAAGTATGAGAGTAGATATTTGTAAATTATTTATCTGAGGTGGGACTTGGACCTGAATATACAGAGTATTTACAACTCAACAGAGAAAAAGAAATCCAATCAAAAAATGGGGGGAAATTGAATAGACACTTTTTTATGTGGTCAATAAGCACGTGACAAAAGTGTTCAACGTCATTAGGGAAAGGCAAACCAAGGTCGCAATGATTTATCACCTCACGTATACCACGACGTTAGGATACTACAAGAGAATTACAGGTGTTGGTGAGGATGTGGAGAAACCCGAATTCTCGTCTCCCCAAGGCAACAGGAACCAGTGCAGCAGCTTTGGAAGCTCCTCGAAAGTTGCATTTTAACTCTAGTAAGACCAACCATTCCATTCCTAGGTTTCCAGGAGGAAGGAAAACCCATGTCCACACAAGAACGTGTACACCGACGGCTGCAGGAGCATTATTCAAAAGAGCCAAAGAGCGGAAACAGTTCAAATGTCCATCAACGAACCAATGAACAAACTATGGCAGGTCCTGGTGATGAAATACTTTTTAGCAATAAAGAGAAATAAAGGGGCACCTGGGTGGCTCGGTCGTTAAGCGTCTGCCTTTGGCTCAGGTCATGATCCTGGGGTCCTGGGATTAAGCCCCGCAATCGCAATCGGGCTCTCTGCTCTCTCCCACTCCCCCTGCTTGTGTTCCCTCCTTCACTATCTCTGTGTCAAATAAATATTTTTTAAAAAATAAAGAGAAATAAAGTACTGGTCCATGCTACAACACAGATTAATCCTGAAAACATGATGCTCAGTGAACAAGGCCAGTCACAAAAGTCATGTATGGTATGATTCCATTTATATGCAATTTATATGAAATGTCCAGGACAGGCAGATCCATAGAGACAGAAGATGAGCGGTTGCCTAAGGCTGGAGTGGGGAGTGAGGGAGTGGAAGAGGGTGTGACTGCTAATGGATACAGAGGGGTTTTTTTTTGGGGGGGGGGGATAAAAATATTCTAAAATTAGACTCTGCAATAGTTGTAAAACTATTTTAAAAATACTGAATTGTACACTTTAAATGGGTAAACTGTGGGTTGTGAATTATATTCATTAAAGCTGCTAAAAATTGTTCCCCAAGTAAGCCAATCTACTGAGCACAGTCCCCTGTGCTCAGCATGACAGGAGATGAAAAGAAGAGTGTCAGACAGGCTCTGAGCAACCAGCTTCTCCACAGACAGCTCCAAGACTGGTGAGTGATGCAATGAATGACCTCGTTCCCCAGTTCAAGTCCTCACCTCTGCCATGTTTGGTACATTTCACGATCTACCGGTGGTGGCGGGGGGAGGGGGAGGGGTTAGGACTCCTCCCAGCCTGTGTAGAAAGATATCCTTGGCACAACACCATGTTCACTGTAGCTGAGCCTAGAGGGTGACCTCCAGGGACCGTTGTCTAGGAGATAGGTCCCTGATGGACCCACCTGCATCCCCACCAGAGAAACACCCTTCAGACTCTGCCAGAGCCCTGTGACAGTAAAAGCAAGAAAGGAGGTCCCAGGGATTCTGGCTAAAGGGGAGAAACCTTCCTGATGTCTGAATTTCAACTATTTATGAGTAAATGCTACCCTCCCTTCCCCCAGCTTTGAAGTTCAGCTTAAGGAGCTGGGAGGTGAGGTAAGAGGACAGCTTCGCCCCCCATCTCCCCCGCAATGCTCAGCCTGGTATGGGAAAGGTCAGGAGAGAATTTCAACAAGGCTGGAGTCCAGGAGTGGGGTCCCCTGCCCTCCCACCTCCGTGGGGGCTCGGAAAGCAGCAACTGTCTCAGGTGCGTCTGCTACTCTGGGGGACGGACGGATCCGCAGACGGCTGGCTGTCCACGGATGCAAAGAGAGAACTGCAGATCCACAGCATCTTTGGAGGCTTACAAAAAGCTCCAAGTACTTACTTCATCGACAGTCTTTTTACACAATCCAGAGCCTTCCAATTTCAGAGTTTTCAACGTCCGTCAACAGGTGGCTAAAAACTATGTTGCAGGAAACTGTCCCTTCTCTGCCACACAGTGTTGCTGCTTTTTATTCTTTGTTCAGATGGACTCGGTTTCTAGCATGAGTTCTCCTGCGGATGCAGGGCTCCGAGCTCCAGGAACAAGGCTCTGCCCAGTGCAGGTCACCCTGACACCGCTCTGGGTGTCTCTCAGAGCCCACGCCCACCAGCCAGAGTATGAGCCCTTTTGTGGAGAGTCAGCGAGACGGGTGTGCTCTGCTGCCCCCCACCCCCACCCCAGGATTTCCAACGAGAAAAGGCTGGTAAAAAGACTGATGCATGTAACTAATGGCACCGCACTCTTCTTCATCAGCAAATTACTGCCTGTTATGATGAACACAGCTGAGGTGTGTGTGCGGACACGGCAGCCTCCCCTGCCTGGGAGGGACAGCTCCAGAAGCAGCGGCTCCGAGCGGCGCCCTTTACCGATCTGGGCAGCCGCGCACCGAGGCTCGTTCTAGCCCCCCGGGGTGGATGCAGGGCAAGGCCGTCCCTCGTCCATCAGACTCCTCCTGACATGACTCTCCGTGCCAGGAGCTGGGGAGGCAAAGTGAGCAACACTCCGGGTAGCCGCCTTCTGAGACTGTGTCCCTTGGCAGGAGCGACGGACAGGTGTGCGGCAGCGGAAAACCAGGAAGGTCCGCGGCAGACTTCTGTCCATGGGGTTTCTGAGCCTCGGCACCATGGATATGTTAGGCTAGAGAATCTTTATTGTTGGCAGGGAGTGCTGTCCTGTGAGACACTCTGCGGCATATTGGCCTCTACCCACCAGGTCCCGGTGACTCTGCGGCTCCCCTGCCCTCAAGCCAGCTGTGACCGCTGAAAGGTCTCCAGACATTGCCGAAGGTTCCTTGTGGGCAAGGAAACACTGCTACGAGGGGATTTAGGATGAACGGAGGTCACAAGGAACAGAGGGAGGCCCCAGGAGTTCCCCCAGGAGGAGCGGGTTGTCTCAATCAGACACACGGGATTTGCAGGCAGCCGAGGGAGCTCTAGGTGGAAAGAGGACATGGGGCAGAGGGATGGTAGCCATGGTTTGGGAGTGGAATGGCGCTGTGGTGCTAATGTGTGGTTTGGATGGGGGGGGCGGTGGGTAGCTGAGAAAGGACGAGGCTGGGTGGGGAGCAGAAGTGAGAATTGGAGAATGCTTCACTCCCTTTGTCCTCGGGATAAACTCAACTCCTCCACACACCTCCCTAAAATGGGCCGAGCAGGGCCCAGCTTCTCCCGGTTCTGGTTTCCACCCGAGTATGTCCCTATTCCCCCTGAGTTCTCTTCCCCAGCCTTCCTGCAGGGGTTTCTCCTCCTTGTCTAGCTCTGGACCGTAGTTCATTCTTCCGGGAAGGCCTCCTATCCTGCAGGTATGGGGTGAGCCCCCCAGCTCCATGCTCAGCTTACAGGGCCTGCCTGTCCCTCTGAAGACCCAGCCAGACTGCTCGGTAGCCTCACCCACCGCTCAGCCTGGGCCCACGTGGCATGTCACACCCAAGGCGCCCGAGCCCGCAAGGAGCCCTGCACCTCCAGTCAAGGGGCCTGTGCTTTTCTCAGTTGAAAAAAAAAGGTTCCTTTAGTTTTTGTTTTGCTTTGTTCTCAAATGAATGGGTTTATGGTCGATTAAAACTCCTAGAACGCAGGCGCTGCTTAATCAAACGACTCAAGAGAAACACAATCTGGGGAAAAAAACACTCCTCAAGCACATCTGATTTCTTATCACTGAAGACAGCTCACCCCATGAGCATGTTTAAGTTAGCTTGGCAAAGCCTCAGAATAGCTTTCCCATTCCTCAGTGCACATGCTGAAAACAGTCCTCGGAAGAAACCACGAGGGGCGTGGCACTACAAAAGAAAGCCTCAATGGGGCCTCACGAGACATGTTAGGCTAGCTCCACCTGGCACCACATCCAGAGGGCAGGACTCCGGTCACCCTCGGCCAGGAACGAGGCACAGGGCCAGAGCCTCTGAGTGACCCGGTTGAGTCACTGTGCGTCAGATCACCAGCATGCTTCCCGGGACCCACTCTCTGAAAACGCAGATAGCTTTGAGGGCACATGGCCACCCCGCAGGCGTCCCAGCTCCTTCACAGTCCTCATCCCCCCTTCCTCGGGGCATCTACAGTCAGTTATCATCCTTCTGCAAGGGAACACAGAAGTCAGGCAGGCCTGGGCAGGACAGCGTGCCTGCCACCACCACTAGGTTGGACCCCAAACCCCCATTCCTGGGAAGGTGTCTCAGAACCGCTTATGATCAAGGGGGAGACTTGTGGGAACAAGCCATGGTCAACGGCATGTACCCTCTGACTTATTCTACTGTGCTGGAGCCTTTCTTCCCTCCGTCTCCCTCCAAGGCTTTGAGTCATGAAGGCAGGCCCCTGATGACCCCAGCTTTGGTATTCTGAGCCATACATTACAGAGACAACTGGGAGCTTTGCTTTCTTCCTGCCTGCACAACTCTGGAGGTAGACCCACGCTCCAGCTCTTCAAGACCACACTCCGCTCCGCACCCGGGGAGGGCAGCGCGAACGCTTCCCCATCACATGTCCCCAGCTACTGGCCACCCCTCCGTCTTCCCAGCCAGCGAGCCCACTGGCAGGCACAGCAGGTGACAAACTTCTGCAGCTAAATGGCCTCCCTTCCGCGAGCGGTCAGGAATGCAGGCTAAGGGAAAGACACTGAACACAGAACCAGGCAGGTGTGCTCCCTTCAGCATGATAAAGAGTACCTTTGGGGCACCTGGGTGGCTCAGTGGGTTAAGCCGCTGCCTTCGGCTCGGGTCGTGATCTCGGGGTCCTGGGATCGAGTCCCGCGTCGGGCTCTCTGCTCAGCAGGGAGCCTGCTTCCCTCCCTCTCTCTCTGCCTGCCTCTCTGTCTGCTTGTGATCTCTGTCAAATAAATAAAATCTTAAAAAAAAAAAAAAAAAAGAGTACCTTTGCTCGGGTTTGGGACTCAAACATCATCCAGCAGCTCCATTTTCTCTTGGGCTGGGCAGGGGGCGGGGGCAGGTGGGTCTCCCGGCTTGTAGGGCAGTGTTACTGGGAGGGTTTCTTCTACAAGGTTACTTGGAACAGATCATCAGAACCAATGCTGAAGCTAAATCCCATCACGACGAGGCTAATTCAGTTCCTGCTAAGCTAAATGAAACAAATATCCCAGCTTCATGTTTAAGAACTGTCTTTACTAATTAATCTTTAGGGATATGAATTTATCTCTGAGCTTTTGGTTTTGTCTTTTTCCAAGTTGAGTTAAAATTTAAACTGTAAAAAGGGCCAAGGGCAAGGTTTCTAGTAGAAAACCACGGGAAGAACTGGTTAGATGGCGCCTATCAGAAAAGGTTCTTCTGCCCCAACAATGAGCCATGAGTCCTCGGTCCTTCCTGCTGTGCAAGAATCATCTGGTAGAAAGTTACAGGCATGGCCCTTGGCAGGGATGACACTTCTAATTCTGCAAATTCTTGACAGGGTTTCTTGTCTGTCCTGAGGAAGGTAAACGGCAAGCACATTCTAAGTGGGGAGTTATTTAGTCAAAGGGAAGGGGGCCTGAACAGGGACGAGAGAGGTGAGGATGAACAGACTCCCCCCAGAGGACTGTGCAGAAATAAAGTGGGAGCTCACCTGGGATGCATGGCTGTATCAGGCTTGAATACAGCAAGAGAGACGAAGCCAAGGGGAGGACGCCCTCACTGTTAGAAGGAAGCAGCTGTGCCACTACTCACACAAGAGCCCCATGGAGGCCCCAGCAGAGTCCAAACCCCTGGGGCCCTGCATCCTGGGTGCTCCTCCTGTCATTCAGCCTCCACTGTGCCAAGGCCTGGGCCTGAGAACGAGGGTGGGGTCCACGCACGTTCAGGTAGGAGAGCACAACCTCCACACGTTACAGGCGAGGGGAGAGTGAACATCTACTGAGCTATCGCTATGTCTCGAGCACAGTTATAAATTGACTTACTACTTTGAGGTAGGTACCATCCATGTTTGCTTTTAGGGAAACTAAGGCACAGAAAAGTTAGAGACCTTGTCAAAGGCCACACAGCCAGGCAGGAGTATAGCTGGCCTTTGCCCCAAGCAGTCTGGGTGCAGGCCCCGCTGTTAACTCCTGTGCTACCATGTGTCCCGATGGTGCAGAAGGCTGGCGTATGAAGAATGGTGATGTCAACAGTCTACAGCAGGCCACAGACGACTGGTTCCCATAGAAGCGTGACAGGAAGATGCTCAGGGCAGGAGAGAACTAGTGTGCACTCCAGGGCCTAGTGCCTAAGACAGAGCAGTTCTCTCTGGCTGCTTCTCACTAATGTTGCCCTCAAGGTCAGGAGGTCCTTCACGGTCAGAAGGTCCTTCCCAATCTGTCCTCCCTCTTCCTCATTCACTCTGCCTCTGCCCAGTGGCCTCCTTGTAGATCCTCAAAGCTGTCCAGCCTACTCCCACCTCAGGGCCTAGGCACCTGCTGTTTGCACTTGTTACCTGCCCCTAGAAAGGCTCATGGCTCAACCGCAGAGAGAAGGTCTCTGGCCACTAGAAGCAAAACCATACCTTTCCCTGCCCCCACAGGTCCCGCTCTATCCCTTTCACTTGGCTTTATTTTTCTTTATGGCACATGATGGATAATCTGTATTTGGTTCCTGTCTGTACATTTTCTCATAGCCCCCAATATTTGAGCTCCATAAGAATGAGAAGGACTTTAAAAATATCATTTCCTTTTGCCCCAGTGTGTAGAACAGTCCCTAACACACACAGGCATCCCATAACTATCTGTTCAGTGAATGAAGGGCCTGGACTTCCAACCTGTCTTCCACAAGATGATGTCCTTCCACACAGTGGGCGTGGGGTCCTTGTTCTAACCACCACCAGCCTCCTGACACACCACAAGCCCTGGAGCTCTGGGAGCACAACTGTGTGTCTCCACTGGCCAGAGAAGTCTTCTCCGCATCTTTAGGGAAAGAAAGACTCAAAACAACCCACTGTGAGAACCCCACTACCCCAAGTCAGCTCTCCCCCCCTCTATTTGGAAAAACTCAAAACCTTGACCCTGGAACTTCCCAAGGTCTATAACCAGTGGCCGGCAGATCTGCGACAGATGAGGCGGTACAACTTAGCCCAGCTACCGAGCACCCAGACCCAGATGCTGTTCTCTTCCTTTCCCAAGCGTCAGGGACCCTTGCTCAGAGCCAGGGCCCACACCCCTGCACTGAGCCAGGCCTTGCTGGCTCCACCAGGCAAGCGCTGGGGCTGATTCTGGGTAATGAGTTATGACTGAGCATCAAGGGTGGCCCTGGAGCCACGTCTCTTTCATCACAGACGCAGAACAGCTCCACCGTCCCAGAAAGCACAGCTGCACACGACGGTCAGCACAGGGGTCACGGAGAGCTTTAGAAAAGAACCCATCACACAGGTTAAGAGGGGAGGCTGACAGCCTGGGTGCAACTGCCCTGGGAGAGGTCCCTATGGCAGAAACCTTTAGTGGAGAGAGTGTGTGTGTGACACGTGCCTGGGGTGGGGGCTGGTCTGCAGCCATGGGGGAGGGGGGTGGGGAGGGGTCCTGCCCTCAGGGAGACCCAGTGTCTCCCAGCCCAAGGCAGTATAGCCCCGTGGCCAGACAATGAATATGGTCAGTGGTAAGAAGCCCAGGGTTTTCCAGGCCGCCAGCTCCAATAAAGCATTGGCTGACAGACGTATCAAACCCATTAATTAACATCCACCCGCGGTCAGCTCCTCACGGTGCTCTGACTGTCTCATCAATCTTGTTCAGGGCACAGCAGCCTCCAGACAAGCCTGAGAGGAAACCAACTGTCTGGTTATTCAATATTTGTTAAGATTGGACACAGTGCCTTTGACAAATATTAAACCCTGACCAGACACAAAAGACGAAGGGGGGTGGTATAGAATAAAAGCTAGCCCCTCTCCCCACCCACTCCCCACAGCCTCCAGAATAGAAAGGTTTGGAAGACTCTGGAGAAGGAGGTCACTTTGCTTCCACTTTCTCTCTTCTTGGAGGGGGTGGACATCGCGCCTCATGAATCATCTGGGGCCTGTTCTCTCTCCTGTTCCCAGCTGGGGATTGGCTCACATTGTGGAGTCAGAGAAGGTGCTTTTCCTTCTCTGCCTCTGTGCCTGCTGTTCTCCTCCTTCCAGTGTCCTTGAATTGTTTTCTCTTGGCAGTTCCAAGTTCTCATTGTGTTTAAGAACTAGCTCAACACACTCCAGGAAACATTTTTGGGAGAAGAGGAAACCGCCTTCTTCTGCTACGCTGTGTCCAGGAACAGTTTTCTATCACAAACCCTTAGGACAGGGTTCCACACTGACATTTTTAGAGCGCTGAGTCCTCAAACCGCAGTGCCCAAGAGGAAGCAGGTAGGGAGGCTCGGTGGCTGAGGAGTCAAGGGCTCTCTGTGGCGTGGAGACAGGAGATACCCAGGTTTTTGTGGGTTCGTTGGGTGAAGACTTCCCACATGCTTCACCTCAATTAGGGGCCCACGCAGGGAACTTGCTTTTATTTTTCTCCTGGGGTCACTGATCTCAAGGGTTTCCAGTTCTAATCCTGGCATCTTCTCTGCCTTTGGATTCCACTGCCTTGTTTTTTTGTCACAAGGAAGCGTCACCGTCCATCTGTTCCCAAAGTCAGCAGACACAAGGGAAGAATTCCACGGTTTGTGGGTTACAGGCTTATAGCTACACTGTAATGGGAAAATCCTAGTACCACATGCTTTCTCCCAAAGAATGAAGTCCACATCTGGCTTTGTGGTGGGTGCGCAGGCAGGTCTGCCTGGGTGACACACTGGGGCCAGAAGCTCCCACTTTTCTTGGCTAGGCTGGCTGCCTGCTCCGGGAATCCCCACGTGTTACTGTATTCATCACCCAATCTGCACGTGGACCCCATCTCTGATGCTAGGGAAATCCCTGGGCCCGGGCAAAGCAGTAGCCGGTGGTCAGAAGTTCGGACTGGGACAGGAAAACTATGTTAGGCAAGCTCGCCAGTAGCTGGCCCAACTGCTCTCTGGGCTTGCATCTCACACGGCAGTCTGCGTGCTCCCCAGCCGGGCCTGAGGGCTTGGGCCAGGGGAAGGTAACGGGGTAGAGGAAGAGGAACGTTCTACAGAGCAGGGTTGGGGTCCTTTCTTCTAGAGCCCCCAAATACCGTCTCATGGAGTTGGCCAGGTTGTCCAGAAGAATCCTGAGATATAATCTACACTTAAAAAAAAAACAAACAGCTGAAGGAACTAAGGCCAGTAAGCTTTCCCATGTGCACTTGGTAATGGCAGGACAGGGAGCAGAATCCGGCCATTTCAATGTCTCTGCCAGAACACTTTCTGTGATGGCAGTTAGCCAGCTTTTCTTTTCTTTTCTTTTCAAAGATTTTATTTGAGAGAGTGAGCACGTGAGAGCAAGGGGGGGCAGAGGGAGAGAATCTCAAGCAGACACTGCACTAGGCACAGAGCCTGACATGGGGCTTGATCTCCTGACCCCGAGATCATGATCTGAGCCAAAACCAAGAGTCAGACACTCAACCAAGTAAGGCCACCTAGGTACCTCTTGTCTGCTCTTTTTACGAAATATTTGAGAAAGAGCGAGCGAGCATACACAGGTCGGGGGAAGGGCAGAGGGAAAGAAGCTTTAAGCAAACTCCCCATTGAGAATGAAGCCCAGTGTGGGGCTGGATCCCATGACCCGTGAGATCATGACCTGAGCTGAAACCAAGAGTGGGATGCTTAACTGACTGAGCCACCCAGGCGTCCCTGGCTCTAATTCTTAAACACTCAAAGTTATTCCGACATTAGAAACACTGAATCCCTCCCCTGTCCTTAGTTTCTCAAGCCCCATGACTGTCCAGTACCAGAGGCATGGAACAAGTAGGCAAGGTGCTATTTGGCCTGTGGGCTGTGGGTCACTGCAGAGACGCAGGAGCAGACAGCAATGGCCTGCATCCATGGGAGGCTCTCCGAAGGGCACGTGGCATTCCCTGGCTTGAACAGTTCACATAGTCGAGGAGAAGGAAATCTGACTTTTGAGTTGGGGGAGTAGGGATGAATCTTAGGAAGTTCTAATTTATGGAATACAGAGAAAACCTAGAGAGCCCACCAGCCAGAATGCGTGAGGCAGGCTGAGGCTATCCACACAAACTTAAGGCAAATACCCCAAGTATGATTACTACGAGGTTGCCCCAATTCCTGCGACGTCAAGAAAAGCCACCAGCTCTGTACCGTGCCTCTTGCTTATGAAAACGTGGGCCACAGAGCTGGCTCAGCGGCTAACTCTAGGCTATGAGAAGGATGCACAAAGACACACACGGGCACTCCTTTCAGGGGATGCCACGGCATTCAGCTAATGGCAAAACTTGATCAACATGTCTTAGGTGGATGGACACGTGCTCGTGTGGGCTCCCCCAGCACATGAGCACTTTACATCTAAATGCAGAGAGATGGTCCGTTCATGGGCACAAGCCCCAGTGAAGCCCAGGGCAATTTTAGAGGAGGAAGAAGAAACTGCCCCGAAGGGGTGCTCTGTTAGCCCACCCACCGCCACGGTGCTCCCTCTGGCCTCAACGTACCTTTTTCAGCTCGTCCTTCTCCTTGGTGTGAGTATCCTCCAGGATCTTGCGCTCCGAGTGGGCCCTCTGCAGCTCAGCCCGCAGGCTCTCGACCTCCTCCTGCAGCCTCAGGCTGCTGTCCCCGCTGTGGCCCTGCTGGTAGCGGGCCAGCTCCTTCTTCAGCTTCTCTACCTCCATGGTGTGCATGGAGGTGACCGCCGACAGCTGCTCCGACAGCGTCCTGAACTCTTTGTTCTGTGAGAGCCCCGGCAGAGGAGGAGAGGGGAGAAAGAGTGGAGAGCAAGGTTATAGAGGCAGGCAGCAGCCACGAAGGCAATTAAGGAAGGAGCTTCCAACATGGAATTCGAGTTCGCAATCACGGCACGCTTGAGCGCTCTCCTGGCATCCCCCGGCAGAACTCTGCTGGGAACCTGGGGGCAAGAGAGGGAAAGAAAGAACTCACTGAAGGGACGTTCAAGAAGTGTCCGTGAGCAGTGGCAGAGCCGGAAGCTGGCTGACGGCGGTCAGTCTTCTGTGTGTGGCTGGACAGATCTCACAGCCCATTTTTAAATTGTGGGAACAATTTAATAGCTGGCTTTCCAGATCTTCAGCCTTTGCTTTTCAGGTTTTCGTGGTCTTTCACAAGGGGCCCTCCTGCCCTTGGACTCGCTGACACAAAACACTGCAACCTAATCGCTAGCTCTGAGACAAAGGACCCCTTCAGCATCCCCTCTTCCAAGGAGGCCCTCCATGGGGCCGAGGGATCCTTCTCGCCACCTGTCAGCTCGCCCTGGCAGACTCTGACGCCACACATGGAGGCCCCAGCAGATTCTGCCCATGCTGCACCCCCGCGGACTGGGCACGCAGACCAACAACAGGCAAGCGAGCAGCCCCCCAGCATGCCCGGTGCAGATTTGGAAGGGGACAGCACCCCAGATGGGCTCACACAGAGGGAGCATGGAGGACCCAGAACCAGTGTCAACCACTCGTGTCAACACAGGCAAAACCTCATGTTCCAGGAGGTGAGAGGAGCAGCTGAGTGTGGCCAGTGGGGAGAGGGAAGAAGGGGTTCTCCAAGTAAGCAACAGATTGCCACTCGTTATACTTCATTGGCTGCTCTCTGGGGGAGCTCCTAGTAGACCAGAGATGCTGGCTGAAACACCAGTAAGCTGGAGAATCAGGAATCAATGACTGATTCACATCAGGAATAAAGCCTCACGGAAAAGCTGTGTAGAGTAGCAGAACAGCAGCTGGCGGACCCCAGAGGGCGCCATACCTGCTGTGGGAGTTCAAGCAGAGCATGGTCTGCTTTGAGACTACAGAGAGAGAGATCCTCCTACAGTCCAGGCACACCTTTGGTTACAGCCTGACATGCCCCTAGGTCTTTTCTGGCAGCCAGCCTTGCTGGAAGTAATCACAAGAAATCCAGTTAGGGGTCATCTGTTGAGAAAACTCAGTCCTGTCTGTACCTCCCACCCCAACCCTGGCCTGGGTCCCCCGTCCCAGAGGCTGAAGGGTCCCTGCCCAAGGAGTGGGTTCAGGGAGAAGACAAGTCAGGTCAACTTTTCCCCACTCGGGCTGGGAGTGGAGTGTCACCTCCAGGTGGCACACCTGGGTCACATCACTGGGAGAGTGGTGCAGAGGACTGGGCTGTGGGTGTTTCTAGCTGGAGCTAGTGTGGGATATGGAAGGAGGCACAAAATGTGGTGGTAGACAGGGGCACAGGCACAGCCTGCTCCTCTGGAAGAATGTCAGGGGGAACTATGTTCTGCAGACAGGCAGATAATGGCACCCTACTATGAATACAGAGGACAACCTAGGACCCTCATGCAAAGAAAATGTGTTCTTCTGGCAGGCTAGCTCTTTGTGGCTTCTGACACCCAGGTGGACACAGGACATCAAGGAGGTAAGAGTGGCTGGAGGTAGACAGACCTGTGTTCCTATGCCAGCTCTACCCTTGATCAGCTGTGTATGTCTGATCAGGTCCTTCCACCTCTCTGTGCCCTAGTTCCCTTGTGTGTGCAAGGCGGACTGAAAGTAAGTCTTTCCTTGGAGTTTTTATCCAGATGCAGGGAGATCTAGTGTTTCGCTGGTGCTTGGCACATAGTAAGTGCCCAATAAACAGGGGCTGTCGCCTTCGCTCAGTTCTGCAGGGAGTCCCGGGCAGAGGAGTTCTGAACACTCTGCTGGCCCCCGGAGGTGGTGGGGAGACTCCTAACAGCAGCACCTGGCCAGCTCCTTACTTCATCAGCAGCATCCAAAAATAATCACTGGGGACTCACTGCAGCTGCACAGTCCATGTCCCGGAGGTACGATTTCAGAAAGGAAGACCCCAGAAGAGCCCAGCAGATCCCCCCCTTATCACGCCCTGATGTCCACGTCAGGTGCTCACAGCTGTGCAGCTAAGCCTGACATGGCGGGTGGTGTCACGCACCTTCTCCCTTACAGATCCCAGAAACCCTCCGTGCAATGGCAGGCTGAGCTCCTCAGGGCTGCCTTTGTTGGTGTGACCGGGAGACCTGGCCTGCTCTGTCCTGCACAGCGAGGGCCTGTTCCTAACAGCAGGGCGTGGGGATCTCCAGATAGACCCCTATTCTCCTTCGGCCTCCTCAACATCCTAAGAGCATGTTCACTGTGCCCCCACCACTGAAGGACACAGATCTGTCCTCAACTACCAACAAGGAACCTGCCTGCTGTTCATTACTTTCTCAAAAGCTCATATTGTTTTTCCTCTCAAAGATTTGCTTGGTAAGATTTTTTGTGCTTGAAACGTTTCCCCACCTGAAGGAGGCGGCGCTCACCTGTTCCTCTGGTCCATGGTCCTAAACGCTCTGCTGGGCCTCTACAGCACTTTTGTATGAACCAAGAAATTCACCACCTCTAGGAGGATGAACTCCACAGAGCTGCCTCTCTGGGGGAACATGGGCCCAGGGGTGCACAGCTTAGAACAGTGGACACCTCTTCCTTAGGGCAGCAATGCTCCAGAGCTCACAGTCAGATGAGCAGAGCAGAGGATGGTCTTCAGCCCTATGTGTCCCCACAGCCAACCACCCTTGTGCAGTGTACAACCTGCAGAACTGTATGGAAGAGGTTTCTTTTTTATTTTTTAAGATTTTTTATTTGTCAGAGAGAGAGAGAGGGAGAGAGAGCAAGCACAGGCAGACAGAATGGCAGGCAGAGGCAGAGGGAGAAGCAGGCTCCCCGATGAGCAAGGAGCCCAATGTGGGACTCGATCCCAGGACGCTGGGATCATGACCTGAGCCGAAGGCAGCTGCTTAACCAACTGAGCCACCCAGGCGTCCCTGGAAGAGGTTTCAAGTAGTTCCCAACCAATGGTCTACAGACCCCTAGGGAAGGGGGTGAGCGAATCATTGCAAGACTGCATCATGAAAAGTAATATGATCCACACATGCTACTAGCGCTTCCTGGGTGCTTACTATGGGGCTGGCACTGTACTACATAATTCATACATACACCAACTCATTCACTCCTGAATATCCTAGGTAGTGAGAATGATTAAAATCCCCATTTCAGTTAAGGAAAATGAGGCACTGGAGGTCATAAAGCTGCAAATTATACTATTTTTCAAATATATTTGGATGCTCTTGTGAATCAAAATATCGACTAATTTTACATATCTACTGAGTGCATATAAAGCATATTGAGTCAATCTGATTTAAAAGGCTACCGATTAAATCCATAGAATGCTCTCATGCTTTTTCTGACAAAATATTTAAATACAGCATTGTACTCATAAAGGTCTAATAAACTTGACCCTCATTATAAGAGAAATGGTAGACTCAACTGGCCTGGTCATTTTACATGTTGTGCTTGAATAAAGCCAGAATGATAGAAAACCAAGTTCACTGGCTACATCATTTTGGATGAAACATGTCACAGCACAGGCCTACATAAGGGGCACTGTAAGAAATGGTCCCAGGAACTGTCACTGTATTTACTGCTGAAAGATATTATGAACGATGATGTGTCTTACGATACACAGATGACGAAAACCGCAGGAAAGACATCTCAGCACCAGGGACAGCTCCAATCCTCCTAAACTGTTCTCTGACCACTGAAGACCCCAATTTCCTTTTTTCTGTTTGCTTGGGAACTTGGTGCCAGTTTTGTGTCTTGTCACTTTAGCTAGGTTCACAAAGCCTTAGACATGAATTTTGGTGCTAAGCTTACCCTGGCTTTATTCTTTAGTTTCCTCCTTTGCTGACCTCTTGGCAGTGGGGATACCTCTTAAAAAAAAAAACAAAAAAACAACAAAAAAAAAAACTTCCCCCAGGTAATCCTACAGTGCAGTGCAGCCTGGAGTTGGAAGCACTGCTTGATCCACATCATGGTATCAGTGAATTTTTGAGCTAGAAGTTACTTTAGAAATCTTGGGCTCATCTCTTTGAAAGAACTCAAGGCCCAGGTATAGATTCGGCTGCAGTCCCAAGCTGTCAGGTCTGGTTGCAAGTATAATGGAGACAGAACTCAGGCTTCCATCCAGCTGGGACTTTGTCCACTACCCCACGCTGTTCTGACAAGTACTTTGGGATGCTTCTGCCTAGCCTCTCCTTCTGGCTTAAGAACCGTGTGTGTCAGGAGAGCAGTGACCAGAGTTGTCTCTAAGGCATGACAGAACAGAAGAACATTCAATTCCAAATGGCTAGCCCCACCAAGCATCTCTGAGGACCTGGGGGGCCAAGACCATGCCGGTGGTCATGCTGGCGCCTCCTTGCATGACAGCGCACGTCCTTTGACGGTGGATCACACAGCCCTCTGTAAAAGGCCAACTGGTCCAAGGATGACGCCATCTCTATGCAAAGGAACCCAAAACAAAACTGAGTCTTCCTTGGATTGAGGAATTCTCCCATGTCCAGAGAGTCTCCAAATGTGCAGGTAGCCTACATTTGGTTGGAGGGGGGCAGCATGTTCTCTGGAACCAGCCATGCTACTGCCCAGCGTGTGGGCTTGGGTGGACTGCCTACCTCTGTGCCTCAAAGTGGGAGCATTATCATCTCAACAGGCCACGGTGAGGATTAAAGAAATGAACGTATGAGGACGATGCCTGGTGCATATATCCAGGCAATGCGGGGAGGGGTACCAGGAAGCAAGCTCTAATCCCACCCTCCTGCCTCTTCTGCTCACCCTCTGCACAGAGGGCACCCCACCCGGGGTAGAGAGCACCTGCCACCACTCACAGATGTTTGCCAAGCAGGAAGCTTAAGGCAAAATCTCTTTTTAAAAATAGGCCTTTTAAATCTGCTTCTCTTTGATGTTCTAGCACGTGGGTTGTAAAATATCAGACTTATTTTTAACCTCTCAAGTTAACTTCAGAAGTCAGCAAAGCCAACACAGGGCCCAGTGGCTGGAAACCGAGGCTGCGGCGGCCAGGCAGCGTGTGGGGCTCCTGGCAGGGGTCCCTCCGACTACACCGTACTCAGTCCCTCCAACTAAACTGGGAAGTTTTGACTCTACAAATATCTTCCGTGGCCCTTTGTCAATGGCCACAATAACAACAACAATAATAATACCTAGGTCCTCCCTGGACTTGGCGTTTTTCAAATGGCCAATCCTTCCCGCTCCTGTCCCCTGGGCAGCTGTGCCTCCCACCCTAATTAGGCGCTGTCATCGCAGGATGAGCAGGGGGGCAGGTACCCAGTGTCTCCCAGCCCCACATTGAGCTTCCCCACTAAGGATCCCAGCCAACAAGACACCCTGTGGAACTCACACAGGGAACACCAACACCCAGGACAGCACTTCATCCTGGGAAGCTCAGTCTTTCACAAAAGCAGAGATGCAGGAACATTTTACTATGCTCTGGGCACTGCTTCTGGGCTGCTGTCTGGGGCAGGTGGTTTAGGTATAAAATGGCTTATTTGTGTTCTTGCCCCTACTGGGGTTACGTGAAGCTTCCCAACCGTCTCACCGAGAACAGACGCAATACAATGGAGTGACCTCCGGAGCCATGCCTGCTGACTCTAACTCGAATTCTGTCTCCATGCTACGCAGCCTGCTCCTGCATTCTTTGTGTTCTCTCCTTTCCTTTCCTTTCTCAGGAAGCACCTGAAGCCCTCGAGGGCACTGCAGAAGCCTCCTCCTCTGGTTATCTTGCCACCCTGCATGAGCAAAGTGGCCGTGAGCCTGCTTTCAAGGTAGGAACCCATCTTGGCAAGGACAAGGCCCAGGGAAGCGCTCACAGTTTAATGATGTTTGGGGGTAAAAAAAAAACAAAACAACCTAGTATCATCCTCTTTCTGGCTGTGGGATCAGAGAGAAGGCAGCTGGAATGCTGACTCTAGAATTTTCTAATTCTGTGACCTCAGCCCGGTACTTGATGTCCCAGATCCACCATTTCCTCATCTGTGAAGTGACCTCACAAAGCCACTGGGGACCAAAGGAGAGTGAACATAAAATGCCTGTCACGGGGCACGGCATGGGGGGGTACGCAGGATGTCGTTGGGGGGGAAGTGCTATTGGCCACACTGGCAGAAGATTGTCCCCTTGTAACACAGCATCGATGTGCGTCGGATTCATCCTCTGCTTGCCGCGCCTAACAGAGCACCAGCAGTGGTCAAGCACCAGATAAAGTTCCCAAGAGGAGGATGAAGGAAGGCTGGCCACTGGAGCCACCAAAGAGTGGGCATACACGCTTGTGTGCACAGAGGCCTGCCTCATCTTTCCAACCTGGTCGTGGGTGCCCAGCGTCCTGTGCTTGGTTTGGATTCCCTGCAGCGCCCTGCACATACTCCACACTCACAGGGACCTGACCAGTGAGCTGTCACTTGTGTGACTGGTGGAGAAGGTGGCCAGGGTAGGAAAAGGAAGAAGCAGGAACAGAAGAGTGGTAAGCACCTCCTGAGCTCCCCAGGGCAACCAGACCCTTGGTGCATGTTCAATCACTTGCTCGTCTTATAGCTCTAGCAGCCCCATTTTATGGATAAGAAAACTGAGGCTCAGAGGGGGAATCAAGTCACTTGACTTTAAAGCAGCAGCAGAGCTGAATTTGAATTAGAATCTTTCTGATTCCAAAGCAAGTTTTCTTCCCACCACACAGCACAACAGAGGTAGAAGAGCAGAGTGTGGGCTCTAGAGCCAGACCGGTGGGGTTCGGATCGTAGCCTTGCCACTGTCGCCCATGTGACCCTCGCCTGTAAAGAGAGGAGGATGACACTATTTCCCTTCTGGGGCTGCTGTGAGGATTAAACAGGCTAAGAGAGACGAAGCACTAGGACGGTGCCTGGTGTTCAGCGAGCCCTCCCCAAAAGTTCGCTCTCATTACCACCCCAGGCTGCCTCCACCAAGGCAGGAGACCATGACTCTGGGCGAGTGTAGCCGCTTCCTCTTGCTGCTGCCACAAATTACCATTAAGTCAGCAATATAAATCTATGGAAACACTACAAACCTTCTGACCTTACAGTTCTGGAGGTCAGAAGTCTCAACGGGTCAGAGCAGGGCTGTGATCCTCCTTGAGGCTCCAGCAGGTAGTCCTGCCTGTTGTAGCTCCCAGAGGTGCCTGCGTCCTTGGCTCACGGCCCTGCCTCACGCCAACCTCTGCCACCACCTCTCTTCCAAATCTGACCCTCTCACCTCCCTCCCACGAGCATCCTTGTGAGGTCCACGCAAATAATGGGGTCCACGCAAATAATCAGGGCTCATCTCCCCATCACAAGACCCTTCACTCCATCACCTCTGCTAAGTTCCACTTGCATGTGAGGTCACACAGTCACAGGCCTCAGGGATCACGATGCAAACATCTTGGCGGGGGTAGGCATTATTCTGTCTGCCATAGTCGGTGGCCATTCTTGCTGACTGGGATGACACCCTCAGGACATCTGTGCTTCCTCAGGTCCCTGGTGCACGCAGTTCCCTGGGGAGTTCTCTCAAACATGCCCCCCAGGGTGTCCCCCACCCCGGGTAGGGAGCTCCGGCTGCTGACCTGGTCATCGATTTTCCGCTGCAGCTGGACCACCTTGTTCTCCATGCCCACGTTGAGGCGTTTCAGGTGCTCTGCGGAGCGGGCCTCGATCTTGAGGGCCTTCAGCTCCTGCTTGGCCTTGAGCATCCGGAAGGCGCACTGGATGACGATGGCTGCACCCCGCAGTCGCCGAAAGCGCCTGCGTGCCATCCAGCCCCGCACGTGCTTCTGGAGGACGGTGGCCTTATGCTCCATGAGGACCTGGTGGGGGACAAGCACACACCTGCTGGGTTTACACGGCAGGAAGAGGGGAGGCTCCTGCACGGCCCAGAGGAAGGGAGAGCCAAGGCTGGCCTGGGTTTTAGGAGATAAATAGAAAATACTCCTCCCTAAGACACAAGGCTCCGGGGGCCATTTGTGGTAAGAACCAGTTTTAACGAACTTCTGTAGCAGTCCACATACCTGCAGAGAATCAGCTGTTGAACTCTTGTTTTTAGTTTGTTTTCTGTTTTACTGGTCAGGGAACCACAGGGTTAAAAACCCCCAAGTTGGAGGGGCGGAGATGAACTGTGCTGATAACGCCCCATTCCCCAGATTCTGATCCCCGCCTGGTAACACTGAGCCAGAGAGACGAATGGGATTCTCTAGTCAGAGCCCATTAATGAGCCACAGACTTAGGGTTAACAAACTTGGCTTGGCAATCTTTTTCCTATGAGGTTAAAGATCGCTTGGAAAGCAAAAGCATCATTGCTGTGTCCACATCACTATGTCAACATAGCGCTTGGAAAGCAAAAGCATCATTGCTGTGTCCACATCACTATGTCAACATAGCATTTTATGTTATTTTATTTTACCCCGCAAAATAAATGTTCGTGGCATAAATGAATAAACGAGCAGACATGCCCAGTGTGCCAGCTCTAGGAGAGCCAGGGTTCAAACCTTGTGCCCCTCATGTGTTGCCTGCCCCTTCCCTGATGACATCACACAGAAATCACCAATCTCCCAGGAAAGCTCACAGAACGGGGCCCACTGACGAGGGTGTGCCCTACCCTGCTGTCTGACCACGTTCGGTTTTTCATATTCCCTTCAGTGTTTGAGTTTTATTTAGAAAATCAAGCCTCCTCTGATCACAGAAGAGAGAAATGTTCCTTTTAGGAGCAAAGCGTATTTTTGAACATTTCCTTCCAATCCATCTTCCATCTCAGCTTTGAGCGTCAGCTGTATGGGGGTGAGATGGCAGGATGGATATGCCCCGAGTCCTTCAGCTTCGCTGGAATAATGGCCTGGCACGGAGGCCAGGGTCCCCCTCCCCTGACCTCACCTCACCAAGCTTAGGCTCCTAACTCATCGAATGAGGGGGTGAGACCTGACGATGCCCACTATCGCCCCTGCTCTCACGTCTGAGTGAGTCCAACACAGGTCACCAGGCTCTGCCACTGGCTGACCGAGTACCCTTGGGCAGGTGACAGCTTCCCCAAGCAGCTCAGCTGTCCAAGGGGCACAACGATGTGCACCCATCCTACCCATGATGGTTATGGTCACACCTTGACTTGACTGGTCTCAGGGTGCCCAGATTAAACACTCTCTGGGTGTGTCTGTGGGGTGTTTCTAGATGAGAGGAGCATTTGAGTCAGTGCACTCCCCTCCCCAAGGTGGGAGGGCATCATCTCTCAGGGCCTGAGGAGAACAAAGGGCAGAGGAAGGAGGAATTCGTTCCTTTTCTCCTGCCTCACTGCTTGAATTAGGACATCTCATCTCATTTTTTCCTGCCTTCAGATGGAGATTCACACCATCCTCCTTCCTGGGTCTCAGGCCTTCAGACTTGGACTGTATGACATCACTGGCTTTCCTGGACCTCCAGCTGGTGGACGGCCGACTGTGGGACTTCCCGGCCTCCATAACTGTGGGGAATTTCCTGAGAATCTCCACATATGTATACACACACACACACGCGCGCACACTTGCACGTCTCCTATGGGTTCCATGTCTCTGGAAAACCATAATACAGCACACCTCATGGCAGGAAGCAAAGGTATGAAATCACTTAGAAGAAATTTAGGAGCAGCCTACAAATGTTCATAGTGGTGACAATCTATTTGTTGCTGCTTTAGTTCTCTCTTTAAAAAAGATCTTATTTACATTTTTTTCAGAGCGAGCCAGCAGGAGCATTAGTGGGGGGAGGGGCAGAAGGAGCAGCAGCCTCCCGGAGGAAGATCCCAGGACCCCGGGGTCAGGACCCGGCGCTGGTCCTCAGCCAGCCACCTGCAAGTCCCCGGGGCGGCTACCCACCTGCCGGTAGCTTCTCCGCACCAGCATGCCGCGGGTGAAGGCCTGGATGATGACAGCGGCCCTGCGCACCCTCTGGTAGGCCACGCGGGTCCTCCGCATGCGGTACTGCTTCTGGAACATGACGGCCGCTCGGGTCCTCCGCAGCTGCTCTGCTAGCCTGGGGAGGGAGAGGACGGGCAGCCCCCACTGAGGCAGGCCTCGTGGCCCTTTGAACTCGAGCCTCTCCCCATTCAGCCCCGCCAGCTGGAACCACTCTGACAGGATGCAGCAACACCTCGGCCCCTGAAGCTCAGGCTCTTGACAGCAGAACGAGCTTCCTCCATGTGGTCTCAGGAGTCGGAGTGTGACCAGCTCCATGATCCCCATCTGCTCCCTCACCTGCCATGAGCCCCTCACTCCAACCTGGGCAGCCCCTGATGACACTGCGTGTTTATGCTGCTCTCTGTCCCCCATATCCCCACGAGCCATGAGCTGAAAGCTAGAAAAGCCCTCCAAAATCATCTAGCAGAGCCCCAGAGGAGGAAGGAGCCCCCCAGCTGCACTCTGCCTACTGAAGGGAGTCGGTGCTGGGCCGGGGCGCTGGGTCAGGGCATTGGGCTCTGGCTAGGCCGGGGCATGGGGCTGGGGCGCTAGGCTGGGATGCTGGGCCAGAGCACTGGGCTTGGGCTAGACCGGGGCACTGGGCTGGGGTTCTGGGTGGGGGCACTGGGCTTCGGCTAGGCCGGGGCATTGGGCTGGGGTGCTGGGAGGGGGCACTGGGCTTGGGCTAGGCCGGGCCGCTGGACTGGCATCCAGGCTCCGCCCTGGGTAGTTGTAGGTGTTCAGACAAGTCACACCCTCAGCACCGGCTCCACTGAACGACTCTTAAACAGGACCTCCAGAGATCTTTCCAGCTCTAATTACCAAATTGGCAAGATGTTTGGAAACTGGTGCTACAAATCATGAAGATGAGTGGAAGCTATGAAAGGCGGAATTTGTCTTTTTCTAAAAGATTACCTTGGGATTTAGGCAAAGGGGAAATGGTGGCTTTGTGGCAAATGCAGCCAGTCTTAGGTTAGTGCTGGCAGGATGGGGACAGACTGGGGAACCGAGAGACTTGGAACTAGACTTATTCCCTCAGGTGAGAATGGCACGGGACACAGGTGCCCAGTTCCTGGGAGAAAGCTGGGGTGCAGACAGAACCACTCTAACTAGGCTGAGAGAGGCCAACCAGCTAAGCCTCCCCACCCTCCCTCCCCCACTCTGCTCTCCAGATGTGCCCCAGCTCAGCTCACCTGCGGGCCAGGTGTCCTCGGCAAAACCTCTGCAGAGTTAAGGTAGCTGCCTTCAACCTGCGGTATTTCACCTTCTGTAGCCAGCCGCGGACCGTCTTCTGGATCATGATGGTGGCTGCCCGGAACTTGTCGGCGCGAAGCTTCTCTAGGTAGGCCACCTGGCCTGCCCGGAAGAAGATCTTGGTGCGGCCAAACTGGAACTTGTCGGGATCCTTTACGAGGCAGGGAGGGGAGCACCAGTGAGGCAACACACCCTACCACCCGGGTTCTTCGGGGCAGAATTCCCTTGCCAGAGCTCGTGTACCCCTGCTCTTGGATGCATGCTCACTCTTAGCACCCTGAGTCTGTTAGACTCAGGGTGCCAAGGTATCCAGGGTGCAGCAGGGAGCAAGAAGTCTGCACTCAAGCAACTGACATCATGGTGAGAGCAGAAGACAGCAAAGGCTGAGTAAGTTTTCAGGGAGTGGTGAAGATTACGAAGACAATAAAACTGGGGACTTTATAGGTGGGATGGGGGTGTTTAAATAGGATAATCCAGGAAGGCATTTCTCTGGAAATGATATCTGAACAAAAACCTGAATAAACTCAAGGAGGCAGCCTCGGGAAAATGTAGAAGAAAGTTTCAGTAGATGAGCAAAGCAGATGCAAATGTCCTGTGGCAGCCGAAAGCGAGGTGTGTTTGAGGAACAGGACAGCCAGGGTGGTTAAGCGTGGGGGAAATGAGGGAGGCTGGCAGGAGAAGCTAATTGCCAGAGGCCTTGCAGGCCACAGCACACAACTGAGATGCAGAGCCCCTGGTGGTGCTCTGAGCATGGAAATAACCTGCTCGGGTCATTTAAAAAAGATTATCCTCAAACAACCACCCTGTTGTATGCATAATTCCAGATTGCAAATAACCTTCCAAATTTTTGATTTCAGACTATTTTGAGATATTTTTGACATATAATTACTGTCTTATTTATTTAGGTTCAAATTAATTACCCTTCCTCGTGCTCAACCCCATGGATAAGGAACGATGACCCACCAGTGTGCTCATGCACAAGCCTGGGATAGAACCCTTGAGAGTTAACCCACTATAATTGTGTACCCTTTGTAAATAAACTTCCTACTTTTATTCACTGGCATGGAGACCATAAGGAAGAAGGAGCTAAGGTCTAAAGAAAACACACACACAGGAACATGTTTCAGGTTGACCAATGGCTCTGCACTAATGCTGAATCACTACTCTGTATGGGCTCCTTGCGCTGGGATGATGGGGCTGCCTAAGCTGTCTCTGATGGTCTCCTTCACAGCCAGGCTGCAAGTGAAGCTGGGAGGGGTGAGGTATGGGCCTGGCTCTCATCCCTGCCTCTGCTCAGGGCCATGCACCTAAAGGGCCCCAGGAGATGCTATGAGGAACAGGGCTGGATCAGGGTGGGAAGCCTCCAGGCAGCCAAGGTCCTGCCCTCCTCACCACCCTGCTGGCAGGGCCGCTTCTCTGTGGAGCAGGGCCAGGGAGCAACGGGTGGGCAGCTCTGTCCTCACAGTCAAAACAAAGCCGGGCCACTCAGGCTTCCAGCGTGCCAAGGCCGGGGGAGCCTGGTGCACCCCGGGAACCAGAGTACACACGTTTATTTCCTAGTCCGGAAAAGCCACCAGGAAGGGTGTGATCTGGTCGTGAAGCCACTGTTTTCACAAATAAGGATCCTTCTGAAAGTTCCACCATGGCAACCAGTCACCATTAGCCCGATTACCACGCTCACTCAGCGCCTGCGTCCTGAGCACACGCCCTACCCCAGATCTGCTTGCTCTAACCCCGAGAATGTGTGGACTCCACTACGCACATACCAGGCCATCAGGGCTCCTCTCCTGAGAAGCTTCTCCCACAATCCCAGACTGAAGGAGGAGAAAGGAATCTCAGCAACTGTCCCAAGCCACCCTTTTTATTTCACAGACGGCAAAACCAGCGTCTGCAGTGGTGAAGCGACTTGTTCAAGGTTTTGCTGGAAATACCGAGCCCCAGGAATCCCGGGCAGTGGTCTCTCATGGCACCAGGCCCCTTTTGTGACCCAGTCTGGTCTTCACACACTCACAGACGGAGTTCCCTGTGCTCCCGGGGTTCCCTGGCAGTCCTTGCTAATAAGACTCTGCTCCCCTGTCACGATCAAGCTTCAGGCCCCCACGATCAGATTCCCTCCAGCGAGGTCTACAATCGCGTCCAGGATCAGTGGTCCCAGAGGGCAGGTACACGCATTGTGCTCTTCCTCTGGGGGCCTCCCAGCCACCACTCCAGGTTAGAGCACATAAAGAATGCAGTACATCACGGTGGGATTAAAGAACCAACTCACACTGAGGATGAAGGCTGTTCGCACAGTCCCTGCGGGAGGAGACCAGCCCTCATGAACCACCCCATGAAGCAGCCCCCGGGGCCCCCTCCCACGGACGAAGCTGTAGGCACCTGCTGCCCGGCCCCCACACCACTGGCTTCTTTCCTAACGACTGTGTTCTAAAAGGCATTGGCACTTGCTTGGGGCTGGCAGGGGCCCTTCTAGGCTGCCGTGTGGCTTCACCATAGCAGCACTGGTGACTAGAAGACATGGCCCTGAAAAGGGGTGGGGGAAACAGACGAACTATAAGGTCTGTGGAAAAGTCCTGAAGCACTGATCCTGAGTCCTTCTCCAGAAAGGATAATTACGGGTGGTGACATTCATTGCTTAGACTGGCTCAAGGGGCACGGCGACCCAGAGTAGTTTGCGGGGGGTGGGGATGTGTTGAGTCGGTGTATGTGTAACACCTTGGGCAATCTTTACCAGCTTTTTACTCCTTAGTTCCCTCATCTGTAAAATGGGGAAATGATGCCTGTATCTTCCTCATGAGGCACCGTGAGGATTAGCTGAGGCAGGTATGTGAAGCAGCCAGGAAAGTGACTCCTGGGTGCTTTATCCACAAGCCACTACTGCAGGTGACAGTCATGACAGGCCCACCTAGCTTGTCACCCATGCAGCCACCAGCATGAACTCAGAGCCCCCGTGAGAACCAGTAACAGCACCAGGAACACAAAGACAACAGGATCCCTGCCATTTCAGGGTTCCCAGTCCAGGGAAATGACAAACTCTTGATTGCAAGACAAGGGGACAGATGCAGTGATAGGACAGAGAGTGACCACTATTTGCCCATAAAGGTAGGGGTCACAAACTCCAACTGGGAGGTCAGAACCGGCTTCACAGTCTAGAAGGCATGCTAAGAGCCCATCTGGGAAGGAGGGAAGAACCTAGGAAGACCAACAGAAGAGGAGAAAGGCCTTTTAGCCAAAGGAAACAGCTCACGTTCATGTAATTTTTCATTAGGGAATTCACTTAGTTCATCCATTCTACCTATGTTCCTTCTGTGTTGGGCTCGGTGCTTCCAGCTAGGGGCTGGGGGCATTAACACAAGGGTTGTCCTTGGCAATAAAGGATCTACGTGTCTCCAAACAGGGCACCATGCCCCATGCTTCTGGTGAGCCTTAGGCTACCGGTAGTTCAGTCTCAGGAAGCCCTAAGGTATACGCGGATTTTCTACTGCAGTGGGATGGGGGTAGTGGTACCCCTAATGCCCACATTGTCTGTGGGTGAGCTGTACTGGGAATTTGCCATTTTTTGGATTTAGTTCTCTCTGTTACACTACGTTCTGAAAGGGAAGGAGTTTGTTGTACCCTTTACTGAGACCACCTGGGCCATACCCTGCTGCAACCCTGGAATACGGTGGAGCTGGTATTTCGGATCTGTCCCGCCAAGAGTCCACAAAGAAGCTCCAGAATCAAGACTCAGGTTTGAGTTCGGGGTGTTGTAGCTGCAGCCTTTGCCTTATTTACAACAAGCATCTGGGGGAAGGTCTGAGGCCAGTTAGGCAGTGAGAAGATATGAGAAGTGCACCTGTTTTCCCAACCGCTGAGGAAAGCTGTGCCTGGGCTACAGACTGGAGCCCCTGGGCGGTTGTGTGGTGTGGGCAGGGGCACGGCGGGCAGATCTACAGAGCCTCGGGCTTTGGAGAAGCCAGAGTCCTGGGCCAGCAGCAAACCCCAAGGGGTTGTGCAAACATTTTTTCTTTTCTACATGTGCAGAGATGTGAAAAAAGGTAGGAAGTACTCTACATACATGAAGGGACTTCTCTTTTACAGTTGCCGATGTTGGGAAACCAACACCTCAAACAGCTTTAAGAGGAAGGATGAAGACCAGACCACGCTGTTAAGCCCCCACTCCCCAGTTCTCTGGGCATTCCGGGTAAGCCTCTAGGGGCAAGCCTAGCTCACCTTGATGAGGTTCTCCAGGACAGACCTGCAGATGGCCTTTTTGTCTGTGTTGGCGAGCTCTCTCTTCTTGACCAGCACTCGATACCGGTTGAAGAAGTCATGGTAAGCCCACCTGGAGGGAAAGCAGGTGCATCAGGCAATGTGTCCTGCCTCTCAGCCACACAAGGGCCGAGGGCCGTCACAGACCGCGCCTGCCCCCATGGGGTCACAACTTCCAGCACAAAGCTGTTCTCAGAGCAGCAAAAAACATTCCAGGGCCTTGTCTTCCTCTAGTCCCGCTGAGAATTTCAGTGTGTGGCTGAATTACATGATCCTGAGTGGAAGAGGGAAAGGGAGGCTTCTGCAGATCGCTCTGGAAGGACTGATTGTAGGCAGAACAACTTACAGGGCTTCTGCCAACACAGATGTGGGGCGCTCCACTACCCTCCTGGAGGAGGAAACTTGCCGGGAAGGCAGCCTGGTATTTAAATGTTGGTTTTGTCTTACGACATTAATATTTCTCATTGAAAACTTCAAAAAGTGCAGAAAAGTAAACATTAGCTGATAAAAAGCGATATTCTAACCCTAAGCAACAACACTGTTCACACAGTCTGGCATACCTTAGAAAGAACCCTTTTTCTTCCCAAAGTTGATTTCCCTTAGGAGTCCCCCACCCTGTTCATTAGAGAAATATGAGCCTGCTGTGAAGGAAATGTTCAGCAACTCACATCAAAAAATAAATAAAAATTGAAGAGCTCTTCTAGTCCCACTACCTTTTCAGTAAGTGTGCTCTGGTAGGTTCCAGAAGGGAATCTTCCAGAGGGCCTTATGTCTGTCCCTTGGCCTGTGAGGAGAGCTCTACTTAAGCAAATACAAGCTTTTCAATGAGTAAACTATTTCTAGTTCTAGAAAGGGGTCCAGCCCCTTTCCCTTCATACAGATGTTCACACTCTCTCTCCTGGCTCCTGACCTGGGATCGAGGGAGGCTCACAAACGCCTCAGGTCAGCGCACATTCTGTTCCTGTGCTATGCTGCTCTACGGAGCCTCAGCTCCCAATCCAGACCCCTGTGACGGGGAAGCCGGCCCTCCAGCCCTCCCCTCACCCCATTCTGTGTCCTCAGCAGAGGTGCCCCATCAGCCCCTGCTCACCCCTCCGGAAGCACCAGGAGGTGTGGCACACAGCCTGTCCCCAGGCACACGTGTGGTCCTCGTCGCCCACTTAAAAACCAGTCAGATGCTGCTTCAAGGTTGTGCATCTACCACTTACCATCACCTGGGGCCTCGCAGAGTGATGGTCTCTCATTCTAAAGTACTAACTGGGAGTAAATGGATTGAACCCCTTCTCCCGGAGCACGTTTGCCTTTAAGGGGTGGGGGGTCCTCTAGAAATTTCATCCAAAAAAACTAAGCACTGGGGAATATTAGGTAGTCCTGGTGGGGGGGCACACCACGCGCCCGGGAGGCTGGTTCTTCCAGACTGCCTCTCCTTGCGCTCCACAACCACCCGCCAGTGTGGGCCTCGGGTCCCTCTTCCCTCCCAGGCCGTTCTCAGTGCCCTGCCCGGACTGAGCTCCTGCCTCTCCGTTACCTCAGTAACCACTTCCCTTGGTTTGGTGGAAATTTCTAACCTAGCGATGGGTGTCAGAGCGGGGAGCATAAGAGCAAGTGACAAAAAGCATTCTCGTTTTTTTCCACCGAGTAAGATGGTTGCTTAGAAGTTATACTTTCTTTTTTAACCAGCTTTGAGATAACTCACATACCATAAAATTTACTTTTAATTTGGAAAACAGACTTTAGTATATCTCTAAAGTCATGCAACCATACCAAGTACTGCATTCCAGAATATTCTCATAATCCCCCACCAAGCTCCCAGGCCCATTATCAGTCACTCCCCATTCTCCCCTCAGACCCTGGGGACCACTCATATCCTTCGTTTCTATGCTTCTTACCTTTTAATTAATCCTGTCACACAGGTAATGGTAGCCTCTATTCTGCACAGAGCTGACTGGGCATTACATGGTCCCGCTCCCAGGCTCCTTCAGGAGGAGGGTAGAGAAGCGCTGGGAGCCCCCAAGGCCTCTGTTCCATGGCCTGGGGAAGAGTCCCGTCACCCACTGTGCTCCTGTGGCTTCCTGCCCCTCCAGTTGTGGGGAGACTATGAACCAAACCCACTGAATTCCGGGCCATCTCTAATAGGCGGCTTTAGGAAATGGAAACATTGAAGGTTATCTGCCCAGCTGAAGGCTGCTTCTGTTATTCCAGTCATGTGCAATAAATGTCAAGAAAACTCCTGAGGTCTGACCATCTTAATTTTGGAGGCTTGGGAGCAGAGCGAGAGGTGATAAGCCACACATCAGATGGGCGTTCTGTTTTTAAGGCACGGGAAGGCTACCGGGCTTCTCCAGAGCTCTTTCTGCCCCAACCCCCGAGCCTTAAACACAAGCCATTCTCTCCACTGATATTTCCACGTCGGGTAAGATGCAAACAGAATGCCGGACACTGATAAAGGGTTTTGCAGGATCCAAGTCTTCTTGGTCCTCACGCTCAGCCGTCCACCAGTGGCTCCACCAAGCCGCTGTTCCCGCCCGCTCAGGGAGGCGCGGGCTCTCCCCCGAAGGCCGCTCAGCACTTTCTGGGTGACTTTCCGAGAGCACCTCCCCTCCCTGCAATAGTTATTTGTGGACTCGTCTTATTTCTCCCAACGAGTTTGCAATTTCTCCGGGGAAAATAATCAGAGCAGCATTTAGCTGGGCTAAAAACCTTAAATGGTTCTAATTTGAAGACTTCTTACTGCTGACAGTTCCAGAACTCAGGGAGGTTACGGGCTCAAGGAAACAAGACAGTAGGGAGATGCGATGGCACACATCCAGGCGGGTCCAGAACAAGGTTGGGGTACAGAAGCACGGAGGCCTCCTCCGACACAGCCTGGCCCTGTGACCTCAGGCAAGTCTTGGACTCGTTGCACGTGGAGCTCTCCGAAATGGAGAGACCACCCCCCACCTCACAAAGCACCTCCTGCATGGTGGGGGCTGAGGAGTTCCTGCATGTGGAGTGCTTAGAAAGCTCCTCCCCCCATCCAAGTGACCCTCCCCTTCCTGCCTGATCCCCACCCCTTTTCTTACAAAGGCTTCACTGCTCCAGGGTAGTACTGATGCAGGAGGAAGGCAGCCGCAGAAGCCAAGCCATTGGCTGTGGGGGCTGGAGGCAGGCTCTCCCTCTCAAGCCACCCAAGGAGCAGATGGACAGCACGGGAGCTGGGCGTGTACGAGTGCCCTTCAGCTGAGGGCCCAAAATCAAATGGGGATTCTCTATTCTGTGGGCTTCTGTGCATTTAGAGAGAAAGGCCTTGCAGGAAAGTCCCCATCACTTGGGAAGAGAAACCTCCCAAGTGAAGCTAATCAGAGTTTGTGATTGTTTTTCAAAAAAATCGAATTTCTTCACAGAACTTCCTGATTTGGTAGGGATATCTGGATGGAGATTTTTTGTGGCCATGTAAAAATTGGGGAAGACCCCTCTATAGGACCACAACGTGTCCAAGATTTCCCCCTGAAAAAATCCACGACCACAAATCTCTCCCTCCCGGAGCATTTTAATGATTCCCGTTTCCCTGTGGGATACAGAGCTTTATGCCTTCTCTAAAAACTAGCTTTTGTACATGTGTTAGCTTCTCTGCTCGACTCTAGCCTCCTCTGGCCGGGCTAGGATATATTTTTAAACTTCTCAGCACCTAACACGGTATCTTCCTACATAGTTACTTACATTTTAAAAGAATGGATGTTTTCCTGACCAATAAAGAGGTTGGAATTCCAATGTTAGACCTTTTCATTCTACTAGTGTTTCTCAAAAAGGATACTATTGGCTTTGTAGCAGGATGATCCTTTTGTGCTCCAACGGACAAAGACCATTCCTTACCACGCCATTCCTTGTGATACTCAAACATGTTGGCAAATATCTGCAGAATGTTTCCTATAGAACATAGTTCTAGTCCAGAAAACCACCATCTTGAAACCAACCAACCATGCCTGCCATCTTCCTCCACAGTCTAAGTCCGCTGCTTCTGTTCGTGCTTTCCGCCCTCCTCAGGTGGCCCTGGACAGGTCCTCTCCCACTTACTCTACGGCTGTGTGACAGCATGGACAGGTCTTTTAAGCCAGCCCTAGGCCTGGCTGTTCCTCCGTTCCGTATCACATTAACAGTGGGAGAAGAGGTCCCATTCTTAGTCTGTTACTAGGCCCCAGCTGTGGCCTCAGCCCTGGGTTACATAGAGTCCCAGCGGCCTCAGGGACAGAATGCACTCAGTCCCACTCTCCCTGGATTTGGACTCCCAGGCAAGGGGCTTGGCCAAATGTCCTGGACTTTAGTGCCGTGCTTCCTGTGGAAACAAGGCCGCGTGCCCCTGGCCGGCTAGGGAGAAGTGCCCTCCTGGTAGTCACAGCTGGGTGTGGGGTAAAAGCCCAGGGCCTAGGATCGCTCCTGGTGAGAATGGGGAGATCAGAGGCAGAGGCAAGGTTGGAAAGGTGCTTCCTTACAACAGGCTCCTCAGGCTTGAGACAGCATGTGGTGAACACAGCTGCTGTGAGTGCGGAGCAAACACAGTAGGGTGATGTTCTGGTCGACTAAGTTGCTATCTAGAGCCCCATAACCATTTGCGTGTGGGAACATTCTAGAGAACATGCCTCCCTGAGTGGTCCTCAGTGGATGGCTGCGAACAGATGGAGAACAGTTAAAGTGATCACACTGTGTACTTCCCTTCTCTTGGATAGATTCCCTCCTGCAGGATTGGCTGGAAAAACAAACTCTAAGAGTCCTCAGGAAGAACCCTTCAAGATGGTAGGTCAGGTTATCACGAGGGTGAAAACTGCGAGCACGTTTGCAATCTATCCGATAAGCAACTAGTACCTTGAAAATACAAAAAACTCCTACAGCACCAAAGGGACAAATAACGCGGTTAAAAAAATGGACAAAAAAAAAAATCTGAATACATTTCTTCAAAGAGGATATACAGGGGCGCCTGGGTGGCTCAGTTGGTTGAGTGGCTGCCTTTGGCTCAGGTCATGATCTCAGGGTCCTGGGACCGAGCCCTGCATTGGGCTCTCTGCTCAGAAGGGAACCCGCTTCCCCCCTCTCTCTGCCTGCCTCTCTGCCTATTTGTGATCTCTGTTAAATAAATAAATAAAATCTTTAAAAAAAGAAAAAAAGAAAAAAAAGAGGATATACAAATAGCTAACAAGCCCACGAAAAGACGCGCAACATCATTAATCATCCAGGAAACACAACCAAAATCAAAATGGGATACCACTTGACACCCCCTAGAATGGCTCTAACGAAACAGACAGACAATAACAAATGTTGGCAAGAATGTATAGAAACAGGAAACCACATCCATTGCTGGTGGAAACATAAAATGGTGCAACTACGGGGGTTACTGTCTGGCAGGTCCTCAAAAGGGTAAACAGAGTTACCATGCCAGCCAGCATTCCCACTCCCAGATATATCATCAAGAGAAAGAAAAATGCATGTTCACACAAAAATACACACATGGATATTCAGAACAGCATGATTCATACCTGGCCCAAAGCGGAAATAACCCAAATGTCCATCGATTGATGGATAAAACCCAGTGTATCCTTGCAACAGGATGGTATTAGGCAACATAAAAAAATAAAACCGTGTTAAAACCGGGATAACACAAAAAGCCACTTATCATAGGCTTCCACTGGTTTGAAATGTCCAGAGTAGACAAATTTATAGAAAGAGAAAGTCCGTGGTTGGCAGGGCTAGGAGGGGGAAAGAGGCAGTGACCACTAACAGGAACAGGGTTTCCCTCCGGGGTAATCAAACACTCTGTAATTGGTAGTCATGGTTGCACGATGCTGGGAACATAATGAAAACCACTCTAGGATTGCCTACTTTAAAAGGATATTTTTATCGTACATAAGTTATATCTCACTTTTTAAAAGTCAGTGTGATGAACAAATGAGATTTGGGGAGGGCCTTTGTAAGGCAGTACATGAAACCTGGGACTCATTATTTCAGCACCGATCCCGCGGAGGGGTTCCCAGTGCAAACGCGGCAGGGTGTGTGCCCACCATTCACATCACTGCTGATTAGCCTCTACTTGCCTTCCCTGCTGTCCCCACGTACGTCCTGGGAAACAGAGCCTCAGAGTCAGAGGTGGCCCCGGTCTGAAGGTCGCTAAGCTTTGCTGCTGAAGGAGGGAAACCTAATTCTTCCCCACTGGCTCGGACCTGGAACCGAGTTACAAAGTGAAGAGCAGAAATCCTCCGTGTTGGCACTGCGCAGAGATAGCCACGGGGCTGCAGCTGACCCACGGCCCACAGTCTCCTCCGATGGAGAGTTGCAAGGCAGGGCGCGTGTGCAGGCCAGCTGCCTGGTGGCTGTGATGAGCAGCCCCGCCGAGGACCCTGGGGCAGACTCCGGCCCTCAGGAGAGCGCGTGGCCCTCGGGCACAAGAGCCACAATGAAGGGCTGTGAGATCACGGGCAAGAACGATTTCGCACCAAAGTAAGCTCTGCGTTACTGGCTTGGTGGGGTTTTTAATCGCAAGGCAAGTGACGATGGGTCTTTAGTCCTGACTAAATGGGCAGGTGGACTGAGCAACTTCTCCAGACTCCACCCTCCTTCTACAGTCGTGTTTTGTGCATGAGGCGGCCGAGGGATGGAAGCTGGCAAGTGATAAGTCTTTTCGGACGGTGCTGCTGAGTTTTTCTGAGGTAAAGAGGAGAGCATGGAAGATTTAGGCATTTAGTTTTTACATATAAACCTTGCATACTCAAGTCATCCTCCCACAACATGTGTGTTGTGGTTAAATGGAGTTTGCTTCACAAATCCTCTGGGACACAAAGCTGCGTTGAATACACCCCCCTGGCCTCCACCCCCCACGGGAGACCAAGCATCGCACAGGCACAGAACACGGGGCAGGGGTACAGCCGGGAGCCAGGTGATGGTGACAGTCACAGTGGCCCAGCAGCTCTTCCCAGACACCGCATTCAGCACGGTGCTTTCTGTGTGTGCTAACAGCCATATTTCTTAGCCACTGCAGCGCATTTCAAATGGAATGATACATTTTCATATTTAATCAGACTCACAGAGAGCCACAATTCTTAGGCAGATAAAAATAGACAAGCATAGAGCCTGAGGGTGGGACGAGGGGTCTCCAGAGAGCTGCTGCTCGCCCGCCAATGTGTGTGTGTCCTCCTGGGCTGGCCGTGCTTGGGGGGCACTGGGCACGTGTTCGCTTCAGAATGGGGCGAGGTGTCCTGCACGTAGGGCATCAGAGGCTGGATGCAGAAACTTGGCCTGAAATCTTGGCTGCAAAGGGCTGGCCTCTGCATGGGCTCCCGGGGAAGCGGCCTCCAGACATTTCATCGTGAGTCCCTGGGATCCCGAGCCATGCATTCTTCCTCTTTGCCATCTTCTTCCCTGGAAAGAGTTGGCATGTGCCCTTTGGCCACTTAAGTTGGAGAAATGTAGAAAAATGTTCTGAGTTGTAGTCCCTCTTCCTCAAAGAAGCCACTCGAGTTTCGTTGGGCAATAGCTCTGCAAAATCATGTTACTTAACAAGCTAAATCAAGTGAAATCACGTTGCTATCCGGAGTCCTAGCACCATGGAGGCGAATTCTTTCTGAGATGAGCCCTTAGCCTGCTCAAGCCCCTCGGGGCTCCCAAAGGTCTCCCAAAGTTAGGCTAACAAAATGGGTGCTCGGCTCTACATTCTGAGGTTACACTTTTGTTAGCTTCAAAAGCTAACACCTTGATGGGTACAACAGTAGCTGTACCACCTTGTCTGGTTTATCCCCAGATATAGCAGACACCCCAGCCTCCGGGACCAAGCAGTAAGGGAGAGGTTCAAGCGGTGAGCTCCCTCCAAATGCTTACCGTGACTGGCAGGTGCGGACGGGCAATGTGTGGAGTCACAAGATCATGGGCTAGGTAGTTCTGCTCCCAGCCCTCTCCCCACTGCTCAGCTTTCAAAGAAAGGCCACCCTGGGTGCCGTGGCTCTGGGAGAGGGGATTCGCATCAAAATGAAACAATATGGAGGATTCAGCTCTACCGCAACACCAACAAAAGTGCCGTAAAACTGTGACGCCTCTTTCTGAAAGAGAACACTTCAAATGGCCATTTGGGGAGGGAATCCTCCCTCTGAGGCCTTGGCAAAATCTGCTAAGACAGCAGAGGTAAGGCAGCACTCTGGACCCAAGCCCGAACATGTAAATCACAGCATTAGGTAACATTTTCTGTGGAGCAGAAAATACCAGGATTTTTTCCCTTCCCTCCCTACACTCACCACAATACTTGCAATTATGAAAACAAAAGGTACAGATGCCCTAGTGATTAGGTGCTAGAAAGAGGGGTGAATCGATCAGGGCGGCAGAAGGACACCCATCGGCTGCCCCACAGGATGTGAGTCTGCGGGTGCGTCGGCATTGCCGGTGGTGACGGAGTCAGGTGGAACGCACGGCAGGAAAGGCTGTTTCCCACGTAGGTCTAAGGACTGGAGGCAGTGTGCTCTCTGGGCAGCCAAGGCAGAGGAGGTCTGCATGAGGACACAAGCCAGTCTGGCCCGCTAAGACTGGGAGATGGAACAGGAAGGACGAATGAGGACTGACTGGCAGAGAAGGTCTCTTCCTGGATCGTTGGGCAGGAGACATTATCGTCCCTTCTGTGCCTGCATGTGGAGCTGCTTCCGGGCTGGTGGAATCCTCCCACTGCCTCCCCGTCCACCCAAAGCCTCCTCCCCCGCTTCGAGGCCCATCTCAAACCTCACCTCCTCCAGGAAGCCACATTTCCTTCCAGACTTGGCCTAATTCTATGCTGCTCTGTTATAGGTTTTCATCCCTTCTCCTGGATTGTGAACTCCTGATAGGCTGAGGTCATGACTTAGATCCTTGATTCCCTCCCGGCCATCGGCACAGAGCCAGAAGCTCCACGGGGGAGGAGTGGAGCAGGTGGCCGGGTTAACAGGAGAGGAGACATGGAGGCAAGAATACTTTCTCATTCTATAGCAGCTCAGGGAACACCATGGGAGTGAAATCCTGTCCCTCTTCCTCTTCCACTTCCTCTGACAGAGGATTCTGTACCGTAGCAGTAAACTGGCAGGAACGTGGGTGGGACGTGCGGTCACTGATTTCACAGCGAGGCTGCAAGCAAGTTGGGTGGGTGAGTCCGAGGTGACAGAGAGGCTCAGGGACCTTTCCTAGAAGCAGAGTCTAGAGCTCATCGCATCAGACCCAGGCTCCTGGCTTTTGCTTGATGGTCTCCAAGACAAGAGGTTCACACCCTCTGCAAAGCACTTGTCTATCAAACAACTCATTGTGTTAAAAGTTCTCGGTAAACAGGTGGCTCCTTACATCCCGGGATGGAGCCTCAGGGTCTCAGCTGCCCTAGAATAGCTCATTTTCCCATGCTTCCCTCCTTTCCTCTCCCCTGGCGTGGCATGGTCCCAAAGTTCATGCCTCCTGCCTGCCAAGCTCCCCAGCAGCATCAGTTAGAGCGAGAGACAGAGAGGAGCACCTGGGCTCCTCCGCTCACCTGGAGTCTCTGTGCTTCGTGGCACAGCTGTGGCTGCGAGGACCCATGATCCCCGAGGTTCTTGCGCAAGGACCCTCAACAGCTGAACGTGGGGCATCTTAGTAATTCTTAGACCAACCTTTTCAATTCCTTGGGAACTCTAGAAAGCACTTTTGTGGTGACCAGACACAACAGGTTTTCACAAAAATAAAGCTAAACATTTCTGGTAAAGGCCGGTTTTACCCCGTAATTGTATCCATAAGGATGCAGTTTCTTGCTTGTATCTAAGTGAGTGATAAACACATTACTGAATGTTTAAGTGCCTAGCACAGAGTGGGGGACTTTAGAAGCCTTACTTCACTATGACCACCTGTGATGGAAGTACTCAGTGATAAGGGAACCCAGGCTTGGAGATGGACTCGTTTGAGGTCGCCCAGCCAAGGAGGTTGGAGCTCTCTGCACAAGCCACGCCAGACTCCAAAGGCCAAGGGTTCAACCACAAGCTCCTCCGGTTCTGTCCCAGGCCTCGCACCGTTGGGCAGTCTGCGCCTCCATGTACCGGCCAGAGCCAGCAGGGTGCAGTCTTACTCTAAGCCTCAGGTCTGGGCCCAGTTCTGGGAGCAGGCAGAAAAGCCTACCCTTGCTCTTCACCCCCCTGATCCCCGTGTGGATGGCGCCTCTCACCAACGCGAGCAGTCGGGTGCTTGACAACAAGCACACAGCTGGGCAGAGGAAGGGGGGTTCTAAGTCCTCACACCACCACAGCGACCTTGAGCAGTTCACTTCCTCCCGTGGGCCTCATCAGCAAAAGCGTGTTTCACACCATGACGCACCCATGTCTATATATAAAGCTGAAGGGAGGTCACACTCCAATACCCTTTCTACCGCAAATTGCCATCTTCTAATTTTCCATCCTGGGTCATTTCACTAAATAAACAAGATGCCGGTCATGACCCATTATGGTGATTTCCTGACCTACTGACGGCTGCAAAGCGGTCCTGAGAACCAGCGGACTGAAGATGGTAGACTAAAGACCCTTTTCGCGGGAGGCCAACAGATAAGGGAGCCGGAGCAGGAGTAGAGCCTGGCTGCCTGGGGAGCACGCTTTATAAAGCAGTGGCCAGGCAGCTCCCTAAGGCCCTTGCCACACTTGTAAGTTGTATGAACCACATCTGATCTGAGCGCTGTGTCTGGAGCAGCCATGGAGGGTTGATCCGATTGGCTAGACTACAGTACCTCGAACTCAAGACAGACCTGCTGCGCCCATGGCCTGAGCCTGTCCCCTCAGTCAAAACACTGGTGCTGGGCCCCGCAGGGCAAACAAAGAGAAGGCAGGCAGAGCCCTCACCCGGGAAGGGCAAGCAGGGCTCACCTCCTTCATGGAGCCGTCAGCTATCTGTGTTCAGCCCAAGGGTGGGAAAAGGAGATGGAGCCCAGGACACTCCCTGCCTTTCTTCTAAGCAGGGAGAGACGTGGTTCAAAGCAAACTGAAGAGTCTTCCTCTGGGGCCAGAGCGTACTGTTGGGAATGATGCTCCAACCTGGTGGGTTTTGAAAAGCTGCCTGGAGGTTCCAGATCAGTGGTAGTTCTTGTACTCTCCGGGTCAAATGCAAACTCCTAATTCCATCACTAAGTCCCTTCCCAGGTTGAGCATTTGGGAGCTGTTGACAGTTACGTTGTTTCGCGGTCACTACCTGCTGCTAGGAAGGCACTCCTCCACTGCAGTGGCCAAGCTCCCGCTGGAGATGGCAGGGAGGCTGGAGGGAGGCCTGGCCCCCTCGTCCGCCTCCCCGCTTCCGGCTCCCTCCACCTCCTGACACACACAGGACTTCCAAGGACAGGGGCTGCTACTCTGGCTCTGCTCAGCTTAGCTCCAGCTCACGGCAGAAGATGCCTAGTCTGTGAGATGCTGGTACGCGGTATGACCTCACGAGAGCTCGCGGGTCGCCATCCATACCTCCCTCTTACCGCAAGCAAGCCTCTAGAAAGGATCCAGGACTGACATGGCTTCAACAGGCTCTAGGTGGCTCGAGGACCGCAATGCAAGTTAGATCTTGATAGTGGTTTTTAAATTCAAGACTATATATTCCATCATGGATTTGATTCTATTTTAAAAGGTCTAGGGGTCCATTAACAAACGGACAGATAAAAAGCTGTCTACGTGTACAATGGAATAGTATTCAACCTCAGAAAGGAAGGAAATTCTGAGCCATGCTACACGGGGGAGCCTTAAGGACACCAGACTAAGTGAAAGAAACTGGTCCCCACCACTGTAGGATTCCACACAGACGAAGGCTGCAGCGTCGTCAAAAACAGAGACCAAGTAGAATGATGGCTGCCAGCCATTGGAGGGGGAAGGAAACAGGGATTTAGTGTTTAATGGGTGCAGAGTTTCAGTCTTGCAAGATGAAAAGAGTTCTGGAGCATACTTACCACCAAACTGTACACTTCAAAATGGTTCTGACAGGGAATAGGTGTATTTAAAAAAAAAAAAAAAAAAAAAAAAAGTAAATGGCACAAGGTGGGAGTAAAGGAGAAATCCCCTTTGCAGCTCTAGCTGGCTCCTCGCCCAGACCAGTGCCAATCTGAAATGGGAAAAGCTTCCCCAGAGGATGCCACCGTGGACTCCCAGGCTTCTCAGGCCAAAAGGATGTTCTCCCCTCTGTCAGCATCCTGCGTGGGCCCTCACGCAGGATGGGTCTCTGGCTGACAGCATGTAAACAGGTTCCCTGGGGAGCCAGGCTCCGGTTGCCCCAGGAAAGCATGGCTGGCGGGCGCGTTACCTGGATGGGTAGCCGGCTGCGCTGATTCGGATGGTCTCCAGCACCCCACATGCCCGGAGCTGCTGCACCGCTCTCTTTGGGTCAAAGCTGCAAACACAGAAAGACAAGCTGTGAGTGGACGTGCTGGCACAGAAATGGAACTGGAGAGGGACAGACGACTTCTTCCTGCACCGAGACAAAGACCATCATGCACCTTGAGCACAAGGTCGGGGGCCAAGCACTGACTAAAAGGCAATGACTGGCAGGCGCGTGAGCCGTATGAGCACCCCGGTCCTGTGCGCATTCATGTTCTCACCTGGGATACGTCATCGTCTTTGTGGCATGACTGAATTGTCTAGCTTCCAAGCCCCATCTGTGCCTCCTCCCCAGGGTCTTCCCTAATTATCTGCACCCATGGGGGTATCTGTGCTCAAAGGCCAAATCATACACACTTGCCACCATGCTGCTGGCTGCCACCAGCAGCATGTGGCTCAGGAGTCAGAGGGGCGCTTTTCAGGCCCACAGAGCTGGGTTTGAACCAGGACATGGTCACTTACTGGCTGCGTGGGTCACCTGGGGAAGGCAATGCCACCTCCTCAGGCCTTAGTACCCTCATCTATAAAATAGGGGTAATCGTAGGACCCCTTTAGGGTTAGTGCCAAGACGAAACCTAGTGGCCCGGGAGAGCAGCTAGCCCAGCAGCGAGGATATCAGCACACGTGCAGGGTCAGCTGCTGTCACAACAGCTGCCCGTTAAGTCTCCGAGACCGATCATCTGGTCTTCAGGGACACAAGCCACATCTTTAGCACCTCATGTCCCCTCAACTGCTTAGCCCTGAAAACCCAGCATGTCCACCAACATGTACGTCAGGTAGCGCACCGTACAGTCAGCAGTCAGATAGGTCTGGGCTGAGTCCCCGCCCCAGGAGAGAAGTGTACAGAAGCGCACAAAGCCATAGGTGAGAACCACGGTACCAGGGCAGTGAGAAGCCAGAGGGAGAGCAGCCAGGGAGGCTACGGCAATCAGGGGTGGGGGGCTTCCTGGGGAAAGAATTCAGCTGAACTAGAGTTAATCTCCGTACTTTGCTAAGACCACTGCCCCACTCAGAGAAAGGGTGGGAAGTAAGTGTTCCCTTTCTTTCTGGCTGCTCCTGAGCTCCGTTCCAGCCCAGGGCCATGCGTCTTGTGCTCCTTCTGCTCTGGGAAGTGGGCGGCAAGCGGGGCTGAGGCTCAGATCCTGGGAATTCTGGGATCCTGTTCGCTGGTTGGAGCACACACCTCAGGCAGCCTGTGGACCCCATGGAGAGAGATGGGCAGCTTTATCTCCAGGACACCAGGGGGCACCCATGCCTGCCGCCTCCCTAACAACCCTAGGAGTCTTCCCAGCAGCCGGGCCCCTCAGGATTCTGCAGAATGGGTCAGGGTTGGAACCTGCCGTGCTCGGATCGCAGCTCTCCACGGGAGACTTATCCTGCCCTCCCACCTCTCTGCAGGAGCTGATCGGCTCCTAATGCCAGCTGCCCTCCTACACCAAGGACCCAGCAGTCTCTCGAGGCAGATGCACTGGGCCAGCAGGCACCTTCTAGGTGACTGGAGACCACAAGCTGACCTTGAGTCGGGACTCTTCTGTGTTCCAGGTCAGTCCTGGGGCTCAGTGTCCCCGGAGACACCCACACCCTCCTCCAGGCCTATGACCCCTTGGCCTTCTCCTGCTGCCCCCAAACCTGCCCAAGTCCTGCTACTTTGGATACCCAACTCCTCCAGGAAATCCTCCTGATTACTCTGGTCCCAAGGCGCCCACAGCTCTCGAGTAAGGGACAACTGAGCACTCAAGTCTGCACAGTCCTGAGCAAACTAGTTACTTTAGGGGAGTTCATTTCATGTTTTCAGATAGGCAGAAAACTCCTCAGCAGAAGGTCTTACAGGATGGAAGAAAACAAAAGGAGCATACGTGGGGAGCCTCCATGGTCCCCTCTGCACCAGTTCTGAGGCGTCACCAGGACGCAGCACTGCTCTGGGATCCCAGAAAAACTGTTAACGCATGTGCAGTGGTACTTAGGAGCCTGAGAACACAGGGCATAAAGGATGCTTGTGACCTGGAGTGACCTGAGGCAGCCTTCAGGATACAGGCTCGGCTGCTCTTTTTTTTTTTTTTTTTTTTTTTTTTTAAAGATTTTATTTATTTATTTGACAGAGAGAGATCACAAGTAGATGGAGAGGCAGGCAGAGAGAGAGAGAGAGGGAAGCAGGCTCCCCGCCGAGTAGAGAGCCCGATGCGGGACTCGATCCCAGGAACCTGAGATCATGACCTGAGCCGAAGGCAGCAGCTTAACCCACTGAACCACCCAGGCGCCCCTCGGCTGCTCTTGTCTTGAAGGCAGCCAGCTGGGCCCCGAGTTCAGAACGCACGGTGGATGTGCTCAAGCTTTGGGGAGGGTTTTCCGTGGGCTGCCGACCTCTCCCCTGAGGCTCTCTGCACCTGTGCTCTCCAGGTCTGATTCAATCTGCTGTGTGTGTGCGGGGATGGGCAGCGTGCTTGGCAAGGCTCTGTGACCCCCCGTCCTTCGTGGGCTGCAGGCCCACCTGCGGTCCTCCCCACTCCTCTGCTCACACGCGTGCTTTCCTCCTGAGTTGGCCACATTCTCTTCCACACGGGATGGGGGAAGAGAGCAAGGGCAAAGCAGAAAACTCAGTATGGCCGCTAACAGCTTACACCACTGTGGGCAACACATCCTCTCTCTGGAGCTCCCTTTCCTCATTCATTCAACAGAGGCTAAGAGTATCTGCCCAACCAGAATTCACCGGTTGGTCATAAGGACTAAGTGGTCGCAAAGAAGAATGCTATTAGGAAGAAGCAAGCAGACGCTCCGCCGAGAAGCTCTTGCCACCCCCTTCCCTGTTCACAGCCCCCAGGGGACGTGTAAAGCCAGCCAGCCTCCTGTATTTTATTTTATTTTTTTTTTAATTTTTTTATTTTTTTCAGCATAACAGTATTCATTATTTTTGCACCACACCCAGTGCTCCATGCAATCCGTGCCCTCTACAATACCCACCACCTGGTGCCCCCAACCTCCCACCTCCCACCCCCCACCCCTTCAAAATTCTCAGATCGTTTTTCAGAGTCCATAGTCTCTCATGGTTCACCTCCCCTTCCAATTTCCCTCAACTCCCTTCTCCTCTCCATCTCCCCTTGTCCTCCATGCTATTTGTTATGCTCCACAAATAAGTGAAACCATATGATAATTGACTCTCTCTGCTTGACTTATTTCACTCAGCATAATCTCTTCCAGTCCCGTCCATGTTGCTACAAAACTTGGGGATTCATCCTTTCTTTCTTTCTTTCTTTCTTTTTTTTTTTACAGCTTTATAAACATATATTTTTATCCCCAGGGGTACAGGTCTGCGAATCGCCAGGTTTACACACTTCACAACACTCACCATAGCACATACCCTCCCCGATATCCATAACCCCACCCCAGCCTCCTGTATTTTAATCTTATCTCTTCAACGGTAAAGAAAGCTGTCACCAGCGTGTCTCCATCAGCCTCCCCATGTGTGTTACCAGGCGAGGCGGAGTGGAAAACCAGCTCCTCCTCACTAATAAATTTTGGAGGATCACAGTGAGGACCAGCAACACTTAATTCTGGACTGAAAAGTCGCCAAAGATCTACAGGGTCCGACTGCTGAAACACAGGGGTGCACTTTCTCCTCCAGTCACTGTGCAGACTCAGCAGAGCCCGGAGCCGAGAACCCAGCCCCCTCAGCAGCCCCACGCCACCTCCCTGATTTTCGCACATGCTGCCAGCTCCCACCCCTCTTCAGCACCCCTCTGCGGCGTGCTGCAGTCACATGTGAGGACCCCGTGACTCTCAGGGTTGTCCGCGTCTGAGCTCAGGGATCTGTCCAGTTCCTCCAACTAGCGAACCCAGGCAGGTCACACTCCCCCAGGCCACCTCCTCCCCAGACGCTTAAGCACCCCTCACCCCAGCAGGCTTCTCTGCTCCTACAGCACTCCCACGCACCCATGGACGGTCCCTTCTATGCTGCTGTCCGTGACTAATGACCGGCAACACCTTAAGGATGAGGGACATTTCTGTCATTCCACTTGTCCTCACCCAGTGTCCAGTGAACAGTGGGTATGATGGATGTTTTGGGAATAAAGGAAGAAGCAGAGGGAAAGACTTTTCTATAAGGGATGCTATCAAAGCATGTAGTGCAGGACAGCAGTCCTCCACTGGGGGTGCAATTGTGTCCTCCAAGAAACATGTGGCAATCACAGAGCACTTCCAGTTGTCACAGTGATGGGGATGCTACCAGCACACTACAGTGGACAGAACAGCCCCCACAGTAGCATATTACCTGGCCCACAATGTCAAGGATGTGAAGGTCGCGAAAACAGTTGTAGGGGATCAAGGGGAAGCATACAGAACTTTCCTTCTGGAATAATTATATACATACATATACATTTTTATAATAAAATATTTTAAATAATGTTATATATTTTACACATCAAAATTGTTATGCCTCTCACAAATAATCTACACCATCTCCTTGGTTTCTTTCATCAGGATGACCTGCTTTAGCTACAGTTAGCAGATGAAGAAATGAGGCCAGTGGTACAGGGCTAGCTCGTAGAACAGCCCAACAACTGGGAGTAGAGCCCAAGCTAGAATCCAGGTGCTCTCACCTCGTTCACTATCCTCTCTACTTTATTACAGAGATTTTGGTCCTGAAGGCAAAGGAAGGTCTTGGAAACGAGGGCCATTAGGACTAGACAGGCATTCTGAAAGCCTCCAGCATCTCTTTTCATCTGGGAGGGGAGCTCCGGGAGAGAATCCGGCAGGTGGCAGGCACCAGGCTCTGAGGAACGAACTGCTTGAATTGCAGTTGGCACCCAGCCCTTGACTCTCCTCTCCAGGGCCCCGGCACACCACCCCTGCCCTTCACACATAATCCAAGTCTTTCACGCACGCTGCCCTTCTAATAGCCTCTCTTCTTCTAGAATCAGCTGGTAAACAGATGTCACACAGGGGGAATTCCTAACCACTTCTTGGAAACTGGGAGGAAAGGAAAAGAGTCAACAATCAGCAGGCTTCAAAGAAGGCTGACTCGGGGTGTTGTCTTCCTGACCTTTTCCAGCACGAGGCCCACCTGAGTGCGGGTCAAGCTTTATCAAATAAGAGAAACAGCCGAAAGGGAGTTCAGATATTCACTCTGACAGAGTTGCCAAAAGAATTTATTTCCCAGAAAGACGTTATGCTAGGACCAGAAAAGGAAGTCAGAATGCTGGGAATAAAGGGCTTTAAAAATTTAGAAATATATCTCCTCTGACCAGAAGATAGAGCCTGTGTGCTGGCTCAGGGCGGTTGGAATATGGGGCTACAGAGGTAAGTAACAGACTGTTCTAAAAACTTAGGGCAGTATTCCAGGCAAGTAACAGAGTCTCAAACAAGGTGACAGAGGAAGAGAAAAGGGAGACCAAAATAACACCTTTCCAAGCAGACTCCATGGGACATTGACAATGACTCGTCATTGGGGAGTAAGGACGAGGGAAGAATCAAGGCTTATGCCATCTAATATGGTAGCCATCAGCCAACTACAAGTATGTGAATATAATTAGAATGACAATTCAGTTCCCCAGTCATAGCAGTCACATTCCAAAGCCCACGATTGCCACATGTGACTTATGGCTACCATGCTGGACAATGCAGGTTATAGAACAGTCCCATCCAACACAGAAAGTTCAATTGGATAGCACAGGTTCAGAGCGACTCTCAGGCATGGTCAGTAACGAGCTATCAGGAAGTGGTTATGCCATTTACTACATAAGAGACCAAAGACAGAGGAACCATTTTCGAGGGGGTGGGGAGGGACAGACAAGGAGTCTGATTACGGATATTGCCGAATGTGACTCAGCCAGTGAAACTGCTGGAGGCATTCAGAAACTCTGGTCTGGAATCTGGCAGAAACTGGAGATGAACAAAGACACTGAAAAGTCACTGCCATACAGACTTGGGTGGGGTCAACCACGTGGGCATGGACAGAGTTGGAAGATGATATCCAAGACAGGGGTAGAAGCAGAATTAGACTAGAGGAGTGGGGTAGGGGAAGGTGAGTGGGTATGAATAAACCCGGAAGCTCAATGGTAGAGGGGATGCGAGAAACAGGACCATCTTCATGTCTCCTTACTCAACACGTCATCTGAGGTCAAGTGTCCCCAGTGGAAGATGTCTTCTCTGACCACTCCAGCTATCCTGCCACCTCTGAATTGAGACCCAGGTACACCTGCATTTCATGACACACTTTTATGTGGTTCTCTGATTCAGGTGTGCACACTCCTCAACACCACTGTAAACCCCGCAGGACGAGAGAACTGTACCCTCTCATCCTCTTGAATCCTTCTAGACAGCAGACAGGCGGAACCTGGTAAATGTCTGTTGGCCTGTATTCAGCAAGTAAACCACCTGTGAGGTGTGAAATCAACTATTCGTCCTGTTGCAGACTCCCCTCTCCCACCCCACACACACCTCAAGGCTGTCCTGAGTCTCTTCCACCTGAACTTGTAAGGAAACATGAAGAGACCGGGCTTGATCAGCCTGACCCCGGCAGAGAGGCAGCTGGCCAACGCCCATGGCAGCACTTACTGGAAGGGGAGCTTCTCATCATTCGGCTTGATGCAGCGCACGTAGTGTGGTGTCGTGGCATTCAGGGTCTCCATGAGCAGATGCAGGGAGGTGCGGAACTGGAGAGACAAGAGCCAGCACCTGGTTATTTTTCTCTAACATGCTGCAGATGTGTAATTAACCAAGAAACTCCTGCAGACTGGTGGGTTGCTGATACGGTTATCGTCGTTATGGATCCAGAAGGACCGGACAAAACACAGAGACCCGGGGTCAGATTCCACCTGACCCTCCTGCCTGCCTTGCTGTAGGTCCAGAATTAAGGCCCTCCCATGTCCTGCCATTAGGGCTATTCAAACTCAATTCGGGGAGCCCAGCGGCTAACATGTCTGACTTAGCACGGTAGATCAAATGAAATAAAAGGGGGGGTGGTCAGTGCTGAGAAATAGGACAGAAGTCATCACAATGACTGGACGCTGATTATTGGTAAACCAGAGGCCCAGGAGCCCCAATATCCAGTGCCTGGGCATCCTGGAAGTTAGAACAGTAATATGAAATGTCCAGAAGAGGCAAGTCCAGTACAATGGAAAGGTTAGTGGCTTGGTAGGGCTCAACAGGCACTCCCTTCTCTTGGGAGAGACACTGGACATAGACTCCCACAAAGACCCACAGAAGGGGCCTCAGTTTTCTAAGTCCCCAGGCTTCTTTAACTCAACCTGCAGATTCTAGGACCCTCTTGTCTCTTCTACCAGGTGCCTATGATCCTACTAGGGTAACTAAATGCACTGGGGTGATACTCATCCCCTTTCTCTTTCTGGTCAGTTCTCTCTAGAGTGTCCTCCTTCAAAGAGCACATATGGGCTGAGCTGGGGGCTGAGGCTGCTCTGGCCCCCTCTGACCCTGAAGCCGGCCTTCATCTACAGAGAAGCTGGCCTGGCCACACACATCCTGACCCACAGTGTCCCTCCAGAGGCTGACCTGGTGGCCCACGGTTTTCTTGTGCTCCTTGTTGGATGCTTTCAGGGGGGGTCTGGCGGAGCGAATGTTGATCTTTGAAGACGAGCCCTTCCCAGATGTAGTAGCAGCAGGAATGGAGTCCTTGTCATCATGAAACAAGTCAGCCACTAGTGGAAACTAGAAACAAACACAGGAAGAACACTGAACTCAAGATCTCTTGGACGTTCCAAATAGCTTTCTGGTCCATACCCAAGACAGCTAAAAACAAACATCCATACACAGACTTGCGCACCAAAGTCCATAACCACATTATACACAGCAGCCACAAAGCGGGAATAACACAAGTATCAATCAGCGGGTAAATGGACAGATACGGCCGGCCCGTACCGTGGAATACTGCTCAGTGACCTAGGAATGAAGTACCCAATGCCCCATGGCAGGGATGGGATGAACCCTGGAGATATATCAAGTGAAAGAAGCCAGACACAGAAGACCATGTTGTGCATGATTCCATTTACATGAAATGTCCAGGGAACAGAAAGGAGTTCAGTGGGAGCCAGGGGCTGGGGGAAAAGAAAGTGGAATGACCGCTAACAAGTACAAAGTCTCTTTTCGGAGTTATGCATGTTTTCTAGAATTTAGAATTTCTCCTCTCTGGTCATTCCAAGGGGCCCATCTCTCAAGGCCCAGCCCTGCCTCCTCCATGGACTTTCCCTGGTCTTCCCCTGTCTTCATCATGCATTCAGGTACCAGCCAAGGTCTGCGCTGGGCCCTGAGCCCCATGCTTGCTGAGCCTACATATGGCCTCCTTGCCTCCCCCTTGATGGAGTAGGAGGAAGGCCTGGGAAAGAATTAAAGGAGACCGTCCACGTAAGCATGTAGTAGTGTGCCCAGCATATCACAGACACTTAAATATTGCCCAGTTCTATTATCTTTTCTGGGGGGATATACATGAAAAATCTGTCCACACAGTAGAAGTTTTGAGCTACAGAGGAGACTCAGAATCATAGAACTTTAGAGCTGAAATATAAAGCATAAAGATCACCTCTTCAAGGGGCAGGTGAGGAAAGAGGAGCTCAGGGAGAAGGGACCCTCCAGAATTCTGTTTCTATCTCCATTCCTCCCAGCACTGGCAACGGTGCCAGTATCAGCTCACCAGGGGCTGCTGACTAGTGACTGAGCCAGGGCCTGAACCCCAGCCTCCAATGTCCAGGTCAAAGCCTGTTTTAATAGACAATGGTCTTCTGGTCATTTATACCAGCAGTATCAAGAAACTGGAAATGCACAGGGTTTAAGATACGCTCTCTGATGCATCTGTTTATACCACCCATCAGCTCGTCATACGGGTTACAAAGCAGTTAAACTACTCTGTATGTGCACACACAGACACGGAGTCAACACGTGCTCTGGAAAGTTCCATTCGCACTCTGCACTTTTCTTTGATCACAAACACACCAGTCATCAGAAGCTCCTGACTTCCATTTTTAAATTTTTAAAAATTTTTAATAAACATATAATGTATTATTAGCCCCAGGGGTACAGGTCTGTGAATCGCCGGATTTACACACTTCACAGCACTCACCATAGCACATACCCTCCCCAATGTCCATAACCCCACCACTCTCTCCCTATGCCCCTCCCCACTACCCCCCTCGGTTTGTTTTGTGACATTAAGAGTCTCTTATGGTTTGTCTCCCTCCCGATCCCATCTGGTTTCATTTATTCTTTTCCTACCCCCCAAACCCCTCATGTTGCATCTCCACTTCCTCATATCAGGGAGATCATATGATAGCTGTCTTTCTCTGATTGACTTATTTTGTTAAGCATAATACCCTCTAGTTCCATCCACGTCATCACAAATGGCAAGATTTCATTTCTTTTGATGGCTGCATAGTATTCCATTGTATATATATATCACATCTTCTTTATCCACTCATCTACTGATGGACATCTAGGTTCTTTCCATAGTTTGGCTATTGTAGACATTGCTGCTATAAACCTTCGGATGCATGTGCCCCTTCGAATCACTACGTTTGTATCTTTAGGGTAAATACCCAGTAGTGCAATTGCTGGATCATAGGGTAGCTCTATTTTCAACTTTTTGAGGAACCTCCATGCTGTTTTCCAGAGTGGTTGTACCAGCTTGCATTCCCACCAACAGTGTAGGAGGGTTCCCCTTTCTCCGCATCCTCGCCAGCATCTGTCATTTCCCGACTTGTTAATTTTAGCCATTCTGACTGGTGTGAGGTAGTAGCTCATTGTGGTTTTGATTTGTATTTTCCTGATGCTGAGTGATGTGGAGCACTTTTTCATGTGTCTGTTGGCCATCTGGATGTCTTCTTTGCAGAAATGTCTGTTCATGTGCTCTGACCATTTCTTGATCGGATTATTTGTTCTTTGGGTGTTGAGTTTAAGCTCTTTATAGATTTTGGATACTAGCCCTTTATCTGATATGTCATTTGCAAATATCTTCTCCCATTCTGTCAGTTGTCTTTTGGTTAACCACTTCCTTTGCTATGCAAAAGCTTTCGGTCTTGATAAAGTCCCAATAGTTCATGTTTGCCCTTGCTTCCCTTGCCTTTGGCGATGTTCCCAGGAAGAAGTTGCTGTGGCTGAGTTCAAAGAGGTTGCTGCCTGTGTTCCCCTCAAGGATTTTGATGGACTCCTTTCTCACATTGAGGTCCTTCATCCATTTTGAGTCTACTTTCATGTGTGGTGTAAGGAAATAGTCCAATTTCATTTTTCTGTATGTGGCTGTCCAATTTTCCCAACACTTTTTTTTTTTTTTTTTTTTACTGTAGCGATCTACATGTAAATAAAGGTGGTGGTTCTTCAACCCCACGGTCTGGGTTTGAAGTTCAGTCTAAAAGCACTGACTAATGACCGTAAGGCCAAGGATCACCTTGGATAAGCGGCTCAAGCCCACCCTCACTGCTGGCTCCTCAGGGCTGACATCGGCTGGTGACATCAGGAAAGCACTAGGAAAAGCTACCATATTCCTGAGTAAGACACGCCCCAAAAATCCCTGTTGGAGGCCCTGGTCATCAGCCTGTGGCTTGGGAGGTCACCCAATGAGATTAAAGACGTCTCCTAGAGGCAAGTGCCAACAGGTGACAATTCGGTTCCTATTTCAGCATTTTGGAAACAGATCAACAACTTCCGTCCACATATGGTATTTCAAAATCATAAATATTGTCCTTCTCCAGGGGGAAGTAATGTGGCTGTCAGAGGAATAAAGACGACTCAGAGAGGATTTTAAAAATCCGTGGCTAAAATGGGCATGTGCAAACACCATAAAAATGATACATTTATTAACTCATCATTTCCACGTGCTTTCAAAGAACAGGAAGTAAATATTAGGTCCCTGAATGTCAAGCAACTAGATGGACTGGGTCGCTCATTCACTCAACAACACTTAACTGACCGCCACACTTCCCACAGAGAAATACTGTGCTCGGAGCTGGGGACACAAATATGAGCAAAAACAAAGCCTCTTAGGTATCATGGGGTTTATGATCTAGCACAGAAGGTGAAATCTCATCAATTAACCCCATAATGAAAAGCTTAATGACAAAAGATAATTTCCTCAAGGAAATAAACAGATGCACATGACTGAATCAGGACCCTGGGGTAGAAATCAGGAAAGGCTTCTCTTAGGAAGGGATGTTTGAGCTGGTGGGTCATTGGAAGGGGGGCGGTTAGGAAAGCATGTTAGCAAGTATCTGCACATTCAGGGAGCTAACTTGAAGGCACTACAGCTTTGGTACACACCCTGAGGGGGAAGCATGAAAGCCCAGCTTGTGCAAAATCCTCTTTATCGTAAAGGCAATGTGAAGCCATTAAGGGTGTTTTCGGTGTGCCTGTGAGTGCAGGGCGGGCGGGGGGCGGTTTAAGTAAGAGCAGCTAACATTTATGGGGCACTTAGAATGTACCAAGCATAAAATTCATTCAGTTCTCCCAATGACCACTTGGTAGGCCATCCCCTTTTACAGATGGGGAAACAGAGGCTCAGATCCCTGGATCACAGAGCTGGTCAGCAGCAAAGCGAAGATTTGCACCCAGATAGCCTGGCCCCGCAGCCCATTAAACGGAGGGTCACAGAAGGGAGCAACGACCAGGGATCTTTCGGGGGAAGATCGCGCCGGGTGCAGCACGACTGAGCGAAGTCCACTGCACAGGAAGCTCTGGGGTAGAGCAGTATAGAGAAGAGCCCGCAACCTAGCAGGTCTCTGGGAGATACGGTGCTATGAGGCCTGCACTGAGTGAGGGTCATGAGACATTTTAGATTCAACTCAACTCTGCCAGTGAATTAGCTGTGTGGCCCATGGCAAGCCTCCTAACCTTACTAGATTTAAAATTTCTCATCTGTAAAAATGAGGGAATTGAATAAGAGGATTCCTTTAAGTATGACCTTATTTTCTGCATTTTCTCCTATCTGTAATCTCTCCCTGTTCGTAGATGCCCTCCCTTCAACACGCAGCTAGGTTCAAGTTCCTTCCATGTGGGACCACCTCCTGGTCCAGCCGGATCTCCCTGTGCCACGTCGCCCCGACTCCCCACTCCAGCCATCTCAGGCAAGGCGTCCGCGGACACCACCCAGGGTCATCCCTTCCCAACCCCTCCCCGACACAACATGCCATGTTCTGCCCCCACACTGCCTAAACCCGCCCTGAGAGTGCCTTCTGGGGACCCTATTTGCCGGATTCAGTGGCTGCAAGTGGTCCAGCTTCACTCGCTGTCCAACTTGTGGTTGCTGAAGGAGCCTAGTCCCTCCTCAGAGGCCCTCCTCCCTGACTGGGCAGCTCTGCTTCCCTCCCTCCCACAGCTCTTTGCCGGCCACTCCCACGGGCCCATCTTCCTGCCCATTTCCCTGTAGTGCTACTGTTTCCCAGGACAGCATCTTCGCCATGTTTGCTAACCCTTGTTCCCTGCACCATCTCCTTCACACCTGTGGCTTCAACCATCCCCTTCAAGCCTGTCCCTCTAGTCTTGCTGTTCTTCCATAACCAATGATCTGCTCCGTGCCTTCCTCCCTGTGTGAGTTCCACTAGACTCTCCAAATCTGACATGCCCTACACAGCCCTCACCTCCCAACTGCCCAAATTTGTATTAGAGAGACTGCCAACACCCTACTTCTTATCCCCATATCCCCAGGTTCTGTCCGCAGTCAAGTTCCCGCAGTCCTGAATCATCAGAATGCTGCTGCCCCAGCTCAGGCCTTCCTGAGCTCTCCCAGACCACTGCACATGCTTAGAACCTGAGGGCCCAGCTCCAGACACACCTTCGTCCCAATGCAGCCTACGCGCCAGGCAGAGTCTTCTCCAAATACAAACTTATCCAGCCACCCCTTGTGTAAAGAAAGACTCGTGGATCCTCCCGGTGTGGGGCAAAAAAGCCACCATCACAAATAGTGAGTGAGAACATGGGAGCGGCGGAAACAGGAGTGAGTGGGAGGCGGGAGAGATGGCCCGGGCTTAGGAGGGATGGGGGACTGATGGCAGAGGTGCACCCGAGAAGGGTCAAGTGCCCAGACTGCTGCTGAGAAACTCCCCCAGGGCAAGAACCAGAGGCTCAAGGCAGGTTCGCATTTCAAAGACAGTGATTCATCCAGTCTGTGGTGTCTAAACACAATGCTGACTAAATTGTAATTCACTTAGTTTCTAAAATGGATTTCTAAGACATCTGAGTCAAGGGTAGAAGTTACCACATGCATGATGATACTGTTTAGGGAGTCTAATTTACAGAAATCATTAGTAGTGGCTTTTTCTTTGAAAAATCTATTAACTTCTAAGGTCAAAAGAATGTATTAAAACCACACACGGAACTTTGAAATCAGGTTCAACAGTCAGACGACTTTAAAATGGAAGGCCCCTTCTCTTGCTTCCATCAGACACTCCTCCCTGGGCCCCACGCTAATGTGGGAAAGAACACGACCAAGGTGTAGTCTGGAGAACTTGCGTTTTATCTTAGAAGTGAGGTTTTAATTCTAGGTCTCGGCTATTGAGACGGTGTTTGGAAATGGCAAGATATCTGGGGTGGAGAGGGAGAGGACTTGGTTGAGACCTCAACTCGAAGAAAAGCAGTAAAAAGAACAGTCAGGAAATACTGATGACTGTACCGCCCTACCCCCCATCCAGCCACTGGGACATGGCGCCTGGGCTAGACAGGGACCTCCTGGTCTCGGCAGGGTCCCAACCATAAACCAACCTCAAGTCTCAAGAAAACGTAGTCATGCCCAGCTCCCGCTGGACTAACAATTCCTGCAGAAAAATGAGTATTCGAGAATGTTTTTTTCCTTTCACTAACTCCAGTTACGCTTCTAAGGCACTGGGAAGTCTGTCTATGAGCTGAGTGACCAGAAACGCAACGACCCCAGCTCGTCTGGGGGCAGCAGCCCTGGAAAGCAGCATCCATGGGGCCTTTCTGAGAATCTGTCCTCTCCAACCATGAAGACACTCAGACAATACCTCCAGACTAACCAAGCCCTTGCCTGACATCGCTGGTCACTTACTTCCAAGTGTCCAGCAATAATGGCTTTGGTGGCTCTGCTAGTCAGGGCTAGGGCTAAATTTTTAAAAGGCTGAGGCAAATCTATTTGAAGAGGGATTAAGACAAGTATGAAAACGCTTTGTGAAGACCATGCGACAGTTGAAGAGAAATGTCCATTACAGCTGTATACATAGCTGTTACCTTGGAAATCATGCCTGTTCATTTCTGTAGGAACATAAGACACCTTTCCTGTAAAACAGACGCATGAAAGCAAAATAAAGATGTGCTCAAAAAAACCATTTGATTGGAATCTCTTGGCCAGAATCTTATCCATGAAACCTGGCTGCACACCTACTAAAAAATACACTTTCTTTTTGGGGTGGTTTTCACACAAGCACTGCTGCCCTTTGGGGAAAAAACTCCAATTTTTAGTTACAAAATATTTTGTTTAAAGGGGTTTTAAATGGGCTTTGGAGGAAAAGTCTCAGCACTTCTTTTTTTGTTTCAAATGGGCTTTGGAGGAAAAGTCTCAGCACTTCTTTTTTTGTTGTTAAAGACAAAATTGGACCTTCCCATACTGGAAAGGGGATGATACGGTTTTACCGACTAAAGAGTTCTCTCTTCCCTAGTGACTTCTAAATACAATCGGAAGCTTTTTAACTACCAGTTTCAACTCATCTTAAACAGGAAGCACTTCGAATGCCCTTGAAAGTGTTATGCTGTGTGTCAATAGTATCTTCAAGTGGTTCTATGAAAAATAGGTTTAAAAATACTTTTTAAATTGAAGTAGGATGAACGGCGGCATGTTAGTTTCAGGTGTGCACAATGAGGATTCCACAATTCTACACGTTACTCAGTGTTCGACATGCTAAGTGTCTCCCCGATCCTTTACTTCTTCCCTCCCCGTGCCCACCCACTAAAGAGAGGGGATATCTGCAAGTGATGGGGAACTCAACATAAAAAATAATCGATTTAAAAAATTTAGAGATTCAGAGAGCCTGAACAGACAAGTTCCCAAAGACGACGCACAGATGGTAAATGGACACATGAAAAGATGCTCAGTATCACCTCTCATCAGGGAACTGCAAATCAGAACCACAATGAAGTATCACCTTCCGTGAGAATGGCTAAAATAAAAAGCCCAAGAAATAACAAGGGCTGGGGAGGACGAGGACCCGACGGAAGGGAGCCCTCGCGTGCTGTTGTAGGGAATGCAAACTGGTGCAGCCACTGTGGAAAACAGTACGGAGGTTCCTCAACAAATTAAAGTTACCACAAGATGTAGTCATTCCGCTGCCAAGTATCTACTCATAGAAAATGAAAACATGAATTCGGGAAAAAAATACTTTTTAAAAAAGCAGATGTATTTGCTCAAAATGGAATGTGTCTGTAACCTTAAGAAACTTAGGGGTGTGGAAACAGACACATGCACAGTGTCGTTCACTGAGGAGCTGAGGTCAAACCAAAGTCATAGAAAGGAGACCCAGAGGACACGTCCCCGGGCCTTGTCTGAGGTACACCATTGCCAACTGTTGGACCTCAGGGATTGCCACGGCCCAGAGTAGGTGGCCTTGGACCAATATGGTCTCGTTGACCTCTGTACCATATCGGTCTCGAGCTCCCGTCTGCTGGGATGAGTGAGGAGCAGGTCTCAGGACTGCCGGCCTGGGAAACAGCACCCGGGACGGCCCTGGCTGCCCAAGGCTTACAGACAAACCCATTGGTGTGGCTCTGGCACAGGAAATCTTAAATATGTGCTCCTTTGGGGATTTTTTTTTTTAAACAAAATACTGGCTTTTTTTATAATAAACACCGGGAGGGAGAAACCTCCACTTCTAGTACCTAAAACAAATCAGTCTGTTAAGGACTTAAAGTCGTGTTTTAAAGAGGCATTTCCCAAGTCTCTATTTATAGCTCTCCAGTAGCTGAGAAAGCAATTAGCCACATTATAACCTCTTAGGCGGTATAACTGGCTTTACTAATTACATTCTCATTAACACTGTTTTATTTCACTGCTTTTGGTGGGAGGGCTTTAAACATCCCTCTGGCTGGTAGGCTACACGGGAGTCTTCCATCCCATCCTGCTTAATTATTCATAATGATTTCTTAATTTCTTATCAGGGGTGCCACACAAAAGAAAAAAAGCTAATAGGTGTCCCATAAAATAAAAATGCTCTAAGTAAAACTATGGATTTACATATGGGATTTGAGATTTATCTATGCTCAGAGAGATGGAAAGTAACACAAGAAATGGGGCACTAACTCCATGCCATAGGGCCTTACATCTCTCTAGGTCTTTATTTTACACGCTCTAACACAGAGTTGGAAACATAAACCTCATAAGACTTCTATAAAAACAAAGTTTTAGAGATGACAGGGTCTCAGGGAACAAAACTTCAAAAACTCCACCATGACAGGTGTGGCCAGACATGTCCACCTGCCCAGAGAATTTAAAGCACAGGGAGAACCACTTTTTGATGCGTAGCTGCAGTCTGGGTCGGGCCCATTTGCAGGTTTATAGGGACCTAATTTCCATCTTTGCTTTCTGCTTTCTGGGATGTCTGCAGTGGGCGCAGGGCACAGACCCCCCGCTAGGGTCTGATAGACCTGGAAGCCCCTCCCGGCTAACCTTGAATGCTATGAGGTGCTGCGAGGGGGCTGAAGGTTGGCATCAAGGTTACCGGTTCTTTAGAAAGATTAGTTGGTAAAGGGGAAAGTTAGAGTGTGGCAGGTGGGTAGGGAAGGAGCGTTATCTTTTTTTTTTTTTTTTAAAGATTTATTTATTTGACAGAGAGAAATCACAAGTAGGCAGAGAGGCAGGCAGAGAGAGAGGAGGAAGCAGGCTCCCTGCTGAGCAGAAAGCCCGATGTGGGGCTTGAACCCAGGACCTGGGATCATGACCTGAGCCGAAGGCAGCGGCTTAACCCACTGAGCCACCCAGGCGCCCCGGATCATTATCTTTTAAGAGTAGATCCCAGACCTACCTTATACTCCTTATTTGGGAATATCTACAGACTTTTGATGTGCATACTCTTTGAACCATCTGCCTCACTTCTTAAAAATTTACCTGACTGGTGTAATTGCACAAAGATGTATGCAAAGGGCATTCATTGCGGCATTATTTCAATGAGCAAAATATCAAATGTTTAAAAAAGAAAAGAGATACATGGTCATGTGGGAAGACAGCAAAGGTGTAAGTGCAAAATCAGAACTGTGTATAATGTGATTCATTTCAGCTATACCAGTGTGTGTACATATGTAGAATGGCGCCTGATGAAAAGGTGGGCCAAGGAATAGCAGAGAATGCTTTCAAGCTATTTAATTGTTGAATGTAGGTTGCATTTCTAATAAAAACCCAGTCTCCCCAACCTAAAATGACAGCCCCTGTACAGAAAAGAAGTAACACAGCAAGCTTGAGACGATTACCCTTGGAAAGGCCTGCTTGTCAGGCTGACCCCAGGCTGGGGTCTGGGAACTTGGATTTACTCTGGTAAGAATGGGTCACTGGGTCTGAATGGTTTATGGAAATAATTTGGTTTATGTTGAACACCTGCTTCCTTCTGGGAGTCTGGAATTTTGGGACATGCTAGGTAAAGGGTACCTGTGTAACTGACTCTCAGTAAAAGGTCTGAGCCTCAGCTCAGACAAGCTGCCCTGGCTGATATGTCACATGACCACACACCATGGCGGGAATGACGTCCGTGGGCACTGCGCCACTGAGCAAGGCCTCCTGCGAGCACGGGCCTGGTTTCCCCTGGACTTTACCCCACACACTGCTCCGTTTGCTCACTGCTCCGTATCCTTTTGGTCTAAGTCATCACAGCCTCAAGTATAACTATCTGCTGAGTTCTGGAAATCGTCTTCGTAAATAATTGAATTTGGGGGTGGCCACGGGAACTCTCAACTAATTTTTTTTTTTTTATACCACCTTCTCGACCTTCATGGCATTACCAAAATCCGTAATTAAACTACCTTTCTCACTGGACTGTAAGAACCATGAGGTGAACTCTATGAATTCGTTACCACTACGTTACACATAAATACCCACTAAAGGGGGGAAAATGCCAGTTATTAAAAAAAGATGATATGCTGGAGAGATGCTTCTTTTACTTTTCAAGATCCCTGAGAGACACTCAAAACAAAAATCAGTACACCGGCAGAACCCAACTCTGTACTTAAATGGAAAGTACCAGACTCTCTCCCTGCCACCCACCCCTCACTTGTGCTCCTATCTGAAAAGGGAAACTGAGAACAAGACGTGAAGTTTCTCAGCCTCTGAGGCCACTATGTCACTAACAGGAGGCCACAGGGCTCTAAGCCTCTAAGAAGCAATGGGGCAGCGTGCTCCGGGAGCTGGTGCCACCCACTTCCTCCCTCCCTGTGGCTTGTGCCTCCTCGGTCCCCACCTCCCCTTGCAAAGAATGGAAAAGTTCTATAACCCACCATGGACGACAGTGCCACGACTTGGCAACCTGAGAGGTTAATCTAGAGTTGAATTTCAAAGTGATTTTCATACTCATCCAGATTTCCCTCCAGGACGACTCATTCCCAGACACTGCAGCTCTCCAGAGGACCCTGGGCGGAGGGGTCTGACCTGAGCTGGTTATGTCTATACTGACTCAAAGCCTCCCTCAACCCCTTGCCTGGGGTTCTAGGATGCAGCAGGCTACACTCACCCTTCTGTCCTTGGGTCTGTTTTGCCGGGTGTATTTTCTCCATTCCGGCATCTTGCCCTGTTACATTCATCTGCAGTTTATCACCGAGAGCCATTAATCTGCAATTTCTAGCGTTATCAGGCCCCTGCAGCCAGTTCAGGGGCAGGAGGTCCAGAGAAAGCCTCCCAAGCCCTGGAGAGTCCCTTTCTGGGTTTTCTCCAAAGGGCTGCAGCTGGCCCCTGGGAATCATGGTGCCCAGACTACTCGCCCCCCAGCTCCCGGGCCCTCTCCCCACGCCTCCCCACTTTTCAGCGACCGTGTGATTATGGGCCACTCATAGCTCATGAGGATGTGAGCACCCGCAGGGCAGAACTGGTCTCATCCACCTTTACGCAATGCTGGCTGGGTGTGGGTCAGGGCCTCACAACACAGGCACTTACTCTGTGCATAGGTCAGTCAGTGCCTTGTGTCCTCTGCGGGTAGAACGGACACAGTACTTGCCATCTTTCTGTTACGCTCATGAGAAGGAAATAAATTCTGGAGATAAATCTATTTTGGAATGTTAGCTATTAAGTGTCCCTCACATCCTACCCTCTGTTTCATTGAACTTTTTGCTTATGGGAGGCTCTGTGGGCACTGCACAGAAATGAAGCGCATGGATACCAGGATTTGAGGCATCTAAGTTATCCTACCACCTGCAGGGAAGAGAGGTGACAAATGACACAACGGCTGCAGTAACGTTTTCCTTGCTACACTTGCTGCTGTCTCCCCTCCTGACGGTCACCTCTTTCTGCGTCCCCCGCCCCTTGCCATGTCCTCCTTTCCCAGTCGCCCCTGTCCTTCACCATCTCCTGCTCTCTTCCTTCCACTGGGCCATCCTCAACTGTTTTCAGATGGAAATAACCCACAAGCCCCCTCACAGTTGCCCTGCCTGGCATCTCTGCCTTGCCCCACATTCCAGACTGGGGCCAACACTACCCACGCCCAGTCCTCCTGGGTCCTGCTGTGGGCGTCCCTGCTCTAGCACCCCTCCTCTGGTCCCCTTTACCTTGCTGGCCTTCAGGATGTTGATCTGCTCTTCATACACCGTGTCTCTGTTTTTCTCCAGAAAACCATCTGAGAGGTACTCCACCTGGGGCCCCAGAGGGAAATAGAAACAGGGGTCAAGTGCTTCAGCCCACAGCTACTTGATAACCTGAGACATTTCATCTCACCCATCCGTGTTTTCTGATGAGTGGTGAGTAGCTGGTAAACCCACAGTTGTTCCCATTTAAAACGCAAACCCGGGGCACCTGGGTGGCTCAGTGGTTTAAGCCTCTGCCTTCGGCTCAGGTCATGATCTCAGGGTTTTGGGATCAAGTCCCATATCTGGCTCTCTGCTCGGCAGGGGGCCCGCTTCCTTCTTTCTCTCTGCCTGCCTCTCTGCCTACTTGTGATCTCTCTCTGTCAAATAAATTCTTTAAAAAAAATAAAAAATAATAAATAAATAAATAAATAAATAAAACGCAAACCCAAGATGTGATCAGGATTTATACAGAGGAAGTGGAGTATTCATTTTGTGGAAAAACATTGTTTTAAAAAAGGAATTCCCATAAGAGGACCTAAGGCCTCCTTTGGATGTTGAAAGGGCTATCAAATTAGAATCTGCATTTTGTCTTTGAAGATTTTAATTTGAGAGAGTGCACACATGCAAGTGTGTGTGCAGAGGGGGAGGCAGATAAAAAATCTCAGAGTCCTCGCTGAGCACAGAGTCCGACGCGGGGCTTGATCTCACAGCCCTGAGATCATGACCTGAGCCAAAACCGTGAGTCGGATGCTTAACTGGCTGAGCCGCCCAGGTGCTCCTGGAGTCTGCATTTTAGGGCGACCCCAGTGACTTATGTGCAGATTACTATTTGGAAAGCAAGGGCTAGGGCAAGCAGAACAGAAATCCATGTAGGAAAATTCTGTGTACACCAGGTGTGGGAAAGGAGCTACCCAAAGAAGAGCGCTATTCTGTTCTCACGCCTTCCTTCTCCCTCCGGGGTACACTCACAACTGTTTTATGGGCTCCTGTCCTCCCTGGAGAGAGACGCTCAATAAATGTTTGTCAGCCAAATGGCTGGGGAGCTGCAGCCCATCCCCCCAAACACCTCAGGCTCTGCCAATGTAGTGACAGTTTGATGTATTACAGAGCGGGCTGGGGAAGGAAAGAGAAGGTAGACAAAGACCCTAAGAGACTCTCAGGCCACTTGAATTCAAAAGATACCACATTCTCTTAGCCTTGAGTCCCTGTAGGGTGGGGCTCACAGCATACCCAAGCCCACAAAGAGACTCACCTTGTCAGCAAAGTGGACGACAATGAAGGCCGTGTTGGACATGCGGGGTTTCTGGAAGTGCTGGCTGCCAGAGTGCCGGTCGTAGAGCTTCTGGGCCCAATTTTGGTCAGTTCCTTTGGGGACCTGCAGAAACATGTAAGAGAACAGAGTGCTCTGTGAAGAGGAAGAAGCAAGCAGAGAATCGTGGCAAAGGGAGATGGAGTCCACCAGTAAGTCGATCTCACAGGGGCTGGACCCCAGCTGGACAAGGAAAACAAGTTCTGGCCACGAACGCTTTGGATCCTGCATGGCCTTCTCTCAACACGCCAGGTGGGTTGGTTCCAGTGGTGTCCCCAGGAGTACGCTTAGCCTCAAAGAATCTTCTGGTCGACAGATGCTAATGGGGGAGCATCAGTTTGGAGCCTGAGGTGGCAGGAGCAGTGTCAGAACAGTTCTGAAGATGAGGCTTCCCCTAGCTGGGCCAGCGGCCTCAGTGTCATGACTGTGCCATGCCCACCCCTAGTGCCACGCTCCCGCTCACTCGGCCCAGTGCCTGCAGCAGGAAAGCCCACCCTCTCTGGCTCATCGAACCACCACTGTCTGGGCTCAGCTCAAGCCTGCCCTCCTCTCTGAAGCCTTCCCTGGCTACTCTTGATCTCACCTGGGAATGCCTCATGATTATGTTCTTACACATACACTAATGCAGTCCATCCCTGGGTTTTGTGCATCGCTTTGTCGCTACAAACTCTAAGCTTGTTGGGCTCAAGGAGGATGCCTTATTGTTTTTCACCTGCCCCTCAAAGCACTTGGAATTGGGTTCCAGGCACACACAGGGTATTAAGACCTAGGAAATGAGCTATGCAACACTTTCTCCTCAAGTTTATATATTTTTTAAAGATTTTATTTATTTGTCAGAGAGAAAGCCCAAGCAGGAGAAGCAGCAGGCAGAGGGGGAAACAGGTTCCCCGCCGAGCAAGGAGCCCGATTGTGGGACTCGATCCCAGGATCCTGAGATCATGATCCGAGCCCAAGGCAGATGCCCAACCAACTGAGCCACCCAGGTGTCCCAAGTTTAAATTTAGAAGTTTCATGACAGTAAGCATTCTGGGGCAGCCCCTTTCAGTATCTTCCAGGCTGGCTTCAGAATTGAAGCAGCATTGGGGTGCCTGTGGGGCTCACAGTCGTTAAGTGTCTGCCTTCAGCTCAGGTCATGATCCCAGGGTCCTGGGATAGAGCCCCACATTGGGCTCCCTGCTCGTCAGGAAGCTTGCTTTTCCCTCTCCCATTCTCCCTGCTTGTGTTCTCTCTCTCGCTGTGTCTCTCTGTGAAATAAACAAAATCTTAAAAAAAAAAAAAAGTGAAACAATATCTTGTTTTGTTGAAAATATACCACAGTCACTGTAGCCACCATTCGATTGTCCAGGATGATAGGGGGAGGTGCGTCTGCCACTGTCATCCCTGGAGGCCACTGCGCACACCCACTCCTGGGTGTACTGTTTTCTATGTGTAAATGTTTTCTACACATTTTAGACGCATAGACTCATTTAATCCTCACAAGATTCCTATCAGCTAGGCACTATGTTTATACAATTTTACAGATGAAGAAATGGACACAGAGAGGTTAGTTAACTTGCCCAAGGTCACACAGCTGGGAAGCAGCAGAGCTGGGGTTCAAACTGGGCCAGGTTGACTCCGGAGCAAATGCTCCCCGCTACTGTGCTTTCCTGCCTGACAACAGAGATTCAAAAGCAGCCACGAAGATGGGATTAGACGGAAGGCACTTATCTCCAAAAATGATTCAAAACAAACACAGAAGAAAGCAAATCTTGTGTTTTGATAAAATCTGGGTTGTGGGATCAGTGGCTCTGGAATGTACTGAATGAAATCCTTTAGAAAATACTACATGTGCCTTCATGCAAGTGGCCTTCCTCTCTTCTCAAAATAACATGAAGAGCCTGGATCCTAGCTCTGTCCTCATCTACGTGAGGACAGTCCCTCAGAGACCCAGTCCCCCTGACCTGCAGGGTTGGCCACTGGTCAGATCAAAAAGTGTAGGTTTGAACGCAAGAAATGTCCAGAATAGACCAATCTTTAAAGACATTACATAGATGAGAGTCTGCCTTGGGCAGTGGAGGGAGACTGGGTGGTGGGGGGTTGGGGAAGTGACTATGGGGGAGGGGAGAGTGACTAGCCGTGGGTTCTGCTACGGGGGCATAACTCTTAGACTGCCAACCAGAGGTTGTATATTTTAAGTGAGTGAATTTTATGGTATGTTAATTACATTTCAAAAGAGCTGTTAAAATGCATTAATACATTTAATGATTTTACTCTTTGTTATTGAAACTATAAAATTTTAAAAAATAAGGAAGAGAGAAGAGGGTGAGTCCTCAGGCTCCCCTAGCCCTTCTCCCCCATCAGCCTGCATTTCAAGCCCAGGGGCTAGGGTGCTTGCTGGCAGCTGGGGGCAGAGACAGGCTCCCTCCTCTGCTCCTGGCTGCCATCCCCAGTGCCTGTTCCAGGATTTTACTTTTCCATCTTCACAAAATGCCTCTCTGTGTGCTCAGCAAAACACTGGGTTGGGCCGAGTCCACAGGTCAACTCCTCTTGCCTTCAAGTCCTGCTGGGCACTTAGTACCATTCAAAAAAAAGTACCGTGCCAAAAAAAAAAAAAAAATTACCATCACGTTTTACTGAGAGACGCTACCTCTGCAGATGAAGACACTGTGCCCAGATAGAACTGGGGGCTGGCCTCAACGACCCCCATCTTTCCATGGTCTTTGACCTTCCCTGTTGGCAGGACAGCCATTCCCCTGCTTCCTGCCCTCTCCGCCATCCCCCAGGCTGCCGCCTCCTGCACAGGACTCATTCTCACCTTCATGGAGAAGCAGAGGAGCCAACCAAGCAGGACCCAGAAACGGAGCATCCACACCGCCCCGACCCCCACCTCCCGTTGGAGGGAGCGCTTCTCCCCACCAGGGTCCTGTGCACTCACCGGCTGGCCTCCTGCAGCCATGGCCTGGAGAGGGGCGTGTCAAACTTGCCGCCTCTGCTGCCTCACCTCATCCTCCCCACGAAGTCGCAGAAGCCAGGCTGCTGCCCGGACAGCTACCTGACCAAATTCTCTAACCCACAGGCTTGCTGCCAGAGGCAGGGCCCTGTGACCCTCTCTGCGCCCCCCTGCAAGTCTTTTGTCTTCCCCGCCTGGATAAAGGAGAGCAGAATGCCTCCCTGCTCCCCTCTCTCCTGTCTCCCTCTACCTCGGCTTCCCCAGTGGCCTGTGACATCCGCAAGAAGCGATCACACCTGTCCCTGCCTCCCAGCCCTGCACCCCCAGAGCCTTCAGAGTCTGGTCCAAACGCCCTCTCTGGACAGAGCCTCCCATTCTGATGGTTCTCACTTTCCAGTTTCACCTGCCACCACCACGGGGTCCGGACAGGTCGGACCACTTCAAGTTTTCTCAATGTGACACTCCTTTGACCCAGAAGGCCACCTCACTCCCGACTTCTCTTCGTCAACAGCTCTTTGGGGCTGCTTCTCCCCACAGTCACCTCCTCCTGAACGTTCCCACCCTGTCACCGTGGTGATGACTGCGGCCCTGGGCTGACCCCTTGAAGGTGATGTGTGAAGGGCAGGGACTCAGTGGCAGGAACAAGGGCTTCACTGGGCAGGTGAACGAGCAGAGGTGGGAAGGCCCCTTCACCTCCCTCCCTCTCGGGTTTTGACCTGTTCGCAAACATGCAGAACAAGGAGACCTCGGGGGCAACAAAGCACGAACCCTTGAGCTTAACACTGAGCAAGCTCTCCTGAGAGCAGGCTGGACCCAGGTGAGGAAGCAAGGGGGCCTTCGGGATGCCGTCCCTCCGCTGCTCAACAGGGAGTTACAGAAGATCTGCCCTTCTCCAGCTCTTTAGGCCAGGCCCCGAAAACGGAAGAACCCCACTCCCCAGCCACGGGACTGCCCTCAAGTCCCCAGACTCTCCCCAGACTGAGTGCCTCTGAGGTGTTACTCGCAAGCACTGCTTCCAGGGGTCAAAGCATCACTTTCAGAAAAATCCTGCTGATGCGAACGTGTCACTTACAAGGAAACACGCTTTGACCTGTCCTATCCCATCAGCCCCAACTGGTTGCTCCCCCAGAAGAGGGAGGGCAGGGAATGCCGCTCCAAATATGGCCTATGTCATGCCCCACAGCAGCCTTAGAGAGCAGTGGGCACAGGAGAGTTTGAAGAGCAGCCTGGAAAGAAACACCAGCTGCAAGCAGACCCCCGCGTCCTCCCCGCTGGTTACTGATGGAGCGGCCTGGGGCAGACCACAGATCCAGGATCGCAAGAAGGCTCTTCCCCCTGAAGGAGCCCTGGGGGACTTCAGTCACTCTGTGAACACCCCTGTGGCTGCAGGCACCCATCGTGTGGCTCCTCTGCTGCTCCTTTAAATCCATGGTCACCGCCCCCCCCCTGCAATTTCTAATTTAAATACCAGTCCACTGGCTCTGCCTGCCACTGTGTGTCTTTTCCAGGAAAGCGATTTCCCAGTGGCCGCTTTTAGAGCAGGAGTCTAATCCTTCATGTGGCTTTGTGGCCTGTCACATGGGGGTCACGGTGTAATCCCATTCTTTCTCGTCCTGTGGTGTGTGTCTGAGCGGCAGTGGAGGGAAGGGACATGGTCTGAGGCAGCTCCGCCGTTCCACGGGATGGTCCCTGAGGGACGCCGTGTCGCAGCCCGCTCCAGCAGGACTCCCTCCCCCACTCGCTCACAGCCAGCGGTGCTGCCAAAGGGTGCGCCAGGCCCCCGGCCCCCGTTTTGTGGAGTTGGGTGTATTATGGTAGGCTCTCCCTACAGCAAAACACATCCTGTCAAGACACACAAGGCCGTGAGTTCTGACAAAGGCACCACCTGTCGGTTCACCCTGGCTGCACTGAAGCACTTACCTCAGCAGGGAGGGGAGGGGGAAGCTTTCCACACTGGGGCTTTGTACTCCTCCTTAATGAGGTGCTTGTTTTGCCCGCCCTGCTCCTCCCCACCCGTGTCCTCAGCCACCACAGAGTTTCACCAAGTCCCGCTGGCAGGAGTGACACCCCTCTCAACACCAGCTGGACCGACCGGAAATCCATTTCCGGGTTCTCCTCAGACCTGCCCCTCCGAGGAGCCCCGGGCACAAGGAAGCAAGGAGACCTAACAGAATGGCCCTCTTTCTGCATTGCCATTGCCGTCCCCTTCCCTTGATTCTGCTCGGGTGTTGCTCTGTGGCCCTTGGGCTGTGGTCCAGGCCTCTTTCAGCCTGCTCTGGGCCCAGGGGGCACTGGGCCTTGCCCACAGCCCTCCTGGGCCCCACCCCCACCCCCTTAGAGCACAGTCCTGTCCCTCTCCATCCCTGCTGGCCAGTACGGAGAACACTTCCTCCTCTCCTGAGACCTGACAGACGGCAGGCGCATGACACATTCGGGGTGTCTGACGGATGGCAGGGGCAGAATTCAGGCAGATGCAGTCTTCAGCTGAATCACCTAATTTTTATGAATCTGACCCAGTCAGAAGGCTCCACAGAACATGAAGGCAGAGATCATCCACCAAGAGAGTTTCCATTAACTTCTCAAAGTAAAACAGATTCCTCAGGGAGGCCGCAGGTAGTTTGCACTCGGTAGGGAGATAGCACTGGGAATATGCAAGGCTGCAAAGTATAGGGGTCTGGGCTGTTGAACACGGCTTGCAGCCTGGGCCTCCCAGCGACCACTCTGTTTTTCTGCTAAGGATCTCCCACCACCCTGGGAATCACCAGCTCACCAGGCCCATAGGACTCCGGTTTCCCCTTGCTGGCTTGGTTCCCAGCCAAGAGGTCTTAGGCCTTAGACCTTAGACACAGGTCTAAGGTCTCTGCACCTGTGTTCCTACCACCTTGACTTGACATTCCTGGGACCTGTTCCCTTGGGTAGAGGCACCTTTCAGATCCTCAAACCATAAGCCAGAGCAAACCCACCTCGATTGGTCTTTGATTGCTAACCGCAGATAAATCACTGGAAATCAATTAGGCAGCTGCTTGATCCAGAGAATCCGTCATCCTGAAGCCTTAGGCGTTTTTCTAGGTGTGTGTACCCAGCAAAGGAGAGACCATGCCCCAGGGCTTTACGTCAGAGCTGTGCATCCACGAATTGCTGGGTAGAGCCACGCAAGGTAAACCACCCACTTCAAGGGCCTCCTCAGAGCCAATGGGTCTTAACCTTCATTCTGGGAGGGCCCTAAAGAGCTGGAGTCCTGGAGCCAAGGCCTGGGGTGGACACAAGGACACGGTGGTGCCTTCGGGGTTGGGGTGTGGGGCAGGAGGAGAAGGTTACGAACAGGAGCACACACCACACTGGAGGAGGGACGGAGGGTCCCACTGAGCTTGAAGGTAGCTGTTGGCAGTGGACGCTGAATCCAAGTGAGTGAATGGTGAACAAAGGGCTGGGGAAGGGGAGGAACGACACTTAAGAGTTGGGGCCATGACTTTGGTCATCAAGCCAGTGGCGCTCCATGCAGGAACAAGTGTACTATCAGCTTCACGGCTACCTCCCAAGCTGAGCAGGCCCAGGCACACACCTTACACACTGAGGAATCAGCCCTGCCCAGAGCTGACGTGGGGCAAAGCCCACAGCTCAGAAGAAATGCTGCAAACCATTGGGAGTGAAGATGTGCGAGCTGTGGACTTTAGCATATCTCCCTCCATCTTCCACTGTTCCATCAACCTTTCCTTTTCATTGTCAAAGACAATGACACTGGGAGCACCCTCCTGGAAGGGAGATATCTTCCTCCTCTAAACCATCCAGCCACGCCCAATCCTTCACAGGCAAGATGTGGAGGCCAGGGAGTAAAGGAAACCAAGTATTTTCCTTGCTATCCCAAGAATTGTGTGTTTTTACACATTTGGATGAGAGTTTCCACTGCTCGAGGAATGTTACCCTCTTATCAGCGACCATCCAACTGGGTGAAATTCTGAAGATCATCAGATCCAAACCTTCTAATCCACAGAGCAGGAAACCAAAGGCCAAAGCAGTTAGGTGATCAATAAGACCCAGATTCTTGGTGCGCCTGGGTGGCTCAGTTGGTTAAATGTCTGCCTTTGGCTCAGGTCGTGGTCTTGGGGTCCTAGGATCAAGCCCTGAATTGAGCTCCCTGCTTAGTAGGGAGCCTGCTTCTCCCTGTGTCCCGATGCCCCCGCTCAAGCTCCCATATATACAATACATACACACATACGTACATATCTTAAAAAATAAAATAAAATAAAACCCAGATCCTCCCAAACCACATTTTCAAGGCTGTCTGCCTTTGCCCTTGCTGGCCACTCACGACATCGCTGTCCTACCAAGTAGAAGCCACAAAAAGCTGGATGGGGGACCTATGGACCTCATCTGCACCAAGCTTGCAGCTCCATCACTCATAATGCATCTGGCCTGACAAACATGCCCCTGGACTCTTGGCCTTCACTCTCAGAGGATGCCTGTCTAGATGTGAGGGTCTTTCTCTCAGTGCCTAGGATATCGGGGGCACCAAATCCACACCACCATTCTATAGTGCCAAACCATACCATCCAGTCTCTGCCAAGACAGGTACACATTCACCTACACAGTTAGCTTCTAGCGTGTAATATGGACATCAAGGCTTCTCTCACCACCCTACAGGTGGGCTAAGTGCCCATGAAATCCCCGCTCTGAGACCTCATGCACTCCCTGCAGCACAGAGTGGGTTCTGGCACCCCCCACCCCCACCCACCCCCGGCATTGAACTAACACAATGAGCATGTCATCAGTCTTACCTTACATTCTTCATCCAGCAGGTCCAAGATGCCCAGCTTGGCTTCTATGAGGTCAATACAAGGTTGGTTATCATAAAAGTCAATCAAGGTCCAAGGGATCTGCTCCTTCATATATTCTTCTTGCTCTAGTTTGAATACATGCTAGGGTAGGTGAAAGGTCAAGGTTAGTGAGCTGCAGGCACATCCCAACGTTCATCTCCCCTGAGCTTCAACCACGTGAGCTTGGATCCCAGAGAAGGGGGCATGGATGTATACCCATCAGAAAAGGTTTGAGCACTAAGTCACAGTCGTGACTGCAGAAAAGGAGCTCAGTTAGGTGATCCCCATTCCCACGTGAACCCTTCTGTAGAATATTCTAGTAATCAACTGGCTTGCAATCCAGCAAATTCCCCAGAAGCCCAGAATCAGGAGGTGGGGGAGTCAAAACCAAGGGGAGGATCATTTACCTTCTCAACCCAGTTGCCCCATTCCTCCTGAGCAGCAGGGAATGCCTTCCCAAAGCTGGGGCACCCCCCAAGACACTAAGAGAAGGCTGGGGCAGAGCTAGAGCCCACTGGCCCTGGATGGAAGAGAAGTGCCCCAGGCTGCTGCTCCCAGGGCGAGAGGTCCCCCCACCTGACGCCCTGGGTCCAGGAGCCCAGCCTACCGAGTTGAACTGCTGCTGCAACTTCTCGTTTGCATAGTTGATACAGAACTGCTCAAAGCTGTTGACCTCAAATGTCTCAAACCTGCAGAATGGAAAAGGAGGACAAAGGGGCATTCGTCTTACCAAAGGAATCACTGGGACTTCCAATAAGGCTACTCTCATCTCCTCTCTCCCCCCATCCAGCTCCATCCTCAACTCCAGCACAGAAGTCCTTCACAAGCCCAAGAGGAGGGCTTTCCACCCAGAGGGAGTGCCTTTTTCCAATTCAGACAACAGCCCCTCAGGGACTAGCAGTGTCCCCCACCCAACGCAAATGAATCGCAATTTAACCAATCCCCTATTAGAGAATGTTTTATTGCTTTTCCTGATTTTTAGCTGTTATCAATGCTGGGGCAAATGTTGTATATGCATCTTTCATGGTTCTTTCTGTAGGATGCAACCATCTTAGCAGAATAACCATGTCGGAATATGGTTTCTTTTTTTTAATTTTTAAAAAAGATTTTATTTATTGATTTAACAGAGAAAGAGAGAGAGAGAGAAAAGAACATGGTTTCTTAAAAGGTAGAAGGAAATTAACTTCCAGAAAGGTGGAACCAACTCATGTTATCACCCCACAACCACCCCAGCCTCCCATGCATCCAACTGTCTGGTTGTCCTAGTACTGGTTAAAGTTTTTTTTTTTTTTTTTTAATTCATTTCCATGAAGTTCGAGTTTACACACAATTCGAAGACAATCAGATGTGCAGCTTAGAAACTGGCAGGAGGGTGGAGAACAGCTGATTTGGGGGAAGCTGTGCAAGACCAGAGGCAGGAAGTCAGTAAGGCAATTATTACTGCAGTAATGATCCCAGAAGACCAATCGGGGTGTGACTTAAGCCGGTAGTGACCGAGTAATGATAAAGGATCAAAAGACACTAAGGGAGGGACAAATGAGAGGGCTTCAAGTGACCAACGGGGCACAGAGGAGAGATTCACCTCCACAATCAAACGGACGTGGTAAAGCTCACCAGGCCAGAATGATCTAGCATAATCAGCAGCATTAGCTACAAATGAGTGGGGCCATCTTGCACACTGGGTAGCATCATCAGGCTTAGGCAGTGGCGGGACAGAAATGTAGGAGGAAGAGGAGCCATTTTCTCATTCACACCACTGGCTGAATGAGCGCTCAGCCCCCAATGCTTCAGGAGCTCCTCCTCACTCCATGCCCACAACAATTCCATGCTACAAGTGGAAGAAACGAAGGCACGGGGAGATGAAATCATCTGGTCCAAATCAGAGTCCGTATGCAGAAGAGCCAGTGTGTGAACCCAGGCGGTGATTTCTGAGGCCCCATTCTTAGTTTAAGAAAAGCTTCACTAGAGAAAGACTGGGGAAGGGCAGTGGACAAGGATACTTCCCAGAAGAGGAGTGGGAGTATCAACAAGGGACATGGGGGTGGGGGTGGATGCACAGGCTTCAGCCTTCCCATAACCTTACACTGTTACCCCCTCATTCTTCAGTATACACAACGAAAGTTTCTTAATCTTATATAAAATTATCCCAGTCTTCCCCAATAGACTGTACTCCCTAATTACCACTCCCAAATAGAAATGTCAGGGCTGTAGGCTGGTGGTATTGGAGAGGCAGCACCCAATAGAGAATAAATGCATCAGACAGCCAACAGGGCCACGTCGGGGCTCAGAAAACATCAGGCTTCTCGCATCCACCTTCCCCACCCAAAACATAAAACATGGAGAAGTGGAAAGTCCTTTTGAGATCAAAGGAGTCAACTGTTTGGAGACAACCATATTAAAATACAGCCTTCGGTCACGCCCACATAGGAGAAATAATTGTAAGTTAATCAAAGAAGACCAAGGATGGGAGCTGCGCTCCCGGCCGTGTGGGGGTGGGGGGGTGGGTACTGTGCCTTCCAGTTCTCCTGCTGCCCTGGGGCCTCCTCAGTCCAGGGGATGGCCCTAGATATGGAGTTCTGTCACTTAGAACCTCATTTCCTCCCCTGCCGCAACCGTACCCCAAGACAGGCTGCTAACACCGTCAACCCCCCAGAAGAAACTTAATTAATAAAACCTACACGGAAGATAAAGGAGCCGCCCTAGCAAATGGCCAGAAAATAGCGATGGGGTGTACATGCAGGGCTAACTGAGCTCCACAGATAAAGGATTTAAGTATCTCCCACTTGTCATTTGTTAAAGGTTTATGTTGGTAGCACTCCACCAAGAACATATTCTCATTAATTTGAGATGACCTAAAATTAGCTCATAATTCCCCTATTTCTAAGATATGATCTGGTAACAATTCCTCCGCCATCTAGTGTAATTACTGTAATGCCTGCTGTAGGTCCAGAGATGAATGCAGGGTCTGGGTAGCTTGGAAAACGTCTAAGAGAACTGACCTCAGAAAGCCTCAGCCAGAGAGACAGGGCAACTTCTCTACAATAGGAGTCTATCTGTAGCAATTTTTCCCATCAAGAGATGATTTTTTAAAATAAACACAATGGATCAATTTATAGTTCACAGCATTAAACTGTCACAAAGAAATTTATATCCTAGAGGGAATTGGATTTCTCCTGTATAATCAATGTTGAGAATAGTTAGACCAGAATCCTTAGGTGGGAGGAAGGTCAGAATGCAGAATAAGACTTGATGCTGAGACCCAAGGTCTGAATTCACGGTGGTACAACCATCACCCCTACCTTCACTAGCCTCCTCTTCCTGAAACGTAGAAGAGGACAGAATTTCCTTCTGGTTCTGCTCCAATTTCAGGGTGTGGTAAGGGCCACAGAGGTCTCTAAAAATAAGGTAGTGTCTGCTGGAAAGTGAAACCACAATGAAAGGACGTCAACCAAGCCCTCTGAGTTCATCACTAACCTCCACAATCCTCTTGCTTCAGAGCAGAGGCCAGGCAGGACTTTCAAGCCTGGGGAAGACTTCTTCCCCTGGAACGTGGCTCAAAGGGACCCAACTTCTTATCTCAGTCTCCTTTCTTTTTACCAAGATCTCGCTTTAGCCTTCTACCAAAGGTTAAAGGAAAAAAATATGCATTGTAGGTTGGATATAGAGAGGGGGCTGTCAGGGAATGGTTATTAAAAGTTAGACAAGTCCCATCAAGGTCTCTTTGCCTCCTGAAGCCCAGGAAACCTCACAAGGGCACCCTGTGGTCTGTTCACGACGCCAACTCCTCCGATCTCTTTACTCAACCATCATGGGATGTTGGCTGTACCCTAGAACACCAGGACTTGAACTCTGTTCCTGTGCTTCTCTGGGCCTAGATGTCCCCACACAGGATTTGGCCTTCAGGGAAGGTACAGTACTAGGCACTGCTCACATCCCAAGGCCAAGAACAGTTATTCTTCTGGAGGACCTAAGTCCCAAGTCCACTTACTTCGCAGTGTGCTCCAATTCCCTGCTCCTCTATGTGCCAGGAACCTCAGTGCGGGACAGAAAAATGCCCACTGTATGGAAACCCTCTCCTAGCCCATCAGTCAACTGCCTCAAGAATTGCAAGGTCTGCGAAAGAGCTCTCAGGAAGACCACAGGAATCTAGTATACGCAGCCTTCCAAGAGATTAGATGCATTTATAGAACTTGAATGGTGGGTGAACTCAGAAGGGTGATGGCAGGTCAGAGAGAACTGTGACTTTATCTGAACCTTAAGAGTATGAATGTGTGTCTGCCTCTAGGCACAAGCCCAAGAGCTGTGTAAGAGAAATTCTGGAAGGTTGAGATGGACTTTAGAGCAATCTGAATTAAAAGGTTCTCCTGGAGGTGAACCATGAGAGACTATGGACTCTGAAAAACGATCTGAGAATTTTGAAGGGGTGGGGGGTGGGAGGTTGGGGGCACCAGGTGGTGGGTATTGTAGAGGGCACGGATTGCATGGAGCACTGGGTGTGGTGCAAAAATAATGAATACTGTTATGCTGAAAAAAAAAAATAAAAAAAAAATTGATACAGTAAAAAAAAAAAAAAAAAAAAAAAAAAAAAAGGTTCTCCTGGGAGACTCAAAGATTCCAAGGCAAACCCAATGGTTTCAGGGATCTGTTAGATCTGACAATACTGGGGCCAGCCATGCATGTTTACCCTGAGGATGACATGCCCAGGGATTTCCTGAGCTGCCCACGTCTGGTCCACTGTTTATAGGCTTGAAGGAAAAGGCCACTGGCTTTTCCCCCTCTATTCACCATGAACCCTTTTCATACTGGTCAAAGAGGAGCTAGGTAGTCTTCTCTGAATAACTAAATTGGAACTGTAAGACCAACTCCAAGAAGATAAGACATCCGTTAAAATGAAGGCAAACTTTGGACCTAAGAAGTTTACTTTAAATAGATCATTAAAGGCAACCTATGTACAGTAGGAAGTATTTGCAAATCATATTTCTGATAAGGAGTTAATAACCAGAATATACAAAGAGGTCTTACAACTCAACAAAAACCAAATAACTCAAAAATAGGTGAAGGCCTTGAACATTTTTCCAAAGACAATGTATGAAATATGATCAACATCACTAAATATTAGAGAAATGCAAATCAAAACCACAAGGAGAGATTACTTCATACCTATCAGGAGAGCTACGACCAAAAACCTCAAAATAACAAGTGTCGTCAAGGATGTGGAGAAACCAAAACCCTTGTGTGCTACTGACAGGAATGCAAAATGGTGTGGTCACTATGGAAAACAATCTGTAGGTTCCTCAAAAAATTAAAAACAGAATTGTCATATGATCCAGCAATCCCACTTCTGGGCATATGTTGAAAAGAATTAGAAGAGCTATTTGCGCACCCTTGTTCCCTGTAGCATTGTTCACAATAACCCATGGCTAAAAGAAGCCCGAACATCCATCAGCAGAAGAATGGGTAAACAAAAGGTGGTGTGTACACACTAGAGCATTACTCAGCTTTAAGAAAGGAAATTCTGTCACCAGCTGCAACACGGGGGAGTCTTGAGGACATTGAGCTAACTCATAGAAGCCAGTCACAAAAAGACAAATGTTGTACGATTCCCCTTACATAGACATCCAACGTAGTCCTAAGTCACAGAAACAGTGTAGAGTGGTGGTTTCCAGGGAAAAATGGGAGTTGCTCAATGGGTATAAAGTTTTAGTCTTCCCCCATGAAAGTGCTCCAGAGTTCTGTTGTGTAACAATGTGAGTATACCTACCACCACTGAACCGTACATTTAAAAATGCTTAAGATGGCAGGGGCCGAGGAGGGGGGTGCACCTGGGTGGCTCAGCCAGTTAAGCGTCTGCCTTTGGCTCAGGTCATGATCTCATGGTCTTTGGGGTGGAGCCCCGCATCAGGCTCCCTGCTCAGCGGGAAGTCTGTTTCTCCCTCTCCCTCTGCCCCTTGCCCTGCTCCTGCTCCCACGCACATTCTCTAACAAATAAAATCTCAAAAAAAAAAAAATGGTTAAGATGCTAAGTGTTACGTTAGGTGCTTTTCCAGCTACAGTTTTAAAAAATTATTTTAAAAAAACCCGTATAATTAAAAAGCACTGAGTAGAGATGGGTGCTAGTTTAAAGTCAGGAAATATCACAAGCCCAGAAAATAATGTGAGAGCTGAGGATAGAAAATCCCAGCAAGCATAAACAATGACTTTTGGAACACTGAAAATAAATAAAATACAATAAAAAAAAAAAAAGAAAAAGAAAATCCCGAGCAAACCCACTTCCTTCCTCCTGGGTCCTGCCTGCTCCTCTCCACCGCCCCCCCCACCCCTGCACCCTCTCTTCCACTATCCCTCTGCATGACGCATAACTCTCCTCCTCCCTCCACAGGTCTCCTAGTCCAACTGTCCTTGTCAAGAACGGGCCAGCCCTGGATGCCTGGGTGGCTCAGTGGCTTAAGCCTCTGCCTTTTGCTCAGGTCATGATCTCAGGGTCCTGGGATCGAGCCCCACATCGGGCTCTCTGCTCAGCGGGAAGCATGTTTCCCCTTCCTCTCGGCCTGCCTCTCTGCCTACTTGTGATCTCTGTCAAATAAATAAATAAATAAAATCTTAAAAAAAAAAAAAAAAAAAAAGAACGGGCTGGCCGCAGCCAAAGCCCCTGCCACCCTGGCATGTCGAAGGCTCAAATCAAAGACAAATAACTAACTGCCTTTTTCCCAAATTGAAAATTGAAGCCATCCATTTCTTTTTGCCGTGAGGAGGGGAGAGGAATGAAGGATTACAGTTACAATTCCTCGAGCCTGGAGAGGCAGGCGCCAGTTAATGTAACATGAAAAGGAAAGCCCAGCCACAAGCTGCCTGGCTCTGTCCTATTCATTTCCACCCCCTGCCTGGTACGAAACGCCCACAGGCAGGCAGGCAGCCACGTCACGGACCCTCACTGAAGGGACAAGCTGGACTCAGGTTGGCTAAACTGCTGCACGGGTATTGCTTGCTTTGCATTTTTCGGAGCTGAGGCAAAGGAGCAAGCTGGAGGGGGTTGCTGTTAAGAATTTGCGCTGGCCGAGGCTCTCTTCTCTGGCCAGGACACCGGGGGTCTGGGGAACCTGGGGACCTGGCCTCTGAGCAGCGGCTCCCCACCGTTGTGCCATTTATGTCGGGGTTTACAGCCTTTCCTACCGTCTGGACCACCCGTCAGAACATCGTGTTAGTGGCGGGGTGCCTATGTATGATGCTGGTCAGTGCGCTGTTTTCTTATCTACAAAGAGAGTATTCACTCTGGCAGTGGATTCTGTAGTAACATTTTAAACATTTATGGAGAATTCTGGAGTGGCTCACCCACCTTACAGAACTCTCTTCCATTGTTTCCAGAAAGAGCTTGACTGGTGAGCCAATAACTCCCTGAACAGGGGCTAGAGTTCATCTGGGGACAGTTACCCCACTAATTACTAATTAGTGTCTCCCTGTCGGGGAGGGGGTGGCAATCCCACCCTCATTGGCTAGCTTTGCACATTTCTAACCTGATTAAGAGGGAGATAATTCCTTATTCCTTTCTTCTTAACGAATGGGGCTTAATATATTCAGAAGCACATCCCCACCATCCTTCGCATTCTTTCTAGCTTCCACATGCCGCCGTTTTTGCTCACAGATATCAAGAAAGAAGACAATCAAAGACTTTAGGTCATCCCAAGGGCATTTTCTACGTGCACCACATCTCCCCCGCCTAGGGCTGAGACACAATGAGACCATGGAGAAATGCTCTCTCCCTCTCCAGCGTTTGGTGGTCAGGGATTTGGACAGAAAACTCAAAAAATAAAAAAATCATGCTGGACTTTTCTGAAGTCATGGAGGATGAATTGTCCTTAGAATCACTTCCCCTAGTTACATTATCAACGAAGCATAAAGACAGGAATCAGTTTGGCAGTTGGGGGGGGTGTTGGTTGGAGAAGACAACAGGTGGAAGAGTGTCAGGTGTGATGTCCGACCCAGATAACGGAGGGATGGCCACATTAAAAAAAGATCCAGCGGCTTTCTGTAAGATACCTGAAAGTCCATCAAAAAGGAGACAGATACCAGGATTGCAAAAGGGATAGGACAGTAAACAGCTCCATTCAAGGTCAGCCCAGACTCCCATCCATCACTGTCATTTTCTTCCAGACGAAGAAATGATGTCTCCGACCAGACGGAGCAGACACAGTACCATGAGTCCAAGTGATCTCCTTGCTGGTGGTGAAGTTTTTGGTTCTAACCTCCTAAGAGTTCATTACATGCCCTCTGGCCAGAGAAGAGAGCCTCGGCCAGCGCAAATTCTTAACAGCAATTTCTCGGCAGACCCGCACTTCTGAGGAGCATGCTTACGGACATTCAGGGAAAGTGTCTAAGTGCTTTCTTGGCGACAGATGGCCCAGACAGCCAGCCAGCTCGCTAACTCGGAGCCCGCCCCCGTTCTGCCTCGAGGGCACGAACGCGCCACTCCACGGAGCATGTGTCCGTGTCCGGCATTGGGCCTCTGCGAGGGGAGGGTGCCTTGCTGTGCCAACAGGACTACTTTGCAGCACAGTGTGGAAAATGAAATGAGCTCCTAAGAACAAGGATTTTAAAAAGAAAACAAGACAGCACAGCATGTGTGAAGGAAGCATGTGTGAAGGAAGAAGTAGGAAACTTCTCAAGTACCTGGCCCGTGGCCCTACCATGGAACTCCGAGGAAGCCACTCCAAGAGGAGAGGGGAACGCACGGGTCAGGAGACCGAGTTCTCGGGACCCCCACCTCATCACAGGCTCCATCTCCTCAAACCACAGACAAGCCTTCCTTGAAATCAATTTCTCCCCTCTGGGCAGTCACAGGACTTGAGAAGAACAGACTCAACGATGAAAAAGGTAAACAGCAAATAGAAGCACAAAATCCAGCTTGCCCGAGCCCAGCGGCATCTCCAGACCCAGCAGCGTGACAGGCCAGCAAGGAGCAAAGCCTCTCACTGCAGATGCCGGGGAGGGAGGGAAGGCCGTGGTGCCACGAAGACGGCAGGGGACCATGACAGTGGTGAGTAGCGGTAGCACAAAAGTCACGATGTTTTGTTTGTTTAACATTCAGTTAGCCAACATATAGTGTCCATCATTAGTTTTTGATGTAGTGTTCAACAATTCCTTATTTGAAGTCATGACGTTTTCCCATGCTATTCACAACACTGAGCCTACCTGTTCGTCTTCCCTGATCAAAACCCAGTAAATTAGATTCTTGCCCAGGTAAAGTCAGGGAATCTGGTCAAATGCCATGGCCTGGGTTTCTCTGGGTCTTACTTCAGAAGGGAGCATGAAAGGTCAGATTTTCAGGGGAACCCAATTTCCTGAAAATACTCATGGTGAAGAGAATAACGGAATTACTGACAGCAAGGAGGAAGGTTCCCAGTTTAAGAAATGCTCCATGCTCTCCACAGAGAAATGGGAGGGGCTGAGCCCAAAGCAGGCACTCAGTGGCCAGGAGAAATGGTCTGGACCGAGCCACTCAGATAAAATCCCGAACAGCCTGGAGAGGATGCATCTGTCTTCTTCCTGCTCTCGGTGATGCCCCACTGTCGTCTCACCAGCTAGTAGGCTTCCCTGCCACACTTCGCTTTTTCCCAACATCATGACAGTGGTCCCGGGTCCCAAAGCTGCTGCCCCCACCTCCCGTATTTTACTCCCTCCCTTTTAAAGATCCAGTTCAAACACCACCTTGCACATAAAGCTTTCCCTGACGGTGCCAACGAGCATGCCCTCTCCTGCCTTGACACTCATCCCACACTGAGTGTCCAAACCTTCAAATGGACTCTGCTAGAATTTCTTCGGTTGTCTCTTGTATTATGTGGCTCATGTATGCGCATTAGTTCCTCAGCACAAGGCCTTTGTGATGCCAGAAATCAAGTCTCTTCCTTTCATGTGCTCCATACCCTGCAACAGGGCTCGATCGGAAACCCGACCGTGAACAAGTGCAGCAGAGCTCTAACGAGGACAGCCAATCTTTGCATGGGGACGTGGCCACTTCTAGGAGGTTCCCTTTGCTCTAGTCTCAACATAAGCCCATCTGCCCACTAAGTAGTTGTTTCCACCAGAGCAGCCCTGTTCTTACAACTCTGTACTTCCACGGGTCTGAACTTCTATTTTAAGACAGAAGCCATAACCTTCTGTGATATAAACACCCAGGAGGATTCAATCTATTATTAGCTTAAAGAAGGCAAGACATTGATCATAAAAGATGTGCAAAGGAGGTTGAAGATCAGGACGCAGAACTTCAAAGAACTCTAGAAGGATCTAGGAAGGACCTCAGAGAGACTGTGGCTCAATGCTTTCCTTCCAGCTAGGGAAACAAAAGACCAGAAGGAGCCTCTGAGGTGTGGAGCGAGCTGGGGCCAGCCGTGAGTCACCACCCCTGTCTTCTGACGCCGAGTCAGGGAGATTTTCCGCTGAGCCATGTTGCCTCTCCCTGCAGAAGATGCCGTTATAAGTAACAGTCCTTGCCGTTAGGCTAGAATTCTGAAAGGAAGAGAAGCCTCAAGAATGACCTCACACGAGTCTCACAGTGCTGGGCAAAATCGTATTATAATAACCATCTTGATGGGGAACACAGTGAATGAGGTCAGATGGTAGATTTGAATAAAACAGCTGAGACACAAAGCCTGAAATTGCATTCAGAGCAGCTTCCGGTTTCCAGAGCACTCCCTGTTTCCCAGTTGTGAAGACGGATGTGTACAAGGCTTCTCCATGCAGGAGCTACTGGGGTACTGAAAGGGGTCACTCTTCCTTGGAACGGTCTTCCATATTGTCGGACACCTAGCATCCCCAAACTCAGGCCACTAGGTGCCAGTAGAGACCCCAGTCGCTGTGACAACCAGAAAATGCTGCCATGTGTCACACTCTCTGGATGAGCATTGGGAAGCAAGGTCCCCTGCCAACTCTGAGATGCTAGCAGAAAGACACAATCGGGGCACCTGGCTGGCTCAGTCGGTTAAGTGTCTGCCTTCGGCTCAGGTCATGATCCTAGGGTCCTGGGATCGAGCCCCACATCGGGCTCCCTGCTCTGCGGGGACCCTGCTTCTCCCTCTCCCTACCCTCACTCGCATTCTTTTTTGCTCTCCCTTTAAATGTTTTGCTTGTTTAAAAAAAGAACGACACAGCCATCAGGTGGAGGGAGAGGAGCCCGGGCGCGGGCCTACCCGTAGATGTCCAGGACGCCGATGAAGGAGTGCTGCTTGAGAGCGGTGTGCAGCGCCTTGTTGACGTGCTCCACGATCCAGCCGAAGAGCTGCGCGTAGATGTGCTTGGCCAGGGCGCTGCGTGCGTTGGCCACCTGCTGTGGGGACATGGTCTTCACGTAGGTCTCAGAGGTGGTGACCAGCTTGCGGTGGCAGAGCCAGTGCACCATCTGGCTGTGCTCCACCCCCAGCAGCCGGCAGAAGTCGTTCAGGTGTGCGTCCTGGGGCTGGAAGAGACGCAGAGGAAGGCTTCAGGAGGGAGCGGAGGGCAAGCCTGTCACCGTACCCTGCCCGCCACCACCCGAGCCAAAATGAGCCCCTCCCCCAGCACCGCAGACCCACAACGCCCCTCGCCACCCCTTGCCGCAGCACCAGCAGGCTCGAGAACTCCCACACCACTAAGCGGAGGGACAAGCAGGCCCCCAAGCGTGTTGGTGCGGCTGATCATTACACTGAAGGATGAGGGCTTTGCAAAACAAAAGCTTTCTCAACTTTTCCTCTGCCCTCCTCATGGCCAGCCAGCTGCCAAGTCACAGGCTGGAGAGAATTCCTTGAGTGAAGGGAGCAGAATGAGAACTGATAGCTTAGGGATGGATAAATCCATTAGGAATAAGGAGCCAGAAGGCAGCAGGAACCATACAAAGCAGCAGATGCAGAATCATAGTAGATGTACGGTTTCCATCTGCAGAGTCCCGCATGCAGGGCTGAGCCCACAGCCTGGAAAGACGTCCTCATGGGCAAGCATTACCCTTGACCAGCTGCACCCGGTCCGACAGCTGCATGTTTTGGAATGAGCACAGAGCTGAGCCAACGGGACATCCTTCCCCACACTGACACTGCAGTGCTCTGAGCAGACTTTCCCACACCTTAGCCTCAGGGATAGTAAGTAACACACACTTGGTGTTCTACTCTTAGAGCCCTTGCTGCCTGGGGATAGAAGCCCATCGATGTGGAAAGCGAGGACAAACAGCAAGAACGGAGAACAAACTGTGACCGGAGAAGAGCCGCTTGGAACACTGCAACTGGTAATACCACCCTTTTAGACCTGGAGAGAAAACTAGGAATTCCTTCTCCTGAAAACCCTTTTCTAGAGAGATAAGCAGCACCTTCCACCCAGCATACCCAGCTGCCTCCAATCTCGACGCTCATTTACCCAAAGTACCCACATACCACCTGGCCTTGCGGTCCCCAGTAAGCACGTCCCCCGAAGGTCTTGTCTTCACTTCTCCCCCATATGTAAGTCACATACTCCTTGCTCTGCACTCAGGGCACCCCACAAAACCCCCCTGTTCTTTGCTCTCTCATCTAAATGCCCTCCCCCCACCCGGAAAGCAGATAACCAAACCACGAGCTTGCCAGATTGCTTATTAAGTCTCAAGCAGAAAGGGAATCCTTCAGAACACGATGTTGCCACCTTCTATAATGGCCCTAAATTGCCTTTGCTTGTGGGACTCATTTTCTGATGAGGCTGCTGTGGAGGATCTAAATGAGAGTTTGAGCGTTCAATGAAAATTAGCGCAGATAACTGTACCATTTCCTCCTTAACATCATTTCCCCAGGCCAGCTTTTTTTTTTTTCTTCTACAGATATTTAAAATCCATCTACCCAAAGCAAACACAATTACAAAATAATAGAAAGTCAGAGTAGGAAAGAACCTCCCAGTAAGGCCAGTGTTCTTCCAAACGCGGTCTGTGGAGCAACAGCTACAAAGCACTTTAATGGGCTTTACCTAACAACAGGGGCCCAGGGATGCCACCAGGTTAGACACAGCTGAAATGGTGTATTAATGGACCCCGAGAGCCCCAGGAGACATATTTTATGCAGCATTTCCTGAACTTAATTGACCAAAGAACCCCTAGCTTCTTAAGAAATTGCCTAGGGCTAAGGTTCCCAGGAAAATTCCTTGGGAATCATCATTCTAACCTAATCCCTCTTATTTTTCAGGTGAAGAGGATGGGGGGGTGGGGAGGTAGCCCTGACTGTGGCCCAGAGCTCCTGATCCAGTTGGGAAAGAGAGTCAGCTTGGACTGGGTGGGGAGGACGAGGCCCTCCATCTTTTCACACAGCAGGCAGGGCTGCCATGGCTCCTTGTCCTGATGGACAGCATTTCTCTTGGTGTCAGCCTGCACCTGCCCACCTCCCCCTGCCATACCCCACTCCCAAGAAAGCCACCTGCAGTGTTGTTAAATGCCTGGGACTGCCTGGCAGGCAACAGGTTCCGAGGTGGTGAGAGTCCAACTTCTCAATCTGACCTACTTCCAAGGCGTTCTTAACTGCTCGGCATAGCGTTACCAGTGGATTCCCTGACCTGCAAATGGCCTCCCAGCAGCCGACAGGACGGCTAGAGGCCTGCCCCCTGGAGCCCTGCCCCCCCACCCTGCACCTCCCCGGGGAACGCAGTGGAGACAGAAGCCCCTGTCCTGGTACTGTTTGATGCTCGCCTCAGGACGGGCTCCCGGCTGCTGTGGTGGCATGGGGCTTGTCCCTCTGTTACCCCTTCTGACTGTTGATGAAAGGTGCTAACTGCGACTGACCGAACATCACGTAATTACATTAGGCTTAATTAAATGATGATAAATCCATTAAAAATGGCCAGCATCATAGGTAGAATAGGTTTTGTGGGCCCGTATTGCCAAACTCAAGAAACAAATTGCCTCTGGTGCTCAAGTAATTGCACTCTGTTGCCTCTCCAAGGTAACTCTGGCAGTCACAAACACAGCTTAATGCTTTAATTAAAAATCAAAACTACAGAGCAGAAGGCATACTGCGTCTGGACAGACAGCCTTTCCAGCAGGAGGTCCACCCTCTGCACCAGAGGAATAAACCAAAATCCATCCGAGAGAGACTTTTACCAGCAACCACTTCATGAAGACTTCCTGCGCACACTGTGTGCCCAGCTCTGGGCTTGGCACCTGCTGGGGGACCCTGGCCGGAGGGTGGCCCAGCTCCAGAATGGCAGTGGTTCGGGGCAAACGGCACTGGCTGGGGCCCGACATGACTATTAACAGTCATTAAGGTCTTTCTGGGCCTTAGTTTTTCCCCACCGTGTGAAGTAACAGGGATGTCCACAAGGTCCACTCTGCCTCCAACAAATTGTTGGGGATGAGTCAAGAGTGACGGGAGCCCCGGGCTAAGGTAAGTCATATCAGCCCCCACTCCACAGATGAGGAAGCAGACTTAAAGAGGTTACCTATCAGGAAGCAGCAGAACCAGGATTTAACCCTTATTGTCCTGACTCACAACGAGTTCTCTGCACAGTCTCTAATCGGAGAACAACGTGAGGCTAGCCTAAGCCAAGTTCCTGTGCTCAAAGCCCTGACTTCCTGGGGTGTCTGGGTGGATGGGGCCCCGCATCGAGCTCCCTGCTTGCAAGGAGTCTGCCTTTCCCTTTCCCCCTGCCCCTCCCTCCCACCCATGCTCACTTGTGCACTCTCTCTCAGATATATAAAATCTTTAAAAAAAAACAAAAAACAAAAAAAAAACCCTGACTTCCTGTTATTGAGAGACAGGGCCTGCTGCCCCATTTAGTAACAAAACCTCTACCTGTCAGCTTCCTCCGTCTTCTCCCTAAAGCACTACCCATGCCCTCTGTCCAGTCTTCTCCAATTTGTGTCTTGGTATTCACCTTCATAAAGTCTTTACAGAAACACTGGTGGGTGCCAGTGTGTGTCAGGGTTGGAAGGTCACCCTGCCAGACCGGACATGGCCTCCTACACCAGACACACCCTAGAGTTTAGTTGGGGAAACCAGCACTGAGCAAAAATCCACTCATCAGGCACCTACCAGGGACTGGGCACCGACCGTCCCAGCTGCTGGGGTTACAATAATTCACCAACAGTAGCTGCCTTCGTAGATTGTGATGTTTCATGAGGGGAGAGACGTGCAATAACCGCCCCCCCCCATGGAAAATGTAAAATTACAACCAAGCACAACACCATGGAGAACAGGCACAGGTGTTGTAAGAATCCACAATGCGGGGGGCAGGGTGTTGGGTGAGTTGGAAAACCTGGGAATATGTGTCACCTTTCCTGTATCTCACTGACCCAAACCAGGAGTTTCTCAAAGCACACGTCCTTAATCTCACCCGTCCCTGACACCAGGACATACATGGCTGCCTAAGGAAGCAAGAGGCATTTACTGGAGTATGCATGGGGGTTAGGCACCCTTAATATGCCTTCCTCACAAGGAGAAAGACATGGGAGCAATACTTCCCCTGCCCGAAGGCCTCAGAGTCGGCGGGTGGGGCGGGGGCATGTGGCCTGCATGGAGGCCCACTCCCCATCCTGCTAGGGTCCAGGATCTCCTCGCACAACGTGGGCTCTCTCTTAATACCGTCACTGCCAATCTCCCTGCCCACCCAACACACACACCCAGCATCGTCTGTGGTCTCCCACACTGCTCAAGCTCCAGCATTCCCTCCTTCCGCACTGGGCCCAGGCACGTGAGCCTCAAAGCTCTCCTCAGGCAGCAGATTCCATGTTGACAATGCTTTGATGGGCCCAGGAGACCCTCTGCCCCCAAGACCATTTCTTTCTCAGGAACAATATATGGGGCAAGGGTCCTCTCTCTAAAGGCAGGACTGGTTTCAACTTCTGATAAGCCCTAACTGTAGGCAAACAGCAGGAGATTAATAAATATTTGTTCAATTGAAAAAGCATCAGTTGCGAGTGGCATTGACACAGGCCCACGTTCATATTCTACAGTACTGTCTTGTGTCCTTTCCCAGAGTCCGGGTTTCTAAATTCTAAGTCGTTGGCAACAAGAATCCTCCTTTGGACCTCCCCAGGACGCAGCCACTAAGGGGCACAAGAGAGGTGTCTAGTCAGCAACCGCAGACTCACTTACTCAAGGTGGGAACACCAGTGGGGACCTAGCTGGACACACACAGCAGAGAGCATACGTTAGCCGCTGACTATGGGACCACACATCTCCACCATCTCCCACATCTAACCATTTAGATATTGTGTACCTGGCACATATCTGATGCTACACTGGGCACTGGGAAAGTAAGTCACTGTGAGCATTAATGGAATCATTCACAATTTGCCATACTTACATAAAGGTGTGTCAATGTTCTGCATCGTACTGCCAGAATCTTGCCAAGCAGGGTTGTCTTTTGTCTACCCAATTACACTGCAAGCTCTGTGGAGACAGTCACCAAATATGGTGTCCAGCACTCCATCTCCTTGCTGCGCGGACCTCAGTGGGGAGCTCAGAGAGTACTCATGGATGGAGAACACTTTGTAGAATTCCATGGACCTCAGGGTCCTTGGAAAAGCGATCCATAAGAAAAAGAATTTATTCAATAGCCACTAAATTCCCTGCCCTTGGTGATAGAAATTTGATGGCAGCCGATTTGAAAAGGACTTGTTCTTTTAAAATATTATCAGCAAGAGAACAGAAACCATAACTGTTAAGAATAAATAACCTATGAGTGTCCTCTGAGTGTAAAGACACATTTCAGTTGTATCAAACTCTTAAGAGCAGAGCAAATTGTGTATGTTTTATCTTGGGTGCTGGTGTGCGACTTACTGATACGCTACAGGAATCGCCATCACGCTCAGCCTGAATCTCCACGTTTCCAAGGTGCAGGATAGAAGCAATTATCTTAAAAATGCTTATCTGATGGGACTCTCTCACTCCTGGTGGGGAAAAAAAAAGGAATGAATGACACTCAGCATCCCTGGCAGGATAGAAATGACATTTCACCCTTTTTTTAAAGGACTTTAAAAAAGTTTGATTTTTCCTTTCTGGGCCAATGACTCCTAAAGTGATCCAGGCTCCTCACCACGTAATTACCAGTCATAGTAACAGCTCCGAGGGCAAAGGGGCTCCCTGGACTAAAAGGGAAATACCCTCGCTCTGATTGTCCTGATCAAATCAGATGGGTTATGCTACCATTTTAACTTCTCCAAGAGCAAAGGAGAAACAGCAATCATGCAGACTCATTTTAAACTTCATTTCAACCAAATACTTTATGGATGTTTTTATGAGTTTAATAATGAATGGTCATTTATCTGCAGTCATTTCTCTCAGAACATAATAACCAGCAAACATCTGTGTCCTACATCCAAAGTACCGACGGGGGAGGAAGAGGAGGCCCTTCTGGGAGCACTGCTGGAGGAGCTGGACGGCCAGCTGGCTCTCGGCCACCGCCGAGCAGGGCCATGCTCCACGCCCCCTCACGGGTCCGGACAGATAGAACCTCGAACTGCTGGAGCCAACACCTGATGCCACGCTGACTTGAGTGCAGGAGTCATCGATGACCTGGACCGTCTCTTAAAACTTATATTTAGCTTTAAGACATTATCATTTCTTTTTGAAGTATGAAAGACCAGACCTACAAAAAAAGGCTACAGAGTAACAGAACACCAGTCAACCTACCACTCAGTTTAAGAAATAATACGGTGGTCTCCCACATTTCTCTCCAGATGCATTTATTTTAAAGGCAATAATTTATACAGCCTAAAAAAAGTGACACCTATAGTAACTGGGAGGTAAAGACGGACTATCCTGGGATGAAAAACTATCCACAAAGTGGACAACCCAGGCATGAACTAGACAGATTCACTCTAGACTTCACCAGTGACAAATGACTATTACACCGTGTAAGTGTCATAGGGGCTGGGATTTACTTTTCAAATTTTTTACAAAAAGTTTCAAAATAGACAAAGAAATAGCAATATAATGAATCCCTGTTCTTGCCTTGGCATACAGGTGCTCAGAAACAGGAATAATGGAACTGAACTGACGACAGTTACACAGACAGCAAGTATTCCCAAATGTCTACAGAGATGTACGAGTCACTGAAATGTCTGGCTTTGTTTAATCTAATTAAAAAGAAAAAAACAAAAAAACTAAAAGAGCTGGAGGCCAAAAAATTTAGTGTAACTGAGTAAGACTGAAAAAAACGAAGACAGGTTAAAGCTAGAGGTTGGTATCCCCAGACAAGACGGGAGTTTGGTGGTGGTTCACCCACATGGGGAGTAAAGTCCTGGGCTTTCAAATCGAGCTCATGCATCCTACTCTCAACTAGGTCCTACTAGTCAGGAAGTGGGTTTTGGACCATCCCAAGAGGGACAGATCACTTCTCTCTCCTTCACTCACTCTTGGGAACAAATGCTTTGTCCATTGTCAAAGCCTTCACCACACAGTCATGGTAGGAATTTAAGTAGTAGATACTGAAGTACTACTGAATCCTAACAGTTAGGATCGGTACACTATGCTGACCAGAAGCCCCTTCTTTATAAGCTATCCTAATAAGCGGTACTCCACTATGACAAGCAGAAAACCAAAACTCAGAACTGAAGGAGTAAAGCAATATTTATCATCTTGTCCTTTAAGAAAATGTGTGAGTAAAAAAGTAGATGTGCTTATTGAAAAGTAGGGAAGAAAGGCTTATTTCAATAGATTTTCCTGTGCCATTTGCTTCGAGAATGACAGCACCTGGCCTCCTTGGAGCCTTGGAGGGAGCTGCCTGCTCCTTGGACCCGCGCCCGCCCACTGCTCACAGCAGCCGCCAAGGGTGGCCTCCTGCCTCCAGCCAACAGGGCAGACTGGTCTCCTGCTCAGCAAGTCCCCTCCAAACCTGCTCCCCAACTGAATAAAGTGATTCTGGGACATTGGCGAAGTCAAGGGTGTCAGTCATCGGTGTCAAATCCGCCCCGCTGTGGGATACCGGAGCGAGACCCGGTGAACATTTCCCCTTTGCCCACTGACAGAACGGCCAGCTTGGCCAAAGACCTCCACAGTGACCGAGCCACACAACAGCAGCAAGAGGACATGTGGGTTCTCGGTTCTTGTCCTCCACTGTTCGGATTCATCGCAGCAGCATAGCCAGGCCCCGGATGGGCCACTGCGGTGCCCTCAGGCCATGCTCTCTATATTAGCAGCTGCCTCTGAGAGCTTCTGGTCCCAGCACATGCTGCGGCGAATGCAGGCTGCCTTGCAGACCAGCCATGGTCCACGCCCTCCGACAGGATCCCTCACGGGCAGGCTTCCTGATCCAGCAACCACACGCTCCTGGAAGGGGCTGGAATGTCTGCCCAGCAACAGTGCCTCTATCTGCTGCTCTTCCTTGCCCTTTTGCACCTGATACTTCTACATCCCTAAAGTCGTCTTAAACACTTTTTTATAATCACCAACTACTGCTCTAGCTAACTGATATTGTTCATCGGGATAACCAGCGTGGCTTTTAGGTCATTATTTCGTGGGTACGAAAGACAAAGTACATCTACCCACCGGTTACCCAGAGAAGTGAAGAGTGCTCGCTCAGATTTCAGCCCACGAAGCCCTGCTCCTACTGCACAGAAATTAGGGCGTGTCTGGTTTGGCCAAGTTTTATTTGGACACTGGGTGAGACCACCCGGATTCCCACCAAAGGACCCAAGAAATGCAGCTCTGAAGTAGTCACATGACTCAGAAGCCAGATGTCTACCTCAGTCAGAGAAGGGGCTGGGGGAACACAGGGGCCATCCTGAGCTGCTCCCTGAGCTTCAGGCTGACTTCCCAAGCTCTGTTTTTTTCTGGCTGCAGGTCCCAGGAATTAACTCATTCAATTTCCCCATGAGGAAAGGCTTGCCTTCCACTCTGCCACTCAGGCTCATCTTCCTCAAAAATGGCAAGGGGGGAAAAATGGCCGAGGAGAGGAGTTTTCTCTCACGAGTCACTGAAATATCTGGCTTTGAAATATGGCCCTTCGTGCCCAGGAGGACACTTGATGTTATTAGCCAAAAGGCCAAGGAGCAATACCAGAAGAACAGAGAGCTCTTGAAGAATTCCACTAATGCTCTCTATAGAAAAAGTGGTGACAGAACGGCACTATATGGGAGAGAACACTACCAGACCCTCATGGTCTGCTTCCAGCTTGGATCCCAGGACTGTGGTGCATGGGTTGGTTTGGTCTTAAAGACATGCTCTTTCTGCTAGAACACACGGTCTAACCCCAGACCACGGCACAAGAAGATGTGGTTCTTTTTCATTTTGTTCCACTGACTTCGGTGGCCTGAGGAAGTGGAAAGGGCCATTTTGCAGTGTCTAAGAATATGACTCTCAAATGCTTATTTTTAAGACTGCTCAACAAAGGTACAAGTCTTAAACTCTGGAGTCTGAGGGTTGGGATGAATTAAGAGTAGGACAACATTCACCGAGGGCAACAGGGCTCCTCGTGGGCTTACGAAGTTTGGCAAAGTGGGACACTGTCGTGCTTTTCTACTCTCCATGAAGTCAATCATCTGGGCCTTTTCCCACTCAGAAGCTGCTTACCCAGGAGTGTGAAGGCTTGTCGCGTCTTCTCAAAGTCCTCAGCATCATCGATGCCCTCGATGCGTGTGTCTCCTCCCTGTGATGTGTAGAAGAAGTCCTCGGCACATGCTGAGAGGCGAGGAGGAAAAACATCAGGCATCAGAAAGCAGCTCAATCCCGGTTTACCCACAGATCACGACCCATGAAGATTTCTACTCATCCCAGACAAAAATTTTATTCCCAGCTGAATGTGCAATCCTTATAAAATGTCCTCTTTACGGACAATGGCAAATAGAGAGAAAAGTAGTTAAGGAGACACAGCGCACTACGCTAACAGGATGCATTGCTGTGTTTGTATAAAACCAGTACACAAAAACATGTGACCATAAAAAGTCACAGGTGGTTCAGTTTACAGGATTTACCACAGATTTGCTATTTAAAAGGATCTGAGGGATGCCTGGTTGGCTCTTGGTTTCAGCTCAGGTCATGATCTCAGGCTCATGGGATTAAGCCTTACACTGGGCTCTGTACTCAGTGCAGGGTCTGCCTAAGATGCTCCCTCTGTCTCCTCTCTGCCCCCCCACCCCTGCACATACTCCATCTCTAAAGTAAATAAATCCTTTTTAAAAGGAACTGATATACAGTGAGAGCTACACGCACCCTAGAATCACAGACTTCCAGGACCGTCGATAAGCTGTGTGACAGCCTCATTTGACAGAGAGGCAATGATGTGCCTAAGGTGACATGGTTTTTTGTTCATTTGTTCTACCGAGTTGGGGCACCCCTGAGCTCTTCAGGCACACGATGAGATGAACCTTGAGATCCTCGTGTGTTTGATCTCACCTCAGGTTCGGCTCCTCTCAGTCAGGCCTCAGAGAGCAGCCTGGGACACAACTGGTGAGAAGTCCCATGTCTGCCTTAGAATTCAGAGCCAACCCTCGCAGGGGGCAGTAACTCAACAAGACATGGGCAGTATCCATGCAGCAGGCTTGGAGGTTGGCATTAGGGCAACAAGTGTACCTCATCGAGATTACCCCCAAAATCACATTTTCCACAAAACGCAGAACCTTTGTGTAAAACAACCCTGCCCAGTGTTTGGAATTTCTAAATTTATGGTGTTTGATTTTGACAAGATGCCAAAGCTGGACACGGGCTACTGTTCTTCTTCTGTAAAGATGGTGAAATTAGGGGCGCCTGGGTGGCTCAGTGGGTTAAGCCGCTGCCTTCGGCTCAGGTCATGATCTCAGGGTCCTGGGATCGAGCCCCGCATCGGGCTCTCTGCTCAGCAGGGAGCCTGCTTTCTCCTCTCTCTCTGCCTGCCTCTCTGCCTGCTTGTGCTCTCTAATAAATAAATAAAAAATCTTTAAAAAAAAAAAAAAAGATGGTGAAATTATCTCCCTTGCGTGTGTGTGGTCAAACTCACATCAGCTCAACAGGCTTTGATGCGATTTCACTGCCATGTCCAGTCTTCCTGTGACACCTTGAGCTGCCACTCTGACCCCTTACAAATGTCTTGGGTCTCTTTCCTTGCTCCATTCTGACTACCGCTGTCTACATCTGACCTTCTGCACGCACCTGTAGTCTGGGGACTGTTGCCAAAGACTAAACCAGTCTCCCCGCCCCGCTCCTGCCCCTTCAAATCCACTTTCATGCTGCTGGTAACTCTGATCACACTGCACGCCCATTTAAAGCCTTTTAGAAAACCCCCACTCCTGCCCCCGTGCCCTCAAGCCAGAGGTCAAACACCCTAAAAGAACCTCCTGGGTTCTTTGTGAAGCAACCACAGCCTCCATGTGTCCCTCCAGACTCAGGGCTCACCCATCCTCCCACACCTCTTGTCCCTGATCCACCCCCTTCCTGACGGTTGTTCCTCAGCTCTACCCGCCCACGGCCAATCTGGGTCCACGCTGAGCCCACCTACCTCTCCTTTCTGGTCTCTTCCATTTCCCACCACACATCCTCTGTCCCAAGCCACACTCCTCCGCTGAGTACACATTGCCAGGCCCATTAAGAAGTGGCCTAACTCAGACCCAAACCCTGCCCCACACAACCCAGGCTGGACCATCAGGCTACACTGTCCACAGGCATGGAGAGCAGGGTATCAGCCGTAGCTTATGAGGGAAAGCTTCCCAGAGAAGTAACCCAAACCCTGATGACTAAAGGCACTTGCGTGGGAGAGGAAGGAATTCAGCCCCAGGCTTGCAGACAGCCCCAGAAAAGGCAAATGGTTATGGAGGGAGTCACAGCAGGTCTCTGTGGAAGGTGGTAAATTCAGCTCTTTTCTATGGAATCCCCCTGCGAGCTCTGGCACAGAATAGAAGAGTTTCAAAGGCTTAAGAAAAGCATCATGCTTCCTTTCACTCACCTTTCAAAGTATTTCCTTCGATGATTTTTGCAGGAGCACGTTAGGATGACTGAACATATTTATTCTTATTTTTCAGATGGGCAAACTGAGGAACATAGGGCTGGAAGAGATTACCCGGGCTCCCCCAGACTTTGGCCTGGGAGCCCATTACCTGACCACCCTAACATGGAGATGGTTGTTTACTGTACGGTTTTCTCATAAACACAACCTAACTCATTATCGAAATCTATCAGCTGACACATCAGAAAAATACGCAGGACACTAGACCTCTCCGCTGGAGGAAAGGAGGCGTTTTCAGTATCTACTGAGACCCTTCGTTGTCAAAAGCCAGGGCCCCCCTTGCTGATGGTCTGACTCGGACTGACTGCCCACCTTCCCTGCTGCTAGTTCCCAACCTCGGGCTCCTCAGGGGAACTTTCTCGGGCTGGGGCTCATCACTGCAGGGCCCACCCGGGTCAGTCACAGCTTCACTCTACTAAATGAATCCAATCGAGATGATCATCTCTCAGGCATGCAATCAGCTCTGTCACCGTCACACTCCAGACCCTCATAAACAGGAGATAGTCTCCTGCCATCGGCTTAGCGGCCCTGGATACGGGCTCTCCTTTCCAGCCCGTGAAGCCAGTGCTGACCGTCCCGTCCCAGAGCAACAGCTTTCCTCCAGTGTGGGTCTCCCCTTAGTTCACATTTCCAAGGAGAAATACGCCACAAAAGCCCCCAGTAACTGCCTCACCAGACAGACACTGAACCATGTACAGCCCAGAGGAGGCGTGAGGCCAGTGCTTAGAGCAGGGGACCATCAGGGGCCCTGCTGCGGGCTGGTTCACCTGGGAGGCTACGCTCCAACTGTGCAAAGCAAGAAGGCTGTTCAGAGGACTATCAACATACCCATGGAAGAGAAAAATAAAGAATTTACTCCTTACTACCTGAAGGCTCTATGTAAGGAAATAAAAAGCCCATTATACTTCTTTTTACCATGATTTATTTACACTTTGACCCATGATTCATGGGAGTATTGCTTTTTAAAATCTCATCTTGAGGTCATTTTCATGCAACAGACCACCATCAACAGAGCAGAGGGAAGTACAGACGGAGTTTCCCTCCGCTCCCCCTCGCTGGGCCAAAGGGTCTCACAGGGACTTCTGCTCAGTTGAGGAGCATGTTCTAGCTGAAGGGAAGGGGGAAGGAGGCAAGGCAGTCTATCCACTAGGAACCCCTGGCTAGTCTTTCATTTACTTCGTGTTTTCAACCACCAACCGTTATCGTGGAACTGTCAGGCTTCGGAGCTCACAGCCAACGCACCCATGAGGCCAAGTATGGCCTCACCCTGAGCCTGAGAGCTCATCAACGCAAAGGTCTGCATTCCTGGTCACTTGTGGCCATAAACCAACACTCGAGCCCAAGCTGCCAGCTCCAGGAGGGATGCATCCAACAAGGCTTGTGCTCGTCCCTCCCAAGGAGTTTACAGCTTCAGTGGGGGAGAGGCAGACTTGCAAACACGGAGTACGATACAGCAGAAAAGCAGCGTAGCATGCCCTCCTAGGCTTCCTCCTCTGGTTCTCAATTTCCTTCCCCTGGGAACCTTCCACCCGCCTCGGCTCTGCTTCCCTCAGCACAGCCTTCCCACCCTGCACAGTACCGGGCCGTGAGCTCAGCGAGGGCAGGCCCCACAACGGGTAAACTGAACGTTCCATCCCTGGCGCCTCACACCACGTCTGTAGGCTTCAGTGAATGGACCAAGGACCCAGTGCTAACCGCATGACCCAGGCACCAAATGAAGCAGGAATCCATAAGTAAAGCAGAGAGTTAGGAGGGCAGACCGAAGTTTGAACTACCTGGTGTGTGTCAGCCTTGAGGGGTATGGGCTGGGGCTGTCAGAGGTCAATCTGGCACTGGGCCCTGAAGACAGCTAGGATCTGGGTCGTGGACAGCCTCAGGGGTCTGTTTCTCTCACAGATACATAAGGGCCAACTGACCCCTGTCTAGACACCCAGCTCTTCACACCATCGGCTACCACGGCAGCACCCCCTCACCCCCACCCCCGGCCGGGTGCCACCCGCTGCCACAGTGCCCCGCCAGCTATGGGGAGGTCTGCACACCGTGGGGCCTAATGTTCAGCAGCCCCTTTCCCCCACCCCCTCGCCCCCGGCCAGCCATTTTCATCCTGCCCCACCCTCTCACCCCCTCCTTTCCTTCAGCTCTATCCTTGAGTAGGACTTAAAACTCCCAGGCTACAATGACATGAACTGCACTGGATAAATCTCTAGATCCTCATGGTGGGACGGCCTTTTTTTATGCTGTCTGAAGTGTGATCATTTTTCAAAATAATGCATGGAAATTCTTACGTGCTCTGTAAAATACTATCCCGCCCCCCCTTCCCCTCTCAAATGGTTTTCTGTGGCAGGCTGCCTGGGGACAATTGGCCCCAGTTTATGGATTGGGTACAGATGCTCAAGGAGGTCTGGATGGGGACGTACTCGCATGGGAAGCAGAGCTGGGACAAGAACCCAGGGCAGTACCCCGTGGCCACACAGCCCCTCCCTGAGGACAGGCACACCCACATTTGCATACTTAGCGCAAGCTCTTTGAATTCTGGAAGGCTGGCGGCAGCACAGAGCTGGTAGAAGATGTGGTAATTCCGCTCACCATCCGCCTGCAGGAAGAAACAAGTCCAACAGCTTTAGGGCAGTGACCCCGGCGATCATCCCCTCACTCCCTCTCATCCCAGCGTCCTGAGGATGACAGTGGTCAAGACTTGTGCTCACGTCTTCCCTCACAGCTCTGCCACCTTCAACGCCCACCCCTAGATGTTCCATTCACGGTTATGTTCCTTCTTCAAGCTTGAGGATTTCTAGCTCTCTATTTTCTTCTCGTTCTCTGCTCTTCCACAGTGGTGGGCTGCCAACTCCCACACACTCATATGGATGTCCCTGCTCCATGGCTCAGGCCGCACAGACTGTCACTTGCCTGCGGTAGGCTCCCTGTCCTCTCTAGGAGGCTGGGAACTAAGTCAGAGCTCTGCCCTTGCCCATCAGGTCAGGCTGGGGCAGCCACTGAAGGTCCTAGATGGAGGGAGGACTCACAGCGGACACTCGGGCTTCATCAGCCTTAAACTGGCAGAGTGGTGGCGGGGCGGCGGGGACAAAGAGTGGCGGGGGACAGGGCTTTAGGAGGCCTGGGCAAAGGAAGAGGAAGCCTCGAGGGGTGTTCAGCGAAGACTCTGGCCAGAGCCACAGGCAGCCCTGACCTGCACCCAGCACAACGGGCTGTTTGCTCTGCTGCTGTGAGATGAGGATTTGGGGCCGTCAAACCAAATTTGGGAGGTGGGGACAGATCCTGAACAGAAAAACGGAAAAACAAATAAAGCTGGTTAAAAAATCCGTTACACGTTTGTTAAGTACCAGCCTGCAGAGGGACGCCTCTGAGAAGCAGCTGAAGCTGTTCAGGATGTCCCCTCTGCAGGCAGGTGAATGTCGGGGTGACATTCGGAGTGTGGGGCCACCTCAGACCGGGACGTGTGTCATCTCAAGTCGGGGACAGAACACTAAAAGGGGGCTGGGGGAGGACTGTTTTCAGGCTAAGTAGATGTCCAAGCAGTGAGCTTTCTTTTGTTTGTTTAAATAGGACCTACAAAGTAAGAAGGTTCCTGGGGAAGCTGAAGCCCACAACCTTCCCCTAAGACTCTCAAATCCACAAAAAAAAGGAGTGTCTCATCCCTGTGTCTCCGGTATCACGCACAGGGCTGGTACATAACAGGCACTCATTACGTTTGTTGACTGAATCTAAAAACAATACCGAGCAGATTTCCAGGCCTGGTGTCCATGGCATTCACATGAATAGTTTTCGACATAAAGAGAGAAAAGCTAAAGGTCAAGTGTATCCTAAAAAGGAGATGCTCTCTCTGGGCATAGGGAGTGGGTCAGGGAGCAAGTGAGCAATCACTCATGGGGGAAAAAGTACAAAAAGGCCCAACTCATGCCACTCACCTGAAAGACCACTCTGGACTTCTCCAGCAGGTAGGTCCTCATGTTGGCCCCAATGATGTGGTACCGCTTATCAAAGCCGATCTGAATATACTTTCCAAATCGGCTGCTGTTGTCATTGCGAGTGGTTTTGGCATTTCCGATGGCCTGCAGAGAACACACAAGAGGTATGCAAAACCAGGAAAGCTTTCTTGGCTTCTAGGTGGTGTGTGCGCGCGCAGCTCTCTCTCCTCTTCTTTACAGAGCCCCCGTCCACTGTAAGGATGACAATGAGCAGAGGTAAACACAAAACTTCATTCCATGCCTCCTTTACTCCTAAGGATGGCCAGTGAGAGTAAGGAGCTGACCAGTGGACTCTTTCCAGTGATCCCACCTGGAACATGCGTGGTGATGGCTGCAGCTGGAGCAGTCACCTTGGGACCATGAAGAAAAGGTCTGGAGAATCACATTCTGACAGGCTTGAGCTTACCAAACCAATGCCAGTCTTTAAGAGCTCTCAGCTTGAAGCGAGAAAGGCAAACTTTCCCGTGCTTTAATCAGATCTCCATGACTAAGCAGGCAAATGTCATTCCTAACTGATAAATGGTATTTCCGAGAAAGAGACCAAGAGCCACACCAACCTCATCACTAGATCGTATCAGGAAGGCCTCACCCTCTGGATACATTTTCTCATACAGCTGCAGGGGCACAGTTCAACACACCTGATGAGCATTTAAAAAGTGAGGGACTAAATGGCTTGGCACGATTATTCACTTTCTACAAAGCATCACATTGCTAATGGATCGGTAATGAATATATTACTATTTTAACTTTAATCCCTTTCACACATTTACATTTTTAGGTGGTTGAAACGCTTGAAAAAGTTGTCTATGAAATTTGAGGGACACAGAGGCTGAAAGAAGATCCAAACCCAGATTGTCCCCCCACCCTCCTCAGCCGGATCCAGGCCACAGAGCCACTAGTGCCTCCCGGTGTTCCAAAACTACACAAGCTCAGCTGGTATCTGTTGTAACAAGGCAAACAGGGCAGCTGAAAGCAAATCCTTGCTTAAAGGTCCCAGTAACACTTCCTCACGAAAATGCCCCATTCCCATTCTTGAGAGGAGTCCGGTGAGGCCGTGAGTCATGCAGCTGCTCACTCACAGAAACCCAAGCCCAGCTCTGCACTACAGAACGCGTCCGGTCTGAGGGCGCCGGCACTCTACACACCCACCTCCCATCCAGGTCCCCCTGGTGTGATGGCCCCAACGTGTGCCAAAAATCCAACCTTAATTTAATCAAGCTTCTGAATTTTACAGCCCTTTTACAGGAAACACAGAGGACAAAGGAACACGTTAGTCAGCATCAGGAAGATAAAACCGGCAAAGTCCAGTTTGTGGAACATTCTCAAAGACCATCTAGTTTCAATGAATACAATTCAATGCAAAAATTTCAAAATATTCAAACTCCGTAATTCGTAAAACGGCAAGAAGAGCCTTTGCCGTACCTGACGCCACTCCTTGTGATGGCTTAGGGGAAAGCTTGCCCAGGGTCTAGAGCTCACAGTCGATCCAGAGAGGTCTAGCTTCCTTACCTCACTAGGCTGCTTTGAGAAGTGACAGATCTAGAAGTACTTTCAAAATATGTAATGGCACCCACGAAGAGAAGAGGTTATTATGACCCAACCCATCAACTCTACCCTAGGACTCCTAGATCCTGTGCGTGAAGGACGCACGGGCAGTTCTGCATCTTTTAAACACTTGCTAGATTTTTTCTGATTTCCCACGGACTCAGGAAATGTCTTGATGAGTTATCATAGATGAGAAAAGAAAAACAGGTTTTAACCTTGAGTCCCACAGACCAAGGGAAAAAAGCGGACGTAACGCAAGTGGTTACAACATGGAAAATGAGCAAACAGTATAAACAGGAAATTCACAGCAGACACTCACATGATCAAGTGTTGAGAAAAGGTAACCTCACTGGACACTGGAGAACAGCAGACCCAAATGGGGAGAGGCCGGGACTAGGAACTTAGACACGACAAAACGAGGAGGATGGGAGGACAAGGGAACTCTCCCATGTTCCCAGCTCATTGGGAACTGGAACCACTGTTCTGAGAAGTCACTGGACCTATCTAGTAAAACTGAATATACACACACCTCACGGTTCAGCAAGTCTACTTCTACATATTACTTGGAAAAACACGTAGTGCACACGTGAGTAAGCACAGAAATCTTTGGCACAGGTTGTACTTACTAATAAAAAAAAAAATTCATCCTCAATGCCCACTAGTAGGGGAACAGTTAACGTGTAGTGGATTCACACCATGGGACATTATAAAGCCGGTATAGGTGAACTAGAGCATGATTCGTGGATAAAATTAAAAGATGTTGAGGGAAAGAGTTGCAAAATGACAAAATACGCTACCGTTCACACAGTACATAAGAGAACCACCTTCTCTGTTGTTCCTGCACGTGCTAAGAGGAAGAGCAAATGGAGTAGTTTCCGTATAATGAGGATTATACAACAACGAGGGATGTATCAATGTGTGGAGGTGCAGAGCAGGGAGCAGTTAGCCACGGCCAGCACAACGCGAGTGGCTTGGAGGGGTGTAAGCTGACAAGGGTCTTAAAGGGGGAATCGAGTTTTGCTAGTGGGGAGGAGGAAGGGTTCCAGTTACGGCCCTGGCCTGGGTCAAGGGTCAGGGCAGGTGCACGTGCGGAGCGGCGAGAGTGTGCGGCGCGTGAGGTAAGAGACGAGCTCCGTGAGTGAGTCTGGGCGCAGATTCTTGTATGAACAGGTGGACAGCTGCAGGCACTGTTTCTTTAGCTCAAAAGGAAAAACCTTAAATCCCTGAATTACATAGTAACTGGTCTTAGTTTAGATGATTTTTGCTCACTGTACCCTCACACTATCCTCCTTCTCCCGGGATCGGGGCAGTCTCTGGCTCCTTGACTTGTGTGGTGTAGACGCTGGGCACCCCAAAAAGCCACGTGACCCCTCCGACCCGAACTTGGTTCTGCCTCTGCTCTAACAGTCTCTTAGCCAGTGCAGACTCACGAACAAACCACTCCCGGATGCTGGCAAGCTCACACGGAGCGGGGTCAGAGAGCTCTGGCGCTAAGAATGGATCATCCCAACCCACCCTTCAAGTCACCTTTAATTCAAGCTACTGTCACTTAGTGCAGCTCACTGGGGATTCCATTTCCTTGGACCGTCCTCAAAGGTCTCCCCGGGAGGCAGCTGCGGAAAGAAGGAGATGGCGGGAGCACAGCAGACTGCTTGGTCGGGACGGGAGCCAAGTCATCAGGAACTGGCTGGCCCCCGGGGAAGATGTACCTGGTGTTGCCTCCAACCTTCTGAGGAGCCACAGAGCTGACTGGGCTTCCTGACACACGGGCCCACCTAGACCCCCAAGTTGTGAAGAGGAAGGCTTTGGCACTGCAGAAGCTGCTCTTTCTCAGCCCAGAATCACTTTCTGACCCACCCAGAGTTCTTCTTGGCTACGATGCTCCCTTGCCATGTTTCTGTCCAAGACTTCTCTCAAGGAGAACACTTAAAAACTCAAGGGACAATCTCCATGATGACCAGATTCTGTCATCTGACAGAAGGAGCCCTAGGGAATTACCCACAGAGTTTCCAAAGTAGCACCTTGCACAAGGTAGAAATTTAATGTTGTGAGCCCAAACCACTGCACCGTTCCTTTATGTGACATCAGCCTCAAGGAGGCTGCTCCATGCACACACTCCTCCTCTAGACCTTAGCAACCGAACCATGTCTTGCATGTTTTGGGGTGTGCGAGTTGCTCCCCCACCTCTCCCATGCCAAAGTACCCTGAATCCCCAGCAGTGCACCAGTCCATTCACGATGTAAGAGCTACTGAACATATTAGGTTGTTTTAGACAGACCTCTATCATTTGGAAACCAGCCCCAAAGCAGGGAGTCATAGGCTTGCATGCCATTGTCCAGTGGCCTTGTTCACACCAGCAGCAGTTGATGCACAGAGGGATGGATTAACCAAACGTGGTCTTATCCACACAACAAAGTATCATCTGACCATAATAAGGAAGGGGACACTCCTACATTCTGTAACACACATGAACTTTGAAAACATTAAGTAAGCCAGACATAAAAGAATATTGTATGATTCCACTTATATGAGGTGCCTAGAACAGGCAAATTCATGGAGACGGAGAGTAGAAGAGAGGTTACAAGGGCCTGGTGGAGAAGAACAGGGTTATTCTTTAATGGGTACAGTTTGGGATGATTAAAGAGTTCTAGAAATGGATGGTGGTGATGGTTGCCCAACGCTACGAATGTACTTAAGACCCTTCAATTGTTCGTTTAAAATAGTGAAAGGGTAAATTTTATGTATGTTTAACCACAATAAATCAATTAAAAAATCCTCTTGTGTCTCGTACATGTTTAATAATGGGGTGATCTACCTTCATTAAATTCTCATCTCGACTTAAATTACTTTGTCCAGGCACAGAAGATGTAACAGATTTCCTCCCTTCTCTGTTTTGCCCGGAAAAATTACCTTTTTTATTTCTTAAAAGAGGCAGCACTCTGGGTCTTTGAAACCTTATTACCTTAAAAATGGCCTGAGTTTTGAAACTCAGGGGCAAAGGAGAAGCTGAGAGCCTGGTTTGACTCCCATTTGAGATGAAACACGATGCTGATCATAGAGCACAATCTTAACTGCCTCCGTTTAGGTGCATGGATGGTCTCCGGCAGGCCAGGCCATGGTCCACCATCACATTCTGATTGAGACCATGGCCAGGCCCCAACCTTGGGCTTAGAATAAATGCTATGAACAAATGGGCCACTAACTAGTTGCAGGTCTGACAATATTAATATGTTTGCTGCTAATAAGACGATTCATAAAAAACCTCAATGATACGGAGAAAAGGCATATGACTATAATATTCAGTGAAAAGGCTGTAAAGAAACAGACCCAAATGTGCAACAATTATCAGTAGGCTGTTAACAAGACCTCCAGGTGACTTTGATGCACTTGAGTTTAAGAACCATTATAAGAGAATAAAAGTCTTCTTGCTCCTATATTTTTGGTAAAAATGCCTCCAACTGTACTAACCGTTCTCCAATCCATGTAAGAATTCCATAGAATTCCAAGTTTCCATGAACTTGCTTTTGTTGAATTGTTAATGATTATGTTATGTCCTGTTAGTCAACATAGAATCAAAGTTCTCCAGATAATCCAACTGTGTAGGCAGATTATACCCACAAAAAACAATGAATTCCTAGGAATTTTAGTCACACACTTGGTAAAGGAAGGGGGTGGGGTGAGAGGGGGATCTAGGAAGGTCCCGGCAGGTTCTCGTTTCCCTCAGCTCCAAAACGACCTGAAAGACTAACCACCTTGGCGACTTGGGTCTTAAATGACCTAGTTCAAGGCCCTGCAGAGAATCTGACACTATCTTGGCAGCTTTTGGCCTCAACTCAATCTCTTCTTCCTAAAACAAGGAGCAGCCCTGGGCTGGCGGGGGCCCATCAGACTGTAACCCAGACAATAACCAAGAGCCTCTACCTCAGAGGCAGGAAATCAAAGCTGGCCCAGGGACTGTATACCCATTTAGATTTACTTTATCAGAATTAAGTTTTTATGGAGGAAAGAGAGAGAAAAAGAGAAATGGAGTTCCAACCCTCACACCCGGGGAGTTAGAAGTTTTAGGAAACTGAAGTTTTAGGAAACGTCTCTGGCCTTGTACCAGTACTGACTGTTCTGGGGCTGGGGTGTTGAGGAGAGACAGAAGGCCCCGGCCGTTCAGGCCATCTAGATAACTGCTTCCCGAGGATCAGCAGGTTCCCTGCTGTCACAGAGCTCTTGGCTCTACCTTTCCCCCCACCCGGCCTCCCACGCCCGTGCGCACCACCCTCCTGATCCAGCAGGCCTTCAAAGTCCCGGATGGTTGGGGGGAAGCAGGGACCTGCTGACACACGATGGCTGGTGACAGGGAACAGCTACAGAGGCGGAGGTGGGATGCAAGGATGCTCACTAGAGCATCCGCAGAGTCTGGGAACAAGGCTGGCATGAAGAGGACACTCCACTCGGTACTGGGGACCTGAAGGAGGCTACCAGGAGAGAATACCTCCCAAATCCATGCTCTTAGGGGCACCATTGGCGTTCTTTCCTTACTGGGAGACATGGGACTCTACAAGAACGGCAGGAATGTGGACCACGTGAGCCGCTTCCACAGACTCTGGTGGGCGACCACATGAGGTGGGTCACCCAGCAGCTGGCTGCTGGACAAAGAAGCTCCAGCCAGAAAGGCCAAGTGTGTTTGAAAGGCTTTACCTCCATGATGGGGCTGGATGCCAGGACCTTCTCTTCGATGTTGGTGTCACTGGCTGAGCCACCCACCGTGGCAAAATAGCGCATTGCGTACTTGGCTGACACGGTCTTGCCAGCTCCAGACTCCCCGCTGACTATGATGGACTGGTTCTTCTCATCTCTGGAAGGGAAAAAGTTCTGGTCAGTGGCTGGCTGTGGAAGGGTTCTGTTGCCTTCCATGGACTCTGTGGACAAGGGCCTGAGCTTGATCAAGATCATCTCATCTTCTCTGAAGGAAAAATACGAGGGACAGCGTTAAGACAGTCTGCCCTCCCTCCCATGCTTGCGTAAGATCCATAAGCAGGAGAAAGGAGAGTTCGGAGAAGGGCTTACAAAAGGCACACGTCCTTCCTAAGGGCCCTCAGCAAGGGCGGTGGGGCCAGCTGGTCACAACCACACTTTCTCTGGGGAGGCAGTACCCCCTCACCTGTTCCTTTATGTGCGCATACACACACACATACATCCTGAGAATTCACACACGTGCCTTTGCAGGTACACAGTCTCACCTCTGATTCTGTGGCATGCCCATCCGGGGCCACCGTGTAAATTACAACTTTTCAAAAACAAGGATCTTTTCCTCTCGTGTTTCAGCCCAGCGTGCCAACAGATAGTTTCAAATTTCTTGCTCATATGTATGTCTCCTAAAAGGCATGCTATTAACCACCAGAGTGGTCTTGCTTCAAGTTTATCAGAATTAGATAAAACAGCTATCAATTACAGTGAGAAGGATTTCAGTAAGACTAAATGGAAGGCAGAAAGCAGATCCTCTATACCAGATAAAAATGCATCTATATTTATCCCTTTAAAATAGACGACAGAAGGACAGGCAGGTAATGCAGAGAGCAGCCTATCCGATCTCTAAGGAATGTGCGTGTTCAAGCATGGGGAGAGAACACATGTGGAGGGGGGGCACAGGTTTGGCTAACGAATGGCTTGTAAGGGCTATAGTCAGCCACCTACATCCAGCTCACAGATCCACTGCCGGGAAGGCAGGCACTCTGCTCTCATCTCCAGTCCCTCTAACAGTGCATGGCATAGAATATATGCTCCTAGGGATTAACCAGCACCCCCTCCCAGATAAGAAAGCCTCGGAGCATGGAGGTGGGTTTATGACACAGCCCTCCTGGCCCTGGCCCACGACTACTTACACCAGCTCCGGGGGCTTCCTGGGCAGAGCAGGCCATAGCAGAATGAATAGAGAAGCCACCACTGGCTGCCTGCCCCACCGTGCTAATCACCAACACAGGTAGACTGTGGCTTATCAGCACAGGGGAAGGAATGTTGGCCCTGCTTCTGATCTGGGCTGACAGCCAAGACGTAGGAAAGCAGCGTGATGACACTGATGTCAACTAGGAGAGTACTAGAAAGATAGGAGAGATCCGGGCTGGGGGTGGGAGCACTGGGCAGACTCAGCTCTGGTAGCTGGGCTGAAGAACCCCTAACTGAGAGCCACTGTTCAATGTCAGCAAAGGGCAATATGGTCTTAGCTCACACAAACCATTGTTACCAGCTGGGGAGGGATCAGAATAAACACAGGGGGCTAGTTCTCCGTTGAAGATGGGGAAAACACAATGGATCTTCCCAATTGGCTCCACAACCAGTTTCCTAAGAACAAAGGCAAATCCTGCCTAGTATCTGAAAGATTAAGAAGTGGCTTTCTGAGATCCCTTGTAGTTCCAGAAGCCTGTGGACAATGCTTCTATTTCCCAGGTTCACTCGTTTTCATTGTATACATCCACCAGACCATGGAGATCATGACAGGTGTCACCTCTCAATACTTCATAATCAACTCCCTAGAAAACAGCTCAGAAGCACAGCCCTCCTGAATGACTCAGAGTAACCAGCTGGACCTCCAGTCCTGGACCATAGACTTCCGAAACAGACCCACGCTGGATGCCAGCTTCAGAACGCGCCCGTAACCACAATAAAGGGAGGTGAATTGCAGGAGCCACACGCCCAGGTCTGAAGCTTGGCCTCAGGCCCCTACATTCGACCTAAAATCAATCAATAATGAGCACAGCCTGTGTCTGTGCCTTACTCCTCAGCAGAGGGTCACATGGAAAGCAGAAGTAGAGACTGTCCAAGGAATTCAAGCAGGCTCTGTGGCAGTACCACATGGATGCTAGGGGAGTATGAACGGGAGCAACGGGGGCCAGGGGTGAGCACAGTCCAGTTCCCTGTGGCAACAGCGCGCACATGGCAGACTGGCCTAGGCAGAGACACAGAACACAGCTGGCACAAATAAAGCACAGACCCAGGACACGGGTCACTTTGCACCTGCAGTGTCAAGATGGGAACTGCCCTGTGCATCACTGGGAAGGAAGTGCAGAAAGGTCAGGCACTGGGCTCAGGAAAGAGAGTGCTCCTGCAGGAGGCAGCAAAGTCTGAGGAGAAGCAGGCCATTCTAAGGCAAGCGGTCAGGAATTCAAGAAGGGGGGCTGGCTGACAGGACAGCAACATGTCAGGAATCAAAAGACAGAATCAAGGCGGGGAAACGAGACGGTCAGGATGCAGAGGCAAATTCTGATGCTCTGATGAAAATGCATGCACGTGGCCAGATACTACAAGAGTTATAAATCTCCCCAAGTTTTAACAAGTCTTTACATTCAAGGCTGTTGAGCCTGAGGAAGTGCGGGCTATGGCCAGGAGTGCTAGCTGCTGCCTCATTTGATGGCTACTAGAGGTGATGTTGACATGTAGAATAAAGTCAGGTAAATTTACCTCTTCTCAGACCAACAAGTACCTTCTGACACCTTCCCTGACTTTGACCATTCTCAAATATTTTTAACTGGAGAACTTTATGTAGCTTCCCCGCACTTCTGCATACACGGGCCCCTCCCACCCCTAATCCACTGGCGGGCTAGGGGCACAAAGGGTACAGTACACACATACACTGTTTGGTCACAGCCTATAAGCTGGCCTGAGGGATGATGGACAGCAGCACTTTCTTGTCCTATGTATATTAGCTTTGCTTCCAACTCAAACACCTGGCAACCAGAACATGGGCATTAAAAACACACTGGGACCTCATTTGCAGTAATTAGCTAGCTGACATTGGCCAAGGTCACTCACTAAGTTGACCCCTGATTATCCCAGCGCAGTCCCTCATGAGTAGGAGGCTCAACTATGCTCCTGTTTGTCTTTGTGGCCACCCTGAGGTAGGCACCCAGGCCTCTGATGCATCCCCCCACTCAGGCCTGATTGTGCAAGCTAGCTCGCATCAGGTTTCTCCCACTCAAAACAGCAAACTGCTTATTGTTTGTTGAATCAAGTCTGGGCCCCTTCGTTGGGCATTTGCAACCCTCTCCAACGTAGGCCCCAACACCAAAACCCCTCACAAGGGTGGCAGATCGGTGCTACAGATAAAACACTGGGCTTTTAGTCAAAGGATCTGGCCTGAGCCTGGTTCTGCGATCCGTGGGCTCTTGAAAACCTCACACCACGCTGCAGAGCACACGCCCACCTCCCAACTCACTGCTCACTGTAGGAGATGCTCTCCATACCTTCTGTGGGATGACGGTACTGGAGTTCAGCCCAACAGGACTGCCTGTCAGTCTCTAAAATCGCACGCTTTCCCAGCCCTGCCATGTGTGCTTTCCCTCTACCTGACCTCACCTCCACCACGGACCTTCTCTCCTAAAGCCCTGCTCCACGCGAAGCCCGCTCCATCATGCATCAGGCAGCCTGGCAGGCCGATACTCCCCCATCTTCTAAAGCCCACGTCGTTGGCTTGGTAGCCTTTTTAAGACACTATTGCTTTTCATCTTACACTGATATCGGTCCTGGTCATTTTACCGTGTGACTTTGGGTCATTTCTTTCCTCTGGGTCTCTTTCATTACATCTAGAGGACAGGCTGTGACTTGGAACCCCCCAAAGGATCTCCTCCATCTGGGACACGGGAGGATTCCACCCCCAAAGTCCTCATAGAAAATATGGGTGGAGGAAAGCGGTTTCAAATTCTGGTTATTTGGGGCTGGTTTGGGGTTAGATGTTTTTAAGTAAGGAATTCTACCCAATATCCTTCAAAACCATAACCCATATACAGCTCTGTCCAGTCAGCCCAGTGACAGGCAGGACTTAGCTGGCAATGTGGGCCAATCCACTTTTCAGTGAATTGTTTCCTCTTAAGTCCAGCGGAATTCTCTTTAGAAAAAGAAAACAATGGCCAAAGGCTTTCATATCCAGCTGTTACTCAGGTGCCGGCTGTCTTTCAGGAAAGTCTGCATTACCCCCAACAGGAAAAGCCCCTAGAAGGCCTGTACCTCGGGCAAGAGCACAGGTTCCTAAGGCCTCTAGCCGTCCTCCAGCATCTGGGAAGAACGATGACAACCACGAGACAACCAGCCAACACACACACACACACACACACACGCACACGGCCACTCCTCCATCTCCCACCGGACCCCCTCCTCTGCTAGCCAAGAGGCAGAACAATTGCTAAACGACCTCTTGCAAACATTCCCCACTGAACCCCCACAGGGCTTTCAGCTCCTTGAGCAAGGTGATCCCCAGCCCCTCTCCATTTTGGAGCCCCCCAGTCGTCCCCGGGAAGGACAGTGGAGGCAAATGGCTGTTAAGGCACTGGAGGTTGCTCCACTAAAGGAAAGCCCTGCTGATCAGCCAGACGCTGTGGGAACTTCAAGAAACCCTGCTGAAATGTTGTCTTGTTTGGGTTTCCTGCAGAGAATGACTGGTCGCCTGTGCCCTCCCAATCAGCAACGTCACACAGAATGCTCAGGGAGATGCCGTTCCAGGTGACCCTGATGGAGAGAAGCCCCAGAACAGCTCCAGAGCAACCAGCCCAGCTGTGGCAGGCAATCCCAGGTGCCCCACCCATGGACCTGTGTGGCACCTCTGTCCTCACACGTGGCCCTGTGTTCTAGCAGCCACAGTCCAACCACACACTAGTCACTGAACTGAGGGTGCATGGAGGGCAAGCATTCACTTTAACCTTGAATCCCTAGGGCTCCTGGCACCCAAAGCCTCTCTGTCCCTGTCCCTCCTAGAGAGCCTTCTCCATGTAATGGGCACCAGCCTCCCCTCCTGATGATAGCCACACACCTCGGAATCATGTCCCTCACTTTCCCTCAAGCTCCACATTAACAAGTCCTATCGCATTATCTGCCAATGCAGACTGTCCCCTTCTCTGTACACCTGGCCATCACTACCCGGGACATGTGTGACAAGGTCTGCTTCTGACGTCTACGCCCGCCTCCCCTCACACGCCCTCCTCACATGATGTCCTGTACGGGAATACTGGCTCACGTCTCTCCTGGCCCTTCAGCCCTCCAGTGCTACCCTCTGCCCTCAGAGAGCCCAGCTCTGCTGCGTTCAAGGCCCAGCTTTATCGCAGCCACTCTCTGTTTGCTACAGTCAAACCACAGAGGGCTTCCTTATCCCCTCCTGCTGTATAGTTGCCTGAAGCTTTTCTAGCTCAAACTTCCTTTTATTTGACTTCACAAGTCTTAATGCCTGGTACTCAATCACCCTCTGGCTTTGGTAGCTCTTGCATTACTGCTTTTCAGTGTGATTAACTACTGCCTACTCACATCACGCTCGGGTGGTACGCAAAACCGCTAGCCATGCACCCCAGGCTCAGGATTCATAAGTCTACTGCCAGTCTTCCCATTTTAAAGAAGATGAAGCTAAAGTTTAGAAAAGCCAAGAAATAGGCCCTGAGTACTCAGCTAGGGAGACACCAAGCCCGGACTCAAACACAGGCTTCCACGAGTCTCCCCAATTTCCCAGTGGGCTGTGCTGGGACGTCGCTATCATTACACCCTTGTGGGAAAGAGCATTCCTTAAAGACTTCCCCCTGGAACAAATCTAGCCTTAATATAAGAGATCAGATGTGAATCAGTGGAAGTGTGGCTTCTTCAGAAGCTCTTCCCTGGCCACCTTGCCTTCACCGCGTTAACTACACAATTTACTAATGGTTTACTCACCTCCCCAGTGCTGGGCTCACCCACCACTGTCTCTTCCACCAGAACTTAAGTCCCACAATGGCTGACTTCTGATGCAGGGGCCTGGATGGGCAGGCCAGCACCCGGACTGTGTAAGGACCAGAGCCCCAGCAAGGACCATCACGTAGAGTGGTCCATACAGGCCATGCTCAGCCACTGGTGCCCCCTAGAGGTGTGCAATTTACTGCTCACAAAACCAAATCTGGTGGTCTCTGCCCTGGCTCAGCCTTCCGTGCTCGTCCATGGAAAGGGGACTGCAGGAGACAGTCTCAGGTTCAACTCTCAACCTGACTCAGGCTCTCCCTGAGAGAGAAGGAAGAGACGGGAGCAACATGTGCTAAAACTACATCCCCCCACCCCCCACCAACACACCACCATCATCGAACGGGACGGGGGGAAGCCTGGCTAAGGCACAGTGAGAAGGACACCCTGTCTCTGTACACATCATTAAGCCCCTCCATCGTTTCCTCCTCTAGTGACAAATCATCCAAAAATTTGGGTGTCAGTAGAATGCATTCTGTTCACTAATGGGATAATCAATCTTCTGTTTCTTGCCTGTCGGTTGGGTCTCTCTATTTTCAATACCCTCATCGCCACACAGATCACCTACCATTGTTTAAAAAAAAAAAAAAAAAAACAAAACTACACTAGAAAATAGGGATCCAAAAGTTTTGTAATTAAGAATTTTGGTCTGGAGCACCTGGGTGGCTCAGTTAAGCGTCCAGCTCTCGGTTTGGGCTCAGATCATGACCTCAGGGTCATGGCATCAAACCCCGCACTGGGGTCCACACTCAGCACAGAGTCCACTTCTCCCTCTGTCCCTCCCCCTGCTCATATGTGCATGCTCTCTCTAAAATAAATTAAAATCTTAAAGAATTTTTGTTCAACAAAGATACTGGTATCAGTCCCATGTACAGAGTTAACTAGGAAACAGGAGAAGAAAATTCAAATGAATCTTAGAAGCAATGCAGACTAAAAATATGGCCAAAGTAACATGGCTGACCGTCTTTAGAAGCTCAAATGTAAAAAAAAAAAATCAGTGTTTAGTGCTACACACAATTCTATTAAAACAAAATGACATCAAAACCGTAGAGTGAAGAAGTTAAGTGAAGTCGGGTGAAGGACAGAATCAGTTTGGGGGAACAAAACGGGGTTCTGTGCAGAACTAAGAGTAAGGCCGGGGGGACAGAGTCATTTGGATGGAGGTTAGGTTAGGCAGGAAGGATACAGAAAATTACAGGGAGGAGGATTTGGACTCAAAACAGAGCCACACACTCTGAGTCCATGGTTAAAGCCTTCCTCCCAAGGTGGGAGCACTGGAGAGAACATTCTGCTGTGACAAGGGGCTGGCCCAAAAAAGCTCCAAGGAGAGATTCTACGAGCCCTTCCAACGAGAAAGCCACACCTCGACGTGGGAAGGCAGACATCCTGGGCACCTGGAGGGAAGACACTGGAGGGGTCCTATAGGCCCAAGGCACCCCTGGTTTCTAGAGGGAGGGAGATGGATGAGCATCCCTGGGCGCCTCTGCCATCAGGCACGGATTCCTTACACCGCACACCCTCCCCTCCACCAGGCAGGGCTGTGTGCTCCGGTGCCATCTACAACTCAGGCCAAGTCATTCAGGAAGGCCGCCATAAATATTCATGAGAAACCGCTTAGCTCATGTTCAGCAGTTAGAGTTCTAAGTGTCTCTTGGAAAGATGAAATTGAACCTTCTGACAGTGTAGGAGGAGTACTTAGCACATTTAACATCCAGGTATCACTTCCCCACTCCAGGTTCACAGCAGCCCGTGGAGGCCTGAGATCTATTTATAAACTCCGAGGCGTAGCACGACACAGTGCCAAAATGACCCCGTCCCTTCCACTTGCTGGCTGTTCTGGAGAGAAGCGGGCTCCCCTCCCATAGGACAGCATCCCAGAAAGAACCTCAGGGCGCTTAGCCAAGCCCAACCCTCGCAGGCAGAGAGACCAAAAACTGGGGAGGGGCTCCTCAGGGCAAATGGGAATGTCCCCACATCTTTGCTCTTAAAATAAGGGGCTGGAAGGGGTTCCCTCAGACCTTCTGCTTCTCCCACTCGCACAGCTGGGCTGCGGATGCGTTCTCCATTAACCACAGTCACCTACTGACGTCAAACATCTTGGAACTCAGGAACCCGGGGCTTAGGGGAGGAAGAGCACCAGAACCAGAGGTTTTCAGCGATTTTATACTTTATAAACTTGTTTTGGTTAAGCGACGTCATTACCTGGGGTGAACTACGATACACACGTGCTTGTGCCCTCTAGCACCAAAAATGCTTTCATTTGGTTCTGGAAACAGGTTCTCGGTGAACACATATACTCTAGTAAACTCAGTTACACGGTTTCTCATGGGTCCAGCCAGCCCCCAAAGTGAAGCACGTGTGAGCACCCCAGTCTAGAGCCCTTTCTCTCTATACCACACACGCACTCTGCCACACTACCAGGAAGATTCAAGGTCTTTGACTTTACGTAGATGCTGCTTTACTCACTCATCTTGTAGATTTAGGGCATCTATGGACGTCCATTTCAGCATCTCCTCTCACTTCTCCAGGCTGCCTCCAAGGTGATCTCTTCCCTTGTGATCCTAACTGCTGCTTGGACACAGCTCCCTACCCAGGTGGCTCCTGCGAGGCCAACACAGGCACACACCCCTCCCCACCCCCACTGCACACGTACACGTGGAGGCTGCACCGGGCTTGGCCGGCCTGTGGGTCCAAAACAGAGCTCTCCAGCTCCGCACTCTGCTCCTGGCGTGGAAGTGTGGCACTCCACATGGGAACAAGCAGGGATCTTAGGAGTGGCCCTTGACTCCTTCCTTTCCTTTACCCCACCAGGCAAAGCTGGTTATACCACCTTGATTCTTTCTCTAATTTAGACCCAGGTCCTATTTATCATCCTTCCCCTCCTGATTCCACCCAAAGCATGGTAGCTGGTCTTCCTGTGCTAATTCTACTCCCTCCATTGCCCTCATTGCAGCTGGTATGCGATTTCAAAGAAACTCCTTCGAATGTGCCTAGGCCCCGTTCAGCCTGCTGCAGGAGACACTGCGGCCTGAAGGACGCAGTCAGTGTCTTCAGCGTTCCAGGCCCTTCATGATCTGTTCCCGGAGACCACTCCAGGCAGAGGCATCAGGCTGTGCAGAAAGGGGGACACACAATGTTCGGGGAAGAGGCAAAGTTTAGGACGATCCGATGCCAATAGGCAAGCCACAGTCTTTGGCAACACTTTGCAAAGAACCAACGTTTGTTCACTAACCCTGACTCTGTTAGAAACACCTGTCCAGCTAATGAACTGACCTCAGCTGGATCCCACACCAAAACAGTCGGGTCACCACCTATGGTGGTGGGGCCTGGGTATTTTTTGGTTTGAATCCACACGTGATTCTCCTCTTGGCTACATTAGTCCTGCTAAGGTTAAGAACCACTGCTACAGACTGAGCAGCTGACAGGTCACTATATATAAACATGTTCAGGTACTAGCAGCAACTCACATACCCTGTAACTTACATCTATCAATATTAGCCTGATACAGTGTAACAGTGAACTAAAAAGAACGCTTAGTGATCAGAGTCTTAGCCATCCTTCCTGGGGGCAGACAACGGAAGCCTTTACATTTAATGCCAGTACTCTGGTAAATGGCTTAGGGTAAGTCACCCAGAAACCACAGCGGCGTCTCCTCATTAACTGGATTCTCGTTCAAGGAGTCAGCTCTGGAGGTTAGAAACCTACAAAGCACACGCTGGCGCCTGTTAATGCCTGCAGCAGGGAAGACCAAACAGTTCCATACCACCTCCTATGTCAGGGGTTCCTGGCCTGAGCCCCATTACATAGAATTCAGAGACTCATGAACTTCGATGAACTAAAAACCACACCTTCGGGTTTTATTAAATTTTAACAACTTTGACATTTCCTTCAGTTGAGACTAGAGCAAGACAGCAGCTTCACAGACCCTGTGGCTTTGACACCCCATCCCAGCTGCTGCTGCTCAATTTTTACACCCATCACGGCAATAACCATTAGGACATCTGTCACTAACAGTCATAAACAATCCCTCATGTCTGCTCGATCACAATTCCCCCCAAATATTTTTATAACTTTCAAAATAATCTGTTTCTTCTGTAACTATATATATATATTCAATACATGCAAATGCATCATGTGAAATTAAAAAGGTTTAGAACACCTGAACATCACTTTCAAGGTTCCCCCCTACCTTCCCAGTGCCCAGTTGCAAAATCAGGCCTCTTTACACAGCACGAGTGACACCAACTTTTAAGAAGACCGTGTTTACATTTCATTAGATCATTTCCAAAGGCCAGTCAGAAACACCATTAACTGTACTGGTAGAGGCAGGGTTGGGGGAAGATGTCAGAGAGCCCCAGGATATGGGGCAAGGTTCTCCCCACTGGAAAACAGCTTCAGACATAAAGCTGGTATGTAAACTTCCAGGCCTTGCAAAAGAAGCCCACCAGAAGCTAAAGGACACGGTCATATAGTTTGCATCTTATAGCCCTCAGTAGGCTGATAATGTCCTGTGAGAATGCAAACATGTACTTCCCCCCCACTGCTCATCTGGGCACCTTGAGAATCACTGGACGAGATTTCTCTGTCCCTTTGCTGCTTTGACATTTCAGGATTCTCTTCCTTGGCCATGAAACCCTAATTCCTGGACCTAAAGCAGAACCTGCCTTGGTTGTCTCAGGGTGTCTACTCTGTAGGGTAAAGGGCTGGCTCAAGAGAGACCCTGTACATTGACCCCGCCCTCCACCCCTGCTCCGGCTCCCACACGCCTCTATTCAGAGAGGCTCCCTGGGTCATGTGTTCACCATACCCTTTCATCCCTAAACACAAACAACCCCAGCCTCCTGGCCTAGAGACAGTCTCTTCAATCCTTCAGGTAGGAGCCATTCAGGACAGGGTAGCGGTGGGAGTCAGGACAGGTGCTCAGCACTGGGTGATGGTGGGAACTGAAGGCCCTAGGACATAGTGTAGACCAACCAGAGTCTGGCGCCCAGTCGCTCAATAAATATTTCTTGATGAATGAATAGGTACTGTAGGTGAAAAGAGAACTCAGTTTGACTATGGGAAGGTACTGCCAACTGAGGTCATTCATGTCAGCAATGCAGCATTTACACCTAAATTATGTACTTTCGTGATTATAAATATCAATCAACATCTTAGACTAATTTTGCTGCAGGCTTTATTTGATTACAAAAATAAATGTTCAACTCTCATAGACTTTTGCTTATATAGCTTAAAAAAATTAACTCCTACTTCCAGGCACAAATCCGCAGACCTGAAACACAAGGCAGCTAATGGCCTCAGCAATCTCACAGGTAACTCCATGTTCTGGCCGCAGAGGCCAGTACAGGAAGTGGAACCGTGAAGGTGCGAATCTGAAAAATACATGAGAACCTAAGCAACAATGAAGTCCAACGGCAAAGCTTCAAAGAAAGAGACATGTTAAGGAAGTAAGGAAAGAACGTATTCACAACTTGATTTCTCTGTCTTCCCGTAAGAGTAACAAACCTGACCAGATCAGAGGCTCCCCCAGATGAATGAAGGCTCTGAGAGATCTCAGATAAGGGATCTGACTGGGGTAGAGGATTCGTGCCTCTCTTGGGGCAGAAGTCCATCGAGAGATGAGTAGCAAACCAGGGAAACTAGCACAAGTAAGTTCGAAGGTCAATGTCCATGTTCTGGTACTAGATCTGAAGGGTAGGAGTTTAAGTTTCTACCCTCTCGGGGATACTCGTGTTGGCAAGAAGCATCTGTTCAGGGTTTTTAAAGAACACAGAATTGGAAAACAACGGGCAGCATTTTGCTTTTCAAGCGTGGGTGTTTCGGACATCGCGCAGTAGGACAAAAGAGCAGAGTCTCCACAGTAGCCAGGGCACTTGAACCATTTCCACAACGGGCTCCAGGCGACAGAAGAGCAGACTCTTCACGTGTCAAGTTCTCCTGACACCATCCGCTCTTTCAGCTTCTACCCCTTCATCCCCAATCCCCCTCCTGCGTCCAGCTCTTAGTTACCGCACACACGCGGCCCAGGGAGGGTGTACAGAAGCAGGAGATGAGACAGAACGTGCCACGGGAAGGCCCTCACTTGACCAAAGCTTTCCCTCAGCTGGTCAAGTCCAGCGGCCACAGGGAGCAGCCAGCCAGCTGCGCTCGAGGTAGAATTCCCACAGAGCTCCACGGACTCGAGCCCCACCAGGGACGGCACTGCGACAGACTTGCCCATGCAGGCTTGTGAGAAGTGGGAGCCTAGGAAACCACGGGTTTCAAGCTGTAAAAACTCTGAGACATCCTGGGGGGTGGGGAATCAGCTCGACCCCATAAGCTTCAACCACCACCTGGGCAGAGCGAATACTGAGGGCTGCACATCACCAAGAATCTGTCCTCAGAGCCACGTGACAAAATGACAGCAGCTCCAGTCCAGTGGGACCATCCATGCTCAGCCACACTCAGCCACGCACTCTTCATCCTCCTTCCTGTCATCTTTCCATCACACAGCATTCTTCCTTCATCTCTCTCCCTCAAACTCATGTTCAAGTGCCCCCCCCCCCCCCGCCAACCCTGTGCCTGTCCGCCCCCACCCTCTCAGCCAGCTGGAAATAGGTGCTCCTACCATTTTCCTTTTCCCACAGAGGAAACTGGGCAAAGACACCACAGGACTTGTTGAAAGCCCCTCCAAGCCTCAGAGCCCCTCCTGGGCATGACGCCCTGGGCTCCTCCCTCCAGCCAGGCCAGGGCCCCCAGACACATGATAAGTGCAACCACAGGAGGGGCTGCTTCATGGAAACCCCCACTTCAGACTGAAGGTGTCCAAGTGAAATCAGCAGAACCACCCCTAGGGCTTCGTGGATGATGCACGTAACCGTTGTGCTCAGCAAATGCATGTGGAACGGAGGACTCTAGTTATCGATCAACAGCTCTCCTACATTCCCCATCTCTTCAACACAAGGTCCCAAGTCTGGATTCTGAGATAGAAATGAATTATACCTATCAGGTCTCAAAACTCAGACTCACTTTAATGGGCTGGAAAAGAATAATGGAAAGCCAATCAATCCTTCATCAGGCTGTCAGGAAAACTTGCTGACTCACAAACATCTCAAGCAAAACTAAAGTTGTAGGCTACTCCTCCCTTCTCTCAACACACAGGCCTCAGACACAGTCTTAGATGTGCACCATCTGGGAAATCTCACCGATGTTTGTGCGTCAACCCCGCTCCTCACAGCATCTGGGCTGAGGTCAGCCAAGGCTTCATCCTCACCTGCACGCACACCTTGAGATTTTAAGCTTGCAAATGGATGAAACTGTTTCAATAGATGAAAAGACCATACTTAGGTCAAGCCTTGAACTTCTACAACAGCAGCCTCAGGCCAAAAGCAGACGAAAATACAGGCCTTCTTGAGAGATCACAGGATCTTTCATTACTTGGGCTGCGCAAGAGAGAAACGAAGATCTTGGTTCTAACAGACAGTTCTTACTAATCAATAGGAACCTTCTTGCCCCTACCAAGTACCTTTTTATATAGCACAGATATAAGCAGCCAGGAGTTAGCAATAAAATAGAAGACCTAAGTAATATGCATCATCAAAATTCACAGTAATCAATATCAATTCTAGCCTACTGCACAGTTGCGTGAGGAAGCTCCGTTTAACATTCTGCTCGTACTGTGAGGCAGGTCAGATAACACTCCTCCCCAACTCTGCAGGCACAGTAACCAGTACGAAGTAGAAGTGATTTATTTAAAGCCAGGGTTCCCTTCACAGAGGTCAGCATTGCTCCTTCCCCTTCCACGGCCAAGCGCAGCAGAGAACGTGGCACTGAGTACTTTGCATAGGTTACAGCCCCAGCGTCCTTGGGCATGGGTGGTAGGTCAACATGGACAGAGAACCCAGAAGTGAAGTCTGACTTGAGTGCCTACAACCCTCTCAGCATCAAGAAGGGAAGGAGAACAAACATGACAAGGGAGACCCAGCTGCCCACCGGCCGCATGGCAATTCTTTATTGCCCACCTACATGGGGTAAAATCTTGAGCTTATTTCTAAGTATGTACGTGAAATTACTCCCATGAGGGGCTCACACTCAAGAAAGTACATCCAGCACACCTAAAATAAAAGGCAGGGTTTGCAAAAATACCTATAAAAGACCAACAGCCTAAAGCTGAAGGAAGCCTCAAACGGGGTGGAGATGCCAGGGAAAGACTCCAGAAGGCTGGATTCCACATTGACCTTAACAGCCCTAACCTTGACCTTGACCAAGACTTACAGGTCCAGAGATGGGAATTTGCTGTGCAGTAGGTTCGTGGGACAGGGACCAGAGAGCTGAACAGAAGAGTTAGAGAAGTTTTCTCTGGTCTTTCCTGTCACAGCAATTTGGGGGTATGAACATAATTATGTCATGACCTTGTCCTCTGGGTAATAAAGAATCCCTGTCATCACAAACTCCCCCTTTTCTAAAAACTTCAACAATGACTCCCTATGAAACAGGGACTGTTTAATGCAGATGACTGACCACACCTTTGGAAAGACTTGGGGTTCTGAAGCTCTGGGGAGCGGAGTAATGTAATTAAAGCATTCCTCAAGTATTCCCAGGGCCAGAATCAGTCCTTCCTGTTTATCTTTGAAGCCTTTTGGACTTTCCCTTTAAGTCCCTCTTTAGTTGTAAAACCCCAAAGCATTTTTGTTTTGTTTTTAGTGCTCAGTGTCACTTAGCAAAATCCACAGTTTTTGATTTCACAGTAAGAAATATTCTCCTGAAGCAGCAGGTGTGCCCAGGGTAAGGGACACCGGACCTTGTGGGAGGTACCAGTTCTCTTCCCCGAGGGTACGTGAAGTCACACTTCGGTGGGTCATCTCCCAGAGCCCTCCTGCTGCAGCTCACAAGGCTCCCCCTCTCTGGGCCACCCACCGAAGAAAACTTCTTCTGCTAAGAGCATCAGATCCTCCTAGGTGCTTTCTGCTGTGAGCACTGTGACTGGAGTCCTCCTTGTGCTTGTCTAACACTGATCTGGAACACAGCAAGAATTTTGCCAGTACCTCAAGGGCTCTCCAGTCCTGGTCTCCTGGCATCCCACAGGCTCCAGGGCCGAAATGGGAAGCTAACGTCATCAACCAGCTGAACAACCACAACTTCGTGGAGCATTTTGCTGAGCCGTGTTTTGGTTTCCTGACTGGTGGAGAAGGGACAGAGAAAGGAACAGAGAAAGGGCCCAAGGCGAGGCAGCATACCTGCCTCCAGAACCCGGGAAAGCAAAATCAGAGAGCTGTGCAGCCTGCCACCCAGTTGCAAATATTTTTTTTTTTTTTTTTTAATTTTTAAGAGCGCATGAGCAGAGGGAAAAGAAGAGAGAATCCCAGGCAGGCCTCACGTCCAGCACGGAGACTGTGCAGAGCCCAACATGGGGCTTGATCCCACGACCCCTCGACCATAACCTAAGCTGAATGCAAGAGCTGGACACTTAACTGACTGAACTACCCAAGTGCCCCAGAGGCTTTTTCTTTAATCCCATTCTCTTTTTGCTTTATTTCCCTGCTGTGCTGGACTACCAATGCCACCAGATATATAACAGACCAGACCTAGTCCTAGATGAACCCAAGACCTAAGGGTTCATTTAAATTCTATTTAAATTCTCACTTCAGATTTAATAAAGCTTAAAGATTAGCTATGATTTGGAAATATCCTCTTAAATAATTAGATACACAGACGTATTGGTTAGCATGGGTGGTTCTGAATTCTTCTCGAGGTAACGCATACCTACTGACACACCAGTCTTCTGTGAGTGAGATTCTTTACAATAGACTCTTCATACCTGCCTCCCTGCCCACATCCCACCTGTCTCAACCCTATTTTATCACTTCTAGGCTCAAAGGATACCATCTAGGAAATGTAGTTCCTGTCCACTTTCTCTAAAATAGCACCTCTAAATCTGCTACCACTTTTATTATGGGGGTAGGTGAGTTTTATTGCAATGTCACTCAAATACCATACAATTGACCCATTTTGAGCGAACAATGGTGTTTAGTACATTCAGGGTTGGGCACCATCACCCCAATGTCAGAACATTTTCATCACCTCCGAAAGCTGCCCTTGGCGCAATACCAGCCCCTTACAAACCCCCCACCCCATTCGATAATCTACATTGTCTCTCTAGATGCCCTAATTCTGGCCTTTCATACAGATGCCATCACATGATCTTTTGACCGGCATCTTTCATGTAGCGTGATGTACGGCTGAACAAGAGAGTATGTCACTGTACGGATATCCCACTTTTGTTCATCCATTTTTCAGTTGATGGACATTGGGGTTGTTGCCACTTTCTGGCCATGATGAGTAAATATAAATATTCATGTGCAGGGTTTCGTGTGGACATGTTTTAATTTTTCTTAGGTTATAAACAGCTTTGTGAAGCTTGAAATAAAATGGATTTTCAGTGCTTATCAAAAAGCTATTCCATCAAAAGGTGAGACATAGCCTACTATTTAGGAAAAATTCCAATCACTTTATTCCCCACAATAAGCTATGTTTGGTGACATTTTAAAGCAGCCAAGCTAGAATAGAAATCCCCTAACTCAAAGGTGTTTTATTGGGCAAAATAAATACCCTCCATTTCAAAGGTTTATCAAATGTTTAAATTGTCATACCCCTTCCTAGTAAACAAATGCATTGGACTTTCCTGATTCCTAGAAATGCCAGTTAACATTACATTTTATGTGCTCAGAGGAATTTTTTTAAAAAATCCAACCACCCTTCAACAGAGAATCCCATCTGGGGATTCCCATCTGGGAATGACTCTTCAGGCATTTTGTTTCTGTTTCTTGGATCTGACCTCGAATAGGCGTTCAGGTTGGCTGGGTAGAGTGTGTCTTCCCTAGTCACCCATATCCCTTTGCATGCATGACACCTACATCCTTTCTACTCTTTCCTTAAACTGTAAAGACCTTCACATTCCTTGCATGTACTATATTTCTCTGCATATTCTGCTTCTTTTAAAAGATACTGAAAACCTATCCACATAAAAATCTGCACAAAGGTGTTTATTAGCAGCTTTATTCGTAACTGCCAAAAGTTGGGAGCAACCAAGATGTCCTTCAGCAAGGGGATGGATAAACTTTGGTAAATCGACACAGTATTATTCGGCTCTAAAAACAAATGAGCCAGCAAGCTATGAAAAGACACAGAGGAACCTTAAATGCCTATCACTAAATCAAAGAAGCCAATCTGAGAAGACTGCAATCCTGTAAAATTCCAAGTATGTGACATTTTAGAGTCAAAACTTTGGAAACCACAAGATGAATGGTTGCGAGGGGCTGGGGGTAGGGAGGTGTGAGCAGGCGGAGCACAGAGGGCCTTCGGGGCCGGGGCTACCGTTAGGATTCCATAATGATGGGCACGTGCGATTTATCATACACGTTTGTCCAAATCCATAGAACATACAACATCAAGCTTGAACCCGAATGTGAACTATGCATCTGGGGTGATTATGATACGCCCGTAGGCTCATCCACTGTAACAAACGTCCCATTCTGGTGTGGGAATGTCGATCATGAGGGACGCTACACAGGTGTGGGAGCTGGGGGCAGGGCACAGATGGGAAATCTCTGTACCATCCGCTCAGTTTAACTGTGAATCTAAACCTGCTCTAAAAAATTAAAGTCTTAATGTACAAAAAAATGTATTTGTATATATATACAAAAGATGTTAAAATTTTAACTTCTTAGACCATTCATTCTTTGCATCCTATAGAACTCACTGTAAAAAACCTGTGTAAAGACATATTTGAAATCTTTAAAATATCAACGTAAAGCTACTGTTTAAAGATCAGGTCAACCACAGAATGCTTCAAAAAATGTTAGCACCTAATTCTCCTGTAGCACCTTCTGCAAACTGGCGTTTTCCACATGTCCCACAACTGATCCTCGGAACATTGCCAGGAATAAGGTCCTCTTCTGACCATCCCCACATTACAGAGGAGGAAACAGACACCGAGCAGGAGGACTCAAGTCACACAGCCACTGAGAGGCAGCGGGAGGCTCGGGCCGGGGCAGCTGGCCACACGGCGGCCTCAGCGACCGGGGGGGACCCCTGCAGCAGGGCATCCTGATACCACTGGTTTCGTGGGTAACCACTCCAACCACCAGTCTCAGGCTAGTAAGTGGTGGGTTTAATAAGTAGTTTCAAATTATTACAAGAAGGGAAGGAGGGAGAAAAGGAGGTAGAAAGGCACCTCAAACTAATTAAAGAGGTGACACGGTCCTCCCTCTGGCTCAGATGTCCACCATCCCAGCCTGCACTACTGCGCCTGCCTGAGAGAGACAGCCATGTTATACTCCACAGTCATTTATTCTTTACTGGGAGAGGAGGCAGTAAAGCAAGCACACACAGGCTCCCAAATGAAACCCGGTGGACATTTGGAAGAGTTCACAAAAACGCTTTTTAAAATACACTATCATCAAGGTGTTAGTGGAGGAACTGTAGCTCAATTACATAACTGAACCTGTCGACGTCACAGTAATAACATTCTCCGGGAGGACTTATGAAAGATGGGCTGAGGGGCTGTTGCCAGCCTACAAAGAGTAGAAACTGCTCGGAGCTCAAATCTGCCTCTCCTACCCTCCTGACCATCTTTCCAGATCCTTCCAGAGCCCCACTGTATCTGCCCTTCTCTCATGGGCCATTCCCTATTGCCTTGGAAGACGCTATTGTCTGCTCTGGAGAGATCCTGTCCTTCCCCACTCACTTCTCTGTGGTCCTGCCCCTTCGAGGCCAGCATTCAGCTGGCCATTGCTTTGAGGAATGTCTCACAAACCACCTCACTCAATGTGATATCCATCTTGACCAAGGTGCCAGGGGGCTGGGGCCTGAAGTCTTCATCCTTTTGAATCAAGATACACTGAGCAGAACTGTGGGGGTGGGTAGGGGGGATCCTGACTGGGGCCCAGGGAGCTGGCATTTCTGCTGATGGTTAGGAGAGGAAATGAACCAGGGGGTAGGGGGCAGAGGACCCTGGGGCCTCAGCACAAATTCAGGGCAGTGCCTTGCAAGTCCCTGCTCTCCCTTTTTACACAGTTTCCTCCTCCATAAAATAAATGAGCTGAACAAAAATCATCTAGGGATCCTCGCAGTTGTCAATGTTGGGAGTCTCTTACACACTCCACTGCACCTATGACAGGTGCAAGGGAATCCAGGGCAGACACCAGTTCTGGCCGCGGACCAGGGCAGAGGGGCCAGGTCCATGAGGAGAGCACACCAGTGACTGTCTTCACCACTCCAGCTCCCAAGATCTCCTGCCACAGCATCCTGGCCAACCTCTCCAACACCTGTCACACAAGAGACACAGTCCTGTCACCTGCCCCCCCCCCCCGCCCCTAAAGCAACAGTGCATGAGCTCCCAGCTTGCCCTGCACACTCAGGTGGTCCTCGCCCCAGACACATGTGACTTATTCCCATCCCAGTGATTTTCTGGGGACACTTCCACTGTGAGAGACATTTGAGGAATCCATGTGTGATTCACCCAACCTGTATCTGTTCCATGCTAAGACGGGAATCCTGCAAATTGAGGGGAAAGACCTGAACAGTTGGACCTCCTGCCACCACACCTACCAACCTTCCTGCTTCACCAGCATCCGGCTTCTTCTGCCCCTTCTCTAACAGGAGGATCCTGCCTTCTCTCAGAGGTAAATTCCACCACCTGAGCCCGATGTCTCGCTCCCCCTCTGGCACTCCCCCGCCAACTTGTTATCACCTTGCCCCATTCCCATACTCTGCCCCCCACTGCCCCCCCAAACTGCCTCCTCCCTGTCAGCATTTTAACAACCAGAGACCCTTTACTTTACAGCAAACACACACAAACACTCCTCCTCCCCAGCCGCACACCTGGGAGTGATGAGAAACGTGGTCACGATGAAGACCAGTTCACAGGCCACAGGAGTGACCCACACGAAGATGAACTCAGGCAGCAGGGACAGGAATTAGAGCCCATAGCTCCAAGGTGCATTTTAAAGGTGTGACATATATGACATTCTCTCAGATAGGAAGTATATTTTAAAAGTTTCTGACTCCTGGGGCACCTGGGTGGCTCAGTCGGTTGATCGTCTGCCTTCAGCTCAGGACATGATCCCAGGGTCCTGGGATCGAGCCCCCAGGCTCCCTACTCAATGGGGAGGCTGCTTCTCCCTCTCTTGCTCTCCTCTGCTTGTATTCTTTGTGTCAAATAAATAAAATATTTTAATAATAAAAGCTTCTGGCTTAATTGAGAAGAAAGGTAACACTTTAAGTAAAGGGACAGACCAGGAAGATAAACATTTTAGGCAGATTTTTTGGACATCTCATTAATATTACATAGAACTTGTCTACGGGGAGAAGTTAAAGCGCTGTAGTCATCTCAAGGGCAGAAACCAATACCCAGGGCATTCCTGTAGCTCCTGTATTATGCCCACCCAGAAATCGCCTGCCAACATGCAAACAGTGTGCACCAAGTATGAAAGAGATGCTAAGCCTGGGGAAACGCAAAGACTATCTCCCCGAAATCCACCTCTGGCTCCGCACTTAGAGTGTTTACATGGGAATCCAGCAACGCTGAATTCTCACCTGTGCTGGGACCATCCACAGAGCAGCAACCCCAGGTCCCACACAGCAGCTCACACAGCCGTGCTGTGGACACTGTCCCGCAGCAGTGATGACAACTTCCCACTGGATGGAGGAAATGAATCCGTGCAAGCCCAGCGTGCACCCCTGGGGAGTTCAGCCAGAAACCCGGTTCTCCAGATTCCAGCCACCCAAGTACAAGAGCAAGACCCCACGGTGGGTGAGAAGAGTGGGTTCCAGCACCGGCCTGTCACATACAAGGTTGGGGACCTTGGCTGAGCCCCTCAAGGCCTCAGCTCTCAACAGGGGAAATAATAAAGCCTGTCTGTCCACACTCTTGGTTTTGGTGTGGAGCCATGAGGCAAGGGAGACCAAAAAAGGCCTAAAGTCCACAGTGCAGCACAGATGTGAGAGTTACAAGGCAAGCGGGAGATCATTTTGGGCATCTGAGATAGAGTAATGGGAGGCAATTCTTAGATGCCCAGGACCACCCTCCACACCGCAAGGTGCTCCAGACTCCTACTCAACACCCAGTCAGCACAGGGGTATGCCGTGCCCCCCACCCCATCCACGTGCAACAGTGATCTGACCTCTCCAGCTGCCCTCAGAGAGAGGCTCCGCTCCCGTCACCTGACAGGTACTGCTTCCCCCACCCGACCTTTAAATGCTAAATCTATGCAGGGTTGGAGCTGCGAACTTTCCTCCTCCCCAGCAAGCTCTCCCAAGAGGACATCATCCATCCCCAAGGCTCTAGGTGCCATCCGGAGGCCAACCTCTCTCAATCCCACCGATTCATCAGCTCTATTCAGATGTCAGGGAAGGGTGGGGCGGGGGAATGTGAATGAAGCAGCTCCCAAATAAACTCGTTTCCAACCCCCCTACAGTGTTCCTCCTCGACTTCCTTGTCTCCACACAGAACTTGCCTCTACATTGTTTCTGAAACCAGAGCCCTGGGAGTCCTCTTTCCCAGGGAGACCACACAGCAGAGTGGTCAAAAGCACCAGGTTTAGAATTAGGGTTCCCAGATTCACACCCCTCTGTGATTCCCCCAACAAACCTACAAAACAGAGTTAGCATTACCGTGACAAGTAACACTTGCAACTATTCCCTTATGGTCTTGAGAAACATTCCTGTTTATCAGTGGGCGTATCAAAGTAGGGAAATATTTTTGAGACACATTAACACACTTTCTTACTTTTCTTCTAAACATGGCATTCTCCTTCTACTCGAGATATTAATTTGTCTCAGGAGGATGAGATTATAATGGGAAGGTAAGGACAAAGTGCCGAAGTTCAGTTTTTGACTCTCAAAATAAGATTTCTGAGTTCTTAGCAGGGTAATTGTCTTGAAATCCTGTCTGTTGGCGTGGAGAAAGGAATTTTTTATGGTTTAAGTTTTCATTCAGAAATCAAGAGCCAAGGGCACCTGGGTGGCTCAGTGGGTTAAAGCCTCTGCCTTTGGCTCAGGTCATGATCTCTGGGTCCTGGGATCAAGCCCCACATTGGGCTCTCTGCGCTGCAGGGAGCCTGCTTCCTCCTCTCTCTCTCTCTGCCTCTTTGCCTAGTTGTGATCTCTGTCAAATAAATAAAATCTTAAAAAAAAAAAAGAAAAGAAAAGAAATCAAGAGCCAGGCCTGGGGTATGTGGCCATCATTTTCACTATAAGCCTCAGCCAGAGAGAAGTCAGGACATGAACTGAGGGAAGTCCACCTGCAGAGGGGAACCCGGAGAGACAGACTGGGGAAAGGATGCTAGGGAAGCAAGGGAACCATGTCGTGTCATTCCCAGTTTGGGCCTCTCACCCCCCACCCCCACCCCACCTCCCAGCTTAGGGGGTGTCCCATGGGCCAACCCGAGGAAGAGGCGGAACCTCCATCTGGAAGCCCAAATTCAGCTCTGGCATCGCTGGTTTAAGACTGAGCGCATGCCCATACGGGAGAAGCAAGCTGTGGGGGACCCACAGGACGGGGCTGGGCGACGCTGGGAAGCAGGACTGGCTTGTTGCTTCCCAAGTTTCCAAGGGTCTTCCAGAAGGACCTCAGGGGTAAACAAACTGTTCTCCTCTTACAGATCTAAGTGAGAAACTCCACGTCTTGGGAGAAAGTCATTTTGGTTATTTGACTACCACGACAGTAAAGATACCTTTGTTGTTTTGTTTTTTTAAACTGTGATGAAAACCAGTTTTATTACTAGCACATCGTCCCACAGATTTTAGTTTTAAAGATTTTAATTATTTGAGAGGGAGAAAGAGAGAGCGCGCGCGCGCGCATGAGAGGAGGAAGGGCAGAGGGAGAAGAAGACCCCCTTGCTGAGCAGGGAGCCTGAGGCAGGACGCGCTCCAGGAACTCCAGGATCATGACTTGAGCTGAAGGCAGTGGCTCAACCAACTGAGCCACCCAGGCGCCCCTATCCCAAGGACTTTAAACAGAACTTCATAATGATCCTCACAGGGAGACAGATCTTTATTGTATCCTATCATTGTATTTCTTAGGCTTTCGATGTTGACAATTTAACCAACGATCAGGGAAAATACACCCGATCCACTGACACACCCTGGTCTTGGACTTCCCAGCCTCCAGCACAGAAATGTGTTATTTAAGACACGCAAAGACATCTTCAGTTAGTTCTAAGAATATTGTCTCATCAGCCCAGCTCAGAGAGATAGAGGAAAGAGCCCCGGAAAGGAGGAAAAGCTGGGTGCCAACACAGACACTACCACTCAGCTCGGTGATCTGGATGGGGTCCAACACACCTCCCAACGGTATTACACCAAAGCGTGATCTTCTGTGACTGCAGTGCAGGTAAGAAGCATTAGAGTTCTTTGGTCGACTCATTATCAACCACCCCAGCAAGAAGCTACTGGTAAATTTCTACTAATGCAGCCCCCGAAGATTCAGGTTCTAGGAGAACAGGAGAGAACCCCAGTCTCCCCTCCTCTGGTCAGTCAAGATCTGTACTCCTGGCCAAATTACAGATGTCAGAGTTCACGGGGCTATATGTGAAGTCTAGAATCTAGTCCGATGGCAATCAGAAAGAGGAGCCGCTGCTTGGGGAACGCTAGTCAGACTGGACGCTAGTCAGATGGCCATCAGAATGAGGAGCTGCTGCTTGGGGAACACTAGTCAGACTGGAAGTGCTAGCCGGAGAAGACAAGACTGAATGGGCATTCTGAGACCAGCCTGTTCTGGCAGCTGCTCTAGGAGAGAAGCCCTAGGGTGGGACTAAGGGGAGACAGATGTCCACCCACATCTAAAAGTTTCAAACAGTGGAATGGCTGCCCTCTGAGGAGATGAAGTTTCTATCCCAGGCTGGGTGTCCTAATCCTAAAGACGCAGAATGAAGAGCCCTGTGATAGATGATTCGACCTCCAGCTTCGAAGAAGGGAAGTCTCCGTCACCCTGTGCATTTCATAAACACCTACTCTACAAAATAAGATCCAAGGGGCTCTACAAATAAGGGAATAAAATGAGCAGAGTCATGGCAATGACAGACTCACCCAAACGGGAAGAAAAATCTCTGCCTCGGATCGCTGAGCTAGAGTTCGGATACATCGGGTTGTCACGACAGATCGATATGGGCAATGACAAATGGGATAAAACTCTAGGAGCCCCGTGACCCAGCGGGGAAGCAGAACTGGAGCAAGCAGGTATCGATCCCTAACCCCATAGCGAAGACCGCTGCCATCACAGATTCAAACCAGCACGGCTGCACTCCAAATAGCTCACGCATCTCCACTAACACAGCCTCCACAGTCCGTCAGCAGCACAAGGGGAGAGGAACAGCTCTCCTTAGCTGGTAAGGCGGCCAGTCAGAGATGTCACCGGGATCACCCCCACACTCCCTCTTCTACTGGGTGCAAGGCATTGTCTGAAAAGACGCCCTGTAATTCTAAGTACTCGCTCTTCTCAATTAAGGCAGGTCGTCCCTCATGAGCATTTTATTCTCTAATTCTGGGAGTACAGAGGACCTAAATAATCTCTGTTATTTTGGGCTATAGGTGCCCCTCCTCTGGCTTCCAATATCATTGATCTACAACGGGGGCAGGAGCCAGGCAGGCTCAGGAAGAACTTGATTTTAAGTCCGTCCACCATGCTTCTAAGGGGCCTCCACACACAGCTTCCTCCTGCAGCCTTTCTGCCGCACCCCTCACGCAGGGAAGAGCAAAAAACTCTGCTATTGGCACACACCGGGCTGAGTACCTGATCACACAGGTGGCCTCCGTGAAGCTCCTAGCCCCGTCTCACACCGACGAGCACCTGCCATACCTAGAAAGTATGGCCATTGGAGCATCGATGGACTGACTCAATTTCTGCGGGCATGGCCGGGCTGGCTGACAGCCTCCCGAGGATTCTCACCAGCAGGCAGGGCTGAGCAGCCCGGCAGAAGAGGCCAAACACGTGCCCTGCCCCCTGGAGGGTCCTCTACCTTCGACCAGGCTTTCACGTTCTGTAACTTCTGTCTTTGATTCAAACCCACCCTCAGATCCTCAATTCAGGCCGAGATGTCAGAGGTTAAGAAGTGGAGTGGTACTCCTCTGTTCCACAAGGTTCCTAAACACTGGTCCAGAAACTTTGCTCCTTTCTCAATCCCTTGTAGAGCTTTAAAAAGAAAAAAAAAAAAAAAGGATTTGGTCCCACCTGTGAGATTCTGATTTGGGTGCAGGGCAGCAGTGGAGGAGGTGGGGAAGACAGTGTGATTCTGATACAGAAACATGTAGGGGAACCTCTGCTTACCCCACCCATGGGCAAGGCCAGACCCTGCGGATAGTAGGATTCAATTCCAATCATGCCTGTGATACAGGGCTTCCATAAGGTGTTCTTCTTTAAGCCAAAACGCTGTCCGCTGCTGTAGACTTACGTGCTAATGTAATCAAAGAGCTACTTAATCAACCACCTGTCTCTCCTTCCTTCCTTCTCAACACACAGAAAGGAGCCACACAGGCAGAGGCGGGGGAACCGGTTTCCTCTGTGGGTCAGGAACTAGTCGACAAGTACTGACTTTAGACATGGGCTTAGATGCTGGAAGTGTCTGGACATGTAGCCCTGTCAACAAGGAGAACGATGTGTGACTTGCCCTCCGTTACTGGCCCGCACCACACGCCTCGTTAGTGGCACCAGACGGGCAGGCTCACGACTCCCCCCAGCACCACCACCCAAGTGTTTGGTTCCTGCAGCATCATGTATTTCCTGCTGCGTGAGCTTACAGATGCCATAGCCAAAGGCTGCAGTGTCCACCTTCTAACACGAGTGCAAGGTCACGGTCAATGCAAAATGGAAAGTTGTTGGTTTTCTATGTAGGAAAATCAAAAGGTTGAAACAATGCAACTGAAAAGCTGTATTTCCTCCAGACAGACTGGCGACCACCTATACACTTCTACAACCTTCAAACACAGCCCTGTAAGAAGTCCCAAGAGACTTCAGTGATTACATGGGATTGCCATCATTCACTCAGCCCTGAAGGTACTGCATGTTCTCTGAGGCCGACCTACGAAGGGACGACCGCTCTGAATTCCCCTTCAGACGCCAGGATACACCTCTTCCCCAAGCATGACTGCCATTGCCGCCACGATGCCAGATGCCAACCCAACACTTCCTTTGTGCCAGCAGCCATTCTAAGAACTTTCCATTGATCAACTCCTTGACTTCTAACACACTTGGGAGTTAGACGCTGCACTCTTCCCCATTTTTGAGACACGGGCACCGGTACAAAGTAAGCTCAACTTAAGGAGTTCACCTAAAGCCACACAGCCAAGTTTCACGAAGCCAGGCAACCCCTGCCCGCCACCGCCGCCCCTGGCCACCCAGCCACCTTGCTTCACAGCCCTTTCCTTCCCTACTCCACTCCCGCATGTTGGCAGATGGTTTACAGCTGCTCTGTCCTCTGGGATATAAATGTAAAAACACTCAGAAGTGAAAAAGAAAGAGTGGTTAGCACAGTGTGGAAGGCATTACTACAAAGTAAATAGAAATGCCACCTCATCATGCTAGGCTTCACATTTTATTAGCTTTCTTACCGGAAATTATTTCAGACACCTTGAAAAATGAAATCTATTCACACATCACCACCACTAACAATTCTGAAAGAAACCCATGTGAGGTGCTAAGTTTGACTGAGAGCAGGAAAAAAATCTACGTAACAAGAAAGGGGTGTAGAGATCGGCAGGAGCTTGGGGCCACTGGGTACTGCCAGGTGCAGAGTCCATGCATGGCAGACTGAGAAGGGGAGTACATACATGTGTCTTCTCGTCCAGCTGAGGAAATCGAGGTGCATTAAGTGACCTTGCCCAGGAAGAGGCATGGGAAGGAAGCAGTGAGGACGGGAGGCTAAGTGGGGTCTGTGAGCTAGGCTAGCCCACCTCCTCACACGGGAGCATTCCACAAATCACATCCAGCCAACCCAGTGTGTGCAGGTTTTAAGATTTTAAAATACAGGTAAGTACCTAAGTACATCTTCAGTTCTCTTAAGTCATTAGTATCTAGACAAAGAAATGCTTCCAGAATGTTAACAGGAATCCACCCAGATTAACTTTTCGCAATCAATGGAAAAGAACAGGTAACCAACTCATTAAATTTGCACATGTGTCAAGCTAGGGAGAACGATCATATCAGATGCGAAAATCAGGATTCCAAAGGATCCACTCTCTAGCATGGAATGCAGATACAATGATGAAATTTCACATCCATAACTGGAATCATGCTCAAGAACTAAGAAATCAATTGTGCAAATGCAGAATGAGGGCAACATATCTTAAAATAAGCTTTAATTTATAGTGACAGAAAGAAGATCAGTTATCTGGGGGTGGAGAGTTCAAAGGAGCAGTAGGAAACTTTTGGGAGTTCAGGAAATGTTTGTTATCTGAATTGTGATTTTGTAGGTATGTACATATGTCAAAATGTGTCAACTTGTTCATGCAGTTTAATCTGTAACTGTGTTTTTAAATGCATCTACTTCATTGCCAGTCGATTAAATCTAATTAAAGTTGTAATAAAATAGTTCTTGTGTCTGTGTGGGCAGGTGAGGGGAATGAGGCATAGAATTTTAGCGGTTTGCAAACTTACTAAAATTCAACAATATGGACTCCAGGAAACAGAGGGTTTCATAGGGGAGACAGTGGGGGGATGGGTGAGCCCCATGGTGGGTATCAAGGAGGGCACGGATTGCATGAACACTGGGTGTCATACACAAACAATGAATCATGGGGCCCTGCATCAAAAACTAATGAGGTACTGGATGGTAACTAACAAAAGAAAAAAACCTCAACAATATGAAATGGCTGCCAAAAGCCAAAGCAACTCTAGGCTCCTCCAACTGAAATTGTGTGTGAAAATCAGCTCTTCATCTCGTTTGGTAGACCACATCCAACGAGCACCAATATCAGAAAGACCAGATGGGATCTAAGAGTGACCACCCCGGGACAGGGTCTGAAAACCACACTGCCCAGGAATGGCTTGGCACCCGGGATCTGGCCCCATGCTGGGGAGAGAAGGGACTTCCAGGGACTGCTGTGTGGAAGGAAATGGCCCATCCTTTCCTCTACAGCTTCCTGCTGCTCAGATCTACAGGGAAAAGCAGATGGAGAGCAAGCAGAGCACTGGGCATAAGAAAAATTTCTGATGATGAAAGTAGTTAAACAAGGACCACATTCCGGAGACACCTGTACTGGGCACGTGCAGGTAGCACCCAGAGGACCCACTGTGGGGACACGGGCTCTAGCGTTCTGACAGCACAACCGAGTTCTACCCCCCGACTACAGGCTCTCTCCTTTCAAACACGCTCGGACGGGAGCCCACATTCCTAAACTGAAAGATCTTAGCTCTATGATTTTTGATACGGGCCTTAACCCCACAGAGCACGCTGGAGACACCAGAGACAGACACCTGACAACATTCATCTCCCCTGTGGCATCATGAGCTAGACAGAGTCTGGTCCTGTTCTTTTCTAGCTCCTCACTTTAAAAGCAGAGGACAGTGTACAAACATACTACCAATTTCTTTTCACACAGGGATGTTATCAGCCACATTCAGCACACACTTCAATAACTTTCCATACACTCAGAAATTTAAACAGCTGGGGCGCCTGGGTGGCTCAGTGGGTTAAGCCGCTGCCTTCGGCTCAGGTCATGATCTCGGGGTCCTGGGATCGAGTCCCACATCGGGCTCTCTGCTCAGCAGGAAGCCTGCTTCCCTCTCTCTCTCTCTCTGCCTGCCTCTCCGTCTACTTGTGCTCTCTCTCTGTCAAATAAAAAAAAAAAAAAAAAAAAATTTAAACAGCTGAACCAGAGTCTTAAACATGACAGATAACAATACAAAGAACTGAAGAAATCTAAGGTTACAAAGGGTCAAAAGGCGCTGCATATCTGAGTGCCATGGTGACCCCTGGGGAGGGAGATGGGCGTGTGCTGACTGGGAAGACTGGGCAGGAGGGAACAGAGTTGGCGAGTCGGGGAAGAGGGGCACAGGCGAACAGCATCCAGACGCCCCGAGCATCTCCGAGAGCTTGTCCTACAGCAGCCTAGTCCTGACCGGTCCCAACTTGAAGCCAAAATGAATGGGAAGGAAAACCAAATTTCACCCTTCCACCAAGGTTGACCAAAGTGCTAAGTTCAAAATTGACTGTAAAAATTCAACAAGTCCATGCTCCTGAATTACTGGCCTTCCCGGTGATTCTGTCACTCATCGTATTCAATCAACAACAGCCAGCGAACTTCCACATTCACACTCCAGCGTTCACAGAGCTAAATAGCACCATTTCTCACAGGGCCCAATGTTCTCTTAAACTGGGAGGATACTGGGAGCTACAGAGGCCCAAGCATCTGTCCCCAGACATGTAGTAGGCGGTGAACCACTACCAGAGAGCAACCCCCAGAACCCCCCATTCGGCAAAGAGCTTACAGTGGAACAAAATCTGGCTCTGCACTCCTCATCAGGACCATGTACTGTGAACACACGAGACCAACCCCAAAGTACTTCACACCCCCACTTCCCCCACTACAGCATAAAAACCCCTAACAAGCTACCTTACATCATAAAGTAAGAAGAAACGGATGTCACTCTACTTTAAACTCAGTCTCAAAGCAAACTGTGGCTTAGATCACTTGTGTATAATTCTTTTTCTAAATTACTTTCCCCAATGATCCCAGTCCCCGAGTTTGTAGCTGAAGAGATCCTGCAAAGGCCTGTGTCCCTTCTCAGGTACCCAGAGTTCCCCACCCCAACGACCAAGAAGAGAAGTTATCAAATCTACTGTTTTGGCCTCCAGAAATGGAAGATGCAGAACTGACTTCCTCTCTTGTGCAACACACACTTAGAGCCTCCCCCTTCTACTCCTACCATTAGCCCTTTAACTCTTCCTTCTTCTTACCTGAAAGGCTTCTAGGTTTCTGGGGCGCATTTCCCCCGTGGAGACTCATCTCCACACTGCATCCACAAAAGGCCTTCAGATGCTCTACAAACTCTTTATCCTTCTAGGAGCACACATCCACCAAGATACCCTCTCTAGGGACCCAAGCAGAATTTATAAATTAGATTCCTTCTCCCACTGAGCACAGGTTTTCTGCTCTCATGGAGCTCCTCCCCATCTCGGGGAAGGCTCCCCACCCCAAAGTCTGTTTCACTCAACCCACTGGCTCCCTGCCATGGGTGGACCCGCCTGTACTCCCTCTCCCTGATCCCAGGCAATAGTTGTCCCATGTTGCACTATTAGTCATGGCTTGGCAACACAGCTGAGCCAGATGGAATTGTGCACGCTCAATTACCTTGGCTACCTGAGCAAAGAAATTTGCTTTGCAGTGTCTCCACTCTTTCAGAAAAATAACACAAACAACTCAAAAAAGGGATCAGACCTGGCCATCCCAATAACAGATCCCACATCCACCTAGAAAGGGCACTGAAACCCCATTCTACTGTAAAACCTTAGGCGCTTTTTAACTATGAAGGGGAAAGGTCTCCCCTTTGGCTTTCCTGGCGTCCTGAGGACCCAAGTTTGCTCTCCTCTCAAAGAGAGAACCAGTCAGTACGTACCACACAGGGAGGCAGTAAGGCTTCTCGGCTACTTCAGGGGGCTTCAGGGCAAACTCACCAGGCCTGGCTTCCAGCATCTCCCGTTTACTATCTTAATAACCTTGGAAGATTATTCAACATCCTCAAGTCCCTATCCTTGTCCGCATAGTGGGGATAATAACTGATCTCACTTAAAGAATATGTTGATTCTTTCTATTCTCCCTTGAACACCAATTATAGGCCCTATGGCAAACGTTAGTGATACTAGAACATGACACTATGCCCCAGTGTCTCAGACTTGGCAATTCCCTATCAGTCCCCACATGGAAATAATCTACAACAGACAAGTTATATCCACAAGACCTAAGCTGCTCACAAGATGCTCCCGTCCTCAGAAATAGTATAGGAGGGGCATCTGGATGGCTCAGTGGGTTAAAGCCTCTGCCTTCAGTTCAGGTCATGATCCCAGGGTCCTGGGATTGAGCCCCGCATCGGGCTCTCTGCTCAGCAGGGAGTCAGCTTCCTCCTCTCTCTCTCTGCCTGCCTCTCTGCCTACTTGTGATCTCTGTCAAATAAATAAAATCTTAAAAAAAAAAAAAAAAGAAATAGTATAGGAGAAAGAAAAGATTATGAAACAGGACCCACCAGAGGAAAAATGTTCTTTGAACATTCTTTGCATCCTACTACTTCCTTACCTAATAAGCTCTGAGATGTCTCCATGCTCTAGGCCAGCATTTCCCAAAGAGCGACAGCAGTCCCTTGAGATAATTCCTGAAAATCCTGTTGTTCTAGGTCTGATCTGCAAACCCAGCCTAACACATCCCCACCTCGGAGACTTGGGGTGCACGTTGACATCACCGCTCTGAGCAGCTCTATGTTAAAGTTGCTTCATTCTGGATTAACCCAACATTTCCCAAACCTGTTTGGCCATCTTCTACCCCTCTGATAATAGCAAGCGCTCTGTTTTCCTAAAGTTGACCCCAGCCTTCACGGGTCTCCAGTCCAGCCCCTCATTGTCCAGTCCACAGCCCTAAAGACCCTCTTACCATGTAGGTTACACTTACTGGGGTACTGGCCCCTGATCGTACTTTCTGGTTTTAATAGCTTGAAACAAAATTCCCAGTACACACACAATTCACTATTTCAAAGTATACAATTCAAAGGGTTTTAAGTAAATCTGTTTAATTGTACATCCCTCACCACCACCAATTTTAGATCATTTTTATCTCCTTCCTCCACCCCCAAAAAATACCCATAAGCAATCTCTACCATGTCACTTCTAACCTCAAGCCCTAGACAAGTAATAACATGTTCTAGATTTGCTTGTTCTGGACACTCTTAAATGGAGTCACACAATATGTGGTCCTGTGTGCCTGGCTTTTTTTTTTTTTTTTTTTTATTTGACAGAGAGATCACAAGCAGGCAGAGAGGCAGGCAGAGAGAGAGGAGGAAGCAGGCTCCCTGCAGAGCAGAAAGCCCGATGCGGGGCTCGATCCCAGGACTCTGAGATCATGACCTGAGCCGAAGGCAGTGGCTTAACCCACTGAGCCACCCAGGCGCCCCATGTGTGCCTGGCTTCTTTTGCTCAGCTGACTTTCAAGGTTCATCCATATGGTATCACTTGTCAGGACTTTGTCCCTTTTTGTCCAAACACCAGTATATGGATATACCAGGTTTCGTTTATCCATTCATCAGCTGACAGTTATTTAGGTTGTTTTCACCTGTTGGCTATTACGAGCAATGCTATTATGAACATTTGCATAGAAGTTTTTCCGTGAACACTGTTCCATTTCTCTTGGGTATAAATCCAAGAGTGGAATTGTGGAGTCATGTGGGTAAGTGTGCTTAACTTCTTGAGAAACTGCCGAAGTATTTTCTAGAGCAGCTATGCATGTGACGTTCCCACTGGCAGCACAGGAAGATGTTCATTTCTCCACAACCTCACACACATTGTCACTACATCTTTTTAATTCGACATCCCAAGGGGCGTGAAGCAGTAGGTCATTGTGGTTTTGTGACCCTGTCTTTGATGGCCCACTTGTGAGGTGATGATCACTCATTCCAGCCACACAGCTGCCTTCTTCTATGCACCGTATTAGTTCATCAAGATGCAGCTTAAATCCCACAGGTTTCTTGGACAATCTGTGACCACTAGGACTCCAAGCTCGATCCCAGTGATGCCATGCATGGCTTTTGTGTACACTTCCTGCAGTGGCAGGTGTTTTGGCTGACTAGGGCTTCTCTCCCCAACCAGACTGTGCGCTCCTTCAGAGTCTGGGAACATTCTTCCGTTTTTCAGTGTTCATTCAGCAAGCCGTCTGTCAAATGGCTGCTAGCACACAAATGCCTGCAGGTACAACTGAACACAGGAGCTGAGGCGGAGGTGGGTAGGCTGGAAGAGTGGGCACTCTGGGTCTTGGACTGGGAGGAAGGAGCAGAAGCAGCAAGTAGTGGAGGTGAGTGCCCTCTCTTAGAGGGAACTACAGGTTCTCCTGCAGAGGCTAGAACTAATGAATGTGAGGTTTCATACTATTTCAACCTTTATTTTTTTATTTGAGAGAGATTTTATTTGAGAGAGAGTGTGCATGTGTGAGGTGGGGGTGGGGGATAGGGGAGTGGGCAGGGGGTAGAGGGAGAGGAAGAGAAGGAATCCCAAAGCAGGTTCCCAGGCTACAAGTTGAGCCCAATGCAAGGCTCAAGCTCATGATCCTGACATGACCTGAGCCAAAACCAAGAGTCAGATGCTCGGAGCACCTGGGTGGCTCAGTGGGTTAAAGCCTCTGCCTTTGGCTCAGGTCATGATCTCAGGGTCCTGGGATCGAGCCCCACATCAGGGTCTCTGCTCAGCAGGGAGCCTGTTTCCCCCTCTCTCTCTGCCTACATCTCTGCCTTCTTGTGATCACTCTGTCAAATAAATAAATAAAATCTTTAAAAAAACCCACAACAGTCAGATCCTCATCCAACTGAGCCACCCAGGCACCACTAACCTTTTCTTTACTGTGAATCGCCATTTACTCTCAAGTCTAGCTTTGCTGAATTCAATAGGGGTAGGGGCAGTGACTAGTTGCTGGCTGTCCTTGTGTTTCTTCCTTCTTCCCTCCAGCATGGCAGGACTCTGCAGCAGCTTTCAGGATGGGGATGATGGTATCTATCCCTCTGAGCTTTGACAGGATTCCCCGACCCCCTCAGAGCACCAGGAGCTGGAAAGTCTCTGATGCGAGCCACACCAAGAAAGAAAATCCATAGGGTCAACTGAGTGTAGACAAAGCAGGAAAGAACAGCCAATTAAAGAAATGTTTCTTCAATAAATGGTGTTAGAAAAATTGGACAGCAACATAAAGAAACTGGACTACTTTCTTACACCACACACAAAAATAAACTCAGAACAGACAAAAGTCCTAAATGTGAGATAGGAAATCATCAAAATCCTGGAGGAGACCACAGGCAGCAACCTCTTTGACCTCGGCCATAGCAATTTCTTACTAGACACATCACCAGAGGCAAGGGAGACAAAAGCAAACATGAACTATTGGGACTCCATCAAGATAAAAAGCTTCTGCACAGACAAGGAAACAGTCAACAAAACTAAAAGGCAGCCCACAGAATGGGAGGAGACATTTGCAAAGGACATATCTGATAAAGGGTTAGTATCCAAAATCTAAAAAGAGCTTATAAAACACAACACCCAAAAAGCAAATAATCCAGCTAAGAAATGGGCAGAAGACATGAACAGACACTTTTCCAAAGAAGACATCCAGATGGTCAACAGACACACTAAAGATGCTTAGCATTACATGGCATCAGGGAAATACAGATCAAAACTTCAATGAGATACCACCTCGCACCTGTCAGAATGGCTAAAATCAACAACACAGGAAACAACAGACGTTGGCGAGGATGCAGAGAAAGGGGAAACCTCTTGCACTGTTGGTGGGAATGCAAACTGGTGCAGCTACTCTGGAAAACAGTGTGGATGGAGGCTCCTCAGAAAGCCAAAAATAGAACTACCTTATGATCTAGCAATTGCACCACTAAGTATTTACTCAAAGGATACAAAAATACAAATCTGAAGCGCACTGGCACTCCAATGTTTACAGCAGGGTTATCAACAATACCAAACTATGGAAAGAGCTTAAGTGTCCATCAACTAGTGAATGGATAAAGAAGATGTGGTATAAATACAAATACACACACACATACACACACACACACACAGAGGAATATTACTCAGCAATCGAAAAGAATGAACTCAAAGAAAAAACAAAAAAAGAACTCTTGCTATTTGCAAGGACAAGGATGAAGCTACAGTATATTATACTCAGCAAAATGAGTCAGAGAAAAACAAATACCATGTGATTTCACCGGAGTGGAATTTAACAAAATGAAACAGATGAACACATGGGAAGGGGAACAACAACAAAAAAAGGAAACAAACCATAAGAGACTCTTATTAGAGAACAAACTGGGAGTGATGGCGGGAGGTATGTGGGAGATGGGCTAAACGGGTGGTGGGCATTGTGGAGGGCACTTGTCATGAACAGCACTGGGTGTTATATATAAGGGATGAATCACTAAATTCTACTCCTGAAGCCAATACTATACTCTATGGTAACTAACTAGAATTTAAATAAAAACTTGAAAGGAAAAAAAAAATCAAATCCCCAGTGAATCAAGAGATACAACTGCTGAATCCAAGGCCAACAGAGTCACAGTCTCCCAATACCGCAAGTCATTAACTTTGGTTTCTTACACTGATTATTTCGCCCAGCTGTTCCAGAGATCAGATGCAAAGCGCACTGTGCTAGGCTGTGGCTACTTGAATCACATCATTATTTCAACAGCTACTGATGAATCAAGGAGGAACTCAACCCAGTCAGGGAAGTATTGTTTAATGAATGTGGTCTAGCATCTGGAATTGACAGAGAAGATCCATACTGGAAATACAGCAAAAACTTTTCTGCACAACAAAGATTCTGTTGGGGCTTCCAATGTGTCTCTCGAATCAGTAAGAAACCCTAAGCTGCTGACACCAGAACATTCAAAAATAGCTCTCTCCCATGGCCACACATGCTGGACTTACGCTTCTAAGGCGCGTTCATGAGCAAAAATTGCATAAGAATGTCAGCAAAATTATTTGGCTACAACCTAGGACTCAGTGAGTAAAATGAGTATAAACTTTAAAACAAAACCCTGAAGGAAGCAATTCCTGGTCCAACTTTAACACCCAAACCCCTTAATTGTGAAATTCGTAAACCTAGGGCAAGACTGTATCATCACCACCCTGTACAACTGCATCCCCTTCCCTCTAGTGGATGTGAACATGGACCCAAGCAAATGAAATAACCCAAGTATCGAATAACCATGCATCCAGCTCCAGGCATGGAAGGGAAGATCGGGGGCATTTAAGCGAGAGGATCTATGGTGTGAAGAACTCCGGAGGCTAGGAGACTCTCAGAGCTATCAGGGCACCCCAAGAAGTCTTCAGTAAAAGAACCCCAGCAACTTCTGATACATCTAAGTGCAACTGGGTAAGAGGAGAATGGGATGGAAAACAATGATAAATGATATCCATCAAGAGACGAGTCAAAGAGCTGCTAGAACTTTTAGTATAGTAGAAAGTCATCAGAACCAAGCCACACTCACCTGTGTGTATGTGTGTGTGTGTTTTAAGATTTTAGAGACACAGAGAGAGAGAGAGAGAGTGTTGTGTGCATGTGTGCTTTTGAGTAAGGAGAGGGGCAGAGAGAGACAATCTCCAGCAGACTCCCCACTGAGCAAAGAGCCCAATGTGGAGCTTGATCTCACAGCCCATGAGATCATGATCTGAGCCAAAACCACGAGCCAAACACTCCAACGACTGAGCCACCCGGGCGCCCCTCACCTTCTGTTTTATAGCCACAAAGAAGACATCCTCCAAAGAAAGGAAGATAGTTGAAGACTCAATGCAAGTGATTCTCCCAAAGCATGGGAGCTTGTCCCAATCCCAGGTCTTTCTCCACTTTGCCATACTCTTGACCTCCCATAGTAACACCTGAGTGGGTCTGCGTACTAAAACACCGAAGCACATTAAAACCCATTCTTCTCTCCACATGCCCCAACCATGAACCATGCTTTCTGTCAGGAGGCTTGTGTCAATAAGTTATCAAGCTAAGTGATTTCTAGTCAAGCCCTGAAGTAGATTAATACAGTACTTGGTCTTCTTTATGGCATTAGAGTTGTCAAAGGTAGAGACCATTTTAGCCCCCCCAGGTGCCCACCACACTTTAGAGAAATAAAATGGTTATGGATCATTCTATTTGTTGAATTGCTCATCTCTCCCATCAGTGCTCACGTTGAACATGGTCAGTAAATATCCATAAGGAAGCAGAAATTTTTCTACACTGAGTTCTACAACCAGCAAGGAAATACTGAATCAGTAGAGAAGTCTACAGAACAGCCTTCTGTCATAGAAACTTTCACTGGGCTGAAAATTATACCCTGAAATCCACAGAAACACACATCATCTGAAATGGGATTTCTCTCACTAAATTAGCCAACGCAGCCCTCCTCCCCACAAAGGACTTCCCTAGGTTTGCTAGCTCCATAAGGAGTTCTCCAGAGATGGCAAGAAAGATTTGCTTGGAAAGATCCAGCATGTTAGCATGAATAGGAATATGCATTTCTACGAAAAAGTCGGTGAATCTATCTACCCCCACTTTATGCCTGAATAGTTCAAGACCATTAGTGTGATGATTAGTTTTACATGTCAGCTTAGCTCGGCCATAGGACCCCAGTATTTGGTCAAGCAGTAGTCAAGACAGTGCTGGTAAAGAGATTAGCATTTCAGTTGGTAGGCTGTCCTTTTTTTTTTTTTTAACCCGTGACCCTTCATAATGTGGGTGGGCCTCAACCAATCAGATGAAGACCCTAAGAAGAAAAAAAAGTTTACCTTCCCCGAAGAGAGAATTATGACAGCAGACTGGCCTCAGACTTGAAATACAATATTCACTCCTCCGTAGGTCTCCAGCCCGCCAGCCTGCCCTGCAGACTGCACAATCACAGGAGACCATTCCTTAAAATAACCCACAGACCCCTCCCCAAACACACACATTCTCCCTCTCTTCCCCTGCTACTGGTTTGTTTCCCAGCAGAACCCTAATAGAATCACCTAGCCCACTTTCCAATGAAACAGACCTGTACCCATCTTGCAGAGCTTAAAAAAAAAAAAAGACAAAACAGAGGAGATTGACTTAAGTCTCTAAAGAGAACTCTAGACCCACTATACACAACCCCTGTTTTGAAATTCCCATTTCAAATGCTCGGTATCTCAGGAAGTTCTCGGAGTCCTGGTTCCTTCAAAGGGAGTAAGACTTGAGCAGGATCTGTGAAACGCATGGTGAGGCTAGAAAATGAATCTGTTACCCCAGGAGGGGAGGGAAGAAATCTAAAAGGCAGGCAAGGACAGAGGAAATCCCAAGGCATTTGTTTTTGTCATTGCTCAGAAAAATTGAATGAAGTCTTAGGAGCTCCTGCTCTTCAAGGAGAGGTTCGGGTTCACAGGATGACAATGATGACGAGGGGAAAGGCAGAGAGAACTAGAACCTGAGTTGGAGCTGTCCCCAGTACTTTCACGCAACCCCAGAATCACCACTCGACTACTGGGCAAAAGCAGCCAAGGAAGGCAGACACTTCCCTTTCTGCTCTCAGATTACCCGAAAGGACCGCCGGGCTGAAGTCTTTCTTACCTGGCCATCTGCTTGTAGGCTTCTTCTGCCACAGCAAAGATGTGTGGGTCCATGTCCCCCATGTTTTGGCCGCTGTAGGCATAGATGACATCTTGACCATAGATTGGCAGCTGCTCGTAAGGATTAATGGCAACCAGCACGATCCCTGCAAACAGAGAATGCAGTCAGATGCTGACAGCAAGCCGGCCAGCCGGCACAAACCTTTTAAAGGCCTTGTTTATATACATCAAAACGAAACATGGAGGAGGAGAATGAATCACAACCAACCACTCAACTAAATCAAGATGTGTCTGAGTCTCCACCAGGCACTGTGCTAGGCTCCGCTGGAGAAAAGAAAGCCGGGCCCCCAAATACCCTAGAGTGTTGAATAAGCACGTGTGCGTGCATGTACACAGATGCTCAGCAAACAGCCCTCCTAAAATGCACGCGAAGTGCTGCACAAGCAAATCTTGTCGCAACCGGTATTAACTGGGGGACGCTGGTGAATTACTTCACCTCTAGGTGCCTCAGTTTCCTGGACTATAAAACTGGGAATCCTAATTACCTTCACCAGCTTGTCTTGCAGGTAATGATTAATAAAGAACTCTTGGACCAGCATCTTGCCTAGTAAGCACAGAGTGTTCGATTTTTATTAGCTCACATCATTTTATATCATGTATTATTTTTCACTTTTTTAAAAAAAGTTTTGTATCTCCTGAAAGTATGTTACAATGATGGACTCAAATACATGTTGCATGAAGTCAGTAAACCATCGAACACCCCCGATCTTTCATGGAAAGGCAAGGTAATATTGGAGAACACACAAAGAAAAATGAAATCCCATCTTCAAGAAATCCATGCTGTTTTCTTTCCAATAAGAGCACAATCTGGATCTCAAGAGAACCACTGACAGAGGTAACAAAAAAATGGGAGCTTTTCCAGTCATGTGGGAAAGTGCAAGAATGGAAAGGTCATTGCCAAGATGGGAGATCTCCTACATGGTGTTCCCCTCTGGTGTATCAAAAGGTACACGAGTCAAGAAAATGAGAAGAGAATGGGGAAAACATCTGCCAAAAAAAAAAGTATCTGATAAAGGAGTAATATCCAAAACCAATAAAAAGAACTCTTAAAACTCAAGGATCAGAAAATGATCCATCTGATAGAAAAATGAGCGAAAGATCTAAACAGAGACCTCACCAAGACCACAGATGGCAAATAAGCACATCACATTACCACCAGGGAAGTACAGATTACAGCTCTAAGGAGATACCACTACACATTCAAATGGCCAAAACCCACAACACAGACAACACCGAATGCTGGTGAGGATGTGGAGGAATGAAAGTTCTACTTCGTCGCTGCGGGAGCACAAAATGGTACAGCCACTTCGACAGTTTCTTACAAAACATGCTGTTACTGCAGAATTCAGCTTTCACACTCCTTGGTATTTATCCAAAGACGGCGAAAACATTCTATGACACTAACACCTGCACGTGGATGTTCACGGCGGCTTTGACAACGGCAAAAACTTAGAAGCAACTACAAATGCCTTCCACAAGTGACTCAAACTGTGACACACGCGGATAATGGACTGTTAATGTTATAAAAGGGGGCTTATCAAGGTATGAGAAGACATGGAGGAAACTGAAACGCCTGTTACTAAGTGGAAGAAGCCAATCCGGAAAGGTCGCGTAATTCCAACCCTACGCTAGTCCACAGAAGACAATTTGATGGCGACAACAGGAAAGGTCAGTGGTCGCCAGGGACTGAGGGAAGGGAGGGACGCATAGGTGGAGCCCAGGGGATCGGAGGGCAGTCAAACTACTGTCAGGGTACCATCATGGTGGATACATGTCGTCATGCATTTGTTCAAACCCACAGAATGTCCAACCACCATGAGTGAACCCAATGGAAATGAGACTTTGGGTGACAACAATGTGTCAGTGTGGACTCATCAGTTGTAACAAACGTTATCGCTCTTGAACAGAATGTTAACAGGAGGTGAGGCTGAGCATGTGTGGGGGAAGGGGTTATTATATGGGAAATCTCTCTCGTACTCATTTTCATTGTGAACCTAAACACAGTTGCTTTAAAAAGTCTATTTTAAAAGGAAAAAAACATACCAGAATACTTGGAATCATCTGGTGTACTACATTTCAGGCTAAGGGAGAGAAAGACACCCACCAAGTCTTCAAATGGAAGTTTGTCCAAAAAGACTACCTGGACCGAAAAGTAACACCTAGAACTGATCTATATCTCCTAAAGCTAATAACTTGGAGGAGTCTCTCAAAAACAGCCTTAACATGTTGCCCTGTTTGTTAGAGGGCTGTATAAAAGCCTAATTCATGTAGCATTTTGGTATTTCGGTATTATACCCAAAGGTCACATGTTTCCCTAAAATGTCTCAGCCACTTTCAGAGCAGAAAGGAGTACTTCTTGAGGACTCCGTATCCTGTGCCATGTTGGTCACTCTGAACAGCCAACGCTGGAGGGGCCAAGGGACATTTGGAGAATTACATACAAATACCAGGACCTATTTTAGAAGGGAGGACTTGAAAAAGTGAAGCTGATGGTTTTGTTGTTGCTGTTGTTGTTGTTTGAGGGTTTTTTGTTTTGTTTTTTTTTAAAGCCCAACTTGTTGAAGTCTCTGATAAATGATGGTCTTTTTCAAATAGGCTTCTCACCAGCAATCAGGTTGAAGAAGTTTTTGTGAAACTACTTCTCAAGCACTGAAGTCTAGCAGAAAAGCTCACGGGAACTTAGGAGCCAACCAACCAATTCCAAACCGAAGTGGAATAATATCACAGTGCAAAGAACTCTGGCCCTGAGGCCTCCCTTGTGATCAAGAGAGAAGACCAGGGCTCGAAGAACAGCAGGGACGACCCCCTCACACCCAAAGCAGCCACCTAAGCCTGACTGCTCAGCCAGACCCTGAAAAGGTTTCCTCCTCAGACAATCATGGACAGGCCTCTGGTTTTCACCATACCGCTTCATACTCCCCAAAAAAGGAAAAAAAAAAAAATGGAATGCAGGAAAATGAGAAGTTTCAAGAAAAACAAAAATGAGAATTTCAGGACTTTTGTTTTAAAGCATTTGTCATGTTTTCTGCTTGTGAATTCGACAAATATTCATCATGCACCGTGTTTGTATACGGCAAGGGAGAGGGTCAGACAAAGACAGCACAATCTTAGGCTACAACAGAAGCCTGCTGGGCATCTGTTTCCGGGGGTGTGCCCGGTGAGGACACAGACACCCGAGCTAGGACCCTGGGATGCCTCTACTGCTCTCCTACAGACCCCCAGACTATGCCAAAGTCAGTCAAGCCACACCATGTGGTCCATTTCTTCCCTGGTTGAGCTGTGATTAACACCAATCGTCCCACAGAGATGCAAGGCGGCCTAATTAAGCCACATTCTCTGATTGCAAACCCTTCAAGGGTCTTGGATGAGAGGTACTTATGAGAATGCTAGTAGGATTCCTAACTATTAGAGCTGAACACATATAGTCTGAAGATCGTAAGTCCTTTCAAACCCATGCAGACCACAGACGCACACCACTTACCACAGTAAGTGTAGATATGGTTCGACTCCAGGAAACGGATCTTTAAATTATGCAAAACTGCAGGCTCATGTAGGTAGCTAAGGGCGGTGAGGTCATTTTCTCCCACCAGGATATCCGGATTCCTCAGAAAAGGCAGCTGGTTGCTTTGGACATCAATGGGGTATTCCCGAATCTAAAGAAATGCACGTAATAGACACAAAAAGGCAGGGTTAGGAAGCATGTAGCCTGCATTCGTTGTCCTGCCGGCTAGAGTCACTGCGCTCACGTGATCCTGAGTGATGGAGACCAATAACCCATTCTAAGAAGGGCCAACTGAACCGAATGTTCATCTTGCCATAAGAGATGTTGAAAACTTGCTGGTGACATAATCCCAATGTATCAAGATAGAAAATGAAGGATAGTAGAGATTCAGAAAGACCATGAGATTTAATGACATTCTACTGGCTTGTCAAGCTCCTCCTTAGTGGGTGTTTCGTTCTGGTTTTAAGAGTTTTTTTTTTTTTTTAAAGATTTTATTTATTTATTTGACAGAGAGATCACAAGTAGATGGAGAGGCAGGCAGAGAGAGAGAGAGAGGGAAGCAGGCTCCCTGCTGAGCAGAGAGCCCGATGCGGGACTCCATCCCAGGACCCTGAGATCATGACCTGAGCCGAAGGCAGCAGCTTAACCCACTGAGCCACCCAGGCACCCTCGTTCTGGTTTTAATAGGAGTACTGCTCCTTCTCCCACGCAGCCAACCTTCTTTGCTCTCATTTAAGGCTCTTGCTTTCCTCTCCCCATCAACTGACCCATTCACTTTTTATTGGGATTGCCTTACAACAAACTGCACTACAAGAATGCCCTCGAGTTGTACATCTGTTCCACGACAGGCTGACTGCAAGCTACTCCAGGAAAATCATTTTACTTTGACGTGTGTCACCAGGGAGTCTCAAATGCAAGGTGCCATCCTTGTACCCCTAGCGTGACACGTAGATGGGAGTACTCCAAAGATGTTTGACAGGACAGACTTATAACTGACTCATGTATATAAATATTCTATGTAATAAAAAGATGATGTTCTTTAGTGTGTAAACAGTAGACTGCTGGCTTGGGTTACCATGTTTTATCTAGGTTTTTTTTCATGGTGTTCTTTAAAATCTGAAAGCTTGTAAAAAACAGTTTCTCAAACACTACTTATGTGTAGGCAGAGTCTGGAGTGGGACCCAGGAATCTAAAATAAAAAAAAGAAATCTACAAGTAGCTCTGCAACAGGTGGTTTATAGATATTTTAAGAACCACTCTTATATAAGCCTTTCAGGAAATTCTATGGGCATAGCCTCAATTTACTGGAATAAGGTTTTTTTTTTTTTCCTAAGAACATAAATATCAATGTTCTTTCTTGCCCCACTTTTAGTCTTGCACAACCAGATCTTAAGGTATATTATAGCCAGCACGTACAGGAAAATCACATGCTAAAATCAGCAGACAGATGAAATCTAATAGCAGATCCAGAAATAAATGCAGGCACAGAAGGAAAATTTGTTCATAACACTGAAGTCATTAAAAGGAATTTTCCTTCTAACTGCCGCAGGTAAACTTGAAGCTGTTTAGAGAAAAAGAATTGAGCCTGTGTTCTAGTCTCATTCCCTCATACATAGTAAGTTTTAGGTAAAACAAAAGAATAAGACCAAAATGGGAAAGAAAATGTAGTCCAGAAGTTTTAAAAGCTTCAGATGGAAGTACTTTTAAAGAATGATAAAAGAGTCATAAGTATGTTGCAGATTTTTATATTTTGACTCTCAGTGGAATTTTTAAGCCATCTTAAAACACACCACATGCAGAGTAAAATGAGAGAGGGGGCAAAGGATCTTGCATTACATAACAGAATTAATCTTAGTAACCAAAGTTTTAAGAAGTCAAAAAGAAAACTAATACCCTGGGATGGCTGGGTGGCTCAGTCCATTAAGTGTCTGCCTTTGGCTCAGGTCATGATCCAGGGCTCCCTACTCAGCAGGGAGCCTGCTTCTCTCTCCCCCTGCTTGTGCTCTCCTTCTAGCTCTGACAAATAAAATCTTAAAAAAAAAAAAAAAATACCCCAACTGAAAATTATGTATGGGATACAAGCCACAAAAAAACTATAGACCACATGAAAAACTATTCAATGGCCATTAATCAAAGAAACGCAAATAATAGATTAGCAGCACCATTATCCACCCCAGAAGCAAAGGTACAGAAACTGGTAAGACCTTCAGTAGAAAGGATGTGGCCACACAGGTGTACTGTGCCCAGGTTCAGATGGACTGACCTTTCAGAGGACAGCTGGCAACAGCCCATCAGACCCTGTCATGAATAGACTCTTTCTTGGCCTCAGGAGACAATCTCGCAAACGGGCAAAGATCTCAACAATCTATAAATCGTAAAAGTTAAACCTGACATACACCTGTGTTTACAGGCAAGCAGCTACCCACAGCATCCTGCTGAATTTATGAAGAGAATGAAATACAGCAACATCCCCACAAATTAGCAACAGTTAGCCGTGTTAGTGAGGTTTTCTTTGTATACGTTCCTATTGGGTGGGGGTATGTGTGTGTTGGTGTATCTGTGTCAAGGCTCTTCTTTTTGTGAAAAGGTCTTTTATCAAATTTGCTCCATAGAGGAAAGCAATAAACTAGCTATCACTCCCTAGCAGGATACAGAATTTCTAGAAGATGGGCAACAAGGGAAAATGGAGTACATTGAGATTTTAAGTTCTAGAGGTGATGGCTTCCCCTGCCACCCTTCACCTCTAGCTGGGACCCTAACCACACCCTCCCTCTCCCTGAGTCTGTCTGCAGACCTCCCTGCAGAGACGTCCCCGCCCCTGGAACGGCAGGTCTGCTCTGCATGTCCTGTGTGGCTCTGCGCCCGCCTCCCAGGCCCAGTACACAGCCCAGGACACAGCCAAGTGCAGAACCGCAGGGCTCCCCTAGCTCAACCCCTCGTTGTTCAGATCAGAAAGCAGGGACCTGAGCTCCGAGTCTTTAAACCCTGAGACAGAAACGCTGGCTTTTCATTTTTTCCTCAGATGGAACACTCCCTCGAAAACTCTCCCCCAAGTGCACAGAGGGAAACGCATATGCAGTTTTGTGAAAATAAGGTCCACAAACAAGCCAGAGGTGCTGGTTACAGGAGGACTGGAAAGTCAACATGCCCAGAGCCACAGCAAGGTTGGAGGAGGTGCTTGTTCAGCATCTGACCGAGCAGCGCCTGGGCTGTGAGTGCGTCCAGCGGGAAGCAAGGAAAGAGAGACTTAGGGTTTTTTTTTAAGTAGGATTTTGATTCTAACACTGCTGTTAGTATCGAACGTTCACGGCTAACATGGTTTTATTTGAAATCTAAGCACTCAAGATGTGATCAGGGACCATGAAAACTTCCTGGCACAAAAGACTTCACAATGTAGTAAGTGGGGTCATCAGAGGTGAAGAGGCAACCAAACGTTAACACTCATGACAAGATTTAATTGTCAGTCACCCACTCATAATGACCCTTGACACTGCCCCCACCCCAGCCCAAGATGAGGAACTGATAGCCATCTCCAACTGGTCCTCACTTAGCATATTCGGACTAGTCAAAACTTGAGAATATAGAGGAAGTGGTTAGGGGATTGGTCCATACTTGCACTTTCCAATAGGCCAACATGCGTGGCTATTGAAATTAAATTCACTGAAATTAAACACAATCAAAACTTCAATTTCTCAGCCCACACGAGTCCCATTTCAAAGGCCCAATGGATACCTGTGGCCAGTGACTACCACACTGGCCAATATAGACAGACCACAGTCCACCGTACCAGAATGTTCTTCTGGAGAACATTGGTCTAGATTGTTCTATACTCTATGAGTCTATGGTTTTAGAATACTTAGTAGGTGCTCAAAAATTATTAGCTGAATGGAACGCTGGATTTTTTTCATGACCTCTCTCATATCCACTCATACCCGTGTTATACAGAACTACATAAAGAGAACATAATCCTAGAAATACCCTTGTGTGACAACTACCAACACAAAGATTGGGGGCTAAGAAGAAGCATATATGGTAGATAAAGCCAATCTCTTTCTCCTACTCTACCCACAGAACTAAGAGATCCAGAGAAAAGGAAGCTAGTACTAATACGGGTAACAGCTGGCAGGGGGTGGGTGTTGATCCTGAAGGGCTACACATAGCGTACTCTGGCACCCAACTAGAGAAGTCGAAATGGGCTCAGAACCATGGTGGAGCTTTTAGGTATGGTGTCTACCATGGTGCGTGTTCCTGGTTTGAGATGTCAGCAAGAAACTCAGAAGTAGCTACCCAAGCGGGTTTCGGAAAGAGTGTGCATTTAGGAGGAGTATAAGAGGTACACTGGAGGTAGAGGCCAGTATCTCACCAAGTTGCTAATAGATTTCTAAAGATTCCTGGCCTTGACCTTTTCATTTTCTAAATCCTATGCTTACATACGTATTAGATTCATTACAAGTTAAACCAAAAGCCCCCACAAGGATACAGATGTGCTGTTTTCACTGCTGTATAACCAGACCCTGGCATATCACAGTGCAATTGCCTTTAATGAATCATGAATAAATGGTGATACAAGTAATTAAGGGAAGAAAATGGCCATAAAGGAAAACATAAAAGTTATTTTAAACAAAATGACAGCAGCATAAAAATACAGAGTCCACGTTAATCTTTTGATTCCAAATTAGCCAGAAACACAGCTTCGACATTCTATTAGAATCGTGGGATCCTAGTTTGGCTTTTGACTAGGTGGGTCTGAGCAAAGAAAAATCCAGACCATTTCCTCTATGGGCTTAATCCAGGGTTTACTCAACCTCAACAATGTTCACATTTAGGATGGGGATTGGGGGTGTTGCTGGCTGCCCTGGGCATTCTGGGGTGCTTAGCAACATCCCTGTCCTCTACCTGCCAGACGCCAGTAGCAGACCACCCTCCTTCGTTAGGACAACCCAAAACGTATCCAGACACTGCCCAATGTCCCTGTGCTTGGTGAGGTGGGGAGAGAATAGGGAGCAGAAATCACTGCCTTGACCATCTCTGAGCAGAAGCAGCCAGGCAAAATGCCCTAACTGATGGAAAATACAGCAGAGGAAAGGGGCAACAGTAACAGGACACAGATCCCTCCAGAGATGGATGCTGGCAGTGATCGCACAGCAGTGTGAGTGCCCTTAATGCCCTTGGCGGCACACCTCGGGAAATGGTGAAGACGGTCATTTCTAGGTTACGCGTATTTTATAATAAAAATATTTCCATTGGCTGGGGCGCCTGGGTGGCTCAGTGGGTTAAGCCACTGCCTTCGGCTCAGGTCATGATCCCAGGGTCCTGGGATCGAGTCCCGCATCGGGCTCTCTGCTCAGCAGGGAGCCTGCTTCCCTCTCTCTCTCTCTCTCTGCCTGCCTCTGTCTACTGTGATCTCTCTCTCTGTCAAATAAATAAATAAAATCTTTAAAAAAAAAAAAAAAATATTTCCATTGGGACGCCTGGGTGGCTCAGTTGGTTAAGCAGCTGCGTTCGGCTCAGGTCATGATCCCAGCGTCCTGGGATCAAGTCCCACATCGGGCTCCATGCTCATCGGGGAGCCTGCTTCTCCCTCTGCCTCTGCCTGCCATTCTGTCTGCCTGTGCTTGCTCTCTCTCCCTCTCTCTCTCTGACAAATAAATAAATAAAATCTTAAAAAAAAAAATATTTCCATTGGAAAATTATAGCCTACTTAAGGTAAGATAACTAATTGCATTGGTAGCAATATGACTAATAGACCTTTATGTGCCATTTGTTCTATAACCTTAAATGTTTTTTGTATATGTACAACACAAACAGAATAAATACAGTCTTCCTCCCATTATCCTTGCCATCTGAACAAAGACAGTCTCAACTGTGGATTACTGAGCTACTGGAGGCAAAAAATTATTAGGTGACCAAACAAATATTAAAAGAACAGAAATAACCAGTAAAATGAAAATCACTTGCACTAAGAAGTTGTATTGGGACAAGCGGATTGACCACTCTCAGCTCTTACTTTGCTAGCTGTGCACACAGCGGACACTTCCCTGAACTGTGCTGACAAGCCCTGTGGGCATTCTCTAGGTGCACAGGTCCGAGTGCACCAACAGTCAAGCGCAGTGGTCCAGTGCTTCTGCAACATTTGCTTCTTGGCATAAAGAACCAAGCTGGCCATCTCCTGGCTGTAATAGCTTGCGATGTTTGGCACCGTCCTCAGACCTGAGTAAGAGGGCCCTTCCCTGGGTCCTGCATCTTCGAGGGCTCCATCATTTTAAACACAAAACAGAAGCTTATGAAAGAACACGTGGTCACTCTGCCCCTTGGCATCAGGCTTCAGTGCTGACGCAGTGAGATCTGCAGCCCTCGGCACACACTCCTGGGACTAAGCCATTCAGCCCCAGGGAAACGGTCCTGCACACCTCTTGCCCCACGATGACAGGTAAGACAATGGCCACCAGGTTCTGGCAGGCCTGTGGACTCTAACACTGCCAACACCAGAGACAGACACCGCTTCTAGGCGTGGGGAGGAGGTGGGCAGTCAAGATGCTTAGAGTAAATAAAGGAAAGGCAAATTAGCACATTAATCCAGCCTTTCAGAGGCACAACTGCAAAGAAAATTCACACATGGAAACACCAATACCAGGCCCAGGGTCCAGGTCCCCGCTTCCCCACAGGCTCTGGGCTCCAGAGGCCCTCACAAATCAATACAGTGTTTGCACTCACGGCAACACGACAAGAGGGATATGTTGCAATACTCCATGATTCATGTTCCTCTGCAATTTCTTTACATACAGGTACAGGCACAACATGCTTAAAGATAACAGTTATTTACACTGGCAGCCAGATGGAGATGGAAGAGTAGAGAGTTGCAAACATGTTTTCAAAATATTAGATGTTTTAGTTTTCAAGAATCAGCAACGTGGGTTTCACGCGCCTGTTGAAGCAGCTTGTCTTTACTCGCAGAGGCAGGCTCACACCCATCTGCTTGCCTTGGCCCCACCAATGTTCAAGGGCTCGGGTACGTGGAGACACAGGTAGGGTGCATCCCCCTCCTTCAAGCTCCAGTGCGCCCGTCTTCCTCTCTCACACACTCAGGGAGGGCCCTGCACATGGGGAGGCCCTTCCATGAAGGTGGCTGTGGGACGCTGGATACGAACTCCAGGCAGGAGACACTCAGGGATGGACGGAACATACCCAACATCATAAAGGCCACGTGCCATGTGTGAAACGGCCACAGCTAATGTCATCCTTAACAGGAAAACCAGAGCTTCTCCCTGACAGTCAGGAACAAGACAGGGACACCCACTCTAACCATTACTATTTAACATAGTACTGGCAGTCCTAGCCTCAGTAATCGGGCAACAAGAGGAATAAAAGGCGTCCAAATGAGCAAGAAAGAGGTCACACTTTCACAGACAACATGATATTCTATTTAGAAAACTAGAAAGCACCAAAAAATTGCTCGAATACATGAATTCAGCAAACTTGTGGGACATAAAAATCGACATATAAACATCTGTTGCATTTCTATACACTAACAATGAAGCAGAAGAAATCAAGGAATCAATTCCATTTGCAACTGCACCAAACACCATAAGATACCTAGGAATAAACCTAACGAAAGAGGTTTAAAAAAAAAAAAAATCTATACTCTGAAAATGACAGAACACTGTGGAAGAAACTGAAAAAGACATAAGGAAATCAAAAAACATTAGATGCTCATGGATCAGAAGCATATACATTGTTAAAATGTCTATGTTATCCAAAGTAATCTACAAATTTAATGTAATCCCCATCAAAATACCACCAGCATGAATGGATAAGGAAGATGTGGTCCATATACACTATGGAGTATTGTGCCTCCATCAGAAAGGAGGAATACCCAACTTTTGTAGCAACATGGACGGGACTGGAAGAGATGATGCTGAGTGAAATAAATCAAGCAGAGAGAGCCAATTATCATACGGTTTCACTTATTTGTGGAGCATAACAACATGGAGGACAAGGGGAGATGGAGAGGAGAAAGGAGTTGAGGGAAATTGGAAGGGGAGGTGAACCATGAGAGACTATGGACTCTGAAAAACAATCTGAGGGTTTTGAAGGGGTGGGGGGTGGGAGGTTGGGGGAACCAGCTGGTGGGTATTGGGGAGGGCACGGATTGCATGGAGCACTGGGTGTGGTGCAAAAACAATGAATACTGTTATGTTGAAAAGAAATTTAAAAAAAAATAAAAAGACAAATGTATATTAAGAAAAAAAAATACCACCAGCATTTTTCACAGAGCTAGAACAAACAATTCTAAAATTTGTATGGAACCACAAAAATCCCAGATAGTCAAAACAATCCTGAAAAAGAAAAGCAAAGCTGGAGTTACCAGGAAAGTATGGTACCGTCACATAGATCAGACACACAGATCAATGGAACAGAACAGAGAACGCAGAAATGGACCCACAACTCTCTGGTCAACTAATCTTTGACAAAGCAGGAAAGAACATCCAAGGGAAAAAAAAGAGTCTCTTCAAAAATGGTGTTGGGAAAACTGGACAACACGCACAAGAATGAAACTGGAATGAAACTTCCTTACAGTACAAAGGTTAATTCAAAATGGAGGAAAGACCTAAATGTGAGACCGGAAACCATCAAAATCCTAGAGACAAACACAGACAGCAACCTCTTTGACCTCGGCCACAGCAACTTCTTGCTAAAGACATTGCCAGAGGCAAAGGAAACAAAAGCAAACGTGAACTACTGGGACCTCATAAGATAAAAAGCTTCTGCACAGTGAAGGAAACAGTCAACAAAACTAAAAGGCAGCCCACGGAATGGGAAGAAACATTTGCAAAGGACATATCTGATGATGGGTTAGCATCCAAAATCTATAAAGGGCTTATCAAACTCAACACCCAAAAAGCAAGTAATCCAGTTAAGAAATGGGCAGAAGACCTAGACACTTTTCCAAAGAAGACATCCAGATGGCTAACAGACACATGAAAAGACACTCAGCATCGCTTATCATCAGGGAAATGTGAATCAAAACCACAAGGAGATACCACCTCACACCTGTCAGAATAGCTAAAATTAACGAGTCAGGAAATGACATATGTTGATGAGGATCCGGAAAAAGGGGAACCCTCTTGCACTGTTGGTGGGAATGCAAGCCAGTGCAGCCACTCTGGAAAACAGTGTGGAGGTTCCTAAAAATTTAAAAATAGAGTTACCCTACCACCCAGCAATTGCACTACTAGGTATTTACCCAAAGGATACAAAAATACAGATTCGAAAGGGTACAGGCACCCCGATGTTTACAGTAGCATTACCTACAATAGCCAAACTGTGGAAAGGGCCCATGTGTCCACCAACTGACGAATGGATAGAGAAGATGTAGTATAAATATACAATGGAATATTATTCTGCCATGGAAAGGAATATTTGACTATTTACAACAACATGGATGGAGCTTAAGTGTATTATGCTTAGTAAAAAAAGTCACTCAGAGAACAATAAGCTTCAGGGCACCTGGGTGGCTCAGTTGGTTAAGCATCTGCCTTTGGATCAGGTCATAATCTAAGGATCCTGGGGTCAGCCCTGTTTTGGGGGCGGAGGGGTGGTCCGTGCTCAGCAAGGATCCTGTTTCTCCTTCTCCCTGTCCCTCGCCCCACCCCTTGGGCTCTCTCTCAAATAAAATCTTTAAAAAAACAACACAACAATAACAGACAAATTCCATATGATTTCACTCATACATGGAATTTTTTTTTTTAAAGTAGTCTCCACACCCAGTGTGGGGCTTGAACTCTTGACCCTGAGATCAAAACCTGACCTGAGATCAAGTGTTGGCCGCTTAACCGACTGAGCCCCCAGGCACCCCACCATACGTGGAATTTAGGGAACATATGAACTTACTGGAGGAGGAGGAAAAGAGAGGGAAGCAAACCAGAAGAGGCTTAATAGAGAACAGACTGAGGCTTGATGGAGGGAGGCAGGCAGGGGGATGGCTACACAGGCACTGGGCATTAAGGAGGGCACCTTTCATGATGAGCCCCGGGTGTTGTATGTAAGTGATGAATCACTGAACTCTACTCCTGAAACCAATATTGCAATGCTCACTAGAATTTAAATTAAAAAAAAAAAAAAAAATTAAATGCAAAACCATGGAAATGGTGAGTTTCCCCCGCCACTAGAGGGCAGGAGTTACAAGGGAGGTGGAGGCAAGAGCAAAGGCTGCCAGGTTCCGCTCTGAGGCAGGCAAACAAGGAGGGAACTTCGCATCACCACAGTTTACCAACTGGCACAGAGATGCCTGACCCCGTTTAGAAGCAGCACAGCGGTAAGGGTGGGCACACCTGGCTACTCCGCACCCATCACAGCCGCGGGGAGAAAGAGAGGACTCTCCTTTTCCAAGAAGTTTCCCATTGGCTTAAATAGAAAGTATCTTACACTGTGCTCAGGGAAACAAGCCAGACACAGGACAAATACGGTAGAACCCAGAGCCGTCAAACTCAGACCCAAACAGTGTTACCAGTACCTGCAGGGAGGGGTGGGGAGTTAGCACTGAATGGAGACAGAGTTTCCGTTTTGCAAGAGTTCTGGACGAGGGTGGCGGTAAACAAAGTGGAAGTGCTTTATGTCACTGAACTGTGCATGTAAAAATGGCTAATGTGGTCAGTTTGACGTTTTGTGTATTTGACCACAACTAAAATGATAAGCGACGCTGAAGAAGAAACATCTCAGAGGAACACTAAGAAGCCAGACCACCTTGAGCTGAGCACACAAGCGAGCATAAGGTAGAAGCTGGGGGAGGGGAGAAACACTGTTGTTCCAGAAAAGAATAAACGTATCTTCGCCCTTCGCCACCACAGGGAAACCTGTACTCTTGGACTGCAGTGGTGGGGAGGGTGGGGAGCACTGCAGCTGGATTCTGGGCAGCCCGATACACGAGGACACTCTCAGCTACAGAGCAGAGGCTCTTCAAGCTCGCAGAGGCCAGTCTTTCAACTTCTGCCCTCCTGCCTCTGGGCCACCGCTCGCTCAGCCTCGTGGCTCCTAGTGACCACTTGGTCCAGCAGTGGCCAAACCACACTCTGCAAGTGACCCGGACAGAGCTGGAGGTTCAGAGGCCATTATTTCTCCAGGGCTGCTAATCTGCACCCCCGGCCTCCCTTCTGATCACACACTGACTGGCCACATAGCAGGTGGGGTGGTGGGGGCGTCCGGGGCAGCTGCCAGGATTAGTCACGCTGGGCAGATTCTCAGCTGGGGAGGCAAGCATCTGCTGTTTTAGCAACGCGGCAGGTGATTCCTCACTACCTCTGTACAACCCTTTAAAAATACCCACCCACTTAAAGATCATCTAAAATGAGATATGTTGGAAGAGAAGTTACGCCACTCAAGTGGGTGAACTAACTTCATTTTGTTTGGGGCGTGGGGTGGGAAGTTATTCCACACAGTAAACATGATTCCATCTGTCGGGAATTTAGATTCTCGCCTCAAAACCAAGAGGAGGCGAGCTAAGTCCGCCTGCCGGGAAGGGGAAGGTGAGGCGTGCACACCTTGGTGTGAACGTGTAGCTCAGTGTCCCAGTTTTACCAAGTGATGGGTTTGAGGGGATGTAGACAAATGTTAGTAAACGGAGCTGTCCCACCTTGCTGCCGACCCATCACCAACCACGGTAGATACTATGTGAGCAAAGGCTAAGACAAGGTCCATTTCTCAAGTAGGTCATTGCTAACGAGAAAGACAAGATCAAGATGCTTGAAGGAAGGAAGAACAGCAAGACAGTCAATGATCAAAGGCTAAATGGTGTGGTCCCAACTTTGAGGGCTACTGCAATCTCGGGGGGAGGCCAGGAGCTCCCCGGCCTTCCCTCCACCCAACCCCTGCACCACGGCAGCCCCTCCAACATAACCCACCCCAAGGCCAATGCTTGCTTTCCTCCTGCCACTTCCCTCAAAACCTGTTTCTCAATATGGAATCAAGAAAGAAAAAAAATGTCATTTCCCGTGGCATTCATCTTTCTCAGGAGGACTTATTTCACGGAGCCCAATACCCACACAGCACAAGGCCTAACCTTGCCGAATCTCTGTACTGTACACCTGAAACTCATGTAACACCGTGTGTCAACTGCCCTCCCAAGTTTTGGGCAACACCTGTTTCTCTCGCAGTCTCCCCCACCGCGAGGCCTGCTCACATGATGTGTGCCTGCGTCCTCGGGCCGCCTTTCTGACCCCTTCTTCAGAAAGGTGCCTCGGGGCACAGGCCTCCTTTCCTTCAACATGCAAAGGGAACACCGTGCAGCCTCAGCGCTTTGTCACACACACCGCTCCTGCCTGGGACACTCGGCACACGCATTCCGCCGCCCTGAGTCCTCAATGGCCAGCTCCCTTCCACGACCCCTGCAACTCCCTCAGCGCCTTCCCCTCCTCAGCCTGTCTTTTCTGTCCTATTCCTTATCCACCTGCCTGTGCCTCATGCAATGGGTCACAGCACTCTGCTGTCCCTCTGTGCCCCCCACAATGGCAGGGCCACGTATACCCCCAAGACCCCACACAGTGCAAGCATTCAAATATTTGTGAAACGCACACTTCACAGGGAAGGCTAGTCACAAAAGCTCATGGGAAAAAAAAAAATCCGATGGTGCCAGAGGAAGAGTTCATAGTTAACTACTTTGTCTTCCCTTTGAATGAAGCCACTTGAAGGGCAGTTATAAAGCCATCTCGCTGCAGCAGCCCACGCACAGGGAGGGCTCACATGCTGGGCACTGTTCTAAGCACGTGTCACATAGCAACTCCTTTTTTTCTCAAAAGACCCCCAGACAAACCATCACTCGAGTGGAACAGATGAAGTAACTGGTACAGAAGGACGCTAACTTGTCCGAGGGCACAGAGCTAGCAACGGCTGGGGGTCCCAATCCCCAGACAGGCTGGGTCCAGAGCCAGGGCTCCAACCACTCTCCCACACACTGTCTCTCCTGGCACCTCCTGCCTCTCCTCCCACTGACGCCTCAGCCCCACCAAGGGAACCCTCCCTTCCCTTCCAAAAAGATCCTTGCTGTGGTCACGAGAGATCTCTCGGTGGCCAACACCAGTGGGCGTGGATTTCTTCTTATGCTTTACCACTTTCACATATGTGGTCAACAGCAGCAACAAAAAGACACCAGGGGCTCAAGCAGCTCTACTCTGCGGGGGGAAACTCCAGCCTGCAGCATACCACCCTGTCCCAGGCGGCAGACCCCCATGTGCCCCCACATGGCCCGCACTTACTGTTCCATCTTCCAGTCTGAGCTGGAGGCTCTTCTCTCCCTCCTTGTAGTCCTTGGTTAATTCAGCTGAGCGCCACACTTCATCAGGGTCAGGGATCCAGACCCTTGTGTACTGGAGGATTAAAACAAGAAAGTCAGAAATAAAGCTTTCACGTGTCTACACGGGTATTGCTATCTCTGAGGGGCCCTCCGGAGAATTTAAAAAGCCATCTTGACACATCTTCCTCCCTTCTCATTTCAAAACACAAGGTAATCTAACACCCTGACAAGTGAGTAACTCAGAGGACTGGGGACAGAGGGGCACTTTCCAGATCCTAAGAGAATGCCACAGATCAATGTAATTATAATTCTGCCAGCAAGACCGCCAAGCCTACGTCTGGTGACATCCACCAGAGCTGCGTACCATCGTCTCAAGGGCGGGACAGAACAGCAGTGTCGGAGGGAACGTCTAGTGAGCTAAGATGAGGAACAAAACTACACATGCCAAAGCTGAGACAGAAGAGCCCATCCTCAAATCTTGGGAACCTCTGCTCTGATACACTGCATTCAGGGACAAAGCCATTTTCCTGCAGAAGCAAAAGAAAGTGTAAGCAAATTAAAAGTGTATTTACATATTCCTGAACTACCAGCAACTTCAATTTACTTGTGCATTCTTCAAGCCCAAACAGGCCCCCAAATCCTGCTCAAGCTCTCCCAGCTGCTATGGGATTTGCATGGTCAGGAGCCGGCCAACCCCTAGCAAGGAAGAACACAGCCCGGGGAAGTAAGGCCTCCCGCTCTAGCTGGGGGCTGTCAGCTGGGACTGCACACTGTCCTCACCTGAGAATGTGACAACACCGAGACTGAGTTCCACCTCAGCCTGACTCAGAATCGAAGGGGACAGAAGAGCTCCCACGGCGAGTGTAATGTGCAGCCGCGAACCCACAGCTCAGGGGCACAGACCAGCAGCATCGGGCCAGCGGGCCTGCACTCTCAGCGCTCTCAGCAGCGTGCCTTCCACCTGTCCGACACATTTCTGCATTTTATAGGTGTGTGATCTGCAGGGGGCTTGTTTGCTTTAGAACCTGGCTCTGTGTGCACACACGCGCTCACACCTGGTTTCACGGCCACAGAACATCCTCAGCAAACCGGAGAGTAAGAGCTCTTACGACCAGAAGGCCAGCCAGGACATGAGTCTGGGTCCATAGAACCGACCTGCCTCGAGGAGTGGCTGCTCCAAGTCCTGAGCTGGCGGCCAGTCGGCTTTATTGTGGTCTTGACTTTTCACAGCACTCTTCTCCAGATGGTTACTGGCCTTTTTTAAAAGCCCCAGCCCTTACTGCACCGGCCTCGAATTCACCAGCAAGAGGAGTAAGTCACGAGGCAACAGACTCACGACGCTCATTAATGGGAACGCAAACCACCCCCAATTTGCACCCCTGCCACCCCTGATATCCCAGCCTAGGATACACCGCTAAAGTCGTTTTTTGCATTCTGAAAAACCAAGTTCACAGGATCACCTCCCTCCCTCTGAGCTGCCGTAATGATCATATCTTCCCAGAAGATTCTCTACAGCTTCACAGCACCTAAGCACTTCGGCGTAGACATTAAATGCTCTGAGCCACCTCCGGAGAAAGCTCTGAGCATCTGCCAACCGGAACTGTCAACGTGGCTTCTCCCCTCGGGCGCCCCTCCTCCATCGGCCTGCAAACCGACCTTCCATCAGCTGCAAGGACTTTTCAGATCTTGTCCCCATACCTCAGGTGAGGGACCTTTCCTCAGCGTCACTACAGTTGTCATCCCTCCAAGCTCACTCCTGGGATCTCCCGTCCAGGCCGAGGGAGCCCGGCCTACCCAAGAAATTGTACGCCAAGTCTCCACGAGGTGTAAATGAGGTTGGAATGGCTCCAGGGAAAAGGGACAAAAAGAGTAAGGGAAGTCCCAACAGGAACGGAGTGAAGAGAAGGATGGTATGCGGACATCGTCACGATGCTGGACATCCTGGAAGCCCATGGGCCCAGTCCTGGCTCACCCGGGGGCTCCTCTGGGCGGACCCCTGTGGTCCACGTGCCCCTCACTGACCTGTTAACTGCCCGGCACTAGCTGCTTACTTCCTATTCCGCTAGAGTCCGTCCTTCTGCTTAAATCAATCTCTTCTCTCTCAATAGACTGAAAACAGCTCCTGGCAGAAAACGGTCTCTATTTTCCCACAGAACTAAGCACAGCATCAGAGCAGCTCTTTGCTGCTCCAACCGCGGAGCCGAGGCTCACCATTACCTGCGAGCATGTTAGGAGCGGAGACCCTCTGCCTCCACCTGCACCCACCGCATCAGAGCACCCCCAAGTACTTGCTCTTCTGCTGCTTCAGTACGTGCTCATTCTTCCCTCTGTACACGGCTCAGCAAACCAGAGCCCTAGGCCAAGTCTAGTGTGCCCCTTGCTTTTGTGCAACCCAGGACGTAAGTATGATCTTCAAGTGTTTAAATGTCTGGGGGGAGAAAGAATGATATCCAGACGACAACATGTCAATCGCAGGAAAGTCAAACTTTGGTGTCTGTGAAGTTGTACTGGAACACAAGCTCACATTCCGCTCACATACAGTCTATGGCTGCCCCTGCACTTGGATGATGGTTGTGTCGTTGTGACACCCCGTGGCACTGAAAGCCTGAAAGGTTTACTATCTGCCCATTACAGTGAAGCTTTGTTGCCCTTGACCTTTGTACACGCTGTTTCAGCAGCTCAGAACACCCTTCCCTCACTCGTCCATGTGGGCAGAGTCGGAGTCCCAGGTTCCTGTCCTCACTGAACCCTGACCTTCCCTGTGCCCTCCCGAGTTAGGCCTTACTAACTCTGTGGCAGCAACCCCTTCTTCTATGATTAACTTCATGGTTTTGCATGCATTTCTCTCTCTTTTAAGATTTGACACAGAGAGAGCGATCACAAGTAGGCTGAGAGGCAGGCAGAGAGAGAGAGAGGAAAGCAGGCTCCCCGCTGAGCAGAGAGCCGGATGTGGGGCTCGATCCCAGGACCCTGAGATCGTGACCTGAGCCAAAGGCAGAGGCTTAACCCCTGAGCCATCCAGGCGCCCCAGCAGGCATTTGTTTCACATCCATGTCACCCCACTATCGTCAGGTCTTTCAGATACGCTATTGCTCAGTCTCCCTGGCATATAGATGCTCAATAAATGTTTTTGGAGACAGGAATCCATAAACAATGCATTTAGGAGGCATCAGGTTTCCACGTAAAACACACTATGATATGTACCATGTAATCAAGTAGAAACATGGAGACCTATCACCCGACTATATGTCAGTTAGGTGGGCAATTCCCATAAAAATACACTCTAAGGAGTGATGGGAACAATTCCTACGGACAGAAACAGCTATTCCGCAGGGACAGGCAAGTCAAGAAGAGGGAAGGCAGCAACAACTGATCCCAACGGAGGACACAGATGGCCAACGGCTCCCGTCACGTTTTAAAGGACATCTTGTATTACACACCTGGTCAAGCAAGTTCTAGATCCCAATCAAGGAAACATGTCAGCACCTACTATGTGGCCACCATGCTAGACGCTGTCCTGTTTCCTCTAACCCCACAATAAAGACACAGGTGGACATGTGCTGAGATCAGAGCAGTTCCCTCTTAGAGCAGCACTAAGTCAACCCTGCGTTGTGATGATATGGGATGGGGGACATCTGTAGGCAGGCCTCCCCGCAGCTCTGCTTCCCCATCTTTATCCTATTTCATGGATTCTCAGCTTAAAGTGTCTACAAATTACCAAGCAGAGCTGTTTGCCCAATGTCACGCACGCACAGTTGATGAGCAATGAACAGGACTGCCAAGGGCAATTTTAACCATGATCAAATTTTGCTTTACATGCTGACTTAGCTAGCAGCCCACCATCCCTTCCCTCCCCAGAGCTCCCCACCCGAGGAAGATCCATTGCCTCTGTAATCCCAGACAAGGCAGGACATGATCAATGCAGAGTAAAGAGCCAAGGAAACAGGCTAAGAAGGGAGAGGGAGCCCCGTAGTAGCCAGCAAAGACTGGAGGCGGGCAGGTCGGAGCTGGGGAGACTTGTAGGATTTGGAGGGAGGTTTCCTTTGGATTGTGAAAATGATCTGTAACTAGACAGAGATGGTGGTTGCACAGCACTGTGAATGCATTAAATGCCACCGAGCGGTTGACTTTAAGTGGCTAATTTTATGTTATGTGACTTTCACCTCAATTCAACAAAAACTGCTTTGGTGTGCAGAGGATGCAAACAGCACTGTACATTCCACTGGCATGGGTTCTCCTAATGTCTGAGGAAACAGTGAAATATATTCTTTTTAACAGAAAGCTATCAGTTCTACAGGCCAGATAGAAACTCTCTAGAACCAAGGTTCCATGTTGCCTCTCATTGTCTCACCTTCAAGGAGTATCTTCCACCAAATCTGACCTCTATACCAGCTTTCCTCAGAAGGAGATTTACAGGAAAGACAAGGCTGACCCATATAACCCAATCACAGAGCCACTCAACTTGTCACCCACACCCCCCTTAACAGGGCTTAACTCCATCCTATCTAAGGAGATCCAAGTCTGACTTGATTGTCAAAGAACTTGTGATTTCTCATTTGGAAAGAGCCCTGTGCGGTAACTGGAGAAGGCAGAGGTCTTTGTGAACAGAGACGCATCAGTACCAAGAACTACTCTCCAGCCCCCCCCCATCCCCCCCACCCCCGCCGCCTGTCCCTGCTGTCCGCAGGGGCCTGCAAAGGCAGTTCTCAGCTGGAGGGAGCGGCTGCGCGCAGGCCAGGAACGCTCAACCCTGGCTGCAGCTTAGAACCACCTGGGGACGCTTTAGCTTCCCCGTGCCACGTAATGCTTCACACCGATCACGGCAATCCCCGGGGCCTGGACCAGGCGGCTCTGTAGCTGTACCAAGTGCAGGCTCGTCTGGAAGACAGCAGGCTTGTTTCACCTGTGACTGACTGGCAGGCCCTGCAGACCTGAACTCACCGCCTGGGGCTTAGCATGAAATTCCAGCCTGAATAGCCTTGATCCTGAGCTAAAAGCATCATCTCCAGAAAGCCCCTGTGCCAAAATGTGAATGTTGTATCAAGAAGGGGGCAACAGGGGTACCTGGGTGGCTCAGTGGGTTAAAGCCTCTGCCTTCGGTTCAGGTCATGGTCCCAGGGTCCTGGGATCGAGCCCCACATCGGGCTCTCTGCTCAGCAGGGAGACTGCTTCCCTCTCTCTCTCTGCCTGCCTCTCTGCCTGCTTGTGATCTCTGTCAAATAAATAAATAAAATCCTTAAAAAAAAAAAAAAAAAAGAAGGGGGCAACATTTACCTATTTGCACGCACCACCATGCAGCAGAGTGTGTGGCTGAGCCCGTGGGCTCTCGAGTCAGGCAGCCTGGGTAAGAATTCCCACCACCACTTACTAGCCTGGGTAAGCTGATGAGTAAGGTTCTGAGCCTCTGTTTCTTCAGCTGTACAACATGAGTAAAAGTCAGATGTCTCGCCAGGCGGTCCCCCCAGAATGCAATGCAATCCCACATCATCAGAGCACCGTAAGCATCAGACAACAGTGGTGATTGCGGGCACGGTGTAGCCTCGGAGGCAGGATCCGATGGGATCTCGCAGAGAAAGAGCAAATAGAAAAATCAAAAGCCTAAGGCATTTGCAGGTTACTGGGATCCTTTCAATGTCCTGCAAATCGTTGTTCACAGATAGCCATGCCTTGCCCAAAAATCAATATTTGGATCTAGCCTACTTTCACTTCAAAACGCTGAGAGAAGGGATTGTTAATGCTGGCTGGCATTTAAGAATTATCTGCAGATCTTAAAAAAGGAAAACAAAAACAAAACCAATGCCCATGTCCCACACTTGAGTAATTAAGATGAAATCTGAGTGGGTACCAAGCACTGTATTTTTTTTTAAGCTTCAGATCAATGTGCCAGACTTAAAAAAAGAAAAAAAAATCCGTTTCAAGAAGGAGCCTCAGAATCAAAATGGACTCTAGACAAAGGAGAACAGGGACACTGGAAACATTCACTTCCTTGAATTATTGAGAGTGTCACCTCCACACCTTAGACTAAAATAAGTAACTTCAAACACTTTAACCATTTCATCTTAGTTTAAAACTCAAGTTAAGATGAGCAGGGTTTTCACTAATCCATCACAGAGAAGAACACTAAGGGTCGAAGGGCACGGAACAATTTGCCCAAGTTCACAGTAAGGGTCAGAGCCATGACCAGACAAAGGATCTGTGACCTCAAGTCCTTGCTGTCTCCCCATTGTGGAGAAACATGAATTTTATTACAGCAGCCCAGGACCCACTGAGGGTGTATTTTACACAGGTAAAGGGTCTCATAAGCACACATGGAAAAAAGGGCCAACCGCCACTTACAATGACAGGCCAAACAAAGCCACTAGGTACTGTAAGAATCAGGCTGACTGAAGACTGGGTTGCACCATCGTCTTGACTTAAAGCACTGTCCAGGCACTGTCCCCTGGGAATGGACGAGAGGGGAGCCCGCAGCCTGACCTGGTGGCCCACTCCATAAATGGCCCGTCCATTCCTCCCCAAGGTAGGGTGCGAACAGAAGGCCCACAGCCCACCTTGTTCACAGCCGTACCCCTGGCATGGCCGTGATGCTGCGGTTCGGTGGGCACTGAGATCTCTGCTCTGTAACTGAAAAATCAGGGCTCTGGTTCCAGGGTGCAAGAGGGGCCCCTTTTGCTACAACTGACAAAGCAGGCAAATAGCATCTCTCAGGACATGAATTATGTGCTAGAACTCGAGATCCAATATCATGTTGGTCAGCTTCTACCCTACAGGCAAGACAGAAGCCACTGAATTTCTCCATCCAAACCAGACCATGATCAGTCAGAGAGAGCAGCATCAACAAACAGTAGGTGACCAGCAGTGAAGCAAGTGAACAGGCTGTGAGTACCAAAGGAAAACAATTGTTAAAAGGCAGGGAGGGGAGACGTGGGACACAGATGTCACCCGAGGCAGAAAGGATCACGCCAGCCCAGGACAGCAAGCGGCTTCCCCAGCCCTACCTGTAGCCCAAGCATAACGTGCCAGGACAGTAAGCGGAGAACTAGAGCCAGGAGACTAGGGACCTCTCCAGGCCAGAAACACGTGCACCCCTTTTCAAACACACAGCGGCATTCAAAGCTCGGTTCTTTAAATGGGACTCGGAAAACACACTTTGCAAAGATGTCTTAAGTGATGTCCTCTGTTTGGTGTAAAGGTCCATTCTGAAGCAATACTTTTACGGATGGGGAAGGAAAACACTTCCAGACTCAGTGGCAGTTTCTTCCCAGCACCTCCAGAGTAGCTGTTCCCAGTGCGTGGTACTCGGCAGGCACGGCCAAGTTGCAGAAACCACGGGGACATCTTAGCTAACTGCCCTTACGGTAGGAAGTGGGTCACGTTTCGTTCTTCTGCATAATGAGGTCTGGAGGACAAAGACTAGATATTTTTGCTCATCTAAGCAGGACTACCCACTATTCTCTCCACATATGAGGCCTGAAGATCACATTCATGGGCCCAGACACAAGGTGCATCCTAAAATCCTGTGCTGATGATCAGTCTCCCGAACTGGGAGTGGGGGTGGGGTGCGGGGTGAAGTAGCTAAATAAAGGCTATCCCCACCAGTATGCTGCTGGCCACCTTCTCTTCCTTTGTCCTGGGCTGGAAAGCAAGGAAGTTAAGCTATCGGAGGGGTTAAGATCCAAAATATATGAAGAACTTATAGAACACTTAAAAGGTGATTAAAAAATGGACGGAGGGCCTGAGAAGTTTTCCAAGAAGACATCCAGGTGGCCAACAGACACCTGAAAAGATGCTCAACATCACTCATCAGGGAAATGCAAATGCAGACCACAAAGAGATGACCTGACACCTGTTGGCATGGCTATAACCAAAAAGATATCAAATAACAAGGGTTGCTGAGAATGTGGAGAAGGAGGAACCCCCCAGGAACTATTTGTGGAAATGTAGATGGGTACAGCCACCATGGAAAACAGTATGGCGGTTCCTCAAAAAATTAAAAATAGAACTACCCTATGATCCAGTAATTCCATTACTGGATATTTACTCAAAGAAAACAAAGCACTAATTTGAAAAGAAATATGCACGCCTATAGGGTTACTGCAGCATGATATACAATAGTCAAGCTATGGAAGCAATCTAAGTGCCCATCAATAGACAAAAAGAGAAGAAAGAGATGGGTCATACACACGATGGAACTATATACAGCCACAGAAAGGATGAGATCTTGCCATTTGTGACAACATGGATGGACCTAGAGGATATATGCTAAGTGAAAAAAAGTCAGACAAAAATCCTATTATTTCACTTGTATACAGAATCTAAAAAATGAAACTCCGGCATAAAGGAGAAATAGACCCATATATAGAACAAAATTGTTCTAGATGGCCAAGGGTGGGGGGAATTGGAAAAATGGGTGAAGTCAAGTGGGAGGTGTAGGCTTCCAGTTATGGAAAGAGTAAGTCATGAGGGTAAAAGCTACCACATAGGGAACACAGTCAATGGCATTATAGTAACAGTCTACAGGGAGAGATGGGCTATACTTGCAATAACCATAATGTAGAGACTTAACGAATCGCTGTTGTACACCTGAAACTAATGTAACATTGTATCAACCACACTTTCTTAAAAAAAAAAAAACTTTCTAAAAGACTCGGGTATCAGCTACTAGCCTATTACAGACTCAGTTTCCCCATCTGTCAAGTAAGGAAATAGCTTCCAGGTGGGGCTGCTGCTCCGATTAAATGAACTGTATGTGAAACAATCAGCGCGCCACCCGACACAGTAACTGCTCGGCAGTCACCGTCAAGTGCAGCAGGAAATGGGGCCCGGGGCGTTAAGGAGACGTGAAGACACCCCTCTGTGGGGGAGCACGGACACAACCGAGGAATCCCAGCAGAACCACGGGCACACAACGCATCACGGGAACACACACCGACCCCTCTGATTGTTGTCCTGAATTTAACTCCTCCTCCAGCAGCAAGTCCTGCTTCCTGGTTTCCCTGTTTATTCGTCCTGTGAAAGGCTTCCTGGACCCGTAATAACCTTCCCATTCCCCCAAATGCTCTTCACGGGGAAGCTCTCTGTAACTTACATTCTGTGTGTCCAGGGCTGACAAGTAACTTAAAATCCATGTATATGCTGGGCCGTCAAGTAATTCCTGAGCCCCAACCCAGATGTCTGAACTTGTTCCATGCTCTTTCCTCACTGAGAGAACCAAGCTAATCCGGACACCAGGAAGAAATTTCAACTTCATGCATAGAGATTGGGATAGGAAAAAAAGCCACTTGGCATCCATGGAGTAAAGGAGGATGGGGGAAAAAAAGGCAAAGAAGTGAGCTTCATTCTGGAGTAGCAAAGTGACCATAAATTTCAGTATTTCCTGTTATTTAAATGAAATAAAAGTCAAATGTCAAAAAAGGAGATGTATCTATACCTGGCTCGGGCCATTACAATCCCATTTTTGACATCTGCTTTCTGACATGCTTGTAGTATATCATCTAAATCCAGCCTTTTGAGCAGACTCGACTCGAAAACCTGATCACGTCATCAGTCACAATTCTGTCTTCATCTACATGCACTATCTGTGTTTGAAGCTAATGAAGAACCAAGTCACCGTATGACTGGTAAAGGCAAACTTCGCCTGTCTCCTGCCCTACAGATACTCATAGATAAGTCTGTACGTCCTCAAGTGACAAACCGACACCAAGATGGCAAGTGCCTGGAGTTCGGGAGCTCTGCTGAGCCATTTCATCCAGCAGTGCGCTCGACAGGAACTGCAGTTACACCGGAAGCTTAGAAATGGTTATAAAGGGGCGCCTGGGTGGCTCAGTCGTTAAGCATCTGCCTTCGGCTTGGGTCATGATCCCTCAGGATCCTAGGATCAAGAGCCCGCATCAGGCTCCCTGCTCAGCAGAAGCCTGCTTCTCCGTCTTGACTCCCCCTGCTTATGTTCCCTCTCTCACTGTCTATCAAATAAATACATAAAATCTTGAAAAGAAATGGTTATAAAGTGACGTGTTCTTGTTGAAGTTTTGGAAAGATCACAAAGTCCTGCCTGTGGCTGGCCAGTTGGGGTTGTAAGGCTGCAACATCACACCCACTTAACCTGCTTGCTGAAGAGGCTAAGAAAGGTTTGCTCAAAGCTAGTACCTTTCATGCAGTTAAATACATGCCTAGACCTTGCCAAGCAGCTGAAGCTTTGTTAAAATCCTACTCCCAGCAACATGACTACAGTTCCTGGAATGGGAACTCTCCCCGTACAGAGAGGACCAACTATGTGAATTAAGCAATCCAGTCATACCACACATTTAAGTCATTTGAGATAGTCTGCCAGAGTACAACATCTTCATTTCCACCTAAGCGGTCTGAAACACTCCTTTTCAATTCCATATGTGACATCATCGCTGGAGAGCTGCTTTCCTCTTTTGTTGTATAAATATATACTCTTGATCGCTACCATCCAAGACTAGCACAGTACTCTCCCCAGAGAACGAGTCTTAATTCATAATCACCATCACAGTTATTAGAAGTCACAGCCCTAGACCAAGCCAGGAATAAGTTTGTTTGCTTCCCTCTTAATTTAAAACCTGCTCCACTCTATGACCTCTGTAAACAACTAAAGCCAGCACTGAAGTCATTTTGGGCTAAGTTCTCTTCTTCCAAAAGAAGTCGCTGATCTACTGAGAAAATGCACAGGAACAACCACTCTTTTCTGGGGAAAATTTGGGGAAAGGCCCTCAACATATGAGTACATTGAGCTGTTCTTGCTTTGCATGTAAGAGATCATTTTAGAACTAAATGCCTGACACACTTGCCTCTGGGACTGAAGCCAGCACTCAGTCTTCATTTCATAGGACAAAGCATGCCAGCCTCCCCTTCCTCCCAGTATACAAACACACCTTGAGACTGTTCAACAAATATTCAACTGCTGCATATTAGCTAAAATAACTTTTAACTCCATAAGCTAAAAGTCCTGTTAGCAGGAAAATGGCCTCTAGTTCATTCATTCATCCGTGAATATTTACCGAACACTAGGCAAGGTGCTGGGACACAGAAGGCGGGGGGCGGGGGGGGGAGACACGCCCTTATCCTCAAGGATCCCCAACCACATCATGCCATCAATCCTGCTTCAATGGTCATAACTGCTTTAGCAACACAGACATCCCTAGCACACAACAGGGGACCTCACCTAGTCCAGGCCATTGGGAAAGGCTTTACTGAAAAACACGATCCCAGGTGAAAGCTACAAGGACAAGGGGTTGGCTAGGCACAGAGGGGAGAGAGGAGGGTTCTGGGCTGAGAGGGAACCTCAAAGCCATGCCCCTGATTTCCATCCTGGTGCGGAGAGGAATCATGGGGTGGCTGTCAGCAATAACGCATTCTGCCTACTTGTCTAGCTGTAGACAAGCCTGGGGCAGGCAGGAGCAGTGCTCACTGGAGAGCTGAAAGCCAGGCAGTCCACAGGGGGGATGGACTCAGTGGGAGACAAGCAGGAGGTTCTTGGGAGCCTCCTTACAGGTTGTTCATTTTATTCCACGACCAACAGAAAACTGTACATGGGTTTTAAACATGAAGAGGGAGATGATCTAACTGCAGAATCAAAAGATCAGTACTTACACCTACAGATGGCCAACAAACACATGAAAAGATGCTCAACATCACTAATCATTAGGGAAATGCACATCAAAACCACAATGAGAGGTCACCTTAAACTTCTCAGGATGGCTAGAACAGGGAAACAACAACAACAACAAGTGTTGGCAAGGATGTGGAGAAGATGGAAGGCTTCTGCACTGTTGGTGGGAATGCCAGCTGGTGCAGCCACTCAGGAAAAACAGTATGGAGGTTCCTCAAAAAATTAAAAATAGAAATACCATATGATCCAATAGTTCCACCACTGGGTACCTACCCAAAGAAAACAAAAACACTAATTCGAAAGGATACATGCATCCCTAGGTTTATTGCAACATTATTTGCAATAGCCAAGATGTGGAAGCAACTTCAGTGTCCATTAACAAATGAACGGATAAGGAAGATGCAGTGTATACACGTGGGAGTGTCACAGAGTCATAGGAAAGAATGAGATCTTGCCATTTGTGACAACACAGAGGGACCTAAGAGGGCGTTACGCTAAGTGAAGTAAGTCCAAGAAAGAGAAATACGATTCCACTCATAAGTAAAGTCTTTTAAAAAATGAACAAAAAGCAGACTCAGACTCAGGAATACGGAGAACAAACTGACGGTTACCAGAGGGGAGGGGAGTAGGGGGTCCAGCATAATGGGTGAAAGGGAATAGGAGGACAGGCTTCTGGTTATGGAATGAGTAAGTCATGGAGTAAAAGGCACAGAAGGAATAGTCAGGGACAGCGATGTCCCAGGATGGGAGCCGGCAACGCTTGTGGTGAGCACGGCATGACGGAAAAACTTGTCAGATCACTATGTCGTACACCTGAAACTCAGGTAACTGTGTGTCAGCTCTGCTCAGAAGAGGTCCACCCTTACGGACTGACACTATGAACAACAACAACAAAGCCTTCCAGCGGGGCATAGTGAGACCTTCTCTCAGGCATCCTTCCCCACTGTCCTCGCGGAAGTACTCATGGGACAAACGCAATCAGATAATAAAAAATAAAAATAAATAAATTTAAAAAATAAAAAAATAAAAATTTAAAAATCACATAATAAACATTGTTTATTCTGTCCCTGCCCTTGAAAAAACAGTGTTTGAAATACTTCTCCTGAATATTCCTCCTACCACCTCATTTACTCGGTACTTTGCCATTCCAGACCACTGATACCCCATTTCCACCATACTTCAGTGCTCCTCATAGGGCTTCTGAGTCCTCTTAACTCATATAGTTTATCCTTATCCAGCTCTTCCAACACTCTTCTATATTTTTTCAATATGGAGCTTATTTATGGTTTTAGAGAGCAGAGAAGTTTGACTCTGGAACGTTTCGTCTGCATCCATCAGCAAATAGGCACAATAGCATCTTTACTTCTGGGACCTAGGGGGGTAGGGGGAAAATGTTCCAGAACCAACACACACACTCTCGCTGAGTTGCAGCCATGAAATGGACTCTGACTTCCGAGTCAAGAAGGTAGATGGGTGTCTGCTGCCTAAAATCACCATTAACCGAGGACCTCAAAGTGATGCCCCTGATTTCCATCCCGGGGCAGAGAGGAATTGTGGGGTGGCAGTCAGCAATAATGCATCCTGCCTACTTGGAACTGTACCATTTTTTCAATAGTAACGCTGGATAGAACGCTCCAACCAAATCTGCTGTCAGATGGCCACAGATGGTCTAGGACGATCATAGCTAGCTCACGTCCTCTATGCCAAGTGATTGTGTTTTAGAGACCGATTTAGATGCGGTATCGTGCTGAAATGTCACTTCAGGTCCAGCTGAAAAGTGGGGGTGCAGCTTGGAAGAAAAGCTGAACTGAAACTCTGTGTGGCCACCCAGCAAAGACTCAAGAGGTTTTGAAAAAGGAAGAAGGATAGACGTGATTGGTACGAAACCCTCCAAAAGACTATGGGGTCAGGGAGGAGGGTGGTTCATCTCCATGAGAAGAGCTAAAATGAGAGAATGCAGGTTCATCTTCTCCATCTAAAACTGCCCTCCCCCACCCCCGAGCAGGCAGCACAGAAAACCATTTGAGGAGGAAGAACGAAATGAGGGGATCAACGGTGCTTCCTGTTGAAAGTAGTAGGTTACCTAACGCATTGCTGAACCTCATTCCGGACAGGCTGGTGGGAGTCTCTGCTGCCCCTTCAGTCCACCTGAGCGGCGCGAACGTACCGTCCCCATGAGTCCTGCTGCTCCGGAAGGCGATCTTTTATGGTCTGAGTGATCAACAACCCTCCAGTCTTGGGCTTTTCCTTACCAAGTATCCAAGCATGTTCTACAAATCTTATGTACACAATGCCTTTGATCTGGAAACATTTCAGATCCGGAGTTGCTCTGAAACGGGGACGATTAACTGCAATTCCTCAACAAATTCCCACCCTTAGGCAAATGCCTTACACATTAGATAACTGGTAGGCTTTTAGCAAATGCATTGGTTGATGAGTGGAGGATGGACACATCTTTAACAGGTGTATATTCCAGGTACACCTACAAAACGTTCAGTCTATTCAGTTTCTGGACGAAGCCTGAATCACATTTATTCTATCCCTGTCCACTTAGGTGTTAACACAGAGATACACCCAGGTCTACGGCCCTTATCACTTCCCTGGGTCCAAGGCCCTCCTGGAGACCCAGCACAGCACAGACAAGAGCCTGCGGAAACACCACACAGAATGACCACAACACCTCCAACAAAGGTAAGCGATCCAAGCAGTTACCACCTTCAATAATCAAACTGCACAGAAGGAAAGAAAAGCTGTGCCCAGCTCTGGACACAGGTTGAGGCATATTTATTCTTTTCAAGATGACTGAAAAACGTGGAGCTGGAAATACTCAGCCAAAGGCAACCACATCTTGGTGTGAAAGGTGTGTTGGTCTGGAAGGCAGGTTATCAAGGGGTGTAGACCTCCCTCAGCACCCGAAGAGAACTTTCCTGGACAGATCACTCAAATTCCCTGGGCCTTCGTTTTCCCAGTGAGCAGGCTGGACTAAACGAAGTGCCAATACAGTGCCTGCATTCATCATTCAATCACCTCCTTGCTTCCCCAGAGAGCTACCCTGTGGCATGGATCTTTCTGTGATCCATAACACATCCATAGAAAGAGACTGGTTGGCGGCTCATCAGAAAGGCCTCCCCTCTGACCCCAGGTTTTCTCCTTTAGGTGAGGGAAACAAGACCCCCCCCCAAAAAAAAAAAAATCAGTGCCTCACCCAAGGCTCTCTAGAGTCAAAAAAAAAAAAAAAAAAAAAGTATCCCAGGAAACGGATGAAAGGAGAATGTTCTCTGGGGGAAAATAACCGGATGTTTAAAATAGAGCACTTCTTGGCCATTCCCTCTTCTGCTGGGTCCACCATCTGCTTGTGTCTAACACGGCACCTTCATATTTTGGTTAACGCTAAGCTCTAGAGTCTGTTTTTACTGCTGACAGAAGGACGGAGCGCAGCATCGTGTTGTGACAGAGATCCGCCCCTCACAGCTGAGATGTGAAGCATCACAACACCAGCAGATCTCTCCCTGCCAAGTCCCAACGTCCCATCCCCACGTTCAAGGGCTTCGCGAGCTGAGCATTGTCCAGTCTCCTCATCTGCAAGCCCGCAGCTGGAGGCGGTGTGCGGCGCAGTCTTCCTTCTCCATTCATGTCTTACATATGCTCGTCCCCCTGCCCTCACTCCTAAGTGCTGCACAGCCAAAAAGTCCGATTCATTTAGGAAGCGTATGACTGTTTTCAAAGGGCTTCCACAAACCCGCAACCCTAGAATTCTGTGGGATGGAAAGAACAGATTTCTCATATATTTGGTCTTTGTCCACAGTTCCTGGCTTACAGCTCCTAAAACCCTTGAAATTTAAGTAATAAGAGGATAAAAGTGTCTCTTATGTTAGTGAGGTGATTTATGCATACCACCTAAGGATGGGGGCTTGTGGCCAGGAAGACCCACCATGGGATTAGAAGATTAAAACTTTCAGCCCCAGCCCTAACATCAGGGAGGGGAGAGGGGCTGGAGGTTGAATTAGCCAATAGTCAGTAACTCAGAAGCCTCCATAAAAATCTCAGAGAACAGCTTTTTGGCTTTTTGTTGGCAAGCTTGCCTGCTTACAGAACCCTAATGCTCCCATACGTGGCACCAACCCAGGTCCCAAGCTCCTCTAGGACAGAAGCTCCTTTTTTTTGGGATCCTGCCCTATGTTTCTCTTTATCTGGCTGTTGATTCGTGTATTTTGTCATACCCCCTGATAAACTCAGTGTACCCGATATTTCTTCAAGTTCTGTGAACCACGACAGCAAGTCAATGGAACCTGAGGCGGTGGCCACCGGAGCCCCCCGTCTGCTGCAGGCAGCCAGAAGCACGGGTAACAGCCCGGGCCTTGCAGCTGGCATCCTGAGTCTCGTATACTGAGCCCTTGATCAGTGAGATTCGTGGCTAACTCTGAGTTCTTAGATACCCTCATGGTGTCTGAGCATTGCTTAGTGTTGTGTGGAAGGCTGGAATTGGGTCCAAGAACACTTTAAAAGTGTTTTAAGACAGCTATCCTTACATCCATTCATCTGTTGATGGACGTCTAGGTTCTTTCCATAGTTTGGCTATTGTAGACATTGCTGCTATAAACATTCGGGTGCACGTGCCCCTTCAGATCACTACATTTGTATCTTTAGGGTAAATACCCAGTAGTGCAATTGCTGGGTCATAGGGTAGTTCTATTTTCAACTTTCTGAGGAACCTCCACACTGTTTTCCAGAGTGGTTGCACCAGCTTGCATTCCCACCAACAGTGTAGGAGGGTTCCCCTTTTTCCGCATCTTCCGCCAGCATCTGTCATTTCCTGACTTGTTAATTTTAGCCATTCTGACTGGTGTGAGGTGGTATCTCATTGTGGTTTTGATTTGTATTTCCCTGATGCCAAGTGATGTGGAGCACTTTTTCATGTGCCTGTTTGGCCATCTGGATACATAATGGAATACTATGCAGCCATCAAAAGAAATGAAATCTTGCCCTTTGTGACACGTGGATGGAACTAGAGGGTATCATGCTTAGCGAAATAAGTCAATCGGAGAAAGACAACTATCATATGATCTCCCTGATATGAGGGAGAGGAGATGCAACATGGGGGGTTAAGGGGGTAGGAGAAGAGTAAATGAAACAAGATGGAATTGGGAGGGAGACAAACCATAAGTGACTCTTAATCTCACAAAACAAACTGAGGGTTGATGGGGGGAGGGGGGTTGGGAGGGGGGTGGGATTATGGACACTGGGGAGGGTATGTGCTATGGTGAGTGCTGTGAAGTGTGTAAACCTGGTGATTCACAGACCTGTACCCCTGGGGATAAAAAATATATGTTTATAAAAAATAAAATTAATTTAAAAAAAAAAAGAGCTATCCTTACAGACACACTGCACATGTGAAGGGCCTGGAGATCCGGCCAAGTTAAGGGACTTGGCCAACTCAAGCCCCGAAAAAAGAATGGACCCAGAAACAGAGTTTACTCCCTGTCTAGTGCTCCTTCCATCCCTCCAAGCCCTATCCAATATTCACAGCCTCACCAAGGGTTGCAGTCAGTCACCAACACAGACTCGGCCACATTTATTCAGGTGCCTGGAACATGCCGGAGATGGCTGGCCCTTCCCTTGGAATTAGAATCTCCTCTCGATTCCTGCCCTGCTGTCTTAGATCGGGACTTCCTTTGTGTCAAGTATGACAAGCAGTTCTGAATTGGACTTCTTATCTCCAGTTTCTTCTTACTCCGACTGATTTTTTCCAGACTGCTCACTTCAGGAACAGCTCTCAACTGGGAGGGTGGGCAGCAGCAGAGCAGGGAGAATGAACAAACTAGTCCCCAGGGGACATGTGACAATGTCTTGATACCTTTTTGGTGTCCCAGCTGGATGGGATGGGGGTGGGGCGCTACGGGCTTCCAGTAAGGAGAGGTCAATGATGCTGCCGCACGTTACGCACAGAAGAGCCCCCACGACAGATTATCTAGCTCCAAGTATCAATAGCACCAGAGTTGAGGAGCGTTGTTCTAGAGTTATCATCCAAAACACAACGACAGCCAAGAACAGAAAACAAAGCCTCATCCCTCATGAAGTCATTCCCCTGCTTAAAAACATCCATGCTGTTCCACGATAAAGTTCATACAAGACTTCACAGTTTGGCCCATGTAACTTTTCTGGCCACATCCCCGGCCCCTTCCATTCCTCCTTTTTTCCAAAATACCTCATGAGCTTTCCTGTCTGTTGCCCGTGCACATGTTTCTTCCTCTGCCTCAATCATCTTCCTCCTTCCACCCACTGCCCCACCGCTAGTCACCTGCTAAGGTCCAGCTGAAATATCGCTTTTTTGGTTGAGCTTTCCTATTTCCGCTGGCCCGAGCGGCCCCCCTCCCCCATTTTCACTAGAATACCTTTCAATTGCACTATGTTCCCTTGTATAGAGGAATCCCTAGGGTAGGTCTTTAGGTCCCATGCATGTAGAATAGGGCCTGCCAAGTGTTTCGGGGTGTGTTGGTTCAGCGGGTGAACCGGCGCGGGCAGACCAACACCGTAGATTCTTGCTTCTCCCAGCGCGCAACTACAGCCTCTCCCGCCAGAGCTGCTAAATATAGTACCACCTAGAGAGCTCGCCAGCACAGGGCTGTCACCAGCTTGGGAACATCTGGGCACGAGGACCAGCAGCTTTGTCTTTGAACTCCTGCACAGAGGTCTGACGATGCTGCATTTCTGTGGAGTTAGCACACCCAGAGCTCATCTTATCGGTCAGAACTCCTGGTTCTTTGGGATTTCTGGATCCGAAAACTCAAACTTGGATGGCACAGGTGTGTTAAATGTGGTGTTTTGTGCTTCTCTAAAGCTAAAAGGAAGGCCCAGGGCAAGATCCTTAGCACAGGGGTGGCAGTCATAAGGGAGTATCCACCAAGACTTTCCACCAAGTCCTGTCCTGTCAACAAGGGGGAGCTCAGCAGCTGTCTTCCAGAATGTTCTGTGTCACACAGGCCATCCATCTTCCATCACTAGGAACAAGACTTAGGCTAAAGGCAAACAGAAGGACCTAGTCAACACTGAGGTTTCCTTGGCATGACCAGGCCATGTTAATTCTGCAGGGACACCTCTCTGTGGCCTCCAGAAAACACTGATCTCAGCCCTGTGGGAACTCCTGCCATGAAGGAAGGGAGGAGGCAACTGCCCAGGCAAAAAGTAGCCAGAATACATTTGTAGCTTACATAACCAGAAACCAATAAAACAAAACAACGACAAAAAGGGTAAAAGAGTACTTCTAGTATTTGCGGGTAACCTGTGAGGATCCCATCCAAAGTCTATCATGCATCTTTGCAGGTAGCAAAGCACCCTCATTTACATAGGAGAGAACAGCCAACAGTGAATGGTTTATGTGTTCAGGAACTCTAGTCTGAGGGAAAGTTGGAAACCAGGGGGCTGGTGGTCTGAATGTTGGTCCCAGCCTTGTCCCCAGCCGCTATGTGACTCGGGACAAACCACATCCTCACTTCCTTCCTCAGCTTCCTTGTTTGTGGGAATTGCCTGTCTTACCTCCCAAGGGCATCAAAGGACAGTAACTCCACCCAGACCGTAAACCCCTCGCCAGGAGCCCAGAGGACACTGCCAGGCACCGTGGTGGGACACAAGTCTTCTCAGACACGTTTGCCCTTGGGAAGCTAACAGCACAGTTAAGAAAAAAAGAAAAGTAAACATTCGTCACCAGTTAAAAGAAAGAGGCAGGAGCGGAGTTCCCAGAGATGAGCACGGGACTCAGTCTGCAGAGTGCTCCCTGCCTTCAGAGATGCGGAAATGCGAGCTCGCCTCAGCTTGCAGTCCAGGAGGAATGAATCCCGCAGAGAACCTGGCCCGTGTGACCAGACACCGGTGTGAAACCAGGGTGGCTGTTCCAGGCAGGAAAGCTCAAGGCCATCCGCTGGGTGAAGCTGGAGTCGCATCCCAGCAGAGGACACAATTCCCAGCGAAGGGGGGTCTCACCTAGTCCTTTCGCCAGGAGAAGGCCAGCAAGTCTGAGTAGCTGAGCGGGGAGCGTACGAGAGAGGCCAAGTGCAGCCTCCGGGCATTGTGCGAAGGCTAATCGTTATCATCGCTATTCTTGGCATCTAGGGCTGAAGCCCAGCATCCTGCGGAGGGTGCTCAGATGGCAGAATAAAAACATTAAGAGACAAGACAGGCCCGTGAATAATTTATATCAATTTAATCACTTCACAATACTCTGCACCCGGATGGAACTGGCAAGATAAGCAGAAGACCTCTGGAGGCTGAGCAACCGAAATCCAACCAACGCGAGCTTAGAAGGAAGAATCTTCCTCTACACAGATGTGCGGGCACAAGCCAGCTTTCCGAGACATCTTGGCTTGCTTGACGGCAGTCCTGCTCGTCTTCCTTTCCCCGGCTCTCCTCCATCCAGCCATAAGTGACGGAGCGGCCCCAGCTTCTCACGTAGCCCTCTCCCCACCGCCATATGTAATGCGTACACACGCCCCAGTGGGATCATGGGATGAACTCCCATATGCATAACAGTTCTGACCTTTCCACTGAGACCTAGACCCACAGCTCCAACTTCAGGTCTTTGACACAGAATGTGTATTAAAAGTTGAAAAGACGTAACAGAACTCTGGAATCCTATCCTACCCCTGTTTCTTTCCTAAATCCTTTCCATCTCCAAAAACACCACCTCAAAATCTACTGAACTGCTCAAGCCGAAAGCCTTGAGGTTGTCTTGGCTTCCTTTTCTTCCATCAGATCCATACCCAACCCAGCAGCACGACCCACAGTCCTACCTCCAGAAGGGAGTGTGGGTCAGGCACGTCCCCACTCACCGTAGTACTTTCCCTTCTCTCCTGGGCTGTTCCTAAACCTTCACCTGGTCTCTCCTTCTATGTTCAACTTCTAACAACCATTCTCTCAATAGCAAAACACAGATCATGCCACTTCCCTCCTTAAAAGCTTCCACTGCATCAAGACTAAAACCCAAACCCCTCATTAGAGTTGTCAAACTCTGCCTGTTTCCTCCCTACCATCCACGCCGTGTTGCCCAACACACAGCACTCCAGCCATACTCACCTCCTCTCTTTCCTGGGACTTTTGAATTTGTAACCCTTCCCATTCCTCCGTGGCTCTGCCTGGTCATCCATCACAGCTTAAAGAGGCCCTTCCTGAAGAACCTTCCCTAACTTCCAATTAGCTCTTTCCTGTCACTTTCTACCATACCACTAATGGTATTTTCTTCTTTGTGTTTATCTGAAATGATTGTGTTCACCTCTTGCCTGCTTCCAGTTCATAAATAGAAGTTCTAGTAGGTTAGAGACCTGTTTGGTTCCCTGTTACATCCCCAGGGCCTGGTATTTGACAGGTGGTCAAATATTTGCAGAGGGACCAAAGCTGAAAAGATGCTTCACCTGTGCAGGAAGCAGCCACATTGAGCTGTTTCTGCCACAGTGCTAAGGTTCAGAAGAGCCAGATGACTCTGGATTCCATGGGTCTGGGGAGGCTTCACAGGGAGGAGACAGGATCGAGAATGAGATCTCAGGTGCATGCCCAGACACTGAGGAATCCCAGTTTTAAGCATCTACTGGATAGTGAAGAGGAGGAATGGGGAGGGAGGCTGACACACAGGAGCACCATTAACTTCGCAGCATGGATTAGTCTACCATTTCCCTTCTTCAGATTTTTCGAAGGGAACTTCTGAGCACCATAGTCATCACACCAGGTATTTTCTATCCATGGTCATTTAATCCTCTTAACCCTTCCCATGAAGCACTACGTTCCCCAGTTCTATAAACTCGGGGGCTGCAGCCCGTAGAAGGCATGCAGCAAGGGCAGAGATCCTGGGATATCTGAGGTCCTGCCTTTCCAACCACACTACACTGCATTCCCCCCAAGACAGACCAAAAGCTCTAGTCTTTTGGATTCAGAAAGTGGCACCAAAAAGGAGATGACCACAGGGCAGGGAAGACCGAGTCCCCTGTAAACAATCTGTTACACTCAGTTTGGCTCTAGGAGTGACAAGCTTTTATCTGTAACATGAGCATGGGGCCAGAAACCCAAGCCAAAGTCTTCCAGCTCTCCACACTCCTTCCTGCCACTACTACATGTTTCCAAAGATAAATATCTGTGCCACTGTGTGGCTCTACCAGGAAATGCACACCAGGCCAGGGCATGCCACACTGCAGAATCATCAGGCCTGGACTTCGGTTCAGCACATCTGAATGTTCACTGCAATCCACATCCAAGAGTGCCTCAACCCCGATAACCCCCCACCGCCCTCTCCTGGATGATTGCGCGCGTTTGAAACCAGTCCCAAGTGCAGCCGCAGCTGGGAGGGCAGCAGGAGGAAGGTGCGGCAGGATGCTTCTTTTCTTTAATTGCCAAAGATGTGCCAAAGAGCAGCCCTTAGCCGGCAGCAGAGCTCATTTCTGCTAAGATGCTATGACTCACTGCTAGGGTCCTTCCTTGGGCTGTGGGAAGTGAATGGAAAGTGAGGCCATGAGCTTATGAGCTTGTGCCCTTAAGGCGGCAGCAGGGGGTATCATCCCACGTTCCCTTCCGACCCCCTGACAGTGACAGCTCATACCGCAGAGGTAGGACCTGCCTCAGAACAATGGAGGCGAGAAGAGGAAGGAGGGAAGGGAGTAGCAGAAGGAGGGGGAAAAAAAAAGGGAAGAGGAGTAAAAGTAGGGAAAATTATATTAACTCCAAGCAACAGCATACTAACCAGAGGTAACCTCCCCCTTTCTCTTCAGAAGTGAAAACCATGGGTCAAGACTACAGTGAGCTACCTCAGCCATCCCTTTACTTGGGTGTGAACAGCCTCAGCAGTAAGCAAACAAGCACTAAGTAGAGGAAGAAAAAAATCAAGGGTAGGCAATGACCCAACCCAGGATACATTCAGTTCTAATGCATGTCTACACGGCCAATTTTGTAGACCACCCTAGGGGAAAAGGAAAGCATTAGGCACACAAACGTGCAGTAAAGGCTCCCAAGCTTCTCAAAACTCCGACCTTGTCCAGACACACCAGACATCTGCTCTACCCTTCCCATCCCCATACAACATAGCCACAAGCTACTCACGTTCCTCGAAGTAAATAAAGTGGGATTTGGTAGGTGGTCCAGATAAAACATTTCCAAAAGTTGGCCATGACATGATGCTCACGCAGTGTGGTACTCTTTTCCTACCAACTGGCGCGAGCAGGAGTGCCTGGCTAGCTTGAACCACAGTACTCAACAGCCCAACATCTGTGCTGTTGTCCCTGCCAACTCCTCCACGAACAATCCGATAAGCAGTCAGAAGCTTCTCAGATTTGATTTTCAAAGTTCATCCAGAATATTCCCAATTAAATAAGTAGCTTGGCAATAACTGTGATAGAACCAGTCAGGACATTAATGTCTCACTTTGTAGTACACTGCAAAATAAAGCAGCCCAAATGGAGAAAACTCAACGTTTAAAAAAAAAAAAAAATACAAGATAATACCACAAAATAATATTTTGGTCATTCTTATTCATTAGAAACATTCTTAAAATACTCCATTCCTATGTCTATAAGGATGCCAACTGTCTTTATATGTGAGGGGCTACTCTCTATGTAGAGATTATATCCCTAATGAAGTGTCTTTTAAAGAAAAAAATGGAGACAGTCAATGGCAGTAGGATCTCGTTTGTTACAGTTAGTTTATCTTGGCCAAGTTGAAACTACCACCCTACACTAGTGACTGCCACTCCTCTCAACCATTTGTTCTGAGTTTTTTACGGTTTTTACTCATTATGAAATGCAGTCTGGGGACCATTCTTCTATGGGTAAGGTTTATAACTTCTTACCCATTCTTCTGTGGGTAAGGTTATAGCTCAAAGCATAACTAGGGTTCTAGGGGTGCCTGAGTGGCTCAGTGGGTTAAGCCTCTGCCTTCGGCTCAGGTCACGATCTTAGGGTACTGGGATGGAGCCCCACATCGGGCTCTCTGCTCAGCAGGGAGCCTGCTTCCCCCAACCCTCGCCTGCCTCTCCACCTACTTGTGATCTCTGTCAAATAAATAAAATCTTTACCCCCCGCCAAAAAAAGTAGGGTTCTAGAAACCAGAGAGGTTTGTTACTTTACTGCATGCCTAACTACAACTAGGGAACTATTTTCCAAGAGAAATGAACCTATAAACTCGAAGTGGTCCTGGATCCAGCCCCTTACCTCATGCAAACCATGAGGTACTAACAGGTAATCAAGAATATTAAGTAAAAAGTTCAATGGTCAAACACACCGGGAATATTGCATGCCCCACTTATTTTAAATAGATTCATAATGTTCATCTGCACGTTAAAGGTTCAACAATTTACAAAAATCTGTTTAATCAGAATTCTCAATTGTACCTAAAGAGATGGATTTAAAGGAATGCAACACCCTAAAAAACAAATAGTCCAGTCAAGAAATGGGCAGAAGACAAAAACAGACACTTCTCCAAAGACATACAAATGGCTAACAGACACATGAAAGAATGTTCAACATCACTAGCCATCAGAGAAAAACAAAACCACAATGAGATAGTGCTTTACACCAGCTAAAATGGCAAAAATAAACAAGACAAGAAGCAAATTGTTGGCGAGGATATGGAGAAAGGGGAACCTTCTTACACTGTTGGTGTGAATGCAGGCTGTTACAGCCAATCTGGAAAACAGTATGGAGCTTCCTAAAGACGTTAAAAATAGAGCTACCCTACGACCTAGCAATTGAAGTACTAGATATTTACCCCAAAGGTGCAGACATAGTGAAAAGAAGGGGCACATGCACCCCATTGTTCATAACAGCAAAGTCCACGTTAGCCAAACTGTGGAAGAAGCCAAGATGCCCTTCAACAGATGAATGGATAAAGATGATGTGGTTCATATATATAATGGAATATTACTCAGCCATCAGAAAGCATTAATACCTACCATTTACATTGATATGGATAGAACTGGAGAGTATTATGCTAAGTGAAATAAGTCAAGCAGAGAAAGGCAATTATCATATGGTTCCACTGATATGTGGAACGTTAGGAATAGTGTGGAGGACCAGAGGAAAAGAGGGAAAACTCAATGGGAAGAAATCAGAGAGGGAGATAAACCGTGAGAGACTCCGATCTCCGGGAACCAAACTGAGGGTTACAGAAGGGAGGGCTGTGGGGGGTGGGATAACCAGGTAATGGGTATTAAGGAGAGCATGTGACATGATGAGCACTGGGTGATATACACAACTAATGAATTGTTGAACACTACGTCAGAAACTAATGATGCCCAATTGAACGTTTAAGAAAAAAAAAAAAAAAAACACAACCTCTGGAGAAAGATCCCTGTTCCATGAAATACATTTTGGCAACAAATACATGGAGGGAAGAGAAATCCAACAGAAGTCAAGTACCCTCTCTACCACCTATTTGCTCTGTGACCCCTAGCCCCCACCCTAAGTTTTCACATCCTACCTATATGTTTCCTCTTAGGACTACTTTGCTGGTCCCTACATGTTACAGTAACACAGCTATTGTTCTCCAGTCAACACACACAGAACCAGAAATTCCCATGACAACCACATACAGGACTGGACAGGAAAAGATGTGCTCACGGTAGCACAGAAGGTGGCATGGCCTGGACTTACAGGGAGAGAAAAAGTAAGAGAACCAAGGTAACAACATGGGAGCTTGGCCAATAATGGAGTTTTAGACAAAGTGGGAGCAGTCTTTTTACCCTAAGTCAATCCATCTCTTCGTGGTCAAGGGAGACTATGCCAGAGTTTCCAAGCTCAAGTATCTGGTTCCTATCAAACTTCAAATCCTGCAGGAGAAGGTCCTACGGGTGGATGGCACTGATGAACGCTTGGTAGCTTCTGAAAAGTGACTTTCAGGTCCCTGAGCATCTTGGGAAGCAAAAAAGCAAAAAAGACCCTCCGGGTCCCTTTACATCATGCTAGGCACATCTGCACGTGCCATTCCGTCTCATTACACCGTACCGACAAAACTGTGAAAGCATGTTTTGGTAGGTGTAAAAAGGTGAACATTTCTATTTCATGTCCCAGAATGGGATTACAGTGTAGGTGCACTCTATTGGCCCATTAGTATTGTGATGGACCTATCCACCTCTATATCACATAAGAACTTGAAAGAGGGCCCAACTTTAGTCACCAGGGAAATGCAAATTAAAAACACAAATTAAAAGCACTGTCCTCCACCAGGATATACACAGAGCAGAACAGCTTAAACAAAAGCAACAAGCACTGCCAAGGGTGGGAAGCACTCGGAGCTCTTATACACTGTTCCTGGAGTATCAACAGGCACCACCACTTTGGAAATGTATTTGGTAGAATCTATGGCTGAACAAGACAGCCCCTAGCACACAACAATTCCACTCCTAGACAGGTACCCTAACATGCATGCATACGATTACCAAAAGACAGGTACAAGATTATTCCCCATGGCATTTAATTGCCACTAATGGAAATAACCCAAATATCCTTCATTTAAAGGGGCAAATAAATTCTAGTATATTTACCTTATAGTAGGACATATGGCTACAGTAATTAACAAACTGCAACTGCAGTTTGTAACAAACTGCAGCAAAGATAAATCCAAATATAAGGTTGAGTAAAAGGTAGCAGATATACAAATACATACTCAATTCTTCCATTTATATAAATGTCAAGAACAGGCTAAGGCAAGCAGTGGTGTCAGAAGTGAAGACACACTCGCTCTAGGAAAGGATAGAGTGACTGCAGAGGCAACAAGGAATTCTTGGCATACTGCTAAGTCTCGGTCTCCATCAGCACTGATCATAGGTGGGTTCAGTAGGTCACTGTCATTAAGCTGTACTCTTATGTGTTTTTCCTTAATAGGTGTTTCCATTAAAAGCTTCATAAAAGCAGCTAGTAAATTTTGTATCCAGTTTTAAAACCTCTTCAATACTTGTGTCACTAATATTTCAGTCCCCCCTGCCAAATATCTAAGGTTCATGTTCCAGGAAAACATGCCACACTTAGCCTCCCCAGGATTCTGTCACATACGCCCAGGGAGGAGCAGGTGGTAACAGAATATACCTGTGGGCCACCCCCCCCCCCAGACCAATCACAGTCTTCCTACCTCCACTTGAAAGTTAGCTCTGCCTGATGAAAATCCTCTTCATCCCTTCCCTCTGGGCAGAGCTTCTTCTCCAGCCCTGGGATGGAGCAATCTCATTCTTTTAGACACCTGCCAGTCTCCCCTCCAAATCCCACTAATGGATACCACTTAAATGCCTGCCACCTCTTCTCTAAGGACATTTGTCACTCACCCAGGTCCCTAGAGAAGCCTGGCACCAAGAGGAGGCGTGGGATAGGCATGAGCTTCTGTTCGGGCATAATGAGACTGTGTGGGGCAGAGCACCTGCTATTTCACCCTTGGGAAAAGGCCCAGCTGGGGAGTCTCCAAGGGCATGCCTGCTTTTCATTCTGTGTCGTCTGTGTTGGGGCAGACAGTCCTAGAGAGAAAGAGAGTACAGGGCCGTGTCCCAACCAGCTCATGAAGTAGCTCAACACTATAGTGGTTTGATACTAATGAATAGGTTAATGACCCACAGTTAACTGCCTGCTAGAGACCGAACGTTTGTGCCCCCAAAATTCATGTTAAGTCCTAATACCCAATACGATGGTATTTGGAGGTGGGGCCTTTGGAAGGTGATCAGGTCATGAGACTCCACGCATGAGATGCGTGTCCTGACCCCAACGGAGCTTCCTTGGCCCTTCCTCCATAGGACATTACAGCAAGAAGACTGCCAATTAGGAAAAAGGCCCTCACCAGCCACCAAATCCTGGCTCCTTCATTCTGGACTTACCAGTCTCCAGAACTGTGATAAATTAATGTTTATCACATTGATAAGCCGCCCAGTCTAGGATATGTTACAGCAGCCTGAAAGGGTGAAGACACGACCCTTTCTCAAAGGCCCTGCATCTAGGTATAAGGAGAAAATGTGAAGGAGGAGGCGGCGAACACACGACCCCCTCCCAGGCAGCCCCTCCAGGCCTTTACCTTCACCCACGCAAATGGAACATGGAGCCCCTCCTCACAGCTACACCCATTTTCCCACCTGTCTCTTCAGGGCTCTTGAGCCACAGTTTGCTCCCAAGCAGACATTTTTATCAAGTATGGGGGGGGGGGGGGGCAGAGACCCAGGGTAACTTGTCCCACAGCTGCCCCCAAGGGTCATGGTTTACAAGAGGCCTGCAGCCCCCCACGTGCCTTCATAGGCCAGCCACATTCAGAGGGAGCCTCCTGAAGGAGCAGGTGCTAGATTAAGACCATGGGCAGAAAGAGAAGAAAAAAAAAAAAATACTTCACCCAAAGCCTGGTTGGAGTCATGCTAAAGGGTAACAAACTATGGAATATTTGTTACCTACAGAGCCCCGCCCAGGTACTAGGGTGAGTCACATTCTCAGGCTAAGTGGCCTGAGCAGGTGCAGAGGCACAGGTCTCCTGCCCAGCATGTCGGAGTGTGTTTGTGGCCCAGGGAGGGTCTCTAATGGGGACCTGGCAATTTGAGTCCACTGTCTGCCCATCCCATTCTGTCCAAGGGCCTGCATTTCAGGTTGGAGGCTTCTTTAAAACACCAAAGTTCATTAAACCTAAAATGACCAGGAGCTAGGGGCTAGGAAAATCTTTTTCAGGTCTCTAGGAGGCAAGCCGAACTTGGAAGAAAGAGAGGAGTCAGCTGAGGCTCAGTCATGACTTCCAAGGAAGCATCTCCTGTGTTCTCAAGAGGCTCTGCCAGTACTCCCTTCATCCTCCACCTTTCAACACACTGACAAGGCCTGCACTGACATCAGCCTCTCCAGTGGTTCCCATCCCTTGACTGGGGTCAGCAGCCCTGGGGATAAATTATCCTGACCCATGGTCATCAGCAGATCGCAGGCAATGCCGGGTGAAGAAGCCCCTTCCCCAGAGCCCAAGGGACTGTCCAGCGTATTCTCCCACATAGGAGGATCCTGAACCCTTGGGAAAACAAAGATCTATTTTTAACTAACTTGCTAACAGCCAACAAAAGCTAACTGATGGCTCAGGAGGCTGCCAGCTTTTCACATTCTCTACACACAGGTGATTCATCCACAAGTGACTGTAAAGGTGGTGGGAAAGGGGCAAAAACACCATGAGAGAAGAACATCCCCATTGTCAAAGTGTACAATCCCTGTACTGTGACAGAGAAAGCACTCTCCAAAACAAACTTATCCTACTCGGAGGCTGGTTTAGGAGTTTGGAAGGGGTCGATCAGGTACCCTGAGATACAAAAGACTTACATAGAAAAAAAGTCTTATTTCTGGGAAATGTTTTCAGTGCAACTCACACTTGCTATTGTGATTCACATATGCAGGCTTCTCTATCCTCCCTCCATTTAACCTCTGTTGGGGGGGGAGGGGGACCAACCTGGATTCCAGGAATTTTCCGTTGTCTACCGAGAAGCAGCCATGGAAGGAAGAAGTGTTTACAGCTAGTCAGTGGCCCTTCCTACCCCATCGACATCTACTTCACGTTCCCCAAAGACTTGCTTAGAAAGCTTGAACTTTTACCAGAAGGTGATATGTTTAGTTTAGCAATACTCCCTACTAAAAATGCAGATACACCTCTACGAACGTGGTATGCTGGCAATTCACACCCTTACAACAAATCTGTTTATGGCCATTTGGAGGGAAACAGAACAGTTGAGAGCAGCTGCTCAGAGGAAACGTCTTTAACATAGTCAAGCCAACCTCAAAAGTGATGAAGCTCCAGGCCTATGAAGGAACCAAGGGCTGGAGGAGGTTTGAAGAGAGGGCAAACGTAACAGGAAGCAGGCAAAATGCCAGATAGCACCATCCCCTCTAAACCACAAAACACACCCTATAGTCAGTCTCCAAGACCCTGGTGTCACTCAGCCTCACAGAGGAAAAGTATTCTAGCTCAGGTGCACAACGGACCAAACAGGTTGACCAAGAAAGAGCCCCCTAAAGATTTCTAGAAGATAATCCCAAATACATGGTTAAAATTTTTTGTCACCACTTATCGATATTATTAGAGGTCTCTTACACTTAAAATGCATTCTTGAAAACTCAGACTAATTCAAGATCAAGAGCCTCACTCTGCACTCGGCTTAACGCTAGGACTGTAAGCCTACAGATGAAATACACAATTTCTAGATCACCGATCCTTTCTACCTCAAAAGACACTGTCTGGCCTTGTCACTGTAGGAGTGGAACCTAAATTTCACCCAGATCCCCTCCCCAACTGCTTTGCCTCCTACGAACTCAGCCCTAACTCACGGACATGCATTTCATTTTGGATATGGAACTCAAAGCTACCCCCCCCAATACCATAAAGACTCAGATTGGAGGAAGAAGGTGGCAGCTTAGCAAGCAGGTTGCTGAGGACACAGGAACACCAGAGGACCAAAGATACAGAGACAAAGAGAATTCAATCCTTGTTTGGGGACATGAACCTCACTTTCAATCACACCCGGGAAGGCTTTCCTCCATCTGGCCAACCATTCTGAAAATGTATGAACTCAATTACAAGGTTGCTCCCCAAGGCCACATACCCCTGATGGTGAGGTGGGGGTACCCCTCTGTGCAAGCACCACCCCCCCGCCGACCCACAGAAATCAGCAGCAGTCTCTAACTCTTCCATCCTTGGGCATCCCGCTCCAGTCCACTAAAAGGGTGATTTGCAATGTAAAGCGAATTACAGAATATGACTCTGTCATTTCCCTGAACAACTGCCACAGAAGTGTCACAGCAAAATGACTTCAGAGCCAGACTGTCTGCCTCTTCGCTGTGTGGCTCAGGCTTGTTACATAACCTCCCTGGGCCTCAGTCTATCATCAGGTCCCTCCGGTGGTGTAGATGGGAGGAGACCAGGACATAGAGTGCAGCGTCCTTAGAGCAATGCCTGGCATTGGTTAGCTAACACCTAGTGGCAAATTTCATCCACTTGAGCCTCTATTTCCTCCTTTGTAAAGGGCCAGGGGGGAACAGAATGCCTCTGTCCCCTCTTAGTCCTTCATCCAGGATGAATTCTATGTCAGTTCCAACAGAGCAGAATAGTTGTCCTCTATTAGCTTTCTCTTTCTGGGTTATACTCCTTTTTTTTTTTTTTTTAACCTCCACGTTAAGCATTTTTGTCGTCATCTCTGGACCATTCTGTTATCTGTCCCTCACAGTGGATTGGTAGAAAAACGTGTTCACCGGGAATCTAAAACCCACCATCTGAGACGGGGACAGGACCCTGAGAAGGAACCGCCAACTCCCTTTCCAAATATGTTTTTTAAAAATCTCTGGCTGAAAGAGGATGATTGGTTTGGGCTTACATACCCTCAAGGCTGGGGAACTCATCACTCACAGCAGCACTGGTCTGGCTGGAGGCTTCCAGAGTTCTCTGTGCTCCTACCTTCTGGGAACTTGTGGCCGGATCCACACTGCCAGAGGACCTAGATGCTTGCTGTGATGGGCTGACAACAGAACTAACTGGCTTATGGTTCAGAGGACCTTAAATCTTCCCCTGGCTTGAACAACCCCTCTAAGCAGTTAGCGGGGTAAATATCATTCCATCTCCAGCAAAAAGAAGGAACCAAGGAAGCAGGGCTCTGCAAGTTTAAGGGACAGGCTCACTTGTCCTGTGCACCTGCAGAATCAGGGCTAGAACCCGTATTTTCAAACTCACTCCAGACAGGGACTGGAAACTCACTTACCAGTCATTTCCACTGCCCCCACACCACCCAGTTCAGAGCCACGGCATGCCCACGTTACCCCCTGACGTGATGAGAAACATCACCGTCCTCCCAGCCCCTCCTTCTTCTTCCATCTGCAGCATTCATCGCGAGTGGTCAGCGGCCGCTTCCCAGCACATGAGCGATGCAACGTGTTAGTTTAATTAGAAAAACCAAAAGTGTATCAGGAAAAGCATGCGCACATATTTTTTAGAACTTCATAAAACCCCAGTCTGTAACACCTAGAGTCCTCACTAGCTAATAACCAGCCCATCTCCACTCAGAGGCTGAACAAAGACCACTTTATCCACATCCTTTTCCAAAGGGTACCAGCCACTCACCCATCACCGCCGTCTTAAATTACGCATCCTGTGACACTGAGATAACCAAACTGGTTGAAACTTTAAGTTACAGGGCGATATAATCACCTGCTGAAGTGCTAAGATCATTTAACACGTGTTGGCCCTCTGTGACAGAGTTGTGGCCCGCTGGCAAGGACAGCCCCTCACAGAACAGACGCCCGCCTCGCTGGAAGCTCCGGAGAAGCCGTATTTCCCATCTCAGCTTGGAGCCTCGTAACAGTTAACACAGGCATGGCAAATGGTCAGAGGACACAATTATCTTACCCATTCGCCTCTCCTACCCCACAAATTGCCATGTCTCCAGAAATGTCTCCATTCCCCTTCTATGGGTACAGAGTCCCCTTCACGCCCCAGGTTTTGGGACTCTGCCGTCTGAGCTGATCCTGAAGCGCTTGCCATCACGGTGGAGTGGGGGGAGCCCGGGGTCAAGTGTTCCTAATGGTGCAAGGAGAGAGGCTGTGGCCACCTGCCTTGGGAAGCCGAGGAAAGCAGCCACGCGTTAGCACCAGCACACGGGGGCTCTGATCAGAACTTCAAGGTCTCCCACCAAGGAACTCCCCAGCTGCTCCCAGGAAAACTCCTTCCAGGTGGAAGGTTTCTCTCCAGGCTCTTTGTTATTACTTTTTAAAACTTAATAAATCCTTTTTTACTCTCAGCATACAGGGACAAAGTCTCATCCCCATCCTGATTAACAACACCACATTAATAAAACATTCTTGGATCCATTAGTTGGAATAAATATTTAAGCACCCATGAGGCAGGTGCCAGGACAGCCGCGTGGACGATTAAGACAGTCCAGGCACCAGTCCAGCGGACCAGGCCTTCCCAGGGCTTGGCCAGGTCTCCTCAGCCCTCTGGGGGTCACGCAGTCTCTTTGGCAGGGATGCCTGTTCAACAACGTCGGGGCAAGTCCCCAGCCTTACAGCGAGGCCAAGAGATTCTCCTTCCAGAAAGGTAAGGACACTAGTGCAGCAAGCCAGGCACCAAGCATTATCTTGTTGGACGCCCCAAACAGAGCCTAATGAACACATGCCATAAGCAGCCACCCCCGATGTGGCTGGAAAGTTATCAATTGTACAAAACTTTCTAGGTTTGAGTATAATGCAGTGACATGGGGGAGTGGAAAAATGAGTCAGAGCAAGCCAGGTCATCTGGGGAGGGGCAGGGGGTTCTGATCTCTGGCACAGAAACGTAACCCATCAAATCCCGACTTCTCATTGAGCCTCACTATGCTTACTGCTGTGAACCTCTGGCATATCATGGTTTATTTTTTTAAAAATCTCAAATAGGATGCCTGGTTGGCTCAGATGTTTAAGCCTTTGCCTTTGGCTCAGGTCATGATCCCGGAGTCCTGGGATCGAGTCCCATATTGGGCTCCCTGCTCCTTGGGGAGCCTGCTTCTCCCTATGCCTCTCTCTCTCTCTCAGGAATAAATGAAATCTTTAAAAAAAATTTAGATAGGGGTGTCTGGGTGGCTCAGTCATTGGATGTCTGCCTTTGGCTCAGATCGTGGTCCCGGGGTCCTGGGATCAGGCCCCGCATCGGGCTCCCTGCTCTGAGGGAAACCTGCTTCTCCCTCTCCCAATCCCTGTGCTTGTGTTCCCTCTCTCATGGTCTCTCTCTGTCAAATAAATTTAAAAAATCATTAAAAAATTGTAGATATAAAATATAGATTTTTATTGTAGATATTTGTAGAGGAGTTAGAGAAGACATCCATATTCCCAACATACAGTTCTAACATTTTACAGCCTATGCCTACTCATTAACCAACTGAGCCACCCAGATGCCCCTAGTAGGGGTTTTTTTGTTTTGTTATGTTTTTTGTTTGAGGGAGGGTGTGCACGCATGAGAGAGCAGGGAGTGGGGAGGAGGACAGGAAGAGAGAGAATCCCAAGCAGGCTTCACACTGGTGCAGGAGCCCAATGCGGGGCTCAATCTCATGACCCTGAGATCATGACCTGAACCAATATCAAGAGTTAGATGCTTAAATGACTGAGCCACCCAGGTGTCCCCATTAGGTTTTTAAAAACAAACATGAAGTTACGGTGAAGGGTTCTCTCATGATCCCAGTGCTCTCCTTCTACCCAGAAGATCGCCATGACCTTGACAGTGGAGTGACTCCCTCGCATCCGTGTCAGTGCACCATGACTGCACGCATACCCATAAATGCACACTACAGGTTGGCTGTGTACTTGAGACAAATGGTAGCATATAGGATACAGTCCATATTCTGTCCACTCACCACCGATATTGCCCTTGTTACACAGGAACCTGAGGCAGTCGTCTCAGTACTCTACTGGATCCGTGTGCGCCACGAGTGATCCAGCTCTCCGACGGCTGAGCCTTGACCGTGTCCCAACATTACTCAAAACCTACCATGTATGCCACACACAGTGCAGGTACTGAAGACCTAAGAAAAGAAATTCTGTAATACTTGCCTGTGGGCCAAATAGAGCAAGCTCCCTTGTGGAAATGCCAGTGTTGGAGGAATCATGCTGACCACGCCAGCAGCCATGTAGGTGTAGAGCTTTAGGTGTAGAGCTCAGGAAGGAACAAGGCTTATGAAAGGAGGCTGAGGTCTCACGCTGATGGATGGAGGCCAAAGCCACAAGCACAGAGAAGCAGACCAACATAGCATGTGACGAGTCAGTCCACAGCAACACGAAACCTAAACGTCGTTTTATGCCACTAAATGGAGCCACCGGTATACAACAACAGAGAACCAGAATAGAAGGTCACTCTACAACACCCCCAGATCAGACCAGCCGGGAATGATGGTCCTCTCCAGCAAGTCCTGCAAAAGACCCACAACCGTGGCAGGAGTAGTGTGTGTGACGGCTGTGAACGTAAGCACAGGTCATTGCCTAACACCTTAACTGCATGTGGCCAGGGACACGGCCGGGATTTCAGCCTTCTCCCAGCATCCTAAGGGTGCCTTCCCAAGTCTACAGCCGGGTAGGATTCTGAGGTTTGCCAGCAGATGCCTGTTCATACCCCCAGCTGCTCTGGGAAAATGACCTTGCATCGAACAGGTGGTTGTAAAGCCAAAGGGTAATAGAATTATATCATGCTCGTCCGCATGTGTCCATCAGCTGTGCAGACCTCAGCGAAAACCATCACGTGAGCACGTGAGACCAGACCAGCCACAAAGAGGCAGGTGTTTCCTAGGGCAGGCGGAAGGGCTGGGTAATGAAGCACAGAGTACCCAGCCCTGGTGGCCAGCTCCTCCCGAGCAGGTGCCTTTTGCAGCAAGGAAGGCCTTTTGTGAGAAAAACAGATGCGATGTTAGGTGCACGAAAACCAAGCACCCGCTTTCCAGTGGGGAGGAGAGAGAACTTCCACATAAACCCACCAAGGAGAAAGTACCAAGGGCCCCAGGAATGCAGGGGACAGCGCCACTGACTCAGACGGGGCAGCGATTCCACCAGCTGGAGAGACAGAGCAGCTCTGATGAAGGAGTAACACTGGAGGCAAGCTTTGAAGGGCCTGCAAGGACAGGAAACAGGCATCCCGGGAAGGGAGGCTCACCTAGGACACACAGCAGCCAGGCTGGGGCGGACAGGCCCGCCTGAAGGCCGCTGTCGGTTCGGCGTACAAAGGACAGTAGGCCTCAGTCCGAATCCTAGCGGACCGGGGAGGACGCTGGGTGCCATGCCGAGAACAGAGGACTTCACACCCTACACAACTCCCGAGCATCTGAGCCAGATAAAGGGGCGAGCAGAACGGAGCCTCCAGAAGCTTCACGTGGCAGGTGTCTGTGCAAAGAGCTACCAGACACACACACGACGTGCATTCCTTTTGTCACCACCCCAGACAGCTTAAACAGAGGTGGCAATGGCGGGGAAACCAGAGGCAAAGGATTTCAGGCAGCTTGAACATCTTTCTAACAACAACAACAAAAAATGGTGTTGTTCTCTAACTCCAGGTTAGCTCATGAGGAATAGAAGAGACAGCAATGAAATTCCTTTTAAAAAGATACATTTTGACACATCCTCTTGCACAACCCCTCATCCTGCCCTCTTTCAAACTCAAGCCTATGCTTCAGAATTGTTCAGTTTCCCTAATTACCTGGATTATACATTTGAGCACACGGTCATTTAAAATGTATGCATTCGTGGGTATAATTTCCATCCCCCAGCTCCCAAAGAGGACCGGTGGCAAAGCGACTTATTTCAGACTGTCTTTGCTGGTCACTTCTGCACACCCATCTCATCCACCCATCTCCAGAATAAACTTCTTGGGAAGGGTGGTGTACTATACCTCTGTGGTTTCTCCCAAATGCTCACTGACAGACCGTGGCAGATTGACTTCTCTTGCCTCGGTAATAGCAATTGGGGCAAAAAGTCTTTATCATGTCCATTATTCCTGGCCAGTTACCAGGCCTTCCAGAGGCAAGTCAGCTTTCTAAGTATCATTTGCTCAAGATCTGAAGCTCACATTGTAGGAACTCTTCTTTAGGGGTTCGAAATACGAAAAACCAACCAACACTTTCTGAGGAAAACTTATTGTCCCCCCAAAATTATGTTGAAACTTAATCCCCAGTGGGACGGTGTTTGGAGGTGGGACCTTTGGAAGTTCATCAGGTCCCAAGTGAAGCCCTTACGCAGGGCTAAAAAGACCAGAATTATCCCCCTCCTGCTACACGAGAATGCAGTGAGAAGACTGTCTGGTCTGGGCCTTAGCAGACTCTTGGACTCCCCAGCCTCCAGAATTTGGAGTTTACAAGCCACTCAATTAGTGGGATTCTGTTATAGCAGCCCAAATGGAGAGAAACAGAGGGATTCCAGGAAACACTATCTATAGGATGTTGACTAACATCCCTCATCGGGTTTGCTTCTATATCCATCTAGAACTCAACAAGCAACCTCCATATGCTCTACAAGCCGCATTTACAATGAACTGGGCAATCACCATGACCCCACAATAGGGGGGTTTTCTGCTGTACTCCTGCTCCCTTTTTAAAAATCTTTGTTTTTTTTAAACCAAGATTTCAAAATGTTTTTTTTTTTTTTTCAATCAAAGCAGAGAAGCCTCCTAGCATTTTATGTACTGAAGTCTTCCTACAACTGACCTGGCATGAGTTACAATGCAACACCGGGGAGTTACTACCTCTTGGATCCATTCAGAAAGAACCACATTGTCTCACCACTTCCCCTACAACACAGTCCCACATCCTTCTACAGCGTTAAGCGAGGTTTTCTTTATCAACATGCAAACAAGCTGGTTCCAAGTTCTAAATGCGGAACTCGGAATTCACTTTTGCCATAGAAACCATCCTAGAAGAAATAGGTTCCCAGGACAGCCCACACAACCTACATACCCCGAACAGAGTAAGCCTGCTTCTGCAGAGAAGGGCGTGTCCGATCAGCCCGCAGCAGGTATGTGCCTGGGGACTCTTGTGCTACCTGCATCAGGGAATGGTCCTAAGAGGGGGCCCTGCCTGAAGACATGGAAGGGCACCAGCCCCACGTCTGCCGATGGAAGCACTGCAGCCACTCGTCCCTGGCCAAAGGCAACTGGCCTGAGTCCTCTAGTACCACTCAAAACTGGAGGTTTGCAGGTAAGTTGCTATCTGGCAGTGCCCCTCGTGGCAGCTCCGATTCACCAGGGAGCATTTGACGAACGTATGGTGCATCTCCCCCGCTACACCAGGTCACGGTTCTGTAGCACTCCATCGGATCAGTCCCCTAGGGCATTTACAAACATACACGTTCAACTTATTCCCATACCTGCCCTTTTATTCTCAAGTTCAATACCCACAAATATGAAAAGCTATCACTACCATTTACAGATGGCACTTTCACAGTATTCAACATACACTCATCTCATCCCTTAATTCCCACGACCATCCCGCAAAGTAGGTATACTCAGATTAAGGGATGCCTCTGCAACAGAAGGCGACTGGTAGCCCCAAACTTCAGCTAATCTAGCTATTCTTCTGTCGCCTTTCTAGGGGTACAGGCTGTGGCTTTCCTGGTGCAGGAGGCCCTCGGGGTCGACAGGCCGCCATTTGTTTGTCAAATTAGCCACAGGCCCAGAGCCACCTGGCTCACTGCCGCACCCCGTGCTGCAGGGCTCGGGAGCCCCCAGACTGGTGTTCGGTGTCTGCTCGCAGCCTCTCCCCATTCAAACTCCATTTACATACAGGTTTGTACTAAAAAGCTCCCAAAACTTCAAACACACTAAAAGGGAAAAAGGGAGGAAATTAGACAAGGAAAAGCAAAGTCTGGCCAAGGGGAGGATGCACTCGAGCCATCCTCAAACAAGAGACCCAGTCAGGGCTGCCCGCCGCGGGCGCGCGCAGAAGTACAGCGGAGCCCGCCGCCAGGAGCCTGGGACTATTTCGAGCCCGTGACTTCATGAGGCTCCAGCATCTGTGATGCTTCTGCAGGTTTCTAATTTCAGCTGCAGAGACAGAGTCCAGGAAATGAGGCAGACATATCTTAGGACCTGCAGAAACAGAAGAATCCGAATGAATAACCAACCGCCTGCCTTGAAGGGATTTCAAATAAGAGGCTCAAAAGATGGGAAAAGATGAGCAGAGGAAGTGGTAGGCAAGGAGCCCAGAAGGGCGGACACACCCTGAGCTGAGACCCTGAAGAAGCATGAAGCCAAGTCACAGTGATGGGCGAGGCAGAAGAAGGCATCACTGGGCCTTCCATCTGAGAAATGAGCAGAGAAGACACAAAGAACTTCAGTGACATGCCCAGATTCACACAGTGTAATGGGGAAGGGAGATTAGAGAGCTGAGCTCCTGCTTCTGGTCATTGTTCTAACCTGAGTAGAGCAGGTGCATTTGAAGCCCATGGTTTGGGCCCAGAGTTAACAAAAAAGCACCCAGTCTGCTCAAAGAGCTCTAGAAGGGTTATAAGGTGCCATAGAAACTGTGGAGTTCCTGGAAGGAGTTAGTCAAATGCTTATTTAGCTGGACCCTAAGTCTGAGCTTTCGAACAGGGCAATATTCAATTTTGTAAAAAGCCACCACTGTGAATGAATGCCAGTGACATGCTAGAGCTCAAACTGAAATTAAGGGGGTGGCAAATGATACTGGAGTCAGTAGGAACAGAACACATTAACTAGACACTCTAATATTACTTGACTTACTGAATCACTGAATAAATGTCAGGACTGTTAGGCTCCAAAAATACTTTACTTTCAAGAATTTGAAAGCCTATGCATGACATCAAATTCAGAATCCATAAAGGAAAAAGACTGACATATTTGACAGCATTCATTACTTTTTAAAAATTTATTTTAGAGAGACCGTGCATGTGAGCAGAGTGGTGGGGAGGGGCAGAGGGAGAGGAGAGAGACAATCACAGGCAGACTCCCCAGTGAGTGCACAGCCTGGCATGGGGCTCCATCCCACGCCCCTGAGATTAGTACCTGACCCAAAACCAAGAGATGGATGGACATTCAACCCACTGAGCCACCCAGGCACCCCGACAACACTTTTTGAAAGAGTCTCCACAAACAGTTTTAAGATCAAATGGCAGAAGAAACATTCACCAACTGACAAAGGTTTACTATCCATTATTTTTGTGAAAAGCTCCTTCAATCAGGTACAAATTATGAGCAACCTAGAAAGAGACGACCCCAGGAACTACAAAGAGTCAGTCAACATACGAAAAGATACCCCACCTCCACCATGATTCAAGAAATGACCATTAAAGGGGCACCTGGGTGGCTCAGTCATTGAGCGTCTGCCTTTGGCTCAGGTCATGATCCCAGGGTCCTGGAATGGAGCCCCTCATCAGACTCCCTGCTCAGTAGGGAGCCTACTTCTCCTTCTCCCACTCCCCCTGCCCATGTTCTCTCTCGCTGTGTCTCTACCAAATAAATAAAATCTTAAAAAAAAAAAAAGAAAGAAAGAAAAGAAATAACCATTAAAGATACCATTTTTTCAACCTATGCATTTGGCCAAAAATATTTAAGAGCTGATGATACCAAGAGGTGAGGAAATAGGAACACACCCCTGGCTGACGGAACCGTAAGAGAAGGACACCCGGACAGCAGGCAGCACGTGTACGGGATGGAGTCCGCAGGGGTGTGGCCCGCAGCATGGTCTGTTGTTGTAAAATTGGAGAACTGACCTAAGTTTCTATCAACAGTGGGGCACGGGGTTGGGGCTTAAGAGCATCGTGCAGTCATCCCTGTGAGTCTCATAGTCCTGAATAGTAGAGAAGTACATGTGATTTGAAAAGATAATCGAGGTATATTAAATGGAAGATGTAAGTTAAAAACATATGGAGTATGATCCTTGTTTTTAAAAAAGACACCTATGGAGACATGGTCTGTGTATGCAAAGGGCTGGTCTGGGAAGTGTATACCAAAACTTGAATTTCTCTCTGAGCAGGTGGGATTAGAGGGGAGGAGAAGTGTTGAAAAGGAGGGTAAGGTTAATGAGGATACTCATTTGGTTTTCTGCATCTTTCCTGTTTTCTATCATACTCCTGAACTCTCTTGGAAGGAATTCAATCAAAATATTAAAGATTCCATAAAGGAACAGCTGGAAAATGGTGGTTCATCCTGAAGGGAAGGAATAAGCCATCCAGGGGAGACTTGCAGAGATGACCCCCCACCATATGCTCTTGCGCCATGACAATACTTTGTGCAAAAAAAGAAAAAAACTACCAACGGGTCATTGTTGATTTTATCAACTATTTAACACAGACCGAGCACTCCAGTGTCCTTAGACTTCTTCACCCACGCACCTGGTACGGAACACATGATGCCGCTTGATGCAGTACTGTTAGTATTGACGGTTACTTAACTATTAGACCAACAAAAACTGAAGCCAGGGCTCGCTTCCTCTGAACCTGCCCAGCAACAGACACCTGCAGGTTTTAAACATTTCCTGCACAGCCTCTCCCACAGCGGGACCCTCTTCAGCACACCCATTTCAAGAATAAAAATAAAAATGTACTCCCACTAAACTAACTTCTGCTGCCATAGTCTGCCTGTCAAAGCCATTTATCCTCGGAGGACTGATGCCTTGGCACAGCCAACGATTCGGCCCATGAAACAGAAGTGAGAAGAATTACTTGAATATTTCCCTCTTCAGCACACCGTGGCCTACATTTAACCCATGAAGTCAGGGGACTGAAGCAAGACCTTTTTAGTATCAAGACTAAAAGCAGCTTGGGGTGCCTGGGTGGCTCAGTCATTGGGTGTCTGCCTTCAGCTCAGGTTGTGGTCCCAGGGTCCTGCAATTGAGCCCTGTGTCCAGCTCCCTGCTCGGTGGTGGGCCTGTTTCTCCCTCTCCCACTCCCCCCTGCTTCTGTTCTTTCTCACTGTCTGTCAAATAAATAAAATCTTTATTAAAAAAGACTAAAAACAGCTTTATTCCAGTGGCATTTCTGCTTCTCCACTGGATACAGAATGAATCAGGCAGGCGTACAGACAGGGCTCCGTGAGTGAGGACAGGCGTCCTCACTGAGCCACAGACACGCCCATGTCTAGCCTCCTCTGCTACTAAGGCAACCATCTGTGAGGCCGGCTGACTTTTTCCAAAAGGATCTATGATCATCTAAGAGACCAAGTTAAAAGAATGAACCCCGTGGCCTTGGCTGACGAGCTACTTGCTCTAACCACCTCCGAGGAATGTTCCACGGTACAGAGGGCCTCACATCAACAGAGCCACCAGAACTCACATGCCCCGAAGTGAGTCTTGCCATTCAAAGCAGTCTTCCAAGAGCCCAAATGATGGCTGCTGTGGCTCCTACAAAAACCTTCAGAGGCATTATTCTTGAGTATATCCCTCAGGGGTAAAAATGTTTTCTCTTTAGTGACAATGGAGTCAAGTGGAGGTGTGAGTAGGTCCCAAGGTAGGTCCCATCCACCTCTGAATCCTTAATACTCCTAGTACCCATCCACTCTCCTGGTCACCCAGGCTCAGAACCTTGGAAAGGACTTTCCTATGCCTCCATACTCAAAAACTAGATGACCAAGTCATGTTCTGTCCAAACATCTGAGAATGAAGGGAAGCATTAGGTTGAACCATATGAAATAGCCCCCACTTGGCCATTTCTGACCTACAGAAAGGCAGCTTTCCATGACTCACCTATACCAAGTCAATATGCATAAAGTAGGCATTTCTGGGACCAAAAAGGACCTGTGGTCACCCAGCATCAAAGCCATCACCAAATCCTTTCCCACCTGCCTCCCCCACCAACTCTCCCCTTCCTCATGGGAATCTTCTTGGTCCAAACATTTGCTCTGTTCCTTTCAATATAGGTTGGTGACTGGCCCAGTCTCTCTCTAACCAGTCCTACCAGCAGCTAGTAGATCCACCTTCTTCAAACACCCATCTGGTGTTGCCAAGGTTCAGGAAGGATCAGTGCTCCCAGAGGCCCTTTGAGACCAAACATCCTAGGCTGTTGTTCAAGGCCTTCTGGACTCAGACTCTCCACTGGCCATGGTTTCTTCTCGGTCTCTCAGCCTGACCTTTAAGTCCTTTGCCACTGGCCTGGGCACACTGAATAGCCTTCAGAAAGAAAAACGGAAACAAAGACAAAAACTCCAATCCCCTTCCCTTGCCTTGCCTTCCTGTTCCTGTCGGGGCCCAGCACTGCACTCTATACTAGTTCCTCGGCATGCCGTGATATACCAACTACAGCCAGACACCGTCTGCTCTCTGCTCCTCTGGGAAGCCCCACGGAGCCAGCAGACCCTGTGGCCTCACCTGGCACCCACCCACGGGGCCAGTGTGACCAGGCACTGTCACTGCCCCATGTAGTTAAGTGAGTCAAATCAAATTACTCGATTTCCTGGACAAGTCAAGTAAATTTCAAAATCCTGCTGCTGATATGGTTCCCTCTTCCTGGAATGTTCCTATCCCTCCCCCATCTCATCCTCTTGAAATCCTCCCCATCCTTCTTAAGCCTTCTGACTTTCCTCCCACACCCATTCCCCACAGATGAACCTTGCAAACCCATCCTGGCTATCTCGGGGCATGCCAACGCATCTGGCTGGACCCAGAGCTATTAATACACTTGTCTCAACCCAACTGAAGGCCCGAGGAAAGTAACCCTAACCACTCTTTGGATTCCCAGAGCTAGGACACTACCTAGCCCAACCAAAGCATTCAATAAAGACTGAGTGATACAGCAGAAACCTGTCCAGTCCATGTGCAGCTTATAAAATGGTTGGAACACAATCCAAAGAGAATTTCCAAAACTTGAGCAATAGCAGTATGGTGAGAATATTCCTAAAGTTACTTCATGCAACAATAAAACGTATCTAGACATGTAAGTTCTGGTCTGTGTGTGAACAATTCCATCACTGTACAGTAGCAGAATGCGGGGCTTACTTCTCAGGCAATGAGCACGATGGCTGTGTAGATGGAACAGGTTCCCCATAATGTATCATCAAATGACACAAGCCAGGTATCAGAGGAGGAGAAGCAACATCTAACACAGGTCCCAAGCCTTCTCAAGGCCTAGAGGCAAAGCCATAACAGCTCATGAAGCAGGTACAGCTGTCAGAGGACCAGGTGCCAACAAAGAAGCCAGGACAACACACCACAGACCCTGGGGAAACCAACATTCAAGAGGCACAGAGAGGGCACAGTGACAGCAAAAGGAAAGGAGATAGCGATAGCAGGACTTGGGATGGCAAAGGGACATCATGAGCCAAGAAATAGATATGCAATCTTAAACAAAGGGGAAACTCCATACTATTTTTGCCAAAGAGGTTAGTAGTGTGAGCCAGGAAAAGACAAGACTGACCAGCTTCCAACAAGTCCAAGCAAGAGACCACCTCTCAAGATCAGAGTCAATGACTCGCTGCAGTGAAGATATTTCACACTCCCCCACAGTGTAGTTTGCTTGTATCTAATGTTCTCCATCAAGCAAGACAATCTGTTTACTTAGGACTATCCTTTGAGTTAATACTCAGATTCATGGAGAGAAATGGACTTCAAGAAGCATAGTAGCTCATAGGTGCTCTGCTCGAACAGTTTCAGGACCAAGGTGCCCACTGGGAATTACTGCTTCAGAGTTACAGGCTGCAAACCCAGGCGCCATGTTCTCTGGATTCCAATCAAAGCAGAACATTGATGTCAGATGTCCCAGTCAAAATCAGTAGGTGATTCAACCACCAAGTACCAAACTAGTCGTCATGAACACAAAGACGAGAGAGACACGAGCCTCACTCCAAGCAGCCCGTAAACCACAACTTAGCTTCAGAAACATGGGACTATTCAACTGCGTGGCAAAGACTGGAAGTGTGATAGTACGGGAGTGTGGCAAAGGCTGCCGGAGGTGGCAGAACTTGGAACTAAAGGAACAGGCAGCAAAAGGCTTAGAAACAGGAAAGAACTAATGTCAATGACTACGCAGTAAGCGCTCCCAGAGGACCCAAGCAGGGAGTGACAACTGCCTGCTCTTGGGCCACAGGTAACAGAGGTACGAACAGAAGACCATGGAGGGGTGGCTCATGGAGGAGGGCAGGTCAGACCCTGCACCTTGGACTTCCAGACCAACTCCTGCCATTCAAGCAAGGCCCCAAAGTACCAAGGACATCTGTTCCCTCTCCCAGCACCCAGCTCTTCGTCCATATTGCCCATCTTGACCCTCCCCTGAAGGAGAGAGAGCAGCGGCCTCTGTAGGAGCAACCCCAGCATGGTGTGAAGAGCAGATTGACCCTTGCCTACTGCTCTCTGGCTTTAGTACAAGGTCCCCATTTCATGTACATTTAACCCATCTTCTCTGAAACCAGCAGAGACAATCCACAATCCCAGCACGTCTCAGTCCGGAGTTCCTTAATAAGGTGTGAAGCCACGCATTTCCAACTCAAGACCCACTTCTGTCCATCTTTTGTACCTACTACTCCGAATAAAAACTCAAATAAAAGGGGGGGGGACCCCACCTCAAGCCAAAAATGCATGTCAAGCAATCATGAAAAATGGGTTTGGACAGAGAATTTGGAGGCTTCTCAATACAGGATGGCGTTAGTGGTTCCAGAGCAGGTCAGGGACATGTGAAGACTCTGTTTCGGGACACTTTGTCCAGCAACAGTGGCACACACAGGAGAGTCCTGAGAGAACACAAGTCAGACACGGTGCCCCACTTCCTTCCACTCCCCAAGGCCTGGTCTGACTGCAGAGCTTCCTGCCATGCCTCTCAGCAATGTGAAACGTAGCCAGCTCTTGGGACGCTCGCCACCAGGTGCTCACACCCGGAACACAGCAACCACTTGAGAAGTGAGAGGTTCTCAGCCAGAGAGGATCTTGACCAGGAGACGGTGAGTGAGGTCAAGACATTTTTGGTTGAGCTGTGAGTGGCTCACACAAGTGGTAGGGATGGAGCTGTACATCCTTTCAGCAACTGTCCCCAAGTGCCTTCACAGAGGGGAAGCTGAGGAACACAAGGTATCTCCAGTTACTTCTCCCTGCAAATCCAGTTGGCTTCACGGATACTAAGAGACACCCAACATTAGACATGGTATCCTACCCTCTACTAAAAGGACTAACGCAGAACAGTACTCAACAACCGTATGTGCCCGCCATGAGCTTATATGCTCCCTGAAAACACTGGACACAGAGCCAAGCCTCCCTAGTCCACATGAGTGTCCTAAAACCACCTACAGAGATTTACCTCCCACAACCTGTTTGACATCTTCCAAGCTCAGAGCCACGATTCACAGCCCAGGTGTTTCCTCATAGCCGTCTGGGAGCTGCTAGAAGAGTAAAAACACCACATGCAGGGGTGGTCCAATGACAGCAGAGAGCTGATTTTCTATCTTCACACATCTGTTTGGATGTTCACTAGAGTAAATTCTTAAATGACTAATTCACAGTTTCACTTTGTCATGGTTAAAGTGAAGTATTTTCCGTAACATCTGCTTCTGCTAAATCAGGATCTTTTTTTTCTCCTGAGTTGTCACACTAAAGACACTCAGCGTGATACCTCACCCTGGTTCTGTTGCTCAAGCGAGGTCGGGAGAGTACACCCTTTCAGGCCTAGGAATCCCAGTTTTGCTGAGCTTCTAGGAAGTATCTACTTCTGTAGCAACAGGCCCACTACCAACAAAACCCCAGATCCCCGTGCAACAGAGCTATCTCTAAAATGGCCGGCATGCTATGAAGGGTACCAATTACCCTCCAGTTCATGCCTTATTCTTCCCCCAAAGCATGGGACACTGACTGGTTAGACTCCAGGATACTGACTATGACCAGGGAGGGCATGGCCACTGGGGTCCACAGCTCACACACAGTGCTCTTCCCTGCTCTCCACCTTGTCTTCCAGGCCTAGGAATCAGTAAAGTGAACCCAAGCTAGAGGCTCCTCAGTGCCAGGCCCTTCCTGTTCTCCTCGCTGTCTGTGGACAAGCCAGAGCACAGGAAGACCCCTCAATATGGATGTGGCCTGGGGGAAGCTGGGGCCAATTGAGGCCCCATGAAATGATTTCTCCAAACCCAGAACTCCGCTTTGGAAGCCAATGCCCTTGGGCCCATAGATGTAGTGGAACTTTGTTGACTATGTGGCAACTGTTTCTTAAGAAGGCCTGAGGAAAGACAGGTACTTAGTGAGGCAGTACTCAGGTACCCTTGGGTCCTTATCTATCATCTCTGTACCCTGTAATCTTCACCTGAAGTCCTAAGGCAATCTTCATTGCCATATAATAAGGTTTAAAAAAAAAAAAAACCCTGAGTATTAACCCTGGGGAAAGGAGATAACTCAGAGCAGGACTGCAGCCCAGCTAGAGAGAAGCCAGGTAACAACCTTCCCCAATAGCCCAGCATTGCACAGACCCACCGAGAAGCTGGAGAAGCAGGGTGGCAGCAAATCAGGAACAGTAAGGCAGAGGAAGAGTCTGCAATTAGCAAACACCCCTGATCCAGGGCAGAAGCAGCTCCAGCCCAGTCCAGCATGGCCAGCAGGAAGGATCTGAACCCAACTCTTCCAAGTAGCGTCCAAAGACTAGGAACAGCAGTGGCCCCAAGGGGCTGGTCTGAAATGCAGAATCTCCCATCCCGATGTAGGAGGATCTCCAAATAAAAATGTCCCCAGCTGTTCTGCATGTGCATTAATATCTACTCAGCTCCCCAAACCACCAGGGCAAAAGGATTACATGAACCTATGACAGCCAGAGTTTCTCAAATTCCTATCTTCCCCTCCCCATTTTCTGTTTCAGCTCCTAAGAGACTTTTCTGCCCTCTCAAGAGAGTAAGGAAGTAGTTTTTGGTATATGCCCCAAAACTCATTTCCCCCCACCAGAACAGCAGCAGCCAATCCAGTGGCCTGGAGGTTATCAGCAGGTGTAGTGATCATGCACTCAAAACAGGCTCTGTCTTGTCCCTTCCTTCCTGTCCCAGCCCACCCCTCCCTCCTTTCTCTGCCTAGGCTCAGGGTTGCAGGCTCACCCTGGGCTTCCAGCCTCTTCCAGTTCCCAGACTTGCCAGCCCGCTTTTTGGCATAGAGCCAACTTGGCATTTCAACAAAGCCATGACCTCAATTTACCCAAAGGAGCTAAGTTTCACAGAGAAAGGGTGCTGTCTAGCCATTCCCTAAGCCACTAACACCTTGGTCCCCCCCATTTCTAACTCGTTTGCATGGATACTCTGTCAACCCAAACCACGGAGGCAGGGAATGGCCAAACACCCTCCACAGTCCAACCCTGCCTGGAAGTTACATCAACATCTCACAATCTTATCCTTTTCAAATTCCTTAGTGTGGGCTAAACCCCAATCCTTTTTTCTTTATAAAGATTCCAGTAAGGGGCGTCTGGGTGGCTCAGTGGGTTAAAGCCTCTGTCTTCGGCTCAGGTCATGATCCCAGGGTCCTGGGATCGAGCCCCACGTCAGGCTCTCTGTTCCATGGGGAGCCTGCTTCCTCCTCCCTCTCTGCCTGCCTGTCTGCCTACTTGTGATTTCTCTGTGTCAAATAAAATCTTAAAAAAAAAAAAGATTCCAGTCAAACCCTTAACAACTTTTTCTAACATTATGTCAGATCTTTTTGAGATTTAATTGATCCTAATAATTTGCCATCAAGAGCATGGAGTTCCAAATGAGTAGAACAACCAGGAAGCATCATTCTGGAACAGGGTTTACACATTATGCAAAATGTACTGTCAATCTCCTTGAAAGTACCCATTTTGGGGAAAAAAAAAATGCTTTGACTTCATTTAGATCACCACTTCAAAATATATATAATTCCGTGGTTCATATCTTCGTGGTGGTTCTTAGCTTTTCTTGGTATTAAGAACAATGCTCAAGTAGTGTAGGCATCAACACCAAAAGATATTTTGGGGGTGTCTAACAATGGAACTACTTCCTCCCTAATATCATTAATATTACTAACAATGAACTTCTGACCATGCTCTTGTAAGCTACAGCTAAGTCAATATAAATCTCTGTAGACTTTCCCAAAGTTTAAAAAAGACAAACACTTCTCATCCTTTGAACTCAACTTATTTGTATAACATTAGCATTTTGGTCTTTTTACCTGGCTCCCCATGAACATATTCCAAGGATCCTATCCACTGAGTGTGCATCTGTGAGCAGGCACATACAGACACCCTTCAACTGCTAAGACATCCCCAGGTCTCCAGGTGTGTGGAACCATCACAAGCAAGTCTAGAACTTCTGAGGTGGCGAGGAGCAATGGAGAGATTATTGTTCCTCCTTTGCCTCTCTTCTCAATTCCAGTCCACTTGACTTGTTTTGCACTCTGCAATTACTTAATAACCTTGACTCCTGGTTTCCCTGGAAACCAGCTTACAACCAGAGAAAATGTTAGGGGTATAAAAGTATTTGACATTTCTGAATAGAGGCTGCTGGTTCCTTGCATACTCCTCAAAGGGCCACACTCAGGCAAACAGGGACCGAGAACAGAGGTGGGCAGTGGCAAGCCACCAGACCCTAGCAGGAGAGCCAAGAGGCTTTCCCACATGAAGCTGTTACTCTGGAGTCACTAGCATGAGCAGCTGCACCTCCAAGAGACTGCATCTCTGGAATCCAATCTTGACTCTCCACAACAGCAGCACAGGCCTGAGGAGTTGCCCATTGTGGAAACAAGTGGCACCTAAGGACCCGGGACTTGCGGAAGGAGGAATGGAATGAAGGTACTTCACTTTTCTGGACAGCTAGGATTTGAAAAGAGAGAGAGCAAGAAGGCAACCCAGATGATACACCGTGTGTGAATCCTACACCTATAAGTGGAGATGGCGCTTTTTGGTGTCAAGAGGTGCGGCCTGAAAACCAAGCCAGTACGGTGACAGGCTGCCATGTCATCAGCATGCCAGGCCTCTGCAGGGCCCTTGGGGTCAATTCTTACTCAGAGAGTGCACAGATGTGGACTCTGCAAGTGCCATCTAGTCTTGTTAACCTTTAAGCTGGCAGCATGTGGCCCAGCACGCTGCCGGAATGCACAGTCAGCGCGAGCAATCACAAAAGCCAGAGCCGCGCCACCTGTGGGCGGGCTGGGACCCGCTGGAAGAAACAAAATGGAGCCCTCTGTGACCACCAGCACTCACATCAGACCCACATCAGGATGACTCAAGAAAGGGTCCTCAAGGATATCTGGTAGCAAGAAGTAAAAGACTCCCTTCCCTTCTGGCGTTTAGGAGAACTGTTTCATTGCAGAGTAAGGATACAAAAAGGCCATCACGGTAAGAATGTAGACCAGGATGAGGCTGTTGGAACCAAGAAGACAAAGACCAGTCACTAGCAGTTGGGCATAAGCACAGTGAGAAGCAGCAAAGAGCTGCTGGTCCCAAGGCAGAGACCAGAGCGGGGCGGACAGCCAGGAGGGCAGAATTCAGAGGGACTCTCAGCTGCAAAGATCAGACAGACGTGGAAGTCAGAACGTCATTGCGGTCTCAGCTCTTGAGCAATTATTTTCCCTGAAAACAGTGTGACCATGAACCACAATCTCCTTAACCTGAACACTCTGGACCAGTTACACCAAATCTAAGAAATGTGGGGAAACCTACACCTTAGTCCACCTCAACAATTTGCTGGATTCCCTTTTTTATTTTTTTTTAAGGTTTTATTTGAGAACAAGGGAGCGCAAGAGCATGAGCAAGCAGCAGCAGGAGAAGAGGCAGAGAGAGAACCAGACTCCCTGCTGGGCAGGCTTCCCGGCTCCATCCCAGGACACTGGGACCATGACCTGAGCCCAAGGCAGATGCTTAGCAGTAGATGCTTAGCTGACTGAGCCACCCAGGTGCCCCTGCAGGATTCCATTCTTACAACATTCTTGAAAAGGCAAAACTATAGCAATGGAGAACGGATAAGAGGCTGCCAGGGTAAGTAAGATCATTACAAGCAACTGTGTTTGCAGTGCACATTTTTCTGAAGGAAAAATGGTTCCATCCAATTTTGAAGCAATATGTAACCCCCCAAAATGGTTAAGAAAAACCACTGTGTTAGAATAACAAAGGCGCAGGGCCTCACATAGGCCACTCTGATATGGAGCCCTGGGGGGCCCCTCAGTTAAGGGCAAGCACCACCCGAGGCCTCCCATGTCAGCTAGTCCTGGTGATTCTGGTAGAACAGAGCTCCCAGCTGACTCCTTAACTGGCCTCATTGCCACCCTCTCCAGCTTTTGTTCGTAGAACCAACTGCAGAGGTAAACCACCATCCTGTCTTCTCAAAATACTCCCTAGCTTCTCTTTATCACTCGACCACTTACATAAGGAACATCTGAACGACCAGGCTGAGCTTTGTCTATAACTTTGTCTATAACTTTGTCTATAACTTCATAAAGTTCGCACTGTTTTTGCATCTTGCTACTTTTCCTCCGCATAAATGGCGATCTGTTCATGGCACTGTGCGTAGGTCAATTTGTTCATTTCAGCAGTTGTGAGCTAGTCCATTGTGTAAATACAGTGTTTCGATCTACTTTAAATATTGAAGGCTACTTCACCCATGTTTTAACAACATTGAATCAACTGAGTCCACTTGATTTCATTAGGATTGTAATGAAAATATGTGCACGAAAGACAGAAACTGACAACTCCTCTAAGCAGCCTTCACTAGCTTGATGTTTCTAAAAAGCTCAGAAATGAGAAACTGTGCAGATGGGCCTCCTACTAACATGAATCTTCAATAACCCACCACACTGCTTTAGTAGGCATATAGCAATCATCTAGGGTCCTAAAAATAGTCTTGCTCTTTGCTAATAATCTGAATCAGTACTGCTAATGATACTAAATATGTCAACAGAAATCGTGAATACCTTCCCCCTAATTAGCTCTGAATTATTCAAGTCTAACATGAAGCTACACATGTTGCCTCTAGTAGAGCTGAGCTGTGGGGTAAAACACTGTCCTCTCATGCAGTACAGTTCCTGACTTTGAATGGTCCCATATGCTAGGATTTTATCCTTTCTGACCAAGGCTCCACGAAGAATAAAATCACTGGGCTGATGAGCCTGAATCTTGCTACATGCACCAAGGCTAACAAATTACTAGCGCTAGGAAGACCCTAGAAATCTGGCTCGCCCCTCCGGCTCCCAATCCACAGCTTTCTCTATGCTGTAAGAACAATGAGAAAGTTCCTAAGGCCAATACCCTAAGGGAGGGCACTTGACAGCCCCATCACAGTCAAATGACAGACCACAGACCTGCTCCACAGAAGTAGAATTTGTTACAGGAGAGAGAGAGAGAGAGAGAAGAACCATGAATGCTAAGCTGGACAGCCAAGTAGGGACAGGAAGAGCCATAAATTATGAAAACTGTCCCCTAAGAGTTAAAAAGTCCTGTATACCATGTGCCCCAGATCACTAGCTGGCCAGCCTCGCCCACACCTCTCTACTGGTAGGGATTCGGGCAGAGGTGTCAGTGCTCTGGGGACAGAAGCATGGGTCCTGGCCTCCTACCAGTGCTAATGTTGCAGAGAATTGTGTCAGAGCACCTGCTGCATGTCACATGCCCTCCACACACCAAAGTCAATCCCCGGAAGGTTCTTACAGGCATCGGAAAATTAGAACAGGTAGTGTCATGGTCCTACTCGCAATTTTCCACTGGCTCCTGTCCAAGAAGTCTAACGCCCTGCGGTAGCCTCCACAGCCCTGCACAGTCTGGCCCCCTCTAACCAGCCCCGGACATCCTACTCCCTTCAGCTCAGCTCCCGCCGCAGCCTTCCTGTGTTCCTCACAACTGCCAGGCCTCCCCTGACCCCTCAAGCCTGGGCACTTGCTCCCGTTGTCCGGAAATGTCTTTCTGCCAGAAGGATAGCCACGCTGCTTGCTCCCTCACCTGCTTCAAGCCTTTGCCCAGAAGTCAACTTGTCCACACAGCCTGAACTACTACCATCACCCGCTTCCTACACTCTGAATTTCCCCTCTCTGCTTCAGTCTTTCCTCCCAGCACTCCACAGTGCCCCCCCCCACGAATAAAGACTATCTTGCTGGTCTCCCTCACTATTCCTTCTAGGAGCTCTGTATGGGCTAGAGCCAGCCCCCACCATCTGCTCCAGGCACCCCCAGCAGCTGGTATGCACCCAAGTATCAGAGAATAATAGTGCTTCCTCTCATTTTACCCAAGTGGGGGTACTTAACTGGCAAGATAAAGCACCTCTGCTGACCACACATTACTGAAGACTTCCGGAGCTGGGATTTGATTCTAGATCTGTGGGACTCCAAAGCAGTGCTCTCAACGTGCTCAGCCTCTCAGGACAGTTAAATGTCCTGGGTTTTTAAAAAATTTTTATAAGGCTTTTATTTTGTTTTGTTTCTAAGATTTTATTTTTATGTCGTCTCTACACCCATTATGGGCCTCAAACTTACAACCCTGAGATTAAGAGTTGTATGTTCTATGGACTGAGCCAGCAGGCATCCCGTTAAGTTTTTATTTTAATTCCAGTTAGTTAACATACAGTATAATATGAATTTCAGGTGGACAATATCGTGATTCGACACTTCCATACAACCCCGTGCTCATCACAAGCGCACTCCTTGATCCCCATCCCCTATTTCTCTCTCTCTCTCTCTCACACACACACACACCACCCCTCAGTTCTCTATAGTGAACAGTCTGCTTCTTGGTGTCTCTCTCTTCTTTTCTTTGCTTATTTGTATCTTAAGTTCCAAATATAAGTGAAATCTTATGGTACTTGCCTTTCTCTGACTTATTTCACTTAACACTTCAGTTCCACACAGGTCACTGCAATGGCAAGCCCAAGTGTCCTTAAGGCGATGGATAAAGATTTGGTATATCTATGCAGTGGAAGATTATGCAGCCACAAAGAAGAATGAGATCCTGCCTTGAGAAATGTTTTATCTCTAAACATGTGTCCCTCAAACTGTCACACACTATAAATGCAGAACTCTCAAATACAGAGCCCAGAAGATGGGGAAGGAACCGAGCTCTTATTCCACTAGTCAAGAATTTCCAAAAAGATATTTGTAGCATGGATTGAGGAGAATAAGTTTGTTTTAGGGCTATTAACCACCTGAAAGATCTTAGTGTAGAATACAGATCAAAAAATATATATGATAACAATATAGTTACTAGGCAAAAGGTAAAAACACAAAACCAAACACAAGTTCAGATGAAAAAATGTCTTACTAAACACAAACATCAGAAAAAGATCCTACATGACAGTGCGCTATAAACAGAATCACAGCAGATATGAGAGCTACTTTAAAATGGTCACAGTAATGAGATTTCTACAATACTGAGATTTCTTTTTCAGGATTATGTCACATTCCCTCTGGAAAGGTTCTGTTAACGTTTTCATTCTTTGGCAGTGATCACTACGGAAACGGTGGGGAAATAAAGCATAAGAAAAGAAATACTGCTCAAATTTGATGAGCTCCATGATTTCTAAAGTAGAAGTCGAGGCTGTGCCTTCTGTTCTCCACATTGTTGACCGCGGGGTTTAACTGCTACCAATTCATGAGTTTGTCGTGAGGCCACTGCTAAAGGTGTCACTAGTGCCGTTTATAATCAGGAGCATTTCTTGCTAGAGAAGTCCAGTAAGTTCAACCGATTCTCTTACCAAAGCAAATTCTCTTCACAAAACTGCCAATTTCCTCTTCTGCAAAAGGCACTGCGCAGTTAATTGTTAGTCACAGACCAAAACAGGTATGTACCCAAATTCAAGATCATGATTCAAATCAGTAGGCAGAACACCAGACCCTTCTGGGTCTCATTCTCTTTGCACGCTCCAAACAAAGTTCTCCAGACAGAATTCCTCTTTCTCTCAAATACAGGTTCTCTAGATGAAACAAGTTAAGCCAGAACTCAAGAGAACCAGAGATTGGCCGAGAACCTGATCTTCCTTCAGGGGTCAGTCCTAACTAAGATCTAGGAAAAGGCCATGATGGTTCCTTCCATTGTCACCTGTCTCACACCATATGGCCATTACCACCAGTAATTAAGGCTCTGCAGTTTGTGCTAATCAAGTTAGCTCATGAAGGTCAAACTAAGTTTACACACTGAACATAGGATGTTGGCATCAAAGTCTCAGCCTTCTAGGTCATCCCTCTAACCTTCTCAAAGCCTGCCTCCTACCAACTCATCCCTGATTCCTAGAGGGCAACTTGAGCACACACAAGAGTCACTTGGAGACATGTTTATACAGCACCTACTATATGCTGGGCAGGCCCTAGGCACTGGGGTTGCAGCAGAGGAAGAGTTAAGGTCACTGCCCTCATGGAACTCATGAATGGTCAAGGGAACAGACAAAATTAGACACAGGAACCTACTGCAAAGAAAAGAAAAGTGTGATGAGGGGCTTGGAAGCAACCCAAGAAGGGGAACCCAGACTGGGGATTTAGAGTAGTCAAAGGAGGCCTCTCCGAAGGGTGACCCCTGAGAAACAACGGAAGTGAGGAAGCAAGGCCTGTAAATATTGAGTGGGGGAAAGCTTACAACAAAAAGATGGGAAGCTCTTCTCTAGGAGAACTGGGATGGGTCTAGGAATCCACGTTTTTAATAAACCACCAATGCAACTGTATCACAGGTGGTCTGAGAGCCTCATGTTGAGAAACCTTGATACAGAATAAACATGGAGTTCTCTGTACACAGTGATGACAATATTGACCCAAGTTACAGTATGAACGCAGAGACATCCCATCAAGAGGTAAAGACAGGGCTCCTACGAAGCCCGCCATCTACCCAGCACCCACCGAACCAGGTTCCACAGGCAGACACGTGGTAGGGGCACCCATGGCCCTTGGCTTGGAAACTCCACGCTGCCCTGAGCAGCCAGCCACCACCATCCAGGTCTTCCTTTGAGCACCCACTATGCATGGCACCTGACATGGTTGATCCCCCTTGTGAAAATCTCTCATAGCCTCAGGCTCTTTAGGTCCCAATATATCCTGTGTCTCTCTTCCATTATGGCAATTAACACCCTCACACACGCACGCATCCACACACTGAAGGTTTCTAAACTAGCACAAAGTAGGAGCTCAGTAACTTTTTGTAATAAATAACAATGACTAATGACGATCTTAGAATCCCTTGTTGGAAAGACTTATGAAAATGAAGCAATTTCCAACACCCTCCAGTGTAGCGACTTCCTACTTCCACTACCATAAAGTTGTATTAAAACAAACTGGGTCATTTATTTCAATGAGACATTCATTAATGCAAGACAATCATCCAATCTCCAACACCCAATCCTATCACCAACATTAAACTTTCAAATAGTTTAATTAAGGTTACATGGAATCTCAGTGACTGCTTATGAATAATGTACCACTAGAGCCTTTTCCCACCACCAGGATTCAACAGTCTCCCCCGCCCCAAAGATAGAGGAAACTGATTGAGTGGTCCCCTTCGCCCCCTCCTCAACCACCCACACTGAATATAAGTAGGCATTTTTGAAAGCTCCCATCCACAGTCTCCAAAAAAAAATCTGCTCACCTCTGGCCAGCCTTATTCTAAATACTGGGCACAGAACCATGAACAGGGCACACAAAAATACCTGTCCTTGGAAAATTTACCATTCTAGAGCATTTTTAAGAAGTACTTTGACCTAAAACCAGAAGCCTGATCTGCTCTCCCTCGAGTCCCTGATGCCTCCCTGCTAGGACTTTTTTTTTTTTTTTTTTTTTTAACTAACTTTACTATGGGACTCACCATTATTTGGAGTCAGATAACTACATTTCATGTTTGTGCTAAAGATTAGGGGCAAGTGACCAGAGACAAGCTCATTGCCAGGCCATGGTTTAATTATTCAAGTCACAGAGCGGCTATTTCCTTTTCTTTATGTCTGGACGTGAAGTGTGGCCTTGCAATCAGGCTCAGATGGGGAATTGTAATCTGTTTCTGTACATTACAGAGTGTCGGAAAGAGGGGCACCTGGCTGTTCAGTCAGTAGAGTGTGCAACGCCTGATCTCTGGGAAAGGTGTTTGAGCCCCACATTGGGGGTTAGAGCTTTCTTTTAAAAAAAAAAAAAAAAAAAAGTTAAAGAATATTCAAAGATTGTCCAAAAGAGCACCGACTACCCAGAGGTAGGTGCCTCGGGGCCTGTGCGGGCAGAATCTGTTCAGGGCTTCACTCACGGCTGAGTCCTTCAGGGAGCACCTCCTAAAGGTCCCTCCTGCCCCCGCTTCCCTTCCAGGCTTTCACCGTTATCCTCCACAGGAGAACTCAGGCTGCTCTTATCTCCCAGGCATCTCAAATGCTATTTTAGCTTCAAGCACATGAGAGTTTAGCTTTTGTCCAAAGCCTAAAGAGCTGTGAACACCAATGAAAAAGAGAACACGCAATTAACTCCTTTTATCGATTTCCCCAGTTAAGTCCCGAGACTGAACAAATGGGATCAGATTGCAAAAGATTAAACTTCCACCTCATGGCCCCGTTTCTATCATCAAGATCTCTCTGCCACCTGAGCTGGATCTCATGGTCCTTTGCCTCCTCTGTGGGGCATCCAGCTTGCGAGGCTGACTTCATCTGGCTTGAGGTCAGCCTGACAAAAAAAGGGCAGGAGGCAAGTGTTACCACCATGTTACCGATGAATAAGCTGAGGCATAGGTAGGAGAAGAAGAGGACAGAGTTCGGTTTTCTTTTAAAAACACTATATTAAAAAAAAAAATCAGTAGGACGCCTGAGTGGCTCAGTGGGTTGGGCCGCTGCCTTCGGCTCAGGTCATGATCCTAGGCTCCTGGGATCGAGTCCCACATCGGGCTCCTTGCTCAGTGGGGAGCCTGCTTCTCCCTCTGCCTGCTTATGCACGCTCTCTGACAAATCTTTTTTAAAAATCACTATATTTTAATAGTGAATTTGTGTTAGAATTTGGACAATGCACAAAACATCGAGTCAGAGCTGCCCAAAGAGAAAGGAAAGCCCATGTCTCAACTAGGGCCCAGGAGCTCAGCTAACGGACTCCCAGGCAGCCTTTACAGCCATCCCGCCATAGTGTGGGCGGGTCCAGCCTGACATGCCACACAGAGGGGAGGAGCCCGTTGAGGCATCAGGAGGCAGGAAGGAAGAGTGTGCCAACTGCTATCTTTAATAGATGGGCACTGGCAACTATAAAATTCATTCCCTCGGTGGATTATTTTCCCCAAAACCCTCGTGCTTGGCACAAGGGATTACACTGTGACCAAGAAAAATAACATGTTCAGTAGGAATTCATGCCGGCTGCGGTCATTTAGACCGAAAACTAGTCTTTCGACTGCAGCACATTCCATGAGCACGAGCCAGGGAGGCAGAGAGGGAAGAGGAAGACCCAAGAGCACCAGACAGACACCCCTCCACCCAGGGGGTGCAGTGCAGGGTGGGGCCCCAGCCCAGAGCTGCTCACCAGGCTGCTGTCCTCCTCCCAAACAGGCTCTGGATGCTGAACCCCACAGCGGTTTGAGCAGGCCAGGTTCTGAACGCAGCAGACCTGAGGTCAAGCTCCAGCTCCCCTACATCCTGCCCATCTGACTCTGGGGGAGGGAAGGGCCCCGAGGCCCAGACTCTGCATCTGTACAACAGAGATCCCAGAGCACTCGTGTACTGCCCTCACAGAGGCATTGGAAGTGACTAAATGTTTAAAGCGGTCAGCAGAAAGCCTAACACGGAACATGTGCTTTCCGTGTTAACTAATGTTTTTTTAAAGATTTTATTTGACAGAGAGACAAGTAGGCAGAGCTGCAGGCAGAGAGAGAGGGGGAAGCAGGCTCTCTGTTGAGCAGAGAGCCTGATGCAGGGCTCGATCCCAGGATCCCAAGATCATGACCTGAGCTGAAGGCAGAGGCTTAACACACTGAGCCACCCAGGTGCCCCTTAACTATTATTACTAAACAGAGTAAAGCTTTGGAAGACTTCTACCTTCTCCAACTATCCCTGGTAAAGGATATTAAATTTCCGAACTATCACAAATCAATGATTTTGGAAAACAGTAATAAACCAATACAAACAGAAAACAATCCCCAGAAAAATTGTGTGCTTGACAGTCCAAGCAACGTCAAATTTATTTCTCACGTAACTTCCAAAGCTGCTCTAGATCTCCGAGGTCCCCAGGACAGCACTTAGAAGGCTCACCGTGTGAAAGGTACCCACGTAATCCTCAAAGAGCCCAGAGGGGCAGACAGGCTTCCAAGGGCTGCTGGCTTCTAATTAAGGGGTAACTGAGGCCTCAGGGAGAATCAGGTTTATGTAATAAAATTATATAACCCCGTTCTCAATTCAGACATTTGTCTGAGCTGGTCAAGCATGTTCAAGTGTCAGCTGATTCCTTCAGAAGCTTCAACTCACACTGCCCTAGAGGGAATTTGGCAAAGACATGAAGGACCAAACAGAACAAAAACCTCATCCTTCTACTCGAGGGCTGGTGCCACCACACCTGGGAGCAAAAATGCAGTGGTCGTAGAAGGGTGGGAGGTGCTAGGAGACCAAGGCTGGCATTAGGTCAACAGGGGGAGGGTGTGCTTGGGGGGTTGTCTCTCCAGTGAAGCCCATGGGGGACTTCCCGAGATCTGGTTTATGTAGAAAACCTGCCTTTGCAGAAGAAACCTGCCCACTACTTTCCTCATACCCAGGAAGCTCCCAGACACTCCACACAGTACTCTCGAAGTCACAGATGTAGCCGAGAAAGAACGGGAAAGCCATGAAGACAGATGGATCTGGGTTCTTCTCTGGGCTCTGCGGGTAACAGGCAGTTCAGTCTTGAACAAGTCCCGTTCCTGCTCGGAGTCTCCGATTCCTCACGGTACAAAAGGGAGCAAAGCTGAAATCCCTGTCCCACCCCAGCTCCATGATTTGCTGGACCACTCAAGTGCACCTTTGTTTGCCCTTGGCATTCACAGACACCTGACTCTCCACACCTGCACCTGTGTCCTTTGCTCAGTCATACCTGCCATATCAGTGACCATGGCTCACTACTGATCCCGCCCCACAAGGTGGGATAACAGCCTGACAGCTTGCTCTCGCCACATCTCAGCCTCCCATTTACCCTACGAGGTTTTCCCCCACCACCCCACACACACATACACATTTCACAACACTCAGACAGGAGCAGGACCTTGGCTTATCTTCCAAAAAAACTTCTGTGGAAATGAGTCTGAAGGCTAGACTCAATTAGCCTTATGTAAGGAGGCCTACAGTTATGCAACTTCTACTTGAACTTACATTCCCAAGTTACCCAATATATATAGGGCACCTACCATGGCCAGGCCCTAAAAGTGTCCCTCCAAATCATCCCCGTCCTCAGCTGATGGTTTACTACTTATTCGTTAAGTCCACTTAGTATAAGAGATCTAATCATTAGCATGGCTTCAAAATCGGCTTCAAAATCTTACAGAACAGTCTAGAAACATTTCATGTTTTTTTTTTATTTTTTTTTAAGATTTTATTTATTTGTCAGAGAGCGAGCGAGCGAGCACAAGCGCACAAACAGGCAGAGCGGCAGGCAGAGGTGGAGAGAAGCAGGCTCCCTATGTGGGACTTGATCTCAGGACCCTGGGATCATGACCTGAGCCAAAGGCAGTGGCTTAACCCAGGGTCCTGGGATCGAGCCCCACATTGGGCTCTCTGCTCAGCGGGAAGCCTACCTCCTCCTCTCTCTCTGCCAACTTGTGATCTCTGTCAAATAAATAAATAAAATCTTTAAAAAAAATACAGTGATTTTCCAATTAGACGGCTACTTTCTTTAAAGAAAATTCAAATGGCTTAAATTTAAGAAATAGTGAAGAGTCCAGGATAGACTCCGCAAAATAATCATGCCGTATGTCCCTTTGTTCCTAGAAGATCAAAGATCTTAGCTATAGGAGGCAGCAATTACCCTCACTCCGAAGATGTGGCTACTTTTCTTTTACTCTCGATCCTCCCAAGTAACATGTGGAGAGATTTATCCCCTCACCAGCCTTCTCTTGGCTGTGCAGATGGAGAACTGCAAGTGCACAGTGGCCTTCATAAGTTTCTAGTCAACAGCCATCATCTAGGGGCTCACAAAGTCTTCAGAAGAAAATATCACTGCTATTAAGTGAGTAAATGTGCAACAGGATGCTGGTTTCTGAAAATCCAAGAGAAAAGCTCAGACAGGAACCACGTCCTTTGGGCAATAAAGGACACAGGCTTGGTATCACTGACCCAGGCTGGAATTGGGTCACTTTTGTAGCAAGAGGCAGCTTCAGCTCTAACTCCCCAAAAAGACTTGCAGCATTTATTGGGTTCACTAGCATGTCAAGTTCTTGAGTAGTACAGTGGGAGACAAAGGCAAACAAGCCAGTCCCTGACCTCAGGGAACTTAACCATTAGTCCAGTTAGAACAGTGGTTCTCAAAGTGTGGTCCCTGGATCTGGAGCATCTTCTTCACCTGGGAGCCTATGACAAGTGCACAGCCTCAGACGCCATCCTGGACCAGCCAGATCAGAATCTCTGGGGGCAGGACTTGGGAATCTGTTTAACAAGCCTTCTGGGCAATTCTGGGACACACCAAAGTCTGAGAACCGAGGTACCAAAAGTAGAACATACAAAGTCAATGACAGATAGCATCAGTATTTGTGATGTCCTTTAGATACAAACACATCTCATACATAATCCACACATAAAGCCCAACCTTTCTGACAGTAACACATCTGACTGCTACAAGCATTTACGTGTTAAGCCCAGCAATTTGACAGGTAAGACAGCATTAGTCCTGTCCTCTTTGAGAATAAGCAATCTCTGAATATTCATTTGTGTATTTGGAAATTCATTTCAAAATGCCCTCCATTAGACTATAACAAGAGACAAAGAAGAACACTATATATTAATAAAGGTGACAACCCAAGAAGATAGAAGAGTTGTAATATTTATGCACGTAGCACGGGAGCACCCAAATGCATCAATTTAAAGAAACACAAAAGAACTAAGTTATAATACACTAATAGTAGGATTTTAGCACTTCACTTACACCAAAGGACAGATCATCTCAACAGAAGAATCAACAAGGAAACACTGATTTTGAATGACCCACTGGAACACTTAGATTAACAATCACACTGGAACAGATAAATTAACAGATGAATCCAGAACACTTCATCCTGAAACAAGAGAACACATTCTTTTCAAGTACACATGGAACACTGTCCACAAGCATCACACATCAGGCTACAAGACAAGCCTCAACAAATTCAAGAAAATCGAAGTCCTACCATGCACATTTTCTGACCACAACTCAATGAAACTAAGTCAACCACAAGAAAAAATCTAGAAGACCATAAATACATAGAGGTTAAATAACATGTTACTAAACAGTGAATGGGTCAACCAGGACATAACATAAAAAAATAAATGGGAACAAATGAAAATGAAAACACAACAGTCCAAAATGTTTGGGATGAACCAAGTGCATTCTAAGAGGGAAGTTTATAAATATAGGCCTTCCTCAAAAGGCAAGAAAAATCTCCAACAACCTAACCTCACACCTAAAGGAGCCAGAAAAACAAATGAAGCCTAAAGCCAGCAAAAGAAAGGAAATAAAGTTTAGACTAGAAATAAATGCTATAGAAACTTTAAAAAAAAAATTAGATCAGTGAAACCAGGAGCTTCTTAATTCATTCTATGAGGCCAGCATTACCCTGATACCAAAACCAGATAAAGATACCACCCCACCCCTCCCCGCAAAAAACAAAACACACCTTACAGGCCAATAGCTGATGAACCTAGATACAAAAATCCTCAACAAAATATTAGCAAGCTTAATTCAACAATACATTAAAAGAATCATTCACAAGGCGCCCGGTTGGCTCAGTGGGTTAAAGCCCCTGCCTTCAGCTCAGGTCATGGTCTCAGGGTCCTGGGATCAAGCCCCACATCGGGCTCTCTGCTCGGTGGGGAGCATGCTTCCTCTCTCTCTCTCTCTCTGCCTACTTGTGATCTCTGTCAAATAAATAAATAAAATCTTAAAAAAAAAAATCATTCACCACAATCAAGTGGGACTTACTCCTGGATTGCAAGAGAGGTTCAATAGTCAAGTCAATCAACATGATACATTAACAAGAGAAAGGATAAGAACCGTATCATTTCAACAGATGAAGAAAGAGCATTTGACAAAGTACAACATCCATTCATGTTAAAGCCCTCAACAAAGTGGGTTCAGAGAGGTAACACCCAATCTAATAAAGGCCAAATATGAAAAATGATAGAATGATAGAATGATACCATCATTCTAAATGGAGAAAAACAAAGCTTTTCTTCTATGGCCAGGAAAAGACAGGGCTGTCCACTCTTACCAATTCATTCAATATAGTACTAGAAGTCCTAGCAATCAGACAACAAAAAAGGAAAGGCATATCAATCAGCAAGGAAGAGGGCAAACTTTATTTGCAGATGACATGATGCAATATATAGAGAACCTCAAGGACTCCATCAAAAAACAAAACAAAACAAAAACCAGAATACATGTATTCAGTAAAGTCACAGGATATAAAAATCAATCAATGTCCAGGAATCTATTGCATTTCTATATACCAGTAATAAAGCAGCAGAAACAGAAATTAAAGAATTAATCCCATTTGCAATGTACAAAAAAAACCTAAGATACCCAGGAATGAACCTAACCAAAGAGTGAGAGACCATGATAAAAGACACTGAAGATGACCCAAAGAAATGGAAAGACATTCCATGCTCACAGACTGGAAGAACAAATGTTGTTAAAATGGCTGTACTACTCAAAGCAATCTACACTTTTAAGGCAATCCCTACCAAAACACCACCAGCATTTTTCACAGAGCTAGAACAATCCTAAGCTTTGTATGGAACCACAAAGGGCCCCGAATAGTCAAAGCAATCCTGAAAAAGAAAAGCAAAGCGGAGGCAGCACAATTACAAACCTCAAGTTTGTTATAAAGTTGTAGTAATCGAAACAGCACGGTAGTGGTACAAAAATAGACATAGTTCAAAGGAACAGAAAACCCAATATATATATACAATGGAATAATATGCAGCCATCAAAAGAAATGAAATCTTGCCATTTGCAATGACGTGGATGGAACTAGAGGCTATTATGCTTAGCGAAATAAGTCAGAGAAAGACAATTATCATATGATCTCCCTGATATGAGGAAGTTGAGAGGCAACGTGGGGGGTTAAAGGGGTAGGAAAAGAATAAAGGAAACAAGATGGGATTGGGAGGGAGACAAACCATAAGAGACTCTTAATCTCACAAAACAAACTGAGGATTGCTGTGGGAAGTGGGAGAGGGAGAGGGTGGTTGGGTTATGGACATTTGGGAAGGTATGTGCTATGGTGAGTGCTGTGAAGGGTGTAAACCTGGTGATTCATAGACCTGTACCCCTGGGGCTAATAATACATTATATGTTAACAAAAAAATAAAAAATTTAAAAAAAAAAAGAAACAGAAAACCCAGAAATGAACCCACAATTGTATGAGCAGTTAATTTTGGGACAAAGCAGAATTGAAGGGAAAAACAGTCTCTTTAAGAAATGGTGTTGAGAAAACTGGACAGCAACATGCAGAAGAATGAAACTGGACCACTCTCTCACCCTACACAAAAATAAATTCAGAATGGATTAATGAACCTAAACGTGAAACCTGAAACCATAAGTCTTCGATGAAAGCACAAGCAGTAATTTCTCTGACATCGGCTAGAGCAACTTCTTTCTAGATAGGTCTCCTGAGGCAAGGCAAACAAAAATAAACTGTTGTGACTACGTCAAAATAAAAAGCTTCTGCACAGTGAAAGAAACAATCAACAAAATTAAGGCAACCCACAGAATGGGAGGAGACACTTACAAATGATGTATTAGATAAAGGTTAGCAACCAAAACATATCAAGGACTTACACCATGGTGAGTGCTGTGAATTGTGTAAGACTGATGACTCACAGACCTGTACCCCTGAAACAAGTACATTATATGTTCATTTAAAAAAAAACAAAACTTACAGACCTCCACACTCAACAAACAAATAACCTAATTAAAAATGGGCAAAAGACAAAGATATTTTTCTGAAGACGACACAGATGGCCAACAGACACGTGGAAAGATGCTCCACATCACTGATCATCAAGAAAACACAAATCAAAACTACAGTGAAACATCACCCCACACCTGTCAGAATGACTAAGATCAACCGCATGTGAAGATGCTGGAGAAGGATGTGGCCAAAGGAGAACCCTCCTGCACTGCTGGTGGGAATGCCACTCTGGAAAACAGTAGGGAGGGTCCTCAAAAAGCTAAAAATAGAACTATCTTACAACCCAGCAACTGCATTACCGAGTATTTACAGAAAAACACAAAAAACAGTAACTCAAAGGGATACACGCACCCCTATGTTGATAGCAGCATTTACTTTAAAAAGCTAAATTATGGACACAGCTTCAGTAACCATCCAACTGGTGAATGGATAAAGAAGATAGGATACAGAGGAATATTATTCATCCATAAAGAATGAAATCTTGCCATTTGCAATGACGTGGATGGATCTAGAGAGTATAACCCTAAGTGAAATAAATCAGAAAAACATACCATACGATTTCATTCATATATGGAATTTTAGAAACATGAGCAAAGGGGAAAAGGCAGAACCAAGAAAGAGACTGTTAACTACAGAGAACTGATGGTTACCACCAGTAGACCAGAGGGAGGAGAGTGGGGGGATGGGTTAAATACGATATGGGGATTAAGGAGTGCACCTGTGAGGATGAGGACCGGGTGCCATACGGAAGTATTGACTCACTAGTATTATACTGTAGTTAACTAGTATTATACTGTATGCTAAAGAACTGGAATTTAAGTAACTTTTTTAAAATGCCCATTGTTAAGGCATGATTGAATACATTCTTTGGTCCCAATTTGGGAGTGAAAAAAAAAGGACTTAAGTGAGGATGGTTGTGAACAAGTTCCTATAAAAAGCCAGCAGTTAATTTCTACAATTAAGTCCAGGGGAAACCTCAAGCTCCCCAAGCCCACCCATGAATCGTAAACTCTGAGCTTTTCCCCGCACAGTCCTTCCAGAAGAGCCAACATCCTACACCTCCACCTGAAGCCAGTCTCCGAAGGCCTGGGAAAGCACTTCCAGCCCCACTGCCTGACCAAGAACAGGTCTCCATGAGCTCTAAGCACATACATGAAAGTCCAGAAAACATCACTTAAACATTTTTTTTAAGGTTTATTTATTCGAAAGAGAGCAAGAGCACGCACAAGCAGGTGGAGAGGCACAGGGAGAAGGAGAAGCAGGCTCCCCGCCGAGCAGGGTGCCCACTAGGGCTCAAGCCCAGGATCAGGACCTGAGCCAAAGGCAGATGCTTAACTGACTAAACCACCCAGGCACCCCTCGTTAAACACTTTAAGACTAACTTTGGATTATATAATTCTACATACCATACCATTGCCCCCTTTCTCCCGGGAGACTGGTTTTCGTCCTTTCGAGAACTAAAACCTATATTCTGGAAAATAGGAGAATTAATACCTAAGTGCTCCTTACAAGCTCTGGGAAGCCCAGACAAAGGAAGTGCATAAAGAAACAAGGCCATTATTTTCTGTCTGTAGGCCCCAGCACTGCCCAGCTGAGCAGAAGGAAAAGCTACACTTCAACAATGCCCAAAGAGCTTCCCAGCTTCAGTTCCTGAGCAGGGCCGATTCTATTACTAAAAAATCCCCTCCTCTTTCAGACTACCACCGCTGCCTGGGGACTGAGGCCACAGACTAGTCTCTGGCTTATGTAACTTCCCCACCACGTGGCACACAACAGGCCTTGTGTCCAAGGGGCTCACCATTCAGTACTCTAACCATTTACTGTACAAAGGAGCCAAAATTAGGGCTGCCCATCCCATCTCCTCCGCAGTGCCAGGTTTCACATGGAGAAGAAAAGGGTAATGGATTCAAGTGGATGACAGCCATACATTACCCCGCACTTAATGAAAATGGCCTTTTCATTACTGCCTAGCCTCCTACACTCAGTACAATCAAGAAAATGTTCGTCAAATGATTCTAACTCAATAGAATATAATCAACCTTAAAAAAAAAAATGCTGAGACCAGCCAGGAGGACCAACCGTCTCATTTTGTCCAAGACTTTCCCAATTCAACACTCGAAGTCCCTGGTCTGGAGAAACCACAGTCCTAGGCACCTCAGGACCATCGTTCATCCCCAGACCATCAGATCCTAGTCTGTGACTATAGGGAAAATGTGCAGGTGGCACCACGTTTCCAAATCTGAATCCCAACCAATCTCGGAAGGATCAGGGCCTTGAGTACCTTAGAATAAGCAGCTCCGGGTGTGAGGAAAAAGCAGCTAAGAGCTGGGAGCCAAGGCTCATGGCTCACACCATGGCCATGTTTGAGAATCCCCTAAAGGGCTTGCTAAACATATCCTCTCCCCCAAGATTCTGAGCCAAGGGCTGGCACGCATGCATGTGCATTTCTGATAAGCTCCCAAGTGCCCCTGATGCTGGTCACAGACCACACTAGAAACCGTGATTGTGTAGCCCACCGCTCATCCTTTAACTTGCTAACAAAGCTTGGGTCAAGTAGGGAGCTCCCTGGATCTGTTTCTTCATCCTTCAGTGTACTCGGTCCCTAAGCTCTCCTCAAATGCTGGGTTTTCTCAATCTCTCAATTTCAGCATGAAGAACCACCTGGAAGACTTGTTAGAACAGACTTCTGGGCTCTTGCCCACTTATTTTGATCCAGCAGGTCTGAGGCAGGCCCAGGGAGGTGGGTTCCAGCAAGCTCTGGAAGCGTGCGGATGCTGAGCACGCTGCTCGCCAACACACAGGGACCCCCAGACAGCATTCAGATCCACTGCGAACATGGAGCCAAGGAGCAATTATGCTACAGGCTCTTCACATCTTCCAGCTTAGTAATTTTTTAATCCTCAAATTCTATTTTCTCTCCTGACTCATTACACCAACAGCTGCATTCCATCTCCCCAAACTTTTTGTCTGCGGATTTGCAGATTGCTGTCGCTGCAGATCCAGTCTAATCCCCCGGGGCTGGAGAAGTTCTGTACTCAGTGGGCTGCCCAGTTCCCACGGCAGGGCCAGAGAGAAAAGTCCGGCAGAAAGGACGGTCTCTGCCCTCTGAAGAGGAGACGCAGAGATGCAGGGGTTTGCAGGAAGTTCCAGAGTCAGCGAAAAGAACTGGTGCTCTTCATCTGCAGCAGAAAGTATGTATAATGGGTCCCCCCTCCCTCATTCAAGGGAGGATGTGAGGAAACAAAACCCACTAACATAAACCAACCCAAGTTGTTCAAGTCAGGCACAGCTCTACTCCTGACCTGTTTCACGATTTCCTTCCGGGGCTTCATAGAAAATTTGTAGAAGAAAATACGATTAGCTAGAAGGGATCTTGCCAACAAGAAAAATTTTTTCTAGTTTGCTTTGGATACCTTCTAATACATACAAATATCCTAAAATGAGATGATTAACTAGACTCTGCCCCCGCAGTAGCCTAAGAAGAAGGAAGCCTGGGGGGAGTGGGCAGGGAGAGAGGAGGTAACAGCCTTCTCATAACTCTGAATGTTGGGTTTGCCAAGAAGAGTATGCTTAAAATATCTACCTTCCAAGCTCAATGGGACATTCAGGAAGGTATTAAACAAGAAATACCACTATGTACTTCACAAACAGAATACTACACACACACACACACACACACACACACGCACGCTAAATCTCAAGAATTTAAGCAATCCACTTCAGCTTTTAGGATATTGAGAAGAAACAAGGATTCATTGAATGGTACTTCTGTCGTTTCCTTTGGGGACAGAGTACCATGTCTGACACTGGTCAGCTTCCCCACCTTCGTGGTACGTGTTTCTTCTTGAGGGAGCCCTGAGTCTAAAAGGTGGAAAACACTTGAGTGAGGTTGAAAGCTAGGTCTGCTCAAGACTAGCTTCACACAGAGCCCATGCTCCATGGGGTCGCACAGCCAGCTACCCAGAAAATCCCTCCTCAGCCAAGAAGCGAGAGGATTCCGGAGTCCGTTCCCAGACTCCAGGAAACCTTCCCTAACTCATGGAGAGGCACTTCTCTGGGCAGCATTATTCTGTTGCGGGGACCCAAAGAACCCTAGGAGGTCCCAACCAGTCCCCACCTAAGCAAGGACTCCTAGAAAGTGGAGCCGTCAAAGCTGCCAGGAGCCCTGCTCCCCAACCAGGGGAGCAGGTGCGCGGGCCACCCGGCCTCGCTGGGTATAGCCGTGGCCCTCCTCCACAGAAGCTGTCCTCCCGCAAGCAAGCCACTCTGCACTGGAGCCTTCATTTCTTCACATGTGAGGCGGAGAGAATCCCTGCTTGGTGTGGTGTTGGGAGGACGCTTTGCACCAGGGTCAGGGGTTGTCCTCACTCCCCGGGTATAGGGGGGTCCACCCTGCCAGTTTACACCTTGAGGCTGGTCTCCCTTCACCTTCAGAAGTAGTTTCTGAGCACTGCTGCCTCCTGGGTAGCTGGAAGTGGTGAAAACATACCCACACCCTGCTCAGAAGTCCTCACACATTCTAGGAGCTTCTCAGGCAAGACTCCACAAGGGATCGCTCTTGTCCACCTCCAACCTGCCCTCCAGCCAAAAAGCCAGCCAAGTCCAGCAACTTACTGGCAATTCAGCTGCACTTTCCTCTGAGCCTCTGCCTACACTGCTCCCCATACCTGAAATAGTTTCCCTTCTCCTAGCTTTTCAAATTCTTCCAGGCCTTGTTTGAGTCGTCCTTTGCCAAGTCTTTCTCCTGAGTTCCTTCCCTCCAAGCAGCTTCATGAAGCCTTCTGTCAACTCCTCCTGAGGCACTGTAAGCCCCAGTGTGCACACCCCTACAATACCTACACGGTCTTTTATAGTTTGCCTATCTGTCCCTCCTTCCAGATTTAGAAGTTTGGGGTTTTGGGGTTTTTTGGGGGGGGCGGTTTAAGATTTGAGAGAGAAAGAGAGAACAGAGGAATAAAGAGGTGGAAAGGGGAGAAGCAGGCTCCCCGCTGAGCAGGGAGCCCAATGTAGGGCTCGATCCCAGTACCCTGAGACCATGACCCGAGCCAAAGGTAGACACTTAACCAACTGAGCCACCCAGTCGCCCCCAGATTTAGAAGCTTCTTGAGGCCTCAATTACTTCTTCATCCTGTCAATTTCCAAAGAGGCTTAATAAACAGTCTCTATACAGTAAGAGTTATAGACAGTATCACTGATTTTAAGTAGATTTCCAATGCTGGTACATCTCACACTAAACTAACCTAATACAGGAAAGCAGATTTACCTAAAAGATACATCCAAAGGGTTATGTAGAACAGGATTCATCAAAGGACTTTTAAACATCAGGTTATTGTGCAATTAGAAGATTCAGTCTGGTTTTTTTCCCAGAACTTCCACCCAATTTGGTTCAGCCAATATTTACTGAGAACCAACTTATATCACTAACAGAAGGTGTTCTTCAAAATTCTCTATAGCCGGGGCTCACCCTGCGTACTTCCTCGACCTCATCGATTAATGCAATTAGGAAGTCTTTACTACGACGCTGGGACAAGAAAGAGACCATGCGGTGCCCCCAGCAGAAGGAGGCACTTTGTCCCGGAGCCACCAGACTGGGGAGACACTGGCTGCTGAGGCCCGCTCATAGGAGTAGCAGCGGACACCTCAAGACTCCAGGACCTCAGACAAGTGCCAACACCTGCCCTTATCCATCTCCATCTGGGAAGGCTTTGCTTTTTTACTAAAATATTCTAAATGGACAGGTTTCTTTTTCCCTGCTGCCAAGACTCAAACTCCCCAAGGAAAGAGCATGAGCTTTTGGGGGCTTTTGCAGTCAGATGAGTGACCCTGAACGGAACCCCAGGGGTGCTGGCTGGCAGCCACGCAACCTTACACATGTCACTTAGCCACTCCAGGTTCTGTTTCCTCACATGGAAAACGCAGAGTGGTTGGAGAACGTAATGCACAGAAAACTCTAGAAACACTGGTACAGAGAAGGCATTCGCTCAATGACAATTTATCACCATACCACCTGCCTCCTGATCCTACACATCTCACTTCAAAGTCACTCCTTCCAGGAAGTCTGCCATAAGTAAAAACAAAGTTGTTCTTGGTGTTGCCTAAAGACAAGTCCTCAACGGCAAATCAGATGCACAGTGAAATACCGCTTTGCACCCACGAGAACGGCTAGAATCCAAACAGAAAACAGGAGCTGGCAAGGACGTGAAGAGATGATTACCCTCACCCATCCCAGTTCGGATGTCAAATAGTGCACCGATGTGGGAAACAGCACAGTGTTGCCTGACACGGCTGAGCACAGAAACACCATGATTCAGCAATTCTACTCCTAGGCATGTACCCGAGGGCACGGAGAACAGGTGCCCAAATACTTCCCCACATATGTTCATAGCCGCACTATTCACAATGGCTAAAAAGCCAGAAAGGCGGAAATTACCCGAGTACCGATCAGCTGAGGAACAGATTAACACAATGTGGTAGATCCACACACTGGACTAGTACTCAGCCACAAAAAGAAATGAAGTTCTGGCATGTGCTAGAATGCAGGTGAAAACATCGTGCTTTATTAAAGGAGCTAGACAGGAAAGGTCACATCTTCTAGGATTCCATTCCTGCGAAATATCCAGAACAGGCCAATCTATAGAGACAAGAAGCCGCCTAGTGGTTACCAGGACCAGAGGGAGGGAGAAATGGGTAATGGGGCCTTCTTTGCAGGTGGTAGAAACATTCTGGAACCAGAGTATTCGTTGCACAACAGGGTCAATGCATGGAGTGGCGCTCATTGTACACTTTGTGAAGGTCAGTGGTATGTTATGTAAACTTCACCTCGACGTTTTTTGTTTTTTATTTGACAGAGATCACAAGTAGGTAGAGAGGCAGGCAGAGAGAGAAGGAAGCAGGCTCCCCGCTGAGCAGAGAGCCTGATGCGGGGCTCGATCCCAGGACCCTGAGATCATGACCTGAACCAAAGGCAGAGGCTTTAACCCATTGAGCCACCCAGGTGCCCTCGAGTTGTTTTTAATGGGCTCTACAAGCGACTAAGACAGCCGTCTTCAGACAGTGAGGGGCAAACATGTTCTGTTATTGCTCACAAACCCACTAGAAGCCTGCTCTGTGCTTCCTGCTGATCCTTGCCCTCAGGTAGCTTATCACCGAATGGACAGCTGCGTGCTCGAATAGGGTTTGTTTGTGCATATCCACAACACACAGATCCACACCATGCACACAGCAGGTGGTTCCCCCAAGCAGTCCTGCGAGTCCCTAACAGGCCCACAAGCTACACAGAGTCCACATCTACCATCGCATGGACACTGCTCGTGCTCTCATTAGATTGGATAGAACTGCCACCCAGAAATTCAGCAAAACCACCCTTTAACCTATGATTAACAGGAAATTTCCTTCTACTGTGTCTGCAAATAGCAGACATGCCCTCTGCTAACACTGCTTGCCCTGGGTTTTGAGGTGCGTGCTAGCTACTACAGTGCTATTCTCCAAGCTCTGCCGACTTCACCATAAAACCACCAGGTTAAGAGTTTTCCAACACAGGCGAAAACATCTTCATGATGTGGTTTCTTTAGTTGAATAGACACATTCTGACGGGGGAGATTGGTTTATCTTGTCCTGAGCCTCCGGGTCCCTTCGCACGCCCTCAGTCACGGGTAGTGCCATTCCCCTATAGCAGCCATCATCGTGCTCTCTCTTGTGTCTTATTAAAAGCCTTAGGGGAAGTGCACGTTTTTTTCTATCTCAGCTCTCCTTTCAAGTCAACATTAAAGAAGAACAAAAAGATTCTTTCAAAGAATAGGAATACCACAGAACCAGAAAATGCTTTGGAACCAGAAGATACAGATGTATGAACTACACTGAATCCTTGTACAAATGTCCAGTATAGAAAATGCAGAAAGCCACGACCTGAGTTTCAAAACTTTACCACAGCCTCCTTCCCACCGTTAACTCCACGGCACTGCTTCAGGATCTCTCTCCTGGGGCGCCTGGGTGGCTCAGTGGGTTAAGCCGCTGCCTTCGGCTCAGGTCATGATCTCAGGGTCCTGGGATCGAGTCCCACATCAGGCTCTCTGCTCAGCAAGAAGCCTGCTTCCCTCTCTCTCTCTCTCTGCCTGCCTCTCCGTCTACTTGTGATCTCTCTCTGTCAAATAAATAAATAAAATCTTTAAAAAAAAAAAAAAAAAAAGGATCTCTCTCCTGCAGCTCAGGAATTGAGTAGTACATGCTATTTTTTTTTAATATTTTATTTGTTTGACAGAGAGAGAGATATCACAAGTAGGCAGAGAGGCAGGCAGAGAGCCCGATGCGGGAGCTCGATCCCAGGACCCCGGGATCATGACCTGAGCCGAAGGCAGAGGCTTTAGCCCACCGAGCCACCCAGGCGCTCCAGTACATGCTATTTTTTAAGGCAAACTTTAATATTAAGTATTACCGAAAATGTTATAATAACCCCCCTCCTCCCTGATAAACTGCAGACATCCAAAAAAGCATGGAGAAAGTCTTACTTTAACTTCCCCAGACGGAACAGCCAGAGGCATCACCATAAATAAAGAGACCACAGCACTGGAAATCAGACTCCAATGAAGGAGCAGGAGCGGCAGCAGGAACGGAAGTCTCCTGCAACTGTGCCCCCCCACCCTGACCACTGCCCTGAGGCTGCAGGTGTCTGCCAGAGAGGTGTCCCCGTGGGAGTAGGGCCCAGGGATGTCCAGCCATTGGGGTGGGGCCAGAATGGAGCCCGAAGCTACCATTAGAGCTCCCCTTTCTCAAGGAGTACTAGGCCATACACTAAATATTAAACTAAATATTAAAAAATAGATATTAAACAATATCTAAATATTAAACTAAAAAGAAGTGGTCTGAATTAAGGAGTCCATTGACACGAAGATGCCTAGAGTTTTATTTTTACTTACCAAGTATCTAGTGTTTGCTATGTGCCAGGAACCGTGGAAAGGGTTTTGCAAGGACCAGGCTACTTAACCTCTAGATTATTCAGCATCTATAGGTATATACCCAAAAGAATTAACAGCAGTATTTCAAAGATACTTGCACACCAAAATGCACAGCAGCCTCAGTCACCAAAGCCAAAAGGTGGAAACAATCCAAAATGTTCATGGACAAATGAATAAGTAAACAGCGAGTGGTCTATACATACAATGGAAAATTATCCTAACTTAAAAAGGAAGGAAATGCTGACACAGGCTCTACTCTGGGCAAGCCTTGAAGACATTATGCTAAGATAAATAAGCCAACCTGAAAGGACAAATACATATTCCATTTACATAAGGGACCTAGAAGAGGCAAATTCAGAGAGAAAAGGCAAAATGATGGTTGCCAGGGGTAAGCGGAGATGGCAATAATGAGTTAGCGTTTAACGGGCATAGAGTTTTACTTTGGGAAGCGGACACTGGAGATAGATGATGGTGATGTTTGCACAACAGTGTGAATGTAGTTATTGCCACAGAACTGTACGATGAAAAATGGTTCAAATATTGTTAAAATAATAAGTTTCCTTTCGTGTATTTTACCACAATAAAAACTATTACATAGGTCCAACATTGTCCTGCTCAGGCCCCAGGTGTGGGCCCCCTGGCCAGAGGCCACACCGGGCACTAGGGACAAACAGTGAACCAAACCGCCTCTGCCCCTACCCTGAAAGCATCTACACTCCACAGAGCATACTACCACCAATGATCGTGTAGTTACAGCACAGGCCACAAAGGTGATGACCTGAGCTAAGAGAGCAAATCACAGGGAAGCTGAAGGAGGGCCTGTCTGGGAAACACTCCTCGGTTGTCTGAAATGTGGGTAGTGAATGTAGCATGTCACTCTGGTGAGCAAAGGCACTGACAATGGCTGCTGTACACATTTCTGCTCTCAGCTTATATGGGGTCCAGGCCTGGCAAACTCCCCAGGGAACTGCAGTCATGCATTAGCCTGTGAAGGGCCTGCTCAAATGGGTCTTAGCCAGAGTTTGCCAAACTTCCAATACCCTTCCCACACAATCTTACAGCACACTCAGTGGTTCAGAGTGTGCACTGTGGAGCCAGCCCTCCCGGGTTGGAAAGAGCCAGCCCTGCTACTCTGACTTTATTAAGGCTCTCTGAACTTCAGTTGCCAAATGAGAAAATATGTACTTCAAAGAGTTATAGAAATTAAATGAGTTGACATGTGAAAAGTGTCTTAAGAACAGTGTCTGCCATATATAAAAATAAAGTTAGCTATTATCACCTTAATTCCACCTTCACAAGACCCAAGAAGCATATAGGGCAGGGCCAGCTAGCTCCATCAAAAAGATATGCAGCAAAACAGGAGAGCAAGTTGCTGGAGATTACACAACTAGCCGGAGTCCACTGCTCTCCCCACCATGCCAGGGAAGCTCAAACAATCCAAAAGCATTTGATGAAAATGTCAAGCATCTTGACAACACTTGGGCACTTACTGTACACCAAATACTGGCTTATTACCCCTTCTCTGGCTGCCTGTAGGAAACAAGACCCCGGGTTCTCCAAAGCCATCACCTTGGTCTGTAATCCCAGGAGCCAAGTTCGGTACCCTTCATTTTATCCACTGAGAAACTGAGCTAAGAAAAGCTCTTGTTGGGCGCCTGGGTGGCTCAGTGGGTTAAGCCGCTGCCTTCGGCTCAGGTCATGATCTCAGGGTCCTGGGATCGAGTCCCGCATCGGGCTCTCTGCTCAGCAGGGAGCCTGCTTCCCTCTCTCTCTCTCTGCCTGCCTCTCTGTCTACTTGTGATCTCTGTCAAATAAATAAATAAAATCTTAAAAAAAAAAAAAGAAAAAAAAGAAAAGCTCTTGTTGATCCAGCACTCTATCACATGGGAGAGGGAAAAATGGTAGAAGTCGTGGTATCGGTCCTTCAAACCTAGTGGGGGAGGCAAGAGGTACTTGGTGAAAGTAGTTGGAGAACAATGGAGGGACGATACCACGAAGCGCTGAGCTCTGGTAGAACCACCAAGTTTAAGAAGAATGCAGCTAGGCTGAGTCCCACGCAAGCTGATGTAGTCCGGAAAAACACTGGAACAAGTGGGTTTTAAATGGAGCTTTAAGGATCTCTGCCGGTCATAGCTAATGTGTGTGCCAACTTTACAGAGTCCCCAGATGTCTGGTCAAACTTTCTGCTCTGCCTCTGAGGATGCTTCTGGGTGAGATTAACATTTGAATGGTAGAGTGAGGAGGACAGCTCCCCTACTATGGGTGGGCCTTGTTCAATCAGCTGAAGGCTCACTAACAGCCTCTCTTCTGCCCGCCTGCAGGCTGGGACACACATTCTTCCCTTCCCTTAGATTCAAATTCATACAGGGCTTCTTCTAGGAGTCTCAACTTCGTACCCTGACTGCACCCCATGAGCTTTCCCGGGTCTCCAGCTTGCAGACAAGAGTCATGGCAGTGCTCGGCTTCCAGAGTCCCACAAGCTAGTTACACATGTATACACACATACCATACACACACACACGCGCCCTCCAACCCAGTTTTATTACTCTGGAGAACACAGACTAATACACTACTATTGGCTTGGCAAAAAGGGAACGGGGAAGTTAGTTCCTAGAAGTCTAAGAAATAGAATGAAAAGAGACACCAAGTGGGGGAACAAATGAATGAATAAGGCCATGAGCAAGTGGCTGTGAAAGGGGAAAGAGAACAAATAGAAGAATAAGGACAGTGAGGTAGACTGGGTCATCGGAGGTCCACTGGTGGCTTCTGAATGTGATCCTTCCTGCAGGAAGCCAGCCAGAGTGCCTGGTCTGCGAACCACACAAAAACAGAATTTTAGGAAAAGGAATCCTACATGGATAGGAGTAGAAAAGGCCGGAGCAAGGAGGTTACTGTCCTTGTCCGGGAAGGAGACTGGTGTATGTGTGTGAGAGAGCAGTGGAGGGACACGTTAACAGGAAACCTCCTGCTCCTGAGACAACAGAGCACCCCAACAACGTGCACCCCACCCCAACTCAGTCAGCAGCTCAGGGAACAGCTCAACATCCTGGCATTACAAAGGGCAAACAGCCTAGGGAGAAGGCCATGTCCCAGCACCTGAGAAGCTGAGATCTTTAACATTTCCTAAGCCCCTCACTTAAGCCCTCAGTTTCCCTGTCTGGGAAATGGAGAACCATGATGTTTACCTCGCAAGGACTGTGTGGATACCATGTCAAAGCACAGTAAAGCAGGAGTGGCCCCATGACAAGGTAGGACCCAGTGGAAATGGCCTTGGTATGAAGCCTGAAAGTAGCCAGTCAGGCTGCAGTCCACTGGAAAAACAGGCTTTCCACTTAAAAAAGCTGTAGAGGATTGCTTCCATAAAACACGCCCGGAGCCTAATTAAAGTCACAGTAAAACAATTTGCTACGTTGAAGTGATGAATCACTACAAAACACCACCACTCTCTGCACCAAAGAAGGAGAGGTCCTAGCCAGCTCCGGCGGCTGGACCAAACGCCCAGGTCTGGCCCGCGGTGGTAGAGGTGGAGGCTGAGGAATGGGGAGGGCATGGGAGGCTGAGCCAGCCCAGGATTCTGGAGAAGCCAAGACCTCCACACACTTACGGCCCCTTGGATACGGAACCCCCGCCCCGCCCCTGGCTGCCCACATCACGCATACCAGCTCACACATGGCAAACTCAAGGCACACCATCCCTTCCCCTTCCAGTCACTGTCATGGGCAACCGTCAGCCTCCACCAATGCTGCCACGTGCCACCACTGTGACAGAGACCCCACCGGACGACCCATGCTGGAAGGCCAAGGGAGACAGGAAAGCCGCACCAGGAAAGTGGCAAATATCCTGACTGGAGCCATCATCGTCCATTTGACAGGAGGGAAAGCAGACAAAGGACCCAGAAGCAGGTTAATGTTGCCAAGGTGGTAACAGCTGCGCTCTGAGCTCACTGGGTCCAGTCCCATCTCCTAGTGCCCTTCGTGTTGTCGCCTCCGTGACTGCACAGCCCCAGGAGAGATCCCCTCCGCTCTGTGTGGAAGCATGCGGAGGGGAAGGCGGTCACCCCGGGTCACCAGGACTAACAGAGCTACCACTCAAGCTCAGGCAGGAGTCTGGCTCCCAAGTCTGTGCCCTTTCGATCGTGCTCACATACAGCCTAATATTGTCTACCTTCCACCTCTAAAGGGCAAAGAATGGGGCTACCGGTATGAGAGACTCCACATGGCAAGAAAGGTCAGAGAGTGGCTTTGTTTGGTCTCCTGACTTCTGAGTTTCCTAAAATGAACACGATGTGCTTCTTTCAGCACAAAGAACAAAAACCAAACCAAACCGGTTTTTTTTGATGATCTTCCCCCAAGACACCCCTCCCCAGCAGCCCCCAGGAGACAAGCAGCAGTTTCCCAGCCCACCTGAACTCTCTGCCTGTCCACAGCAGCTTCCATGAACTCACTCCTGACAAAGAATATACCCGTGCAAACACAGCGAGGCTAAGGGCCAGCTACCTAGGGAGCTGGTTAACGAGGGTTGGTTAATACTGGGAGTGCAGTTAAAAATACATCAGCCCCCATCTAAAACAAAAGCAAACAAAACAAACAAACAAAAAACCCCTAGTGACTTTTTCTAAGAACTTACTCAACAAAGTAGAAAGTTCTGCTGATTAATGATTAGCCAGCAGAAGGCACTTGGAGCGGTAATTAAGTGTTTTTTGGAAAAGGAGAAAACTTCCAGGCTGCCCTATACAATTTGCTGGGTTAGAGTCAGATGGCTTATGCCTGAAAACATCCTTAGCATTTCCAGAGGAGAGACAGACATCCTCCAGGGAAGTTACACTGGGTGAGGGCACACATGGTCCACTTGTGTGACTGCTACAGAAGGTCTTAACTGGCCCTGGGCAAACCCTCCTTCAAAGGACACAGAAGGGGCGCCTGTGGCTCAGTTGGTTGGGCAACTGCCTTCGGCTCAGGTCATGTTCCTGGAGTGCCAGGATCAAGCCCCACATGGGGCTCCCTGCCCGGCAGGGAATCTGCTTCTCCCTCTGACCCGCCCCCCGTCTCGTGCTCTCTCTCAAATAAATAAAATCTTCAAAAAAAAAAAGGACACAGGAATGGAAACCAGTAGTGTCCAACTGGTGGGCATGGGTACAGAAATCACACAATAGGCACCCTCAATGGCTTGTGATAAATCGTGAACGCCTAGGAGGGCGCATCTGTCTGTGTTACCCTCCTACCCCACTTGTGAAAATATTCTGTGCCAGTTAGAAAAGGGGTACAGACGACCGTCATCTACACAGCATGCCACCAACTCCTCCCTGGACAGGACCCACATGGGAACGCAAACCACTGGCTGGGGGCTTACGTGATGTGCTCTGTACTCGAACACGCTCCAGGAATCCCGACTGAGTTCACCTGGAGGAGGGTTGAATGTAGCTTTTCCAGGGATCCTGAGCCCTGACCAGGCTCCTCTGCACATGCCCCTTTGCCCAGACCACCTGATTCTGGTGGCCCTGACAGCCCTTGCCCCCTGCCACCTTAAACTATAGGCATCACTTCTCCCATGCAGAACAGTTCCATGGCAGAAGGAGCTCTGGTCTAGACATCAGCAGCACTGGACTGGCTCTCAGAGGCACCTGGCTGGCTCAGTGGGAAAAACATGTGACTCTCAATCTCAAGGTTGTGAGTTCAAGCCTCATGTTGGGTGTAGAGATTACTTAAATAAAATAACAACAACAAAAAGCACTGGGCTCTGGCCTGAGGCCTATCCTGTCCCATCTGTGGAGTATGGGGCAAACCTCTTCCTCCAACCCTCAGCCCTTTCTGTTGGCCCAGAACTATGTTCTGCTCTGGTCACAGGACTTTTTGTAAGAATCCAATGCTATGACGTATGTCAAGGCGCTTTAAAAACATCAAAGCCCTACAGGAGGCAGTATTTGTCATTAATTGCACTGAATCATGGAATGGAGTTAATTGAAACTTAGATCTCAAGGGAGTCCTAATGCTAAAGTCATTTACTAATTACAGCTCGGGCTGCAGGAGAGACAGAGACACCAAACAAAATCCAGTTCTCTCCTCCAACAGCACTGAATGAAGTCAGAGGAGCCGGTCTAGGGCCAACATTTATAAGGGTTATGAAGGGGTTTTAGGTACCATCCCTCTATGATGACCTCCACCTTCACCTGCAGACTGGGTAATGTCAGGAACACCACTGCCAACGTCTAACATTCTGGATAAAATGACCCCATGTCATTCTGGGTAACAGGCATGCCAGGATTTATCCCCAGTGCCAAGGACTGGACATGAAATCAGGCTTTCTACACTTGCCTGTGACAAACCCTAAGAAGTTGGAAAGGCATGCAATGTTGCCTTTCTGTAAAATACTTAAAGTTATAAAATAGAGTACTTATTCATGACCCCTGAAAAGATCCCAGAGTTTAAGTCATTCATATGTTTCATGAAGATATGGTCAACCAGTTGATATGTTGCTGTTAATGGATTAGACCCTTCTCTAAAGGACACCCCGCTGCTCAGCCTGGGCAATGATGCCCAGTCCTCTCATACTGACCCAGGGGCAGTCACCACTATTTAAAAAGGAATTGGGGGGCGCCTGGGTGGCTCAGTGGGTTAAGCCTCTGCCTTTGGCTCAGGTCATGGTCTTAGGGTTCTGGGATCAAGGCCTGCATCGGGCTCTGCTCAGCCGGGAGACTGCTTCCCCCTCTCTCTCTGCCTACTTGTGATCTCTTTCTCTGTGTCAAATAAATAAAATCTTTATAAGTAAATAAATAAATAAAGGAATTGGAATGCACTGGATTATTCCAGGCTCCATCCTCTTCCCACCTCCCACTGGCCCCAGCCCACCTCCACTTAGGCTGACTTGTTTCCCTATTCTTCTAGCCAGCGATACACTGATGGCCTCCTCCTCCCAGTGTCCTCTGGAGCTGCTGGAGGATTTCCTTGAGGCCTCATTACTCCCCAACTCCAAATCACAGGAGCAGAAACAGGAATACAGGACAAAGAAGGTGGGAGGAGACAGCCCTGGTCCGCAGGCCAGCCTGGATTCCCATCCCAGCACGGACATTAGGCAGTTCTGTGATGTGGGGCAGGTCCCCTCTCCTCCAGCTGCAGCGGCCCTATGTCTAAGAGGGATTGGTAAGCTAAGAGGGATTGGTAAGTTCTTTCCAGCTTCCACATCACAGAGTTCCGAGTCTGGAAATCCTCACTCTTGTTTCTGTGTACATTCTCAACATGTTGGGGTTCCACAGTCGATGTCATTACTCCATATTGAAAAACCAATCCCCCCAAGAGGAAAGTGCTCCCAACAATCAGTAGCAGGTCAGCCCTCAGTGAAGACTGCTGTAGGGGCTGCGGCCAGATAAAGAAGTCTCAGCAAATCCCTGTCAGACAGCATCTTTGTCCCTAAGAGGGCCCTCGGGTAGAGCTCATCAGGCACAAAGGCCATAGATACACAGCACCACATGAGCCCACCCCAAAACCACACTTCTAGCTCTTCTGTTTTCCATCCTGTCTTTGTCTGCATCGTGAATTCTTATTTCCTCTTGGCGAGCCAAGAAGAGCGAGGTGAGTGGAAGATAACTGTTCTGAAAACTCCAATAGGATCAGGATAACGGTCACTCCTCTGCTAGACATCAGGGCAAACTCCAGGCACTGTCAGGAGTTCATGCCTTCATGGCAGGCGAATCCACCCTCTATTCCCTGCCCCACATAATCCCCAACACCCTACACCCTGAAAAGTCCAAACCCTTTCATGCCCAGCCTGTTGATGGGGTAGTGAGACTTCACCCTGGACCTCAGGGTCAACTTTGATTCACTGGCTCAGTCACTTAGTCACTTGCCACAATCTGCTTGACGTGCTCATCTCATTACCAACCTCAACCGTAAGCCTGAGAGCCCACCTTTCTCCTTATACCTCCCAGGAAGTGGGCGCTCTGGAGGTCCAACTGGGTCTTGGCTCAAACACATCTGCAGGGACTCTCCACCTGCTCCCTATGCCCCTACACACTTCCTACCCTGTAGCCTCCTAGAGGACCCTAAGGGAGAAAGGAAAGATGCGTACTTTCCTTCTTGGTATCAGCATCGGGTAGAGCCCCAGCATCCTTGTACTCTACCTGCTTCCCACTATTTTCTAGTGACCAAAATTTAGAGTTCCATGTGTGACTATTTACAACTGATTACTGAGTCCCCAGAGTGAGACAAGATTGAACACAACTTCTTTGCAGCAGTGCCCCAACTCACCCCCCCCCAGACAGCTCAATGTCAGTGAGGTTCACGGCTTCATGGGCATGACACACTTACAGGCACTGCCGACAGAGCGAGAGCGAAAATCCCAGTCATGGCTTCAATGCTCTCTCACCCACAATGTCTCAGAAGAGCATACTAAAATGTACCTGAGTATAATGTTAAAGGGAGGACACTGAAACTACAATACCTAGACAAGAAAAAAGGTGTCACTGTATTAACAATTAGTAGAAAGCAATTACCTGAGCTATTCCTCACCACTGATCACAATATATTAATGTTAAAAATCATCTTTTCCAACATGATACTCTACACAGAAAACTCAAAAGACATCAACAAAAAATTGCTAGAACGGATACAGAATTCAGCAAAAGTTGCAGGATATAAAAATAAATGCACAGAAGTCAGTGGCATTTCTGTACACTAACAATGAAGCCGCAGAAAGTAATCAAAAAATCAATTCTATTTACAACTGCACCAAATGCCGTAAGATCCCTAGGAATAAACCTAATCAAAGAGGTAAACGATCTGTACTCTGGAAACTATAGAAGACGCATGAAAGAAGCTGAGGAAGACACAAAGAAATGGAAAAGCATTCCATGCTCATGGATTAGAAGTATTATTGTCAAAATGCCTGCACTATCCAAAGCAATCTACGCATTTAATGCAATCCCTATCAAAATACGAACAGCATACTTCACAGAGCTGGAAGAAACAACTCCAAAACTTGTGTGGAACCAGACAAGACCCCAAATCGCCAAAGGAATTGAAAAAGAAAACAAAAGCTGGGGCATCACAATGCCTGATTTCAAGCTCTGTTACAAAACCATGATCATCAACACAGTATGGTACTGGCACAGGAACAGACATAGATCAGCAGAACAGAAAGTCCAGAAATGGACACTCAACTCTATGGTCAACTGACCTTTGACAAAACAGGAAAGAATGTCCAATGGAGAAAAGAAAGTCTCTTCGACAAATGGTGTTGGGAAAATTAGACAGTCACATGCAGAGAAATGAAACTGGACCACTTTCTTACACCACAGACAAAAATAGACTCAAAAATGGATGGAAGACCTTAATGTAGATAGGAATCCATCGAAATCCTAGAGAACACAGGCAGCAACCTCTCTGACCTCAGCCACAGCAACTGCTTGCTCAACACATCTCCAAAGGGAAACAAAACCAATAACTATTGGGACTTCATCGAGATAAAAAGCTTTTGCACAGCAAAGGGAACAATCAACAAAACTAAAAGGCAACATATGGAATGAGAGAAGATATTCACAAATGTCATTATCAGATAAAGGGCTAGTATGCGACATCTATAAAGAAATTTTACTCATACAAAACTCAACACCCCCAAAACAAAAATTCCAGTCAAGAAACGGGCAGAAGACATGAACAGACATTTCTCCAAAGAGGACATCCAAAAGACTAACGGACATGTTATTCAGGGAAATACAAATCAAAACCACAATGAGAGGCCACCTCACACCAGTCAGAATGGCTAAAATTAACAATTTAAGAAACAGATATTGGTGAGGATGCAGAGAAAGGGGAACCCCCTTACACTGTTGGTGGGAATGCAAGCTGGTGCAGCCACTCTGGAAAACAGTATGGAGGTTCCTCAAAAAGTTAAAACTGGAACTCCCCATCGACCCAGCAATTGCACTACTGGGTATTTATCCAAAGGATAGTAAAATAGTGATCCAAAGGGGCACCCGCACCCCAATGTTTACAACAGCAATATCCACAATAATCAAAGCATGTAAAGAGCCCAGACGTCCATCAACAGATGAATGGACAGAGAAGCTGTGGGCTGTGTGTGTGTATATATACACATGCACAGACACAATGGAATATTATTCGGCCATCAAAAAGAATGAAATTTTGCCATTTGCAGCAACATGGATGGAACTAGAGGGTCTTATGCTAAGTAAAATAAGTCAAATACATGATTTCGCTCATGTGGAATTTAAGAAGCAAAACAGATGTACATAGGGCAAGAGAAGGAAAAATAAAAACAGGGAGGCAAACCGTAAGACACTCAACCCTAGGAAACAGAGGGTTGCTGAAGGGGAGGTGGGAAGATGAGGTAACTGTGTGATGGGCATTAAGGAGGGCACGTGATATAATGAGCACTGGGTGTTACATGCAACTGATGAATCACTAAATTCTACCCCTGAAACTAATAACACACTAGGTCAACTAAATTTAAATAAATTAAATTTAAAATAATAAAATAAATAAAATAAAAAATAAAAATTAAGTTAAATAAAAAATAAAAACTTGTCTTTTCATGCTCCAACCCTCCCTGGGTTAACTCCCTCCCTAGCATTTCCAGGCCTGGGCTGTATTTCACTCTGCTCAAGCACACTTTGTACCAGGGATCTTTGAACAAGTCAGCAGGACTGTAAGAGAGGCAGCCAAAGCCCTGTTGGAAGTGGCCTTAAACCACATCTACAATCAGAGTCAATAGAACAGCAGTAGGTACAGAGCCCCCTGCCCACCTGCCACTTCCTACAAACACCCAGGACACAGCCCTTTCTGACACCGGCGCAAGCATTTACATACTTCGCGGCACTTGGCACAGCGCTCCACTCCCTGGAGCAGAATCAGCATCGTCATTGTTACTCTTTGATAGTAAGGTAGGCTGAGCAGAGCGTTAGAAGCATTTGTAGCTTGAAAACCTACGGCGCAACAGGCAGTTTGAAAGCATTTAGCTGGATTCAGAGATCAGTGCAAAAGCCTATTTGTCACCGTGACAGGAGGTGATAATGGGACATTTCACAAGTTTCAAAACAGCAGGGGAAAGCTTTGCCCTCTATTATTTGGGGCAGTGCTGGACTTCCAAGCACACACTCTGCGTGAACTCGAAATCACTCTAATTATTCAGCAGGCTGAACAGCACACCAACCATGGCCCACAGTCCGATCTGCACTCAACTTTTTGTGAAGAGAACGTTTCTAGCTTTCGTACCTGCAGTTTCCCCCATCACCAGCATTTCCCTCCACAAAGAATCTGCAGAACTCCGTACTGAGAGGGGTGCCTGCTTCCACAGTGGGCGCTGGCAAGACATACCGCATCTATTTTCTCCCCTTCCCAAGCATGCCAGTACATCCTCTCTGCACTTTAAGAACAAAATCAGAGACTACCACCCCCCAAATCACCCTCATCCACTCTCTGCAGGGGCCACCATGCTCCTTTAAGGAGCTCCCAGAAATGTAAGGACAGGGGACCTCAAAACACGCCTGCTGGAACAGAGTAGTGTTCACGTATCCTGCGGCTCACATCCTGGTCTGCAGCTTCCTAGCCGTGTGAGCTCTTCCAAGTTACTAAACCTGTGACCTGGGCCTCCCATTATGTAAAGGATAAACTGTCCTTCCATAGTTCTAAGGAGTATGAAGCCAGCATATGTGTCAGGGACTGTGATAGGATTTACGTCACGATGGTCCCACGTTAGTAACAGTAACTAACTCTTCCCGAGACTAAATATTAATGGTCATTCACTGTACCCCAGGAGGACGCTCCTCTATGGTGAGCTCTACCTGCCCCAACCTTCTCTACCATCTTTGTTCTTGGGACTAGGGGGGCCTGCTCCGAGTCCGTCTGGCAACCAGTTACGGTGGCTGTCATCAAGCAAAGTTTAAGAGCAAACCGGCACTAGTTTAAGCTCCAATGTTAAGAAGAAGTAGAGGCATGAAATTCAGAAACTTTAAGTACATCAGCAGAAACCTGAAAGGCAAGTAAATTCTATAAATACCTTTTAATATCATATTGCCTATCAGCTACAAAAGGGATCCGTTTAGTAAAAAAGGCTACTTCAAAGACCCAGAGGACTTCTGAGACCCTAAGTCTAAAGCCCCCTGATGACCAGAAAGCACGTTTCCTTCGCACCCCATGCCAGGCCCGCCCCATGCTCCACACAGAGGTGTCTCCAGTGTCTGCTTGAGGCCAGGAGCCCCTCGGAGCTGCAGGGACGGTGTGAGTCGTGCTAACCTGCCACGGCACACCCCACCAGAAACCTGGACTAGTCACTCGGGACGGACCAAGTGCTCCGCTTCAGCAAAGTCCCAACACTTCTGCATTTTAGGTACATTCCCCAAGTTTCCCATACTCCTTAGATAACGGTTTCTTCCTTTTTCTATCTTCTAGTTCCTATAAGCCACATGAAAGAACCCATTTCGGCAAGTGCAACCATTCCCTCTGAACACTTCCCCGGGGCATGACCGCACAGGCAGTGGAACCGACGCTGCTGAGAAAGGCAGACTGAAGGACAGAAGCAGGGAGGAGAGGTGGAAAGACGCAAGAGACACCAATGCACATGCTGTGCGCTGGAGACCCACAACCCAGAAGCAAAGACGGGTGCAACACAACTGTAAAAACTGCCAAGGAATGGTGTCACTTGCCCTGCTCCTCAGGACCAAGAACCAAGGAAAGCTGCACGAATTAACGCGTCACTCCAGCCCTCCCTACCACTGCCCTGGTGTGGGACACTCCAGCTCCAGAATTCTTCCAAAACCTTCCATCACCAAGGGCTGGGTACATTGTCCAGCAAAGCCACAGGACGGTATACCATAGAGCAGGGGCTCTCCACTCCGCGTCCTAGCAGAATCAGTGGGCGACATGGTCAAAAGGCCCAGGCCCTGTCCTGACTCAAGAAACCGGAGTCTGTGTGTCGTCGTCTACCAGATCCCCGGTGACTCCACACACAACGTTTAAGGACCACTGCCGCATAACCATAAAAACAAATTCTTTATGGGGCGCCTGGGTGGCTCAGTGGGTTAGGCCTCTGCCTTTAGCTCGGATCATGATCTCAGGGTCGTGGGACCGAGCCCCAAATCGGGCTCTCTGCTCAGGGGGAGCCTGCTTCCCTTCCTCTCTCTCTGCCTGCCTCTCTGACTACTTGTGATCTCTGTCAAGTAAATAAATAAAAAATCTCTAAAACAAATTCTTTAAACAACAAAAGGAAATGATCTTCAAGGTAAGTTGTTACAGAACAGCGGAATGTGTTTGGCATGCTGCCAAGTGCGGACGATGAGGGAGAGGGTAGGGGGGAAAAAGGGGCAAAGAGTGAGGTTAGTAAGACCAGCAAATAAGTCATTATCTGTCATACCCCCGTATCTCCGCCTCCCCCACACTTCTGCAAGGTGGCACCCATCCACAGACAAAAGGGCCTTTTGGGGACCTGTGGGACCCAGCAACATACACCAGGGGACCCAGAAGTGGTCTCACCTACCCACACCCTGGGGAACAGGCCCACAGTTCTTGGTCCTGGCTGCGGATCCCAGCCTGTGAACTAGCTCCAGCCCCTCGTGGCTACAGTCCAGAAGTCCCTGGAGAACATGGAGTTAGACCATTACCCAGAGAAGAGTGCTTCTGTGGAAGCAGAGAAGTTCCAACACACCACTGGAGGGAAAAGGGGGGGAAAAAAAAAAGAGTCTGGACACCTTGGAGAGGGTAAGAGGAACAGTTCGACTTTGCCAGCATCACCCTTCCCTTGGGGGCCACAGCTCAAGCCAAGAGACCTTCTCAGTTCATGATTTCTCTTGTGGGGAAGAAGTAGAGACTGACAGCCCGGGAGGGCATGGCTGGCTCCCTAAGCTGTGCAGGACAATGCCCATGAGGCTCATGTGGCTCCTCCCCCACCGAGAGTTCTGTGTCATGGGCTGCACACTGGGGGCAAGAAGAGGCTGGAAGAGCTGCAGATAGGATTGCTCAGAGGGCATTACAGGAACACAGACCCCAAGAAGCCCAGCCCCAAGTTTCTGAGGACGCTACCTGCGGATCCTGCCTGGCCCATGAGCACCCCGAGCACTGCCCTATCCGGCCCATACTCCCCCCCACCCCCACCCCACGGCTAGCTCCGTGGGCACCCCCAACAGCAGCAAAAGCGAGCTGTGGTAGATGGCTGGTGAGCACCCTCAGTGAACCAGCCAGAATCTGCAAGCCAGAGACAGACCACAACCTTGAGCTCTAGCACCACCCCTGGGAAAGCAAAAAGGAACCCCCCACACACACCCCGCCATCCTGGTGTATTGGAGATCACAGGGAAGGTGTACCAGCTTAAGAATTCTGCCATGAGAGAAAATACAGAACATGTGTATCCACAGGTCTGAAAAAGCCTTAATCCCTAGCAGGACTGATAGAAGGTATTCATCTCTGGATGTCAGGAAAGACAGGAGGAGGGGAGTGCTACTTGGAATGCAAAGACAGCAACTTAAACTTCAAGTAATGGGGGTGGGAGGGACGGGGCGGGACAGGATACCAGCAAAAGATAATAATCCTCCAGTAACCAACCCCAAAGACATGAGTGTCTAGTTTGCCTAATAAAGAATTCAAAATGACAGTTTCAAGATGTTCAGAGAGCTCCAAAAAACAGTCGAGGCAACGACATCAGGATATCAATACACGAAAATGAAAAGCAAATGAGCCAGAACCAAAGAACCAAAAAAGAATTCTGGAGCTGAAGAATAAATGAAATAAATGCAATAGAGAGCATGAACATCAGAGTAGATTAAGCAGAAGAAATAAGTACAAGAATGAACCTGTAAAACTGTCCAGTCAGAGGAGAACAAAGAATGAAAAAAGAGAATGAAGAAAGCCTGTGTGAACTGCTAGGTTATACCGTCAAGAGAAGTTGTCTGAGATACTGAAGTCCCAGAAGGAGAGGACAGGATGAAGGGGACCAAGTTTACTTAAAGTAATCATGGCTGAAAACTTCCAAATCTGGAAAGTGATCTGAACATCAAAGTTCATGAAACTCTTAATTTCCCAAATTCAATCCAAAGAGATCTTCTCCAATACACACTGTAATAAAACTGTCAAAATAAAAAACAAAGACTATTAAAAGCTCCAAGAAAAAAGCTTATCACTTGACAAAGGAATTCCCATAAGGCTATCAGAGGAGTTCTCAGCAGAAATCTTACAAGCCAGAAAAAAGTGGGAGGATATATTTCAAAGTGCTCAAACAAAAATCTGTCAACCAAAAATACTTTATGCAGCAAAGTTATCCTTCAGAAATGAAGAAAGATGTTCCCTGACAAAGAGAAACAGAGTTCATCACCACTAGACCTGCCTAAAAGAAACGGTGCTATAGGAATCAAAACACTGTAGTGCTAGCATTAGACAAACCCATCAATAAACAGAACTGAGAGCCCAGAAATAAACCCTTGAACATACAGTCAACTGATACTTGACCAAGGAGCATAAAGTCAGTAGGTAAAAGAGAGGTTGTTCAAGTGCATTGGGAAAACTAGATAACTAGAAAGCAAAGAATGAAATGGACTTCTATTACACCACTCACAAAATACAGCTCACAATGGATTTGAGACTTCAAGACCTGCAACTATAAAACATTTGGTAGAAAACCTGAAAGGCGAGTCCCTTGGCATTTATCTTGGCAACAATTTTTGGATGGGACACCAGAAACAAGCCAAGAAAGCGGGGCTACGTCAAACTAAAAAGCTTCTGTACAGCTTGAAAAAACAAAATGAAGAGGCACCTATGAAACAGGACAAAGTATTTATAAAGTATCAATTAAGGGGTCAATATTCAAAATAAAAGGAATTCATACAGCTCGAAAGAAAAAGGTCCATAATCCAACTTACGAAATGGGTAGAGAAGAGAATAGATGTTTTTCCAAAGATGACATCCAGATAGATGGCCAACAGGTACATGAAAAAGTTACCATTAATCATCAGGGAAATGCAAATCAAAACCACCATGCGAAACTGCCTCACATCCATTAGAATGGAAGGCTATTACCAAAAAGATAAGAAAAGTGTTCTCAAGATGTGGAGAAAGGGGTTTTCCTGTGCACTGGTGGGGGCAAGGTAAATTGGTACAGCCATTACAATAAGCAACATTCAGGTTCCCCAAATTAAAAACAGGACTATCCTAGGATTCAGCACTCCCACTTCCAGGTGTAGATCCCAAAAAAATGAAATCAGGATCCCTAAGAGCTGTCTGTACTCTCCCGTGTTCGCTGCAGCATTATTCACCATGACCAAGATATGGAAACAACCTAAGTGTCCCTCAAGGGAGGACTGGATAAAGACGACGTGGTCTATACACACAATGGACTAACATTCAGCCGTAAGAAGGAAACTATGCCATTTGCAACATATGGATGGACCCTGGTGGCATAATTTGAAGTGACATATACCGTATCATTTATATGTGTATCTAAAAAAGTGTGAAACTCAAAAACAGTGGCGGTTGCCGGGGCTGGAGGTTGAAAGGAATGGGGAGATGCTGGTCAAAGGGTGCCAGCTTCCAGTTACAAACAAATCCTTTCTGAGGATCCAATGTGTGACATGATGACTACAGTTACTACCCTGTTATATATGTGAACGCTGCTAAGAGAATAGATCTTAAATAGCCTCAGCATACAAAACAATTATGTGAAGTAATGAAGGTAGTCATTTGTCAGTATCTAAGCACCTAGGCTCATTTTGTACACCTTCAACTGTCCTGTCATGTTAAATGCTGGAGGTCAATTAGATCTCAAATCTTGGGAAAAGGGAAAAAAATTTTCAAGGATGGGGTATGGGAGATATAAACATGCAATTGTACACATATAAATATCCATATGTACATAGACCTACATCATCCATATTTTATGAGCAATATAGAAAATAGACCTACAGGATGTACATATTTTATCTATATGTAACATCTAAATCCACAAGAAGTGGATAATACCAGTTGCTTCCAGAGAATGTAAATGCCTGATTGGAGATAAAGGTAGAAGGGAAACCTATTACAATTATTTTAATCTCTCGAATTTTGAGATAGGTCAATTCATTACCAAAGAAATTTGTTAGCGTAGTTTAAAGAGGATTTGAGCTGAAGAGACGGAAAGGTATTAGCAAAGTAAAGACAGTGATTCACACTCCGTTGCACACCTGCAACTGATATTACACTATATGTTAACTAACTAGAATTTAAATAAAAACTTAAAAAAACAGAGTAGGGGATAACCCAACACAGCAGCTTCCAGGGTTTTCAGACTTTTCTGCCACAAGCTCCCTTCACTTGGGCCCCGGGTCCTCTGGTCCAGTGCCTGGGTCTGCCGCATGGGCTCCACAAGTCAAGATGGGGACAATCCCACCGCTGGTAAGGGGAACAGCAGCCTGGAAGCTGCTCCAGAGGCACCTCCCATTGTCCTTGTCCTGAGTTTTGTCTCCCATGTCAACCGTAAACTCCCCGAGTCAAGACTGTTCCTCACCTCAAAGTCTCCATCGACGGTTTGAATCAATTCATCAGTGCCTACAGCAGCTCCTGCCCGGACGTCTTTGCAGGAGATAAGAGAGCCACTTAGAGACAGACCTGCAGCTTTGGAATTAAGTTCTGAAGGCTGCTTTGAATAACTCGCCTGATTCTAAGATATACATTCCTCTAAGACAACAGTGCCCTCCCCCTTCTTCTCAATCTACATACCATGCTGAACCAAAGAGAACAACAGTCTTTATTCCTCATTACCAAATTTTCACCAAAACTCGGTCCCATATTCCTGAAACAAACCGCAGAGTCTCATTCTTCTACTCCATAGGGAGATCAAAATGGCCATGTTTCCTCCCAATTTCACTCCTCTCCTTTCAGGAAAGCCTGTGGAGATTTTTCAAGGCAAACTAATTGATAGGTGGGTCCAGAAGATAACTAACAAAGTACAGGGGAAGCTCAAAGATCAGTTGTGTAATGATGAAAAGATAACAGATAATCCAACAAACCAAGAGTTATGATCAACTCTTTGCCAAACTCAAAAATCTTTAAAGCTGACCTCATTCCATCTGGATAACACACACACCTTTCCCTCAACAGCATGGCACCCACCAGGTGAAAGAATTCTAGGATGCCCCAAAGCCACCTCTCTGCACTTGACAGCATTAACCATTAAATTTGGATCGATCATTCCCACCTAGTAGAGAATGTCTATATTTGAACTGCTTGCTGACTTAGGTTTCAGGAATAAACAGAAAATTCCCCAAGTGGGGATGTTAAAGATAATGGAGATTCCTTGTACTCTCAGTCTCACTACTGTCAAAAGCAAGCTTCTGAATGTCTTGATCCTGTCGGAGTATTAGGAACTGCTAGTTAATCACCTGGACACCTTGTCCATGAACTCGGAAGGAAATGCTGCATGGTGCTAGGTGCACCATCTGCACAGGTTATAAGCAGTCAGTTTTATAGCGATGTTAGAATTTACAGGGAGACTTTCAGGTCTTTACATCCCCACAACACCCCCCCCGGGGACAGATAATGCTCATTATCCCATTTGATGGGTGAGAAATCCAGAGGTAAAGTAACTTGCCCAGAGTCACTCAGCTTGAAAGCAGTAGACGCTCAGCGTCTGCGCAAAGATTTCTGCACCACAACACGCAGCCTCTCAGGGATAGAGCTCTGGAACCCTGGGAGCTTACAGGACCACTAATTCAGGAACTCTCAGAGAGGATGACATTCTAAGTCGGGGATGCTGCCAAGGTCACAGAGCACATCCATGGAGAAGCCTTCCTATGATCTTGCCATTTAACTAGAGTAACCACTTCAACTGGAACACCAAATTCAGGGGCCAAGAAAGCTTTATGCCCACATTATCATCTTCAGAGTCTGCTTTCAGACTCTGAAAGGACAACTAGGTCTCTTATTGTAGCATCTATGCAAATCCATGAGAAAGAGTCAGATGAGGCTGGGACTCTAACATTAGCAAGGGAGCCACGAACGCCAGCTAGGCATCTGCACTGACTTCCCCACGCCCACTAAGAAGGGTTTTGACCCAATTTCCGTGTGTTCCAATCTAAATCATACCCCAAAGGCTGAGCTTGAAATGGAGTTCCAGAAGGCCAGCGTGGGCACGTGAGGGCAGTGCAGTTCCAAGTACAACCAGAGTAGGTAGGGCCCAAAACAGAGCCTCAGATATCAGAGTTCAAATCCCAACCTTGCCTCTTAGTGGCTCTTTGGGAAAGTAGTATCCTCATTTCAATTCTAATGTCAATAAGAAGGCAACTTCCTACCTTGAATTATAGCAAATATCAAAGGAGCTAAAGGCCTCAGACCCCAGTACAGTGCCTGGCACATTGTAGATATTCAGTATTTTACTATTAGCTCCATTAACCATCTAACTAACCAACTCAACCATTATCTCTCCATCTTCAATTGCCAAAATAGTCAGAGACCCCATCAGAAGCATTCATATTACAGTGACTGGTGTCAACAGCTTATCTGCCCAAATACACAAAACCCTTTGGGAGGAAGGCTAATTCTTACTTTTATGTTTCCCACAGCTTCTTGTAAGACACTGCTGACCATAATAAGGGCTCCAATATTTCTGAATGAGTTAATTCAAAGTAACAGTTTTCAAGTGATTATAAAACACAGTGGCCACAAGCCCAGTTCATCAGTCAAAAGCTTTTGCACGTATACACACCACTGATATGGAGGATTCTCAGTGCCATCTCCCAAAAGGGAAAATCCACACTGCTGTTCCCAAACGCTCTTTCAGCACCTGCTGAATGACAGAACTGTGCAAGGCACCAGGGTCCCCAAGATAACTAAGACAGAGACCCCACCTTCGGAGCAGCCCAGCATAACGGAATGACCTCAACTAATAAGGCCTTGTTCTGTCCACCCATCTCCATCAGAGCCTCCACTAACTCAGCGAGAAATGAAGAAGTTGAATAGAAGTTACCTGCAGAGACATGAAAAACGAATGCACATTTCTAAACATGACTTAGGAATATGTAAATGTTAAAAACAAGGTTTTCCATAATGAAGCTGAAGGACTGTCACTTCAAACCACACAACAAAGAGATCGGAATAATCGGGATTCCTGCCATCTTTCCCACCCAGGAAACAAAGTGATCATGGCAAGGAGCTGTGGGTGAAAAGGGAACGTGTGAAATATACTCACAAGGAGGGATGGGGGCGGGGGGTGGGGGCACCCAGCATGAGCCACGCGCTCCAAGCAGAAACACAGCCTGCAGCAGTGGGCAGTTTGGGAAAGAGGAAATTAAAGAACGGCCCAGGAATAGAGTGCTATACTACTCTGGCTCCATTTAAAAAGGGGAACCGGTGCCTGGATGGCTCAGTCGGTTAAGCGACTGCCTTCGGCTCGGGTCATGATCCCAGGGTCTTGGGATCGAGCCCGCATCGGGCTCACCTGCTCAGCGGGGAGCCTGCTTCCCCCTCTGCCTCTGCTGCTCTGCCTGCTTGTGCTCTTGCTTTGTCAAATAAACAAAATCTTTAAAAAAAAAAAAGTCTAAAAAAAATTTTTTTGAAGAGAATTTTAAAAAATAAATAAAAAGGGGGAAAAAAAGGCCCAGCCCATCCTCAGATGCTGGTGGAATCCCATAACAGACCACACTGAATTACTAGTTTTTTGGTGACTCCCAGGTCTAAGAAAATACAGTGGAATTACGCTCACTAGCCTCTATTTGAGAGATCCTCCAAAAATCATTTATGAAGCACTTTGGTGCTTACACAATTAAACCATCAGCTATCTGCAAAAAGAACCTATTCCTCTGAGCCACCAGGAAGCAGAAACAAAATTTCCCTATAGTTGATGTGTTTAATTAATTGGGTATCAGTGCCCAGCCATCCTCCCTTGGAGATGAACATTCATGGACCTGGGAGGTCCATTCTGAGCAGTAAGGCCCAGGGTCTCCTGGGAAGGGGGCCTTGGGCCCCTATCCCCATGACACAAGGGCCACGCAGGTTGGACCCACAGCTCTCACCTTCAACAGGTACCACCCACTTCCATTTTCCCAGGACTCTGTTCTCCACCAATAAACAAGCTAATGCAGGCTAATAAATTCCTAGTAACCCTGCCCAAGCAGCTGGTCTAGAATAATGTGCAAACGTTCAGCTGACCTGAGGAATGTCAGCAGCACTTTGGGCAGGCCAGAGTACAGGAGGTATTTAGATCCAGGGGCCGTTAGGAAACCCATTCTCAGAATCCTGGTGCTCCTGCCATCTCCTTGCTCTCGGGGACAGTGCTACTCCCAAGGGTACACAGCGTACAGAGGGATCACAGCTGTAGCCAGGACTCTTCCCTCACTTTGCACAGTGTGCAGCAGGGGACACGACCGCACTAGAGGAGGTGGCTCAATTGCAACCAGGGAGGGAAAAAAAAACATCCCTTGGTCTGAGCCTTAGCAGGGCACAGGCTCCTGCCCTAGGTTCCCCCACAGTGATCCGTGAACACCAAAACACAGGATTTCCAACGTTCCTTTTGTTCTAATGACTAAGAAATTCTAAATAGACCCTTAAGCAAAACTCGGCTTTCACGTTACTGGCATTTTCAGCACTGGTCTCCTTCCTGGTCCTGATCTGGGTACAACCAAGTCACAGGCTGTCCGTGCGGTGTAGGCGAGGGACGGAAGTGCCTTGAGAACAGTGGTGCCAGCATTTTCTGTCCACAGGCACCATCGGTAACAAGGGCCTCAGATTTAATTACGGAACCACGCTAGTCGCATCCATGCAAGCGTCCTCACTCCGTTTCCTAAGACACAGCCAGCAGCTTCAGGCAAGCGGGAGGCTCTGCATAAGGCCCACTGCTCCCCACATCCACCACTCACCCCCACCTTGACTTGACCCATTCTCGTCACAGTTCCTTCAACTGGTTGCATCAGTGTATCATATAAACAAGTTTAATACATTAAACACCATAGTCGATCAGCATGAATTCTTCAGCTTCTCCATTAGAAAAGCAAATTCAGCAAGTTCCATTTTTTAAAGTTCAAACCACCCTTTGGTGGGGGGAACCTAAAAAACTAATCAGCTTGACTAGTAAAGAGGCACCAACATTCATTGGATGCATAATTTCACACTTCTATCATTTGCTATGTGTGACATTTAGATCATTCTTTAAATCTCACTATAATTGGAAGAGATCCAACAATTTCATGTTCGGGTCTAGACAGAATTTAAGATGACTCATGCTGCTTGCTCCAGACTATCTTTGTTAGTGTCCATTTTGGGAAAAATCAGCACTGCTGGCTTGCTATCACACCATACCCAAGAAAAACACCACATGTGATCTCTTTCAAGTTAAAAGAGAGCAACTCTCCCCAAACACGGGGCAAAGTGGGTGAACAGAGAAGAAAACCAAAGGGATGCCTCCGTGCACAGGAATCTCTGACTAGAGACAGAAGTTTCCAGTTATTGGGGCTGCTGAGCAACATGGAGGGAAATTTTCCCAAACGGGGCTGATGGTTCCACAGAAGACCGGGAGTTGTGGGGATGTCTATTCACACACCCACTGTAGGATGGAAATCCTCCAAGCCCACAAAAAATTATTCTCAGTCCTTCGTCTCCTGCATTTATGACCAAAGTGACAAGCAGCCTTCAAAGGAACGGCAACCGTTTCTTTCCATTCAGCAGAGAAATAGGAAGAGTCATGAAGGGGGAGGGGGTGGCACTAAGAGGTAGGGCTAACTGTCCGGTCCAGGGCACACAGTCCACTTGACACACTCACTTTGGAGGACAGTCCCGAGCTCAAGGGTCCTCAGATTCAGGAAGTCACTAGCAGAACCCACTGCAAGCTGGGATCCTCGCTGCTATGTTCTTACCAGTGAGAACACACAGTAACATCAGCCAAAGGAAGAGACCTGGGCAGAGCTCAGAGAAATACTAACCACACCACATTCCTGGTATCAGTGTGACAAGACATCCTGGAGAGTCACCAGGGAAGCTCACTCAAGCCTCAGCTTTCAGAGTTTTTACTGGGGCTCATGAAGTATGATGGACTTCTCTGAAGTAGTAAAGATATATATTGGTTTCTGCCCCTGGTACCTGATATTTGGTCTTTGACCCTGGTTCTGGACACAAAGCTCCAAAACTCAGATTCCAGAGCAGTGTCTGACACAGCTCCCTAATACAATTTTTTTTTAAACTAATGAAGGGATTCTTGATGGGATCCTGGATGGGAGCTGGTGGATGAAAAGACCAAGCCATGATTAGAAGCTTGGAACTTTCGCCCCATCTTCCGTTCTGCGTCTGGGGTTGGGGGGAGGAATGGAATTACACCTATATGATGAAGCCTCCATAAAAACCCATAAAGCACAGGGTTTGAAGAGCGTCCAGGTTGATGAACACATCCACGTGCTGAAGGGTGATGCAGCCCAATGGTGAGGACAGAAGCCCCTGTGCTCAGGAACCCCCCAGACTATACTCTATGTCTCTATCTAGCTGTTTGTCTGTACCCTTTATTATATCCTAACAAAACAGTGAATGTTCCCCTAAGTTTAGTGATACCTTCTAACAAATTATCAAACCCAAAGAAGGGGTCATGGAAACCCCAACTGATAACCAGTCAGAAGTTTAGGTGACAACCTGAGACCTGTGATTTGAGTCTGAAATGGGGGCACTCTTGGGGGACTGAGCCCTTACTTGTGGAGTCTGAGACTAACTCCAGGTAGATGGTACCAGAATTGCATCACAGGACATCAAACTGGTATCTGAAAACCGGTTAGTATGGGAGGAAAAAACCTACATGTCTGTTGTCAGAAGTGTTGAGTGCACCAGTAGGAGAGGAAAGGAAACTTCGACAACTGCTGACCAGGCTGGTCCTTATCTCCTTTCTGGGCATGGCCCGCACCCCCATATTACAACAGTTACCTCTCTAGCAGCGCCCACCCCACCCCGCGGTGTGGCCAGCTCCTACCCTAAACCACACTGTTAGCCTGTGATAAGACTAGACCTTTCCATGGGCAAGTGGACTTTTTTTTTTTAAATACACAGGAGGTAAAGGAGGACACCAAGCATCGTTACATAGGATCTGCTGGCCCATTAACACAGAGCCAAGAAACAAGGTCAGCCAGCCTCCCAGAGCTGCAGTCAGCCCATTCCCCTCTATGGCATCTCTTTAAAGATCATAAAAAGACACTGACAAGGGGTTGGAAGACTAAGGAAAAAGATAGAGTCCACATACAATTTCTTCTTTAAATAAAGGATAATTTCTCTGTAGGAAATCTGAGTTTCCAGGACCCATGGGACTTCATTTGCTCCAATTCCACCAAATAATTCCCAGCTAATCCCTTCTGGGTTCAGGCTCCTACACCTGCAACAGTCCGGATGACCACAGTGGGGCGGGTAGGGGGAAGCTTGGCAAAATCTGCGCCATCTGAAAGGTCACAAATGACTTCCATTCATATCTCCTTGGCCAAACCAAACCTGGTCATGGCCAAGGTAAGCAATGCTACAGGTGGCCAGAGGATGACGACCAGCAGACACTGGTAAGCAGTCAGACCCCTGCCACACCCATGTCCCCCCAACAATGGAGCAGTCTCTTCATGTGCCTGATGGGAGATAAAAGGCTTCTGATGAGGGATCTGGGGTTTGTGCTTGGTCCCCAAAATTAAGGTATAACGTAGGAGAGCTACAGAATAAAGGCTTTCAATTTTACACATCTGCCATACTTGGCAGTGAGCACCAAAGCCCCACACCCTCAAAAGACCTTTCCAACCTAACAGCCACAGCTGGAACAAGAGTTTAAAGGGTAATCTGGGTTTAACAGGCAACGATGAGGGGCACTTAGATTCACCTTCACCTGCAAAACCAAGTATACAGATTTCCCACATCCAATCACAACATCCCTTCTAGCTATAAGAAAACACAGTGGAGAGGAGTGTTAAGACAGGATAGGTGGGCACATGGGTGGCTCAGTCGGTTAAGCATCTGCCTTTGGTCAGGTCATGATCCCGGGGTCCAGGGATCGAGCCCCACATCAGGCTCCCTGCTTGGAGGGAAGCCTTCTTCTCCCTACTCCACTCCTACTGCTTGTGTTCCCTCTCTCCCTGTCTCTATCAAATAAATAAAGTCTTAAAAAAAAAAAAAGATTAAAGACAGCATAGGAAAGGTTTCTCCAGAATGTAAGAGTCATGGACACTCCTGAGAAATTACCAACTCAGTTCAGTAGGAGCTCAAAGAAAACCCCATCGGTTCTTCAGACTTCTGTCCAGCCCACGGGAATTTGGAAATTGCATTACTGTTTAACTTAAATGGAGCATTTAACATTTATATTAAGTTTCATCTTGCTTGTTCCCATTCATCAAGGTAACAGCATCTAGCCCTGAGCACTACCCATTAAGGTTATTGACAAACTAGCAAGTACTCACAGGAGGGAGAGAATAATAAAGGGACTGTTAAATGAGCAATAGCACTGGGGACACAGACATGGCTGTTTAGCTTAGAGGCCCTGGGAAAGTTGTGTTAACATCTGAAGGGCTGTACTGTAGAATACAATAGGTTTCTCTCAACTCTGGAGGGCAGAAGCAGAGTCAGTGGGTGGGATTCTGGACAAAACCCTCCATTACTGAGAGCAGAAACACCTTGTCACAATGGGAGTGTTCCTTGGGCTTAGAAACTAAGGCCTTCTGCTATTGGGAGGGGTCACTGAGTACCCGGCTAACATCAGGGGAGTAGAGCCGTTGACCTCTATGGGTCTAAAGATTCTAGGTGATTACATGGATACTTATCTGGACACATGAAAGCTGGGAATAATTTAAAAGTTCTAGAATATTAGCACAAGATCCAGAAAACTTTTGAAAGCCGTCTTAGAGGGGAAGATCCTCTTCTGATGGGCACCAGGGGAACGACACAATGTAAAGTCAAAGCCCAGCGTGCAAGGAAGAGAACCTGCTTCCCATGCAGCCAGGTTGTACTCTGCCCTTTCACTGCTCTCACAAAGGTCCTGCTTTGGGCTGAGCACACAGTAGATGCTCAACCCTCCAGTCAGATGGTATCACCTTCTCATCCAGTCTTTGGGGTTTACAGTGAGGAAGCAGACAAGGGGCACAGCTGTCATGAGAACTCAGACCCTTGTGACATGCGTTTTTCACCCTCCCATCCAGAAACCGGACTTAAGTGGAAAATAGAAGCTTCCAGAAGATGCTCTCCATGAACTATGTACATGTAGGATAGTAGCAAATAAACCCAGAAATGGCCCTCAAGAGACCTGAGAGAAAGATAAGTTTATTCTTCGGGGAGACAAAGCACTATTTAGGAACACTGCTGGTATTCCAACCAAATGAAGATACCAGCATGGGTCTACAGAGAAGACATGGGTTATAAATTCTTGAAGCTCCTGGTCTCACGGAGGACAGCGTGTACCAGATGCACACGGCTCATCTCAACCCCACCCACCCACCTCCCATCCTCTCCTCCCTCCTACTGCATGTCCAGGCTGTCCAAGTCCGAGCCCCAGGAAGAATTTCTGGCAGGACTCCTACACTTCCTTAAACCCCTCAGTGTGTCAGGGACACATTCAAGTTCAATTCAGAACTTTCCATTAATCTGCTAGGTACCCTGGAACAGGGGACTCCAAGAGAGACAGCAGTAAAACACCTCCTGTCAGGACACAGTCTCTGCACGGATTTTTCAGGTCTTTCTCAGCAAAAGGAAGCTGAAGCTCCTGCCCGGACGTTGAAATTAGAATTCCTACAAAGTGACCTACTTCCAGGTGTCTTTAAAAGTTCTAAGAGTAGCGGGGCGCCTGGGTGGCTCAGTGGGTTAGGCCGCTGCCTTCGGCTCAGGTCATGATCTCGGGGTCCTGGGATCGAGTCCCGCATCGGGCTCTCTGCTCAGCGGGGAGCCTGCTTCCCTTCCTCTCTCTGCCTGCCTCTCTGCCTACTTGTGATCTCTCTGTCAAATAAATAAAATCTTTAAAAGTTCTAAGAGTAGCAATCCCCTCAGGATCACCCCAAAAAAGGTGAAGTATTTAAATAAAAAATGCTGATGGAAAATGCTTTAAAAATGTTTCATTCACCATAAAGTATTTTCCATTAGTTTAAAAAAAATATTTCCAACAACAAAATCCTTGAAAAGATTATCTAACCAGCATAACTCAAAGTCCTATAAGGTTAGAATTCAACTTACCACAGTAGCCCAGAAAAGATTTCTACAAACAAGGGGAAAAAAAGTCATCTGAAGGAGACGGTATGGTTTTCCATTAAGTTGGTGTTTTAGGAATTCAAAAGCCCTAACTAAATTTGCAGACTTGTTACACCAACGGCCTTCACTGGCGCCTGTGACACTGATGGAAGAAAACATTTACCAAAAAGTGATACACTTCAAAGCACTTTCTGCTATTTTCATTTTTTAACTTTTTGTTTTGTAAATTAAAGGGGCAGCCTTTCCCAATACACAAATTACCACACCACTAGAAGGTAGAAGGTAGAAAAGGTGGCTAAGACAGCAGCTCAGTTTAATTATGATTTGAGGGCGAATCCTAGAGCATGAGGTCTCTTTTTAAATTTTTTTTTCAGTGTCCCAAAATTCATTGTTTATGCACCACACCCAGTGCTCCATGCAATACGTGCTCTCCATAATAACCACCACCAGGCTCTCCCTACTCCCACACCCCTCCCCTCCAAAAGCCTCAGTTTGTTTCTCCCAGTCCAGTCTCTCATGGTCCATCTCCCCCTCCAATTTCCCCCAACTCCCTTCTCCTCTCCATCTCCCCATGTCCTCCATGTTATTTGTTATGCTCCACAAGTAAAACCATATGATAATTGACTCTCTCTGCTTGACTTCTTTCACTCAGCATAATCTCTTCCAGTCCCGTCCATGTTGATACAAAAGTTGGGTATTCATCCTTTCTGATGGAGGCATAATACTCCATTGTATATATGGACCATATCTTCTTTATCCATTCATCTGTTGAAGGGCATCTTGGTTCTTTCCATAGTTTGGCGACTCTGGTCATTGCTGCTATGAACATTGAGGTACACACGGCCCTTCTTTTCACTATATCTGTATCTTTGGGGTAAATACCCAATCGTGCAATTGCAGGTCATAGGGAAGCTCTATTTTTAATTTCTTAAGGAATCTCCACACTGTTTTCTGAAGTGGCTACACCAAATAAACTCTCTTTTCAATAGACCTTCATGTTTTACCTTCAGTCTAACCCCTCACAGGTATTTGGGCCAGGTATCATGAAATATTTCTGGCAGACATAGTCCAGGCTCCTCCTTTAGCAGATGGGAACAAAAGCCCAGAGAGATGGGGCGCCTGGGTGGCTCAGTGGGTTAAGCCGCTGCCTTCGGCTCGGGTCATGATCTCAGAGTCCTGGGATCGAGCCCCGCATCGGGCTCTCTGCTCAGCGGGGAGCCTGCTTCCTCCTCTCTCTCTGCCTGCTTGTGATCTCTCTCTGTCAAATAAATAAATAAATAAAATCTTAAAAAAAAAAAAGCCCAGAGAGATGAAGTCATCTATACAAGGTCGCACAGCCAGTGAAAGGTACAGTCTTACCCAGCCAAGTAGGAGGACCTTGGAAAACCCTCTCCTCATACCTGTGGCTAGAGGCAGGCCAACCTGGAGGCTGTTCTCAAAGGACCTTGCTGCGTCTGGAGTCCTGCTGCACCAGCCAGCTTCATTTCAGCACAGCCAGGAGACTGGGCTTGCCTGTTCAACCTCAGTGAAGAGATATATACCACGAGACTAGCAGCAGGTAAGAAGGAACCAGGGAGCAGAAGGCTATGCTCTCTACCCCGTGTCCACATAAGTTCAGTAAAGATGCACAGACACCAGATAACCTAACCCTTACTGTTTTGAATAATGATTTTTAAATTCTGTACTTTAATCAAGAGCTGTTAAATATGAATTCAGTCCCAACACTACATCTGTATTTTTATAGGATCTCTTTAGGTGTTTTTCTACATGAATCATGTATGTTTATCATTGAAGGGGATGTTCTAGAAGCCAAATGCATCTGGGTAAAAGTGAGATGCATATGTATTTAGGCTTATTTAAACACACAAACCTGCTAGAAGGATATAGGATAAAATGTTTTCTGCTGCTGGGAGGGTAGGAGGAAGGGAAGGGGCAGACTTGACTTCACACAATTCTGTACATTTGAATTTCAACAAGAGCATGTTTTACCCGCCCTCCATCCCCTGCACAACTTCTCTGCTCCTGGTGCCTTAAGCGTCATCATTTCAGAGGGTTCCATTGGGGGCCGCCATCTTGTTTCCTATATACTCAAAGGACTGACAGCTTACAGTTTTCATTTCTACCTGATCCCCAATGAGCTTCTACATCCCCATTTCTAACTTGGAATGCCTTTTTGGGTTCCAGAACTCTATGTCCAAAAATTCATAGGCTAACACCACCAGCTGTTCCACAGACTTTTTTTTCTGAATCCAACTTGCCCCTAACGGAACTCACCATCCTCCTCCTTCCCCACACAGGTTTCTTCTCTCCTTCAAAGCATCCACGTCATCCTCCATCCTTTCCCTTCACTAGCCACACACGGGGAGTTTGTAGGTCTTCCCAGAAGCTCTCAAAGCAGGTTTCTCCTCTACTGGGCACGATGGCCCTCTCCTGATTCACCTGCATCACTCTAGTCGCTTCCTGATTAGCACTCCTGCTTCTGGTACTTCCCACCTCCAATCCACCACGCAACACATGCATAGATTCAATACACAAAGCTGATAAAGTTCATGCAGTCTTCACTGAGCAACCAGTGTTGACCAGACACCATTCTAGGCCCTGAGGATACCAGCTGTCAGGCCAACATGGTCCCCATGCTCACAGACATTCCATTCCATTCTAGTGATGAAGTTGAATTTAAGAACCAGTTAGAACTCCCCAGTGCTTCAGGGAAAATCCAAACATTGTAGGTAGCACACAAGGCCTCTCCTGAACCCAGCCCCAACAACTGCCACCACCCCTCCCCCACCTGCTACCACCCTTACTATTTGTTGCTCCTCACCCCCCAAGACTCCAGACACTTTGGCACACTTCTGGTTCCCTGAACACACAGTGCTTTCTCCCACTTCTGCATACAACCTTCCCACCGCCCAGCATGTCCTTCCCTTCTCTACATCTCTAAGTGGTACCTCCTCCAGGAAGCCTTTCCTGACATGATTTACCGGAGTCCCTGCATAAGCCTCTGTCACAACACTTCATACACAGTCCTGTATTTGTGGACTGAATAGCAGAAACTTCTTTGTAAGAAGGCCCTACTCTCTCAACTCTACAATGACTGGCACACTGATAAATGTGAAATATTAAGAGATCTGCTAAGAATCTCAGTAACCATGTTTCCAAATCCTAGGAACCCACAAGGAAGACGAGAGGCAGGAATGGTTACCAGCATTGACAAATAGGACAAGTCGGGCACAGCCGCGTAACCAAAGGTGAAACTACATGGACACTTCTACACCGACTGTCCCCTGCACCTTCCTTCAGGTGTTCTCCAATACACTGCACACACACGGCATAGTGACGGCCCCTAGCAGGCTCACAGCCATTAGCCAACATACCCATCAGATTTTTCATTTTTCAAGTCCAGGTTTCAAGAGCCTGCCTTGCAGCCCAGGATGCAGGATGCCTGCTTGGATGCCATCTCTTAGAACAAGCTCCTGGTCTTCCCTGAATGTGGTTCAGAGACTTTGGCTCCCTTCTGACTCCAGGGTTAAGTTTTGCTTTTGTCTTGTTCTTTCTAGTCTCCTCACCTTCCTCCCAACCCACCATACTCCTAGCTCGCAATGAAAAGCACTCCGAAAAATAAACGTGCCAGTTTCCTAGTTCAGGGTTAGCATGCCAGCCTCCTCCTCCAGTGACAAAGAATTTCCGTCCTACTCTGAACCACCAGGAATTGTTCCTGAGAGCGGTGGGCTGGGCAGGCTCTTCCCCAGCTTCATGACCATCTTGGAGAGGATATATCATCTTGAGGACCTCTGCCCCCTCAGGAAGGGTCAAAATTCCAAGGATCACAATTCTAAGAATAGGATCTTCAAATTCTATTATCCAGCCCTCCTGGAATCTAGTGCATTCTGAAGTCAGATCTAGTTTTAAACACAGGTTGCACACTTGAGTGACCTCCGTGCTGCTGTTCCATGTGCAGATCACACTCTGAACACCTCCTGGGTCTACTCTTTTCAAGTGTTTTAGTGTGCACAAAGGACAAGAATGTTTTTGCACAAAGGACAAGAATGTGACTTAAGAGTATTAGTTTTCCTTTTTGTACAGTGTGTTTGCTGATTTAGTCATCTTTCACTGTCACAATTATATATGAAGCCTGTGAAAAGATTTTCACTATCATAAATAAATGAATACAGGCTCCCCCTCATTTGTAAAAGTGAGAAAAACTCCAGGACATCATCATGTGAATTAAGTAGGACCATGCAGACTAGACTTGGGTCTAGTAAAATTCTAATACACACTAGCTTTTCTTCTAAAACCTTGATTTGTTTAAAAAGCTGGGACATAGCTAGGATTGGATTGTATCAGAAAATCATTCAGGGCCGCTGGAGTACATGCTTTTATTTTCAAGTGACGACGTCGGGGAGATCAGCCCTCGGACTGCGTCATTCGGCGGCATGATGACTTGCCTGGTTTCTCCCGGGGAAAGGTCCACCCTGAGATCCTGCCTCCTGGGTTCCAGCTTTCTCACTCTACCATTCAGTTCCAGAGGTGCAGAAATCCAGCAACCCAGAGAGCTGCGTCCCAGGGGAACATCCGCCCAGCTCAGAGCCTCCCTTACCTCTCTTCTCAGATAGCTGGGGACATAGCCAGAGCAGTAACTGGAACAAAGAACTATGCAAACAGAGTGCAGAGTCATCACAAAGAGGAAATCCTCTCCAGACCACAATTCCTCAGCTCAAGACCAATGCGTTATACAACAGCTCAACTTCCAGGCCTTCATGGAAAGCAGAGTCTGCCCATCCCGCATCCCAGTTGAGCCCCAGTGTTTCCTCCTGAGGTGGCAGGCAGGTAATGAACGCCACCAGACTAATCCTATAGCCTAAGCAGCTTCAGGGTGTTAAGGGGCTTAACCCACAGGCAGGGCACTTCCTGGTGGGATGTAAGCAGAGCCTTCAGGGGTGAGGAGTTTGGGTTGAGGCACTAAAGGCATCCCTCCTATATTAAGACCAATGAAAGAGAACCAGCGTATCCTAGCAAGGGAGGTACCACGGCTTTCAATAGGATTCTAAGCACAACTTCCTGGTGATTTTTATTCCAGAATTTACGAAAGCACTAAGCAGTGGGAGCTTTAAAGCCCACTCCATTATCCTGATCACATACAAGATCGACCATAGGTATTGACATCTCAAGCTTCTCCAGTAAGAACTAGAATAGGAGCAGGTATCTGTTTACAAAACCACCCCCAAGCCCAAATGACCGAGGAAACCTGCCTAAGAGGTTTTAGAATTTATATGTTAAAACTCAGAAATGCTAATATAATCGTTTCCTTGGTTCTGACACTGGTGTTCTTAAAACCTACATAGAGTGGTGGGACAAGACTATCGTATATTAGTTGATGTTCATCAAAAGAAAAAGGTATTCTAAAAAACTAAAAAAGTATTACATCAAAAAATAACTCATACCCCTTGTTCACACCTTTGTGAATTCTGGATTCTATCCTTGGACAAGCAGCAGCCAAAATTTTCCCTATGAAAAATCCAGAAAACCAAACGAGTCACTGCTAGTGGCATACTCATGCAGAGTTAAAGTGGCTGTCCCCAGGCCATGGCTCAGTGGGTTAAGCCTCTGCCTTCCGCTTAGGTCCTTGGTTCCAAGGTCCTGGGATGGAGCCCTCATCAGTGAACCTGCTTCTCCCTCTCCCTCTGCCTGCTGCTCCCCCTGCTTGTGCTCTGTCAAATAAATAAAATCTTTAAAAAATAATAATAAAGTGGTTGTCCCACTGTTGTGGCTATAATTTGTTTTCAGTTAGGTCTTTTACAAGAATACCCATGTCCTAGGACATAAATTCATCACCCAAGTCAGAGGTCAGCTTACCCAGTAGGATGGCACAGCACGTTTGCACTTTCTACACTCCAGGTGCAGTGAGAGTTAGGGTCCTGGTCAACAGCTAGAAGACTAACGGGAAGTCTTGTGTAAGGTACAACACAGGGCTCCAAGCACCCACTTCAAAATCGTGACTCCCAGGCTACAGGAGGGAGCCTTTGAAGGAGGACAGAGCCCATCTTAGCAGCAACACAGGGCTTGGGATCTAAGTCACACCTATCAGGAGGTGTATATCCTGGCAACTTAGGAGCAAAGCAGCATGAGAACTGGGAGAAAGATTTCATTTTTCCTGTAAAAATAAGAACAGGGTAGCCCATGATGGGACTTGAGTAAAACTGGTGTCCAAAACTGCAATGGCCTTACCCTCCAGAACCTCAAAAGACATCTCCTGGACCCCTGCAGTTTCCCGTCGTCGGGATGCATCCAATCGGCTAGCACAGCAGGAGGTCAAGGAGGCCCAGGACCTCCTGCGGACCCACACAGGAGCAGGGTCCTGCGAGCATAGAGGAGCCTTCCCAGTCATGGCCAGGACTCGATGGGTGTGTGTGGTCGTCTCACAGAGGACCTTCCCCACTCTGCACCTGTATATAGACCCTCTGTGCCTCGAGAAAGTAAGAGCGGCTACCTCTGACAAAGGAAAAAGAATGAGAAAGGTGGGATAAGGGAATGGGGACTATCGCTGCTAATCTAGAGATCAATACTCCTATCAATCCTGTGACTTTCAAGCTTACCAAAGTAGTCAACCTGAAGACACCTCTGACAGTCCAGTCCACACAACACAGAGGTCTCAAAAGTCTCCTCTTCGTACGCTAAGTTGGGCTCCTTTCATCCTAAAAAGCCCAACGGTCGGTGGCCCACCACCATGCCTCCTTTGGTCAATAAAGGCAATCGAAGCCCAAGAGCACATCGGGAAGGGGCAGGTAGGGCTTCCTGGGTGAAGTCCAAAGAGCTGGGGCCAACAGCCCTCAGTCTTCTTAGTCCCTGAAGTTTCTGGCCCACAGCAGCCTCTGGAGTTGTTACCCATCATCTGGAAGCACCATGAGGAGGTTTCTTCACACAGAATTAGCAAGCAGAAATACAGATGAGTCACTGGGACCCGCCACACGGAGGCGGGAGTGATTAGACTTAGTCGTCAGGAAGCCTTTGCACAAGCGCCATCAAGGCCCTGGGGTGAATGGCCAGGGGAGGGTGCTGAAGCTTCCTTCTCCTAAATCCCCTTAAGATGGGGTAGATTCTCATGTGTCCAAGGCAGTTCTACTGGAGCCCTGCCTGGTGGCGGCTGCTCCACCACAGAGGAAGGCTTACAAGCCTCGAGCTCCCACCTGCCTTCCAGGCACTTGCTTGTAACAGAATAAAAAGGGAGCAGAGTGGATTAAAAAAGGGCCACTGTAGAGCACAGACTTTAATCCCAATTGCAACCCTTTTAAGTGGCTTTAACTCTCAGACTACCCCCCCCCCAAAAAAAATATAAGTTAAACTTGTTTTCTGAATTTATAGATCCATGTGGGTAAGGTTTCCAGCACAAGAGAAGCCGCAGAAACAGCAGCCACAATCAGTCCAGGCAGGAAGCAAGCACGTGGCACAGGCGACACCCCATTTCAGGTAGGTACGGGGAACTACGACTCGTTTTTCTCCATTAGAGTACATCTTTAAAAGAGTTCACTGATAGAGCTTCACTTGAACCAGTCGTCTTACCATCATCTTTAGAAAAAGATAGTAAGACTCACATTAGGGTAAGACTGCAAAGACCTACAATGCTTATCAACCAGCTACGCATCTCGGCAATCCCCGAGTGGAAGGTTTCATCTCACCCCCAATGTTTTGAGTTAAAAAATCTTCCTCACGTCTGTACACCCATCCCTGCAAATCACCTTCATGCAGTTAGTCTACATGCTGATGAAAGAGCCTCCCAGCTCCCCAGTCCATCAGAGAAGTCATTAAGGCGCTTCACCCAGTGCTCCCGCCAGCACACGGGGAGTTCTACCACAACAGATGTAAAAAGAAGAAAAAGCAAAGTGTGCTCACCTAACACTTGGGAACTGTTGTTTTTGTTGTTGTTGTTGTTGTTTTTCTCATCAGGAAAGTCAATCCTCTGAGTAGCTTTTGGGAACAGGAATTTCTGGATATTAAAAAGCTTAATAAACACTACAAACTAGGGGCACCTGGGTGGCTCAGTGGGTTAAAGCCTCTGCCTTCAGCTCAGGTCATGATCTCAGGGTCCTGGGATCAAGCCCCACATCGGGCTCTCTGCTCAGCAGGGAGCCTGCTTTCCTTCCTCTGTCTGCCTCTCTGCCTACTTGTGATCTCTGTCTCTGTCAAATAAAATCTTAAAAAAAAAAAACACTACAAATTAAGATATAAAAATGCATTATAAAAATAAAGATCGGGGTGCCTGCGTGGCTCAGCCCATTAAGCATCTGCCTTCAGCTCAGGCCATGATCTCAGGGTCATAAGATCAAGACCCATGATGGGCTCCATGAGTGTACTTGCTCACACCCTCACACTCTCTCAATGAATAAAATCTTAAAAAAAAAAAAATACAGAAGATCAGCGTCAAAGAGGCCTTCAACATCAGTTTAATATGTTTCGAAACATTAACGTCCTTTAATGCTAGTAGGTCAAAGACGTGAGCTAGAATCTCTTGTTCCAGTTCTAGGATCACAAGGAGAAAAATGGCACTCACTCTGGTCATGTGCAAGGAAGTCCCAGTGAGAGCTCACGCCTTTTCTGGGACCACTATCTGTAAGAGCCTTCTGACTGTTCCAGGTTAAAGTCTAATCTCAACCAGGACCCAACTAACCAGAACCAGAGCAGTGGCCTTCATGAAATATGGATTAAAGTATATTCCTGTTTAAAATCAGCTTCTAGGGGACTACCTAACATCAGTACTCATATCCCTTCCCCGCCCCTTTTTGTAGACGTCTAAAGTTTTACATTTACAGCAAAAAATTGAGCAGAAAGTAGAGTTCCCATATGCCCCCACCCCAAGCATGGCCTCCCCCCACGATTACCATCCCTCTCCAGAGGAGTACATGTGTTATAATCCATGTCCCCCAAATCTTACTCCAAGTCCACAGTTGACATTAGGGTTCATTCTCGCTGTTGTGCAGTTCAGATTTTGACAAGTAGGAGAGGACTTTCTCCCATCACTGTATTAGCATACGCAATGGTTTCACTACCTTAAAATTCATCCCCTAACCCTTGTGGCCAATGATCTTTGTACTCCCTCCATAGTTTTGTCTTTTCCAGAATATCATGAAGTTGGAATCATAGAATACACAGGTTTTTCAGATTAGCTTCTTCCACTTAGAAATACACACTTAAGGTTCTCGCAGGTCCTGGCATGGATTGGTAGCTCATTTCTAAGCCCTGGATATTATTCCACTGTGTGGATGTACCACTATCCATTCACCCACGGAAGGACATTTCGGTTGCTCCCAAGTTTGGGCCATTAAGAAATAAACCAGAGGACGTCCACACTAGCGAGCAGGTTTATGTAGACGTAAGTTCTCACTGCCTTTGGGCAAATACCAAGGAGCACAACTGATGGCGAAAGTATGTTGCATTTGATTTAAAAACAAACAAAAAAAAAACAGCCCACACAGCCAAACACCTGTCATCTACAGAAGTAGTATGGTAAATTTTGCTGTTTTATGATGCAAAGACCCACAGGCACTAAGTCCTGTCTTTAGCTCTACTTATCTAGGTATAGAAGTCGCAGGAAATGTATTATTATTATTCTAGGAATTTCACCATCATAGCTCAGCACATGGCACTCCCACTTTGATATGGAGCCAAAAGCTAGGAGCAAACCGGGACACCCCTCCCGTCACCCCCCCAGCACACCTCCATGTTCTAGCACTTCCACCGAAGTCCACAATGCCTAAGCCAAAACAGTCTCCCTGTAACCAATCTCTCCACCTCAACTCCTGTCCCCCAAACCATTTGTCCTCCGCATGGTAGCCAAAATCATCAGAACTAAGTTCAGTTGTGTCACTTCCCTGTTTAAAAATCCAACAGTTGGGGATGCCTGGGTGGCTCAGTTGGTTGGACGACTGCCTTCGGCTCAGGTCATGATCCCGGAGTCCCGGGATCGAGTCCCACATCGGGCTCCCAGCTCCATGGGGAGTCTGCTTCTCCCTCTGACCTTCTCCTCGCTCATGCTCTGTCTCACTGTCTCTCTCTCAAATAAATAAATAAAATCTTTAAAAAAAAAAAATCCAACAGTTGATTGCCTTAATTTAGGATAAAATCCAAAATTCTTGCCTCATCAAAAGGCCCTCTGTGACCCTGGCCTACCCCTCTATCCTGCTCTCAAAGATTATTATTTATATAATATAGGGGATTTATCCCCAAATATTTACACTTCTGACCTTTATTATGTAGTTCTTCTAACCATACATCTTTTCTTGCCCCTGGACCTTTGCACTGGTTTTTCCCCTCTGCTGGAAACAGACTTTTCTCCCAAACTCCAATCAAAACCTTTCTCTTAACTTTGTATCTTTCACTTTCTCCAAAAACTCATGCTGATCTCAAATCTAAAGTTATTTTTTCACCACCTGTTCTGTTTCACTGTAGCACCTTTCCAACTGCTCACCTCACCTTTATCCTGCAGTGATTTAGTACTGGCCTCTCCCACTAGAGCAGGAACTCTGAGGGCAGAAATCATGTATGTTCTGTTTACAAATGCATACCTAGTGCCCGGTATAAAGCACGCCCTTAAATAATGGTGGAATTACACAATAGACTGAACAAATACAATGCTATTTTCATAGGTGGAAACAGGATAATAGGATGAGATCTCATGGAAAGGGACACTGAAAGCCATTTCCCTGAGAACAGGAGTTGGTAATAGGGATCACCAAGTAATGAGGTCAAAGACATCAATATGCAAGTCGTATTAGTTTTATATAAGGTCTTCTTGGGGTCATGCGTCTAAAGCACAGTGTCTGGCATATTACAGATACTCAAATATTTATATCACAAAAAGGGAGAGGAGGAAAGATTCCTGAACCTCCCAGTTAATGCTTTTCAGCACTAAGGAGAGCCTCAGCCCCCTCAACCACATCTGCCCCTTTTCTACACCTAACCCCTCCATTGGGCAGGTGAGCCCTGACTCCCTATTTTTATACAGATAGACTTTTCAGTTCCCTTTCTACCTTCTTGGCAAAGCTGTTTCTGGCCATTAGGACCCACAAGTACTTTCTCCTGGTGTGAATTACTAGCTGTTACCATCTGGACTGTTCAGGGACTTACAGTTACAATAATGCCTCTTACATGGACAATCACAACCCTCCAATATGGAGGTAGCTAGAAGACCCCCTCAAGGTCATCTTGTCCAAACGCCTCATTTCCAAGGGAAAATCCTGAGGCCCAGGGAGGGGTCAGAGTCCACTGGTGAGAGCACCGAAGGGGAAATGCCAGTTCCCTGGCTCCTGAGGTAAACCCTGTCTGGTCACGGTCTCCCTAGGACATTCTGAGGACCCAACTCTGGTGAGCGGCTTCTTGGCACCTGGGAAGCTGGTTGACTATTTGGTGATGGAGTAAGAATGGTGATGTGTGTGAGTTGCTGGCAAGTTCTCAGGTTAAACACAAACCCGCCCCTGGCACCACCACAGCACGATGTTTGCTGTTACTGTTCTTAGTGGGCATTTCCAAAGGAGAGGTGGCTGCACAAAGTCCTGGAAATTCTACTGCTCCTCTCATGCATGAAGACTAACAACTGTGAAAGGAAGCAGCTGGAAACTCCTTACCCTTGGTAGACTCCCAGAGAAGTCAGACAGGTTTGTCTACAGCTGTCAGAGTCTTCTGAAAATCAACAGACTCTAGCAGAGAAAGTACACAGCCTCACCAGACCCGCACAGCTAACCCACAACAGATTCTCCCCAGACCGAAGAAATCAGGCCCAAGTTTTGGTATGACACCGGTTTACCCCACCTCCCTGCGAGGTCAAAGGAAAGAAGTTTTCCTCCACTTTCTGACTAATGTTTACGGACTTAATTCCTACAGAAAGCTTTCCATATGGACCAACGCCCTGGTATTTCCAAGGTGCTTTCCCATGTTTGTTATCTTCTTTGATGATCAACCCCCTTCCACGGCTGGGCCCAAACTTACAACCCAGGAGACTCAAGCTGAGAGCTGCAGTGACCTGCCCAGTCACCCGGCCAGAGAGGTGAAGAGCCAGGTTGCTGGCTCCTGGGCTCTCAGCTCCGCAGACCATCACACCACCTGGCTTCTCACGCTCAGTGGCTCCTCTGCCCCATCACATCAACAACCACCTTCGCCTCCCCTACACAGACATCTTCTACTCCAAGAACAAGTCCCTGCACTGTCCTTTGTCTCAGGCCTCCATGTTGCTCCATACTTCCTAAACCTTCTCCCACTGTCCATTTTTCAAGGTCTTCCAAGTCTGTTTAGAATACTCCAGGTCATAATGGCCATACCTCCAGCATCCTCCTCAGCCCTCACTCACCTACTCCATATCCCATCTGCCTCTGTCTACATGGCCACCCTAATTCAAGGCTGAGCTTCAGATGGTGGAACTCTTCTGCTCAGCCCTCACGCCGCCAAGCCGCCCCCCCCACCCCCACCACCCCTTATAGAACTAGGACAAGCTAGCAGGTGAGTGAATGAATGTAATGAAGCCTGATTCATGGAGCACCACAAAGCGAACGGGATTTATGGAGCAACAGCATGGACAGGAGTAAGGGCTCCACACATCCACGGGACACATTTTCGCAAGCACAACGTGCCAAGGTCAACAATTTCTAATTAAGGAGGAAAGGTCAGGCATGGAAGGAGAACCAACAACAGGATCTGCCAGGGGTACACCTACATCCCTAACTTGGGATCAATCCAGATTAACTGTTCTCCTGAATTCCAGAAGTTGTGGCTTTTTGTTTTATTTTTAAAGTTCAGCAGCTATCTACAGAGGGCAAGGCTATGTGGCGGGCTGTGTAAGCATTACCTGTTCAGAGCCGTAGGTCCCTAAGTGTGGAAAGGGGCCTTATAGGTAGGTCTTGGGTAACAACCTTTTTCTCTTAAAGAATCTATAGACTGGCTAATTTTACTTCACTTCAGAGGCCATGACCAGCATTCTCTAAGAACAGACATTGCAGGGGCACCTGGGTGGCTTAGTCGGCTGGGTACCTGCCTTCAGCTCAGGTCATAATCCCAGGCTGGGATCGAGCCCCACATTGGGCTCCCTGCTCAGTGGGGAGTCTGCTTCTCCCTCTCCCTGCTGCTCCCCCTGCTTGTGGTGTGTGTGTGTATATGTGTGTGTGTATCAAATAAAATCTTTAAAAATAGATATTTTAATCTCCCCCAAAGTAAACACTACTTCAGGAAAGAATGGTCCTTTAACTCAACACATTCCTGTGGCCAGGCCACGGAGCAGGCACACTCCCCATGAAGGTCTAGCAGTGGGAGCTTATGGGGGCAATTCAGCGGACCATCCTAGGCACCTGAAAGTTTGGTCTCTAGACTGGGATGGAATCTCTTCTGGAGAGGTTCACCCACCTATCATACCTGTGACCTCAGGGAGAGGAAACAACAGAACTTAAGGACGAGCACAAAGTAAATCCTCAGTGACATTAACTCCGTCTCTCCCCACTCTACACTCAGTCCTGTAACACCGAACTCACAACTGTGTGGAGACAGTGTTCACGTCCACTGCCCACCCTCCGAATACGACTAACCCATATCTGAACACTTCTCTAGGAAAAGCCTCTGAAACATTTCCACCATTTCTCTCATGTTCTGTTTTTCTGCCTCCCTCACCATCCTGGCCGTTCTCCCTCAAGCTATCCCTCAGTCTGTGTCCTTTGAGCACAGGACTCCTCCTTGTTGGGCACAAAGCACAGAAAGTCATGGTTGCCCCTCATGGAGCTCACAGTCCAGCTCTCATTAAGCTGAGAGGAAACCCCTTGCCCCAAAACACCTCACAGCATGGATTTCTGTGAGGAGACCTTAGACAGTGAAGGGATTTGGAAGGAAGGGATGATAGTAAGGGCTGGGGCTCCAGAAACATGAGAGGCACTCTCTTGTAGTCCACCATCCCCTCGAGAGGGGAAGTTGTAGAACAAACCTGAGCCCAATGTCGGTTTCCCACAGCCCGAAATAGGGACCTGGGTGTCTCCACAAAGCATCCTTACAGACAACCAAGTTCTAGACAATCTTCAGTGTGGGACAACCAGGAGTCTAGGGCCAAGTGTCCTAGGGGTCCTGAGCAATCATACAGCTCAAGGTGCAGAAGTCCACACCCTACTGCCAAGCCAAAGGCAGAGGTAGAGAGTTTCTAGAGGAAAAACAGGATGAGGTGGATTTTGAGGAAACTGGGTTTTTAAAAATTCAATTATGCCTCAAATCAGGAAGCTGGGAGGCTGAGAAACCTAACCATGGGTGGGGCCACCAGCTACTGTCTAAACCAGTCTAGGGTTTGGTTTGCTTTTTGGTTTATGAAAATAACTACATGCTAGGTCACCTGAATGCAGTGCAGGTGGCCAACAGACCACTCTTTTAATGGTCGTATTTCCTAGTACACAGAAGTTGCCCTTCCTGCAAAGGAGGTTTCACTACATTCTAGAATTCCTCTAGGCTTTGATCTTGCAAGAAAAGGGCTATTTCTAAAACTGTTCTGTTTGGCCCAAATTCTTTCTCTGAATCAGGTTCTAAAATTTATTTCTGCATGTTAGCATTCTTCAACAGCAACAACATGAGAAAAATAACCTTCAGAACATTCCCCTCACCTCCCTACCCCCCAAGTAAGCTCCTGCCAAATGCTAGCATATGGCTAAAATGTCATCACCACTCAAAACAGGAATCCCCGCACCCAGTTTTTGATACCACAAGGATAGAAGAATGTCTCATGTGTTGTTAAACAATCTAGAAAGATCGTGCTGCTCTACTAGGGACATCAGGCCTTCCATAAAAGAATTTGCCTTTTAAAAGCATATTTTCTATAAGATTGACAACACTGTTCAGACAGTTCCGACACAGCTTCGTGGAACCAATGAGAGGAGGTGAATGCCAGAATGTCAGATCATCAGGAAATCTGTGGCATGTTCTAGAAGCCAACTCAGGACCAGCCCTGAGCTCTCTACCACATCACATTAACTCCTACACACATTCTACCACCACCACCCCCGCCGCCACCAATGGGCTGATAGTAAAGGACAGGAGATCGGCTTACGAAGTGTCCACAGACTCCTAGGTCCTCCACCATGCCAACCTTTCCCAGGCAATGTCATCTGCAGCCCCAAGGTCAGCACAGCACAGCCTGACTGGAAGATGTAGCTTTCGGCATCTCTCCGCTGACCCCATCCCATCCATGCTGGCCCTGTCACAGCAGCTTCTCTGGCTCACATTTTGTGGTCATAATGAGCAAAGTAGAGTGCCCTTGGCAGAGACCTCCTTTTACAAACTCAGAGACAACCATGTTTTACATTTGTGGGGGTTTTGTTGGGTGATCACGCAACTGTAGCAAACAAAAATGATTCATGGAACACAGTGCAATCAGCAGATCTTCTGAAATGAATTTCAATCAAGGCTGTCCACTTTCCAAGACACACAAGGACTCAAGACCTTGTGGAAAGAGACCTCCAGTGAGTCAGTCCAACCAGGCCCGCCTGTATGTAACCCTCTCCCCGTCGCAGCTCATGCACTCCTCCGCAAGAGGGGAGGAGTCATGGATAGAAATGAATCCCTCCTGGGCCCCTGGGTGGCTCAGTGGGTTAAAGCATCTGCCTTCGGCTCAGGCTCAGATCACGATCTCAGGGTCCTGGGATCGAGCCCCGCATAGGGCTCTCAGCTCAGCAGGGAGCCTGCTTCCTCCTCTCTCTCTGCCTGCCTCTCTGCCTACTTGTGATCTGTCTGTCCAGTAAATAAATAAAATCTTTAAAAAAAAAAATGAATCCCTTCGATGCCAAACTTGCAGTGGGTGCAGAGACTAGCCCCACTCCTTTCAGGTGGTCTTTCTCCTCCAGAGACCAGTAAAGGAGGGCCCGTTCCCCCACTGCCACAACATAGGCCCAGCAACACTTTGTCAGCAAGGCCATTTTGCTTTTTCAGCCTGTCAACTTAAGGGACAAGGGGGGGAACCCCCGGCAGCAGCTCTAGGCAGAAACAGGAACACTCTCCCAGGATACGTCATCTTAGCTTCTCCTCCTTTCCTATTTCATTAACTTCAGCTATCACCAGCAGCACAGGTGCCTCGTGCCATAGGAAACGTGTTGTGTTGCATTTGATAGAGACGGGAACACCTTCCAAATGAACAGCAGTCTCAGGTCCAGTCAGCAGCTCCCAAAGGCTACCTGGGGAAAAGCGGCTCCATTCAGCAGGGACCAGGCGCCCCCGAGACCAGGCTACCCCAACAAGCTGCAGCAGGATGAACGAGTGACTCACTGAGCTGGCCCTCCCGAGCCCGGCTGGACCCCCGAGGAGGACTTTGCCCCTGTAAGAGAGGTGGGTGGCATGCTCGTGACACTCTGATCTGCTCTGAGATCCCAAAAGATGGACTAGAAGGCCTCTAACATCGCTTCACAAAATTCACATCAGCCGCATAGGCAGGAGCAGGATCCTATTTTTACCACAAGTGGCATCACAGAATAGTTCAAGCTTGGGGAGATGCGACATTCTAGGCAACGGAAAATTTGAGGAAATGAAGGGTCTCTCTTCTGCCTGAAACCGCAAGCTAGTTGCCCATGATGGGTTGAGTCAAGGCAGCCCGAGACTCGGACTCCAAGACCACAGAAGCCGGCTCATACCCAGCTTGGAGTTCAGGGTATCTGGTAACTCGCCACTAACCCAGGGCCCCCGTCATGTCACACTTGCATTCCCATGATTTTTACATAGTTCCTTAGGCCTGAAACAGGGTGAAAAAGACCTCAAACATGTCCTTTGAGTCCACACTTATGGGTGGTACACTCTTCAGCTAGAGCCTAACAAGACAGCCTGACCCAGGGCACCACTGTCATGGCCAACACACCGCCCCTGCCATCAGTGAGGGTCTGAGGAAAGCGGGTGGCATAAGAGACCACTGTGAGGGGAACCCCCTCTGGCAGTCCTTGAAGGAAAGGTCTCCCTGATCAGGTACTCGCATACATCATATACTGGGTCTGTGACCCCAGGCCTCCTACAGGTCTACTGAATTCAAGGTATTCAGATTTTTTTTTTAAAGGATTTTCTACCCAGAAATCCATTCCTTCCTGTTGAAACCATGGCAGTTAGGAAGGGTTGAGACTGGGAGTCGACTTGGCATTGACGGATCATGACTGCATACAGCTTTGTGGGGGTCCTCCCCCCTCCCTTCTAGCAGGAGGGTCCAGCTCCCTCATCTGTTTCCAGGGCACTGGGCATGATCCCCACCTTGCAGGGGTTGGCTGCAGGGTTGAAGACCCAGGGAGCTACCTGGTGACCAACTCAGGAGAGAGACCAACATCTACCAGACCACCACTAATAAGCGTTTACCGTTACGTGGCTGGGAGCCAGGGCCAGGTTCTCCATCACAGGTGTCCACTCAGGAACAATACTGCTCGATGGAAGGTGTTGGACAGTTCCCTCATGATACAAGGCTGACGGAGGGCCTTCCTCCCTCCCAAGATCTGGATGCTTCATTCACCATCAAGCATTTGCTCTCTCCCAAAATGGAGAAACTCCCGCTTGTCCCTGTCCTCTTCTCAGTTACTGGAAGAGTTGTTACCCTATGCCAGTGACCAGGTAGAACGCCACTCCTGTCGTCCTGAGAATGCACACTGGCCTCAGGACTTACTGCCACACACAGTACGTTAGTGAGTTCACCTAACTGACAGGTAATATTGGTGAGACAAGCCCAAGTTATTTCTCAAATGGCCACGTTTACTTTATGGTTAAGCCACAGAAAGTACAGGCATGAACAGATTAAGTCTTTTGCTTAAACATCAGGTCAAAAAAACAACAAACCTGGTGCATGTCAGTTATAGGCTGTACAAAGCTTTAAGCATTTTACTCCCATTTTTGGGGGGACTTTAAGAGCTACAAAGTTCATTGCAAAACAACAAAACAACCTCCAAAAAAAAATTCTGTACAAAAATCTAAGATTTCCTAACTCCTACTTCCTATCCCCATCTACCAAGAGAAAAATCACAGTTCAGTTTTAAGATTCCTCATCAGGAGATTAGGCTGAGGGAAGGGTGTCCCATGAAGACACCACTGATAGGGACTGGATGCAGGACTTCAATTTGGATCTTCGAGGGGGGGTGGGGGGGAGTAAGGTCTTAGCAGCCTGACTAGCCTGTGTTCTATCTGCAAATGGACCTGGAGAGCTCGTTTGGAGGCTCTAGCAGGGAAGGGCAGCTCCTCATATGTGCCTGACCAAAGAACATCCTCTCTCAGGGAAGGTGGCCCTCCCCCACTGAGTGCACAGCTCTGGGAGGGACGCACCCAGGACTGTGAGGAAGGGGATACCGTCCCCCCCACCACCGATCAATGGGTTGACATGTCACCACCAGATCACCCTCAGGTCCACAAAGCATGACGGGGGTGGGGAGGGGGTGTTCAACACTACAGCTTTCTCCCCAGTGTGACCTACTGCATTTCCATCTTCAGCAAAGCCAAGTGCAAGTATATATTTTACGAAGAGCAGTCTTAGAGATCCATTTTTATTTCATTTGCAAAGAGTTGTCACTCTTGAACACATATACTAAATCCATGGTTTCAACCCTATAAGTGGCTAAAAGGTCAGAAAGTTTTAGAGAATCCCCTGGAAAGGATATTGAAGACTTACACAAGTTAACTGAATCCCCCCAAGAGTATCTTTTTTTTAAGATTTTGAGAGAAAGAGAGAACATGCAAGGGGAGGTCAGAGGGAGAAGCAGACTCCCCGCAGAGCTGGAAGCCCGATGCGGGACTCGATCCTGGGACTCTAGGACCATGACCTGAGCTGAAGGCAGTTGCTTAACCCGCTGAGCCACCCAGGCGCCCCCCCGCCCCCCCTCCGGGGCGCCAAGAGTATTTTATCAATACCATCCTGGCAAGCACACCCCAGCTGGAGCCGTTTGGACAAACATCAGAGCCTCTCCCGTAATTCCTAGGGAAAATCCTCACTGCGTACTACACGAGGTTCCCTGTTTTTGCCCCCTTGCATGCATTCACAGTTCGGAAGTTCAAAGACCTCACGGAGCACCTCCTGTCTGAGGCAATGTACGTGGATGTCTTCACTGGTGTCCCAGGTCTCCAGGCACTGAAGATGGAGGTTTTTAAATGCAGGAGGTGATGACTGACCCCCGAAAGGACAGGACCAAAGTTACACAGCTGGTGGGCTTAAACGTCTGACTCGGGTTTCCTTCATCCTCCCACAGCTCCACACCATTCAACCTCCCACTTCAGCCTGGAGATTTACCACTGGTCCAGCCGCGATGTGGTGACCAGATCTCCAGCAGAAGAGAACAAAGTCACAGGAAGGAATGGCGGTGGCGATCAGAACTGGATTACCCCATGAACAGTCACGATTACCCTCCTTGCTGTCCTCTGGCCTGCATCCCATTGGCTCAAAGATCTGGTTTAAGGCCCGTCACCCTCCGTGAAGCCCCTTCATTCCCTCCCTTCCCAGCTGAGACCGGCAATGATCTGTAGTTGAGAGATAGCTGTCTGATGCCTAGGGCTCCTTTTGCCAATTTTTTAAAGCTGTATGTGTAACTGGAATGTTCAAATCTCCAAAATAAATAAGCCCATCTGCCATCTGGCCCCATGTGTGAGGCAAACACACTTTGTCATCATGCATAGATACTGGTGTATTCAGCATAAAGGCCACTGCTGCCCTGGGGGCCTACAGTCTAGTTACCCCACTACTCAGAAATAACAGGCCATTCGATAAAGTTGTAAAATTTCACATAGGGCAAGGTTCTGGGCTATTTATATTGTACTTATAAGAAGTACCACATGGGGCCTTGGCTGGCTTTTTGTTAATTATAAATTATTCAGCACCACAGTGATAGATTGCTAATTAAAATGCTAACCCCTAAGGCAAGGGCCCAACAGGGAACAATTCTCTGGGCTTCACTAACTCCCTCTCACTGCATCAGAGGCAGACCTCTCTCCCTTTGCCTCCCTCCCCTCAAACAGCCAAAGCACACCAAAGGGCCTTCATCCTTACAAGTCAAACATGTTAAACAGCTAAGAAAATAAAGTGGAAAATCTAGTGACAAGGTGATTTATTGAGGTCCTTTCAGAGGCCTGCAGTTTCAGAAGACTCAGGACAGTTCTGACAACTGGCATTTTAGAAAATGGGCTGTCTCTTCCTTGAATATGCCTGAATTCCCTTGGTCTCTTGCGCTGGAAGGCCCGTGTCCCCGATTCTCCTTCCCACCACAGTACCTGAGACAAGCCAGGGCATCCCCATCACTGCTCCCCAAGTCTCACCGGCGCCATCTGGAACACCAAGTAAAAACCAAGGAAATAGGAATAAAGTATGGATGTTCTCTAAGAATGTGTTCATATTATGAGACTGTGGACTCTAAGAAACTGAGGGGGTTTTTTGGGGGGGGTTGTGGGGGGCTGGGTGAGCCTGGTGGTATTATGGAGAGCACGTATTGCATGGAGCACTGGGTGTGGTACATAAACAAGGAGTCTTGGAACACTGAAAAAATTTTAAAAAAAAATGTGCTTATATCGGTTTAACACATGCAGCATACTAATAAGTTAACAGGAGAAAGTGGGAACAGGGATGTGGAAACTGTACAACCGGGTCTTCTGTCACTCCGTTTTTCTGTAAACTTCTAAAGTTAGAAGTTTAAAAAAAATCATGACAAAATGCTGAGGAGTGTGGGAACATGAGATCACTCATACACCGGGCAGTTCCTTAAAACCTAAACGTGAACAGTAAGACCAAGCTTCTGCACTTCTGGGCATTTATCTCCGAGAAATGAAACCATATTCCTACAAAAGCCTATACACCAAAGTTTACAGCACCTTTACCCGTGACAGCCACGAGCCGGAAGCAACAGACAAGTAGTCAAACTGTGGTACAGCTGCCCCACGGAATCCTGCTCAGCAATAAGGCATGCGTTACCATGCAACAGCCGAAGCTGGTTTCCAAATTATGTGCACGAGAAAAGTTAATTCCAGAAGGTTACGTACTGTATGACTCTGTATGTATAACAACTCTGATGAAATTCTATAAATGGAGAGCCAATTAGTGGTTGTCAGAGGTTGAAGAGGGGGTGGAGATGAGTGTAGCATAGGAGAGGTAAGAGATCCTGGAGATGGAAATGTCTGGGTCTTAACCACGTCAGTGACAAAATCCTGGTTGTGACATTCTGCTGTAGCTTGGTAAGGTCTTAGAATTGGGAGAAACAGTAAAAGGCCTCTGGGATTGTTTCCATATTGTTTGTCACAACTGTGTGTGAATCTACAATTCTCTCAAAGAGATGGTGTTTTAAAGCCAGCAGGTGGCCTGGAGGAATGGGTGGGGAGACCCAAACACAAGTGGGATGGGAGTCCACCAGTGAAGGTGGGAGACCCGGAACACGGCATTGAGACCACGGAAGCCGTGCCCTCAGAGCATAAACGTGGAGGAGGGAGGCTGGCCTGAATTAGAAGGTATTGGCATGAACTTGTATTTCTTTAGGCGTTTAAAAAAAAAAATACAAGCATATATTTATGTGTACAAATACAGGTCTATACGCAATCATTTCCTAGCTCTGTCCACGCAAAGAGCTTGAGGGCAACGACACTCCAGGGACAATCAGTAACTTGATGCCCAGAAACTGGTTTCCAAGTACTTCTCCACTGGAAAGAATCGGGGCTCCTTAGGAGAAACGGATTCTGGGCTGGGGCAGAGAAATACAAGACGCATCTGGAACGCTGTGTCAGGGTCGAAAATGAGCTCACATCAAGAGAGCATAGAAGTCCACTTAAAGGGTGCCCACCAACCTGATCTGGGACAGTTTGATCAAAATAAGTGACTGTCACATATTATGACTCATTGAACAAAACTCCTAGCTCACATGGGTAAGTGAATGGCTACATATGGGGAAGAGAAGGCATTTCCTTATGATAGAAGTAAACAGAGAGCAAACAATGGTCACAAGTCACCCTGCGGCTACCACCGTATTAAAACCAAATCTAGGTAAGAAAACATCAAAGGATGCTTAAATTAGATAAAAAGTCAGGTGAGAAGTAGAAATTTAGATCCTCAAAGTATCTCCCTACAAAATATTGCAAAGAAGAGATAAAAAAGCAACTTCACGGAGGAGGAATCTGGCAGACACGCCCGAAATGAGCCAAGTTGCCCCCACCCCCAACAGGCCGGGTGAGGCATCGCTAGCCTTCCCACAGGTGGCAACGATCATCACACCATCCGGCCAAAAACACGCAACCCAAGTGGAGAGCCTTTCTAACAGTGCTGGGGCTAGAACCTTCAGAAGTGGCCACGTCAGCAAACTCCAGGAAAGACCAAGGCACTGCTGCAAACCTAAGAAACTAGAGCCAGGCCAGGCAGGCAGCAGGTGGCACCCGGAACCAGAGCCTTTCCGACCACGGACAGCTCACAAACAGCTAAGCGCAATTCGAGGAAATGCAAATCCCTTCAATGATTCTTGCAACTCTTAAGATGTTAACAGTTTCAAGATGTTTTAAATAGACCATTTTTGCTGTTCACGCTTCCACCTCCTTTCTGCCTGGAATGCAGGCGCACCAACACGGGGATGAGGTCGCAAGGTAAGGCTGGCAGGACAGCCAAATAGGGGCTGCAGCCCGGTCCCATCATCCCGGATGGCGCCCCTCAACCATCTTCTTTCCGCGGAGGGAAAGCAGCCCCTTGATGGTGTCCGGGCCCTACAGTGGGGCTTCCGGTCACACACGACCAAAGCGATCATAACATTACGATGTAGGCAGAATCCTGCATTCCGGGTTGCCGTTACGAACAGAGAAACCCACCAAAACAGGAGCACAGGCTTGCTCCAGGGCCAAGGTGGCAAGGGAGTGGTAGGTTTTGTGAAGTGATGGCCATTAAAAAAGAAAAGAAAGAAAGAAAAGCATCTGGGCAGAAACATGAGCAGGTCCCTCTCCACTGAGACTCGGGGGACCCCGCGGCAGGGGACGAGGAGCAACAGGGCTGGAGACGGGCTGCCAGTGGACTGCTCCTTAAAGGGACAGAAGTGTTCGGCGGCATCTTCCCGGAGCAGCAGCACCTGCTCAGGACACGAGAGCAGTTAGACACGCTCTCGGGTGTGTTCCCACCGCAGCACCACTTAGAGCACGGTCTCCGGGAGAAAGATTCTCAATGCCAGTGGATACAGATTCAAGGTCTGTGTGTCCTCCCAGTTCCTGTTGAAAGCCTAACCCCCAGAGCGACAGCATTAACAATCAGGGCCTTCGGGAAGTGAGTAGGTCAGGAGGGTGAAGCCCTCAGGAATGGGATCACGTCCTCATGAAAAGGACCCTGGTGGGGCATATGGGTGGCTCTGTCGGTTGAGAGGCTGACTCTGGATTTTGGTTCAGGTTGTGATCCCGGGGAACCTGGGATCAAGCCCTGTGCTCAGCGGGGAGTCTGCTTGAGATTCTCCCCCCACTTCCCTCTGCCCCTCCTCCTCTGCATGATCCAAGATAAATCTTAAAAATAAATAAATAAAAGAGAGAGGGACACCTGGGTGGCCCAGTCAGTTAAGCCAGTTCCTTCGGCTCAGGTCATGATCCCAGGGTCATTGGATCGAGTCTGGCGTCGAGCTCCTTGCTCAGTGGGGAGCCTGCTTCTCTCTGCCTTTGCCTGCTTGTGCACTCACGCTTTCTGACAGATAAAAATCTTTTAAAATAAAAAGAGAGAGAGAGAGAGAGAGACACCCTGGAGAGTTCTCTGGCCCTCTCTGCTGTTTGAGGAAGCAAAGAGAAGACCCCCAACTACAACCTCAGCAGAACCGAACCACGGTGACGCCCTGACCCTGGACGTCCAGCCTCCGGAACTGTGAGAAAGGAGTGTGCTGTGCAAAAGCCCCCTTGTCTGCGGCACCTTGTGACAGCAGCCCAGACAGAAGACGACGCGGTGGGACTTTCAGAGTACAACCAGTCAGTAACCTGGGGGCTGCCAGAAACCGCGCTTTCGTTCCTAGGTCTACACTGTTTCTTAGGCAACTTTTCTCATCACGATGCATTTGTATTGTAACCCCTTACAGAGGGCCGGAAGTTCCTCCCCACTCTTCCACGTTTCTTTCGCACCATTACGTTCATCCTCACTCTGAACAGTACTGTGAGGTAAATCCAGTTGTTTCTATTTAACATGAGAGAAAACCGCTGAAGACATTCAGCTACTCGCCCAAGTCCTCACAGCAAGGAAACGGCATCAGGGGACAAGAATTCTGAGCCCCCAGTCCTGCAGGCTTGTGCCTCAGCCACCTGGAATATCCTTCCTAGCATTGTCAGTGTTGAACCTTTCCGTCCCCGCTTTAAGATTAGTGTATTATACATACATGGCTGGAACACAAGATCGGAAAACAGTGAACAGGAGGAAATGCATGTTTTACCTGGTCTAGAAGAACGAGCAGGAAATTCAGCATTCCATCTTTCTCTACTTGCTTGCATTTGTTTTTGTTTCTAAAATGTAAAATATGGTTGCCCGTAACATCCCCTCAGTATTTTCCAGGCCCTTCAAAAGTTCTGAGATGGGTCACCTGGGTGGCTCAGTGGGTTGAGCCTCTGCCTTCAGCTCAGGTCATGATCTCAGGGCCCCGGGATCGAGCCCCACATTGGGCTCTCTGCTCAGCTGGGAGCCTGCTTCCCCCCACCTCTGCCTGCCTCTCTGCCTACTTGTGATCTGTCAAATAAATAAAATCTTAAAAAAAAAAAAATTCTGAGATAACCAGACTCAACTGCTCAGACCAGCAAGTACCAAATACCTATGATGTCACACTCGCTGGGCCCTTGGCATGGTTTCTGCCCTCATCATGGAGCTGAAGAGACAAGGCAAGCATGTAGAGCATTAAGCCATCACCTGCGACATTAGTAACAGTACAGACCATGACCGACGCAAAGGCATAAGGGGAGAGGAACAAATGCCGAGACCAAGTAACCTACAGTAACTGCTTCAGAGTATGAAAACGGATTTCCCTAGGCTGAGGTAGTCAGGGAGGGTTTATAGAAAAAGCTAACACTTAGCCTTGGGAACAAACTTAAGAGAAAGAAAATATTCTAGGTAGAAGCAGCATGGGCACAGAAAAGCTCAAGGCACACCAGGAGAGGAGTGGACATTCCACCAGTAGGGGAAGAATCGGTCACACGAGGACGTCATCAGCTGATAATCAAACAGAGCAGTCCTGACACTTCGGCCAGAAGAGAGCTTCAAGCTTCAAGTATTCACAAAAGGAGTCCTTCTCTCTCACGTGACAAGAAGCGGAGAACGCTCCTGAGTTCTAGAGTTTCAGCCTGAGACACATGGCGCACAGGAAGGTGTCAAGAACTTAGAAGGAGGGAGCAGATGGGCCTGAATGGGGAATGAACCACCACACACGGTCACCTTCTTGTGACTGTGGAGCCACGCGCGGTCCCATCTAGCTCACCCCTGAAAACAAACCTGGGGGAAGGCACACAGCCAGCAGAGCCCCCTCCTCTGATAACCAATTCCAAAACCAGCTTTGGAAATGCAGCAACAGGTCTTCCTCCCTGTGCTTATTTACCAAAAAAATACTTTTGTGTCCTCGAAGGAATCTAGCCAGAGTGGCTAGTCTGTATGTTTAAAGAAAAAAAAAATTAGTGGCAACCTTTGTTCTAATGACCACTGGGGACTATGTTCACCAAAGTGTAACTGTGCAAGGGCATTCCCCAACACATGAGCGTGAATGAGACCGTCCAGACCATTTTGTCTGATGGATGTCCCAGAAGAGAAAGCAGAGCGACCCCCAGGCCTAGAGAATCAGAATTCCCAATAGGTTCCCGGTCCAGTGAGTCCTATGGTGGTGAACTCTGGCCAGGCTCAACCAAGACTCTCCTACTCAGTGACAGGGTGTTAACTCCCTCATTCTAATGTTAAACATCTAAAATGCGGAGGGGAGCCTCTCCATACCCAGTCTATCCGCAAGCCCTGTTGATTCATCTTCCACATACCCCCATCTTTGCTTCTTCCTCTGATCCAACCAGCTCAGCCTCTGGCTGGTTAATGGCAAGTCTCCTGAGTGGCTTTCCTGCTCCTTCCCTTGTCCCTTTCCAGTTTCTTCTCATGGAAGCCACATCAGTCCCGGAAAGTGCTCATTGGATTCTGTCACTCCTCTGCTTGAAACCATCCAGCTGCTTCTCTTTGCTTTTGGAAGAAAACCCAAACCTGTGACAGGCCACTAGGACCCACGTAAGTTGGCCCGTGCTGACCCTGATCCATTAGTATCCCTGTTTTCCTCACTTGCTAGCCGCTTCCTTGCTTATGCTGGGAGCCTGCTTCTCCCTCTCCCACTCCCCCTGCTTACGTTTCTGCTCGTGATATCTCTCTCCATCAAATAAATAAATAAAACCTTAAAATCAATCGATCCTAGATCTTGCCCTTACTAAATCAGGAATGGGGAGAAGGTGGGAAGAAGTATGGAGAGCATTTTGTCTAAACAACTTTCACAGTGAGGTGGCGCCTTCTGGCAACGTGCGCACTTTCACACTGACCTACCTCACTCTACACAGTGAGACCACAAAGACCGGAGAGAAGCAGCTTTGCTCTTTTTTCAACACACACATTATGACTCACATTAAGTGCCACTTTTACAGAATCAGAAGGACCCAAGGGACAGGTCCTACTCCCTCCAGGAAATGAAGAAATGGAGGCCCAGAGAGATCTAAGGGCTTGGCCAAGGTAGTTAGCAGCTCTCAACTGTCATCAACTTAGATTTACATATTATAATCCAAGTCTCCAAGCAGAGAACTCCCGTGCTCTTTCTATTAGCCCACACTCGTTCTAGGCCACTTCTAGGTAGAGCAAGTCCCTGGACATCTGCGAGTCAGCCCGAATAGACCGACAGACGGAAAAATGGGAAAGTAAGTGCAGTAACAGAACTAGTGACCTGTAACTTAACTCCTTTAGCTATAAACAGGCTACTGAGTATCCAGGAAAACATACACCCACAGCAGCAAAACTACAGGATATGGGACTCCCCCACCTCCACCATCCCAGAGTCCCCAGGAAGGGGCCACACCAGGGTGCCGTGTGCTGGAGCCCCGCCCGCAGCCTGGCAGCCGCCCACTTCCCAGAGTGAGTCTGAGCACATCACAATTCAGAGTTTCAGCTTCTTTATCTTCCCTACCTCAGAGGGCACTAGTGAACCAAAAAGAAAAAGACAACTAGGAGGGTACACAACTTGGAAAACACAGCATGTAGGAGATCACTGTTAATAAAGAACTGATATTTTCTGAAGGGGAAAAGCTGAAGCCAACCCCCTGTGGATTCCTTCAAGGTCACATCTCCCCTCCCACATGGCTAGAATTAGGGGATTGTAGCAGGAGAGTAATATACCCTTAGAGACTGATGCATGTGTGTGAAGTGGAAAAGATCTTGTTTTTCTTCCATTTGGTTATACAAATGCCCCACAGAGTGCTAAGGAATCCCCTGACGGGCGTGTCACAACTTCAGAAAGCATCAGACCTCAGACATCAGGCCCTGCTCCTAGAACACAGCCCAAGGCAGGGCTCCCATCAAGTGACAGGCAGAGGGATGACGGGGTGGGGGGGGGCGGGGGGCGCGAGGACGGAGGTTAACAGAGGGCAGCCAGCCACACCAGGACATCAGCCCCTCTTGGATCTACCGCAGTTAGATGCTTGATCTAGAGCTAAGTTCAGCTTCCAGGGCATTATGGGGAGCAGGGAACCAAACCGGGTCCCAACCAGCTCTCAGGGGATCTGATCCCACTTCATTGCAGCGGCCTTTTTCTAGGGCTGAACCAAGTAACATTCAGTGCAAGTGGGTCCAGACCAGCAGCAGAGCCGCCATCCTGCCTCCCTACCTCTGTACTTTGTCTCCTCTATCTGAACCGCCCCTTCTCCCTCATTCCTTTTCTGCCTGCATCCAATCTTGCAACCTATACATACCTTCATCCTAAAGGATCTTAAACTCAGCTGAGGTAGAAACATTTTTCTAAGAGAAATCATAAACCAATTTAAGCATACTTTTATAGATAAGTATAATCTCCAAAATTCTTCCTTACTTCCCTTACCATTTGAAGTTATTCCTTTACATCTTGTTTTTTTTCCTTCCTGGTAGTCCTTTTTAGCCACTTTTCAGGTGGGTAAGCGGTTTAGGACGTAGGGGTCAAATTCCCTTTCTGAGGCACTCCCCTGCAGCATCCTTGCTGGACCGTGCCCAGCCTGCTACAACACGTGCAGAGCTCATTTCAGCACAAGGCAGCCCAACTTGGGGCCGGAAGACCCTCACTGGCCATGAGCTCCTGTACACCAAGCTAAAGGTGCCCCCCTGAACATATGCCCACTGTTGACCACTCTGACCTTTGGAAGAACTCAGAGGAGACACACAGTCCTGCAGTACTCTGGGATTATGGTTCCTCTTCTTTGACTTGTAAGCCCCGTGTCCCCCAGCTGTTCCTTGGATGCTACAGTCTTCAGGCATCTACCTCTGGATGAGCTCCATTTACTGAGATCCCTCAAAGTAGGTCATCAATATCAGAACATAGTTGAACAAAATCAGGGGTGCCTGGGTGGCTCAGTGGGTTAAAAGCCTCTGCCTTTGGCTCAGGTCATGGTCTCAGGATCAGCAGGGAGCCTGCTTCCTCCACTCTCTCTCTGCCTACCTCTCTGACTACATGTAATCTCTATCAAATAAATAAATAAAATCTTAAAAAAAAAAAAAAGAACATAGTTGAACAAAATCATATTTGGGGGGGGTGTCAATCCTAAAATCAATCATACAGTAAAAGTCATGGAGCACCAAAATTACCTTTGAAAATCCCTTATGCTGCTCCCATCACAGATGCTCTCATTCCACAGGCTCCAAACTGCCTAAGCAAACAGATTCCCCCTCCCACCGCACCCTCACCATGGAGCACAGCCTCACTAAGCACGGCAGCTAACACCCTAAGAGGTTTTGGTGGGGTTCTGTGGTTGTCTCCTAGAGACTGCTTGCTCTCACCAGCACAGCCAGCTGCATTCCCCACCTTTCAGTGCATCTGTCCAGGAGCCGGCTCATCCCAGCTGAGTAACAGCACCGCTTCTCATGCTCTTCAAAGAGCATCGCTCCTCTTTGGGTCAAGTTCAACCTCCACCCCTTCCAGCCGCACCTCAGTCCAGGTCAACACTTCACAATGACCGAAGAGCTGCCACTGGGCAGAATTCACCTGAGAACTTTGCAAAACTTCCATTTTGAAGTCAGTTTTGCAAAGCATGGTCTGGATACAATAGAGATCACAAGGAGGTTCATGTGATAGCAATCTCACTATAATACATAAAATCAATAGCATTACCCTTTACTAAAGGCTGCAGTCATTTTTATACCTGTAAGACAACTGTATGATTATTGTCATTTATCATCCCAAGTGAAAGTTAATGGCACAGGTTTCTTGCCTGTGTATTTTCCTGGTTGTATCTGAAGTCACCAGAAGTCATGTTAGCACAGCACCAGACAAACCATCTGTAACACCTATTTAGAATAAAAAGTGATACTTTAAGGCAAATTCTGAACCCTGGGTTTCGTAGAAAAACTTCCTAGGACGCCCTGTTTAAAACAAAGTTGAAATGGTAAAACTAAAACAATTACATAAGTTAAGATCACCCTAATTTTACGGAAACAAAGCTATCTTCCAAAAAAAAAAAAAGTTGGTACTAATTCAGGTTTATCCTCTAGAATAAGCTTCAACATATCTGCCTTCGGCTCTGGTCATGATCCCAATGTCCTGGGATCTAGTCCCGCATTGGGCTCCCCACTCAGCAGGAAGCCTGCTCTTCTTCCTCTCCTACTTCCCCCTTACCTGTGCTTGCGTTCCCGCTCTCGCTGGGTCTCTGCCAAATAAATAAAATCTTAAAAAATAAAAGAAGAAGCTTCAACAAAGGACTGCATGGGAAGATTAGAGGCCCAGCTCAGTGCCCTGGAAGTCGCCCTGCAAAGACTCAGGCAGATGATTTTCCATCCTTTGGGGGCATTACTGTATTCGCTAAAAGGGTATAGTAAATCAATTCCCATACCAACTTACAGTCATTGTTTAGAGTTTTATATGCTCCCATCTTTTGTGTGTGTGTTTAATCTTATTTTAAATTCCATTAACATATAGTACATAGTTTCAGATGTAGAGTTCAGTTGTTCATCAATTGCATATAACACCCAGTGTTCATTACATCTATGCCTTTTTTTTTTCAGTTTCTACATGTTTTTAATTTTTAATTTTTTTTTAGCGTAACAGTATTCATTATTTTTGCACCACACCCAGTGCTCCATGCAATCCGTGCCCTCTCCAATACCACCACCTGGATCCCCCAACCTCCCACCCCCCCCACCCCTTCAAAACTCTCAGATTGTTTTTCAGAGTCCATAGTCTCTCATGGTTCACCTCCCCTTCCAATTTCCCTCAACTCCCTTCTCCTCTCCATCTCCCCTTGTCCTCCATGCTATTTGTTATGCTCCACAAATAAGTGAAACCATATAATTGACTTTCTCTGCTTGACTTATTTCACTCAGCATAATCTCTTCCAGTCCCGTCCATGTTGCTACAAAAGTTGGATATTCATCCTTTCTGATGGAGGCATAATACTCCATAGTGTATATGGACCACATCTTCCTTATCCATTCATCCGTTGAAGGGCATCTTGGTTCTTTCCACAGTTTGACGACCGTGGTCATTGCTGCTATAAACATTGGGGTACATATGGCCCTTCTTTTCACTACATCTGTATCTTTGAGGTAAATACCCAGTAGTGCAATTGCAGGGTCATAGGGAAGCTCTATTTTTAATTTCTTGAGGAATCTCCACAGTGTTCTCCAAAGTGGCTGCACCAACTTGCATTCCCACCAACAGTGTAAGAGGGTTCCCCTTTCTCCACATCCTCTCCAACACATGTGGTTTCCTGTCTTGCTAATTTTGGCCATTCTAACTGGTGTAAGGTGGAATCTCAATGTGGTTTTAATTTGAATCTCCCTGATGGCTAGTGAGGATGAACATTTTTTCATGTGTCTGATAGCCATTTGTATGTCTTCATTGGAGAAGTGTCTGTTCATATCTTCTGCCCATTTTTTGATATGATTGTCTGTTTTGTGTGTGTTGAGTTTCAGGAGTTCTTTATAGATCCTGGATATCAACCTTTTGTCTGTACTGTCATTTGCAAATATCTTCTCCCATTCTGTGGGTTGCCTCTTTGTTTTTTCGACTGTTTCCTTTGCTGTGCAGAAGCTTTTGATCTTGGATCAGAAGAATAAACATTGTTAAAATGTCTATACTGCCTAGAGCAATCTATACTTTTAATGCCATTCTGATCAAAATTCCACCGGTATTTTTCAAAGAGCTGGAGCAAATAATCCTAAAATTTGTATGGAATCAGAAGAGATCCCAAATCGCTAGGGAAATGTTGAAAAACAAAAATAAAACTGGGGGCATCACGTTACCTGATTTCAAGCTTTACTACAAAGCTGTGATCACCAAGACAGCATGGTACTGGCATAAAAACAGACACATAGACCAGTGGAACAGAGTAGAGAGCCCAGATATGGACCCTCAACTCTATGGTCAATTAATCTTCGACAAAACAGGAAAAAATATACAGTGGAAAAAAGACAGTCTCTTCAATAAATGGTGCTGGGAAAACTGGATAGCTATATGCAGAAGAATGAAACTCGACCATTCTCTTACACCATACACAAAGATAAATTCAAAATGGATAAAAGATCTCAATGTGAGACAGGAATCCATCAGAATCCTAGAGGAGAACATAGGCAGTAACCTCTTCAATATCAGCCACAGCAACTTCTTTCAAGATAGGTCTCCAAAGGCAAAGGAAACAAAAGCGAAGATGAACTTTTGGGACTTCATCAAGATCAAAAGCTTCTGCTCCCATCTTTGACAGGAATCTTTCATAACCTTATCTGACGTCAGTCTTAAAGGGCAATGCAAACAAAACTTCAGCCCCATCCCGCCCTACCCACCAAAGTTGTCAACCCTACATCCCACTCCCAGTCTTGGAACCTGGGGCTGGAGAGAAGAGCAGTTTTCTGGACGAAAAAAAGGCAGGGCTCCCTTTCTAGTGAGTTCCTGTAAACAGCTCAGAGGAAGAAACCGCTCTGGAGGCCGAAAGCTCCCACGCGACGGGATTCTGATCTTCACCCCCACGCGTGAACATGTCGTTCTAGACGGGGCACCAACCCTCCTCAACCCTCGCAGGCAGGAGAGAAAGGCACACTGAGGGACCGACAAGGAGCAAGAGGTGAGACTTCCTCTCAAACCACCATCTTCAGGGCAGTCATCAAAGCCAAGGAACCTCAACTTCCCATTGAGCAGGAACCACACTCCACCACAGCTGTGGTCTCGGTAAAATGCCTCCTTGATATACTATTCTCAGATGCCCCACTGAGTTCAATTGTTAACTCCTTATTAAGGAGGACTAGCTTTTAGGCACCTGTTATGCTCTTCCCTGTGCCGGATTAAGAGTCTTAAATTTTTGCATCTGCTACACAGCTGTCCAGCCCACGGAGACGAAGACTGGAAGACATCGCAGGTGTGGGCCAGGGGCAGCACGGTGAGCTGAGAACGGACATCTCTGAAGAACGTTTCAGACGCACCATGCAGTTCACAGCCCAACCAGGCACAAAAGAGAATCAAGGCCACTGTCCACCTGCGTAACACTGGTCAAGCAGGACTGAAAACCACCAGCTTTCCCGGTTCAGCGTCGCAAGCTAGCTCAAATACTAGCCACGGTTTACCACCGTGAACTAGTAGTATGTGAAAAATTACCACTTCTGAAGATGTCTACTTGCACGGTAATTGAACAGGAAAGATACTTGCAATGTATAAGCCTCGCTCAGCAAAGGTGTGCTACCACTGAGCCCCTGGCAAAGCCCATGCAGCTAAGGCAGAGTTCAAAGTCCAGCACCGAGGGGACTGAGTGAGTGAGATCAAGTGGAAGACACTTCCGGCCAGACTAGCTGGTGGGCTAGCACTCAGCTACAGCACCGTGGACATGGGTTATGCTCCAGGGCTGCCGGGGTGCTCACCACCCTGGACGCGGCAGTCTCCGGCCAGCATTTCGGCAGTTTCTGATTTGAGACGGCTCACACTGCAGCCCGAGCTCGGTTCAGCCGGACACCCCGAGCGTGCGCCCCACTCAGAGCGCACTCCCCGGCTGCGGGCTGCGTAACCCCAACGGCCTGCGGAGTGGGGTTCTGTTCCAGGCTGCCAGTGAGATGCCAGGGCTGTGAATAGTAGGGGACCCCTGGAGCCTTTATTAAGGATTAAGGTTAAGGAATGGGAGGCGAGGAAGTGGAGGGAGACACAGGAGGAGAGCCTTAAAACACCTCAGTAGAGGAGATGGATGAAATAAACAGTTACCATGGGACTATTTATAATAGGTGTTAAGACCCACATCCCAGCATTATTTTTAGGGTTTCCTAGCAGGTTAGATGTGGAAGCAGCATCAGAATCCAAGGCAGGGGCTGCTAGTCAGAAAACCCGATTACGAACTCAAAGAGGCAAGTACCGTAGACAGCCAGAATCTAGCACAAAAGGAATCCAAGCACCGGACGGATCTCCCAAGTCCTGTTCTACAGGCTGAGATGCAGCAGCTCTATTTTCACTGGCTCTCCGGGTCTCTGTTACACTCCAAGTGAGAAAACTCCGCTCTAGTAGCTGCGACACCCGCAGCCTCTTCGGAAGGAAGCACGGTGTTCCCGGGGACCACCATCTTTGAAAGCTCCTTGGGCATAGAAGGCCAAAGCCCCCTGGGCCAGGCACCTGCCCCAAACAGCCACTCAAGGGGCCCCTTTCCAGGAAAGCTTCCGAGCTCCTGTCGTTAGCGACAGAGCCAACAGCCAATCTGCAGCAGCCGTCACCACCAATCTAAACTGGGATTGGGGATTCAGAAAGGGGTACTTAATCCAAGCCAGAGCAGAGAAGACAGGAGAAAAAAAAACAGAGCCAAGAGTAATGGAGTCCTGTTGATGACATCAGTGTGGCAGGAAACGCAGGCCTACCACCACGGACAGGATAACCTGGTCCCTAAAGCCTCAAAGGTCACGGCCATCTTCCTGGCCCCCAAATCCTACACTGGCATGTTAGACTAGGACACGCAGACCAGCTAAGTCCAGCTCTAAAGAGCATCCTTAGGACAGAGGCAACATCTTGAAGTACCCTGCAAAGAGGCAAATATGCCAAGTGCCAGCAAGGGCTAAGACGGGCATAGGCACCCCGTTAGCAGGTCAGGGTAGGGTGCTCTTCTCCGTACAATCTGGGACAAGCCCCACCATCGTAAGCTACAGAACAGTTAGGTCTGGCCCTTTAGGGTTGAGAGGATAGGTGATTTTCAAAACTAAGACCTCCGGGCTCCTTTTGTTCCCTCCCCACACCTGAAAAAGATGCCGCAGAGACATAGCCCTAGTGCCTGTCCAATGCCAGGGTTTTGCAAGTTTAGGACCCACTTCAAGGCTGGCTGCCCCCTTCAAAGGAACAGGAGCCAGAGAATCTGCACCGCAAGTATCCTGTAAGCCCTCCCACACCCACCCCTACATTGCCCTGAACTGTAGCTTTCCAGAAGACAAGACCTTCTCCTAGCAACTCCTATTACCGTTCATGTGTTCTCACTGTGTCTCAGTACCAAGTCTCTGAGGGTTGTTCTAGCCTCTTACCCATGTCACAGGTGACAAGCCTAGAGGTTGACCAGTCACCAGAGATTACACAGCTGGCAAACTAGGGAACCAGGGCTCAAACCCGGGTCTAGCCAGTCCAACCTCTATGTTCCCTTTTACTGCTCCCAATCTGACTGTGGTATAATACCTAGGAAATTTACCACCTTCACCCTTTAAGTGTACAGTTGGGTAACGTTAAGTGCATTCACACTGCCATACAGCCATAACCACCGTGCAGCTCCAGAACTTCCCATCTTATAAAACTCGACCTCTGTACCAATAAAACCACCGACCTGGGGCGCCTGAGTGGCTCAGTGGGTTAAGCCTCTGCCTTCAGCTCAGGTCATGATCTCAGGGTCCTGGGACTGAGCCCCACATCAGGCTCTCTGCTTGGCAGGGAGCCTGCTTTCCCCCCTCTCTCTCTGCCTGCCTCTCTGCCTACTTGTGATCTCTGTCAAATAAATAAAATCTTAAAAAAAAAAAAAAAAAAACACCGACCTGGACTCTCCCCTCCCTCCTGCAACCGCCATCCTCCGTGGTCTCTGAATTCGCTTCATCCAGGTACCGCTCACATAAGTGGACTCCTAAAGTCCATTGGTCATGCCCTTGA